>NC_142096.1:13819009-14437550 GCF_054644295.1 Miniopterus natalensis | reverse complement strand
ATGTGCAAAGCCTGAGTCAGGAAGGAGCCTGTGTAGTCAGACAACTCCAAGGAGGTCTGTGTGGCTGGGACAGTGATCACTAGGAGGGTGTCAACAGATGGGCTTCTTTGCTCATGGTCTTCCTTGCTCATGGGTTTTACTGTAGTGGCAGGGTGCAGGGGAGCCATTGAAGGTTATATAGTAGGAGAATGCCATACTCTGTTGTGCATTTAAAAAAAATCTGCTTGTTTTTATGGAGAATCAACTGTAGAGGGGATGGAGCAAGGCAGGAAGGCCAATTTGGCAGCTATTTCTGCTGTCCTGGAGAGCAGTGATGGTGACTTGAATTGGGAAGTGACAGCAGAGGTGGTGGATGGGGACAGATTAGAGTGGTACTTTGGTGAGAGACCCAGCAGGACTTGGTGATGGATTGCATCCTGGCAGTGGGGAGTGAGGACAGGTAAGGGCGGGAGGACCAGGATGATGCCCATGTCATTTCCCCCCATCTTCCCCTTTCCCCTGCCCCTTTCCCTATATTGTCATCTCAGGAAAAGTGAGAATGAGCTTGTGAGATAGTTGCTTTGATCAGTCAGCGCCAGATCCGGCGATCTAGAATTCTGTACAGAGCATCTTGACTCCTCTGGGCCTTGATATTGAGTGTTGACCCACTGTGAATTAATAACACACCCCAAGCTGTCTTAGGCAGGAAACCACAGTCATTTACACCATGGGGGTCTCTTCATTATAGCCTTTCTACCTTGTCCATGATGTCTACAAGCTTCACATTAAAGACTGCGGTCCCAATGCATCATTGAAAACACCTACGTTAACCCATGGGGCTCTGGGGAGAAACATTGGGAAGCAGACATAAAATGAAACAATTTAGTTAAGTGGGGATTTATTTTCTAGCTTTTGTGTGTCATTCACTAAAGGCACAGTCATCCAAATAAATGGTGTTTTGCATGTATGTTTCCCCATGGCACTCTGTTCTATTAGATTTTTGGAAAGATGCAAAAAGTCACTTTACTCATTCAAAAGCAGAAATCAGGGAAATGCGGAACATTTTGTTGTGAAATTGTGCATTCAGTATTAGTTATGTGTTGCCTCGTCCAGTTATTAAACTGGAGGGGAGCTATCTTTATCATGTCTTTGTTACCCCTTTTTCAATGTCTCTCTACCCTAATTCTCGGATGTCTTCCATTATCTAGAGTATGCTTTTCCCATTTTTTATTGATACTTTTGGGGCATCACAGTCAGTTCTAGAACTTTTGCTACCTGCCTCAACATGACTGCCACCCCCAATTATAAAAATATGCCCTGGTAATCAGTAATGAAGACAGAAATACGTGGAGATCATGGAGACTAAAGGATTGCATTGGGTTTTCACCCAACATAGTAATATCTTCCTCTTGGGGGCAGGGCCTGGGCACTGTAGCATGAGATGGTGGGAAGAACATGTCTCGGAGTCTTTGGCCCAGGGTCCACGCTGAGCTCTGTGGGTTACTAGCAGGTACCCCAACAGAAGTAACCCCTCAGCTCTGGTCTCTGGCTCTTCACGGGTATCGTGGTAATAACCTGTCCCGCCTCCGTCACAGGTTAGAGGGAAAATCAAACAGGAAGAGGATTTGTCAGTCGTGCAGATTGTTACCATCTGTGTTTGTTAGTGTTATTTCTGGATTAGTCATGGGAATGTCGGGTATCCCCCAAACCAAACTGAGCCATTCCAGAGTCTCTTTTTTCTGGTGATAATCACTACTTTTCAGCAAGTGCCAATAGGTCAAAACGAAAAGTGTGAGTCATGCAGTTGCAACACAGTGGAAGAAAGATAAACCATTCTGGCCTGTCCTGGGAATGTTTAGTTTATTATTCCTATAGATGTCATCCAGCGGAGGAAATCTCTCCCCACTCCACCCCACCCCATCTCATACAGAAACATCACCCTGTCAGGTTTTCCCCCCACATTAGTTTAGACAAATTGTGATTTTTTTTTTTTTTAAGGGAGAACATTTCAGAGAAGAAGTAGTTTTACATAGTTGAATGTGGCCTCTAGATTCTTTTATGTGTCCCAGTCTTTGCATTAAAATTCCAAAGGGGTGATGTACTGGCTGAAGTTAATTGACAGGGGATGGGGAAAAGTTAACTCATTACTCTGTTTTTATTTTGTAACCACTTAGAAGGGTATGTGTGAAAGATATGAGTGTAACGATGTGGTTTCAGTTAGAGCCAGATATGGTGAAAGAAGTAAGCGAAGGGTTGCAGGACATTCTCATCGCCCTGGGCATCCTGATGGTTGTTTCCTAGACCTGGCAGCGCTGCCCATGAAGCAGGGTAACGGTCTCATTTCCATTTATTGCACAACCAGCGGAGAGGCTCCCCCACATCCTGGAAGAGTGGGTGTGGAGAGGTATGCACTCCCCTGCCTTCATCCAAACATACCCCTTTAAGGACGCTAGACACTGAGTTAAGGCACTTTGCTGTTAACTATTGTGATCGAGACTTTTTTCCCTTGAAATGAATCCCATATCAGCTCTGTGAATTTCCTCCTTTACTCCTTGGTTCAATGCCTGGGTTATGCTTATAGTTCCTCTGAGAGAGCGCTCTAAGTTTGGTGGAGAAGGAAAACCTAATAGCTAACCTCAGCGCTTAGGTCCTTAAATTTGTAAACATTATGTACCTGCCAGGCCCCCTATCTTGGATATTGAGTATGGAGATGTTTACAGGGGTGTCATAGCCTCTCATCTGATCCTTCATGTGACCAAGGCCAGGCAGTGATTGAGAGGACCCCAAAAAACCCAATGGAAGGACTCACCAATGTGCCATTTCATGTAAGGGTTGTTCTACCCCTTCTGCCATCTGGGCTTCTCCTCCCCTTCGTGTGTGTTCTTTGTATCAGGTTTACAGATTTTAAGTGGCTTGTGATCTACTGTGAGCTACATCATTCTGACCTCTCACATTATTAACTCATCTCAACTTCAGCATCAGTCACTTTCTTTCCCTACTAGCACTTTCTTTAACTACTTTGCCATGCCATCTGGTGTCCCCGCTGAAGAGGCACTGGGATATAGGAAAAATCTCAGGACTGAGGTCCCCTTATGGTTCCCTCAGCGATCAGTTCCAAAAAATTCTACTCACTGTGTCCGAGGATGCAATCACTAGAACCTCAGTGTCCAGGGCCTCTCTCCCTACAGGTCAGACCTGGAATACCAATAACATCATCTTTTCTCCTGTCACTGCTTAGCTCATCCAGAAGGCCACTAACCCTCTCCCCCTGTCTCCACCAGGATTGCTTATCAGCTCTCTCTTCCCTGCCAGCCCTTCTGCTCTTACTGTGCTATTTTAGGATTGAATCTCCCATTTGAGTTTGTTAAACAAATTTATACTCATTTAAACTTTCATTGAAGTATAAACTTATGTAAAGTACCAAATCCTAAGTGTACATTATCTGTCCATACAATTACCACTCGGTTCAAGATTTAGAATATTTCAGGCACTGTAATGCCCCTTACATTTCTCTGTCACTTCTTTCCTCTGCCTGTTTAGATTCGTACAAATGGAACCATACGGTATGTATTCTTCGGAGCCTAATATGTAACTCAGCATTCTGTCCATGAGATTCATCCGTGAGATTTTATTTTATTTATCTGTGGTTCATTCCTTGTCCTTCCAGAGCGGTAGGTATCCTGTTGTATGAATGTTCGACCGTGTGCTTACCCATTACTTCTACTGATGGACATTCTGGTTGTTTCCAGTTGGGGGCTATTTAGGAATAAAGCTTCTATAAATATACATATCTTTTGATGGAAACGAACACTTATTTCTGTTGGCTGTGGAGCCAAAAATGGAATTTCTGGGTAGTAGGCTATTTGAATGTGATTTTTAATAGGATGAATTAATTGAATGTGGTATTGAGAATTCTGCTTCACGGTAAGCTTTATGATGGGGTGCATTTTTGCACGAGTTGAGAAATGTCTAATACAGGTCTGAATACTTTTCTGCTTGTTACTCTTAGAGAAATTATTTCTCCAAGTTACCAGTGTCATCTGGAATACTAGTTCAGGTTTTTTGGTTTGTTTTTAAGTCCTAGCTCACTTCTTTAAGCTCATGTTACTATTTTCCATATTAGCCTTCTTTCTTTCTCCTCCAGCATTCAGATTATTTTTGAAAAATAATAGCATGTGGGTCCAGGGTCAACACCGTGAAGAGTCTTTCTTGTAATATTACTCCTGGGTCGACACTGAACTCCAGATGACAAGTTTGCTGCATTATATGAGGTAAAACTAAAACTAAAGTTAGGAGGTTAATTTTTCAAATGGATTTATTTGAGCAACAAGCTTTTGTGAAGCACTGTATGAAGCCATCACTCTGTCAGGTACAAAAAAATAGAGCCATTATTTGCAAGGAGCTGAGTGTTTGGTAGTGGGGGAGGGGTAGAAAAGGAAGCCAGTGTTTGGAAGGTCCTTTAAATATTGCTCTGTGTTTGGGAGAGGGTGCAAGTGGGGAGGGTGGGGACATGGGGACATGGATGAGGGGCATCTGAGACAGACCGGGGACTCAAAGAAGGCTTCATGGAGAAGATTTTGAAAGAAGAGATAATTACAGATGTTTTGGGGAGATTGCATGGAGGTGAAGGGTTTGTCCCTAGGCAAAGGGACTAAACAGCATATTTAAGGATTGGAGACATGAAATAGTATTATGCATCTAATAGTCAGGTTAGGGGTAAGACATTTTTTATTCCATTGATGGTGCTATTGCTATATACATTTTTATAATACCTCCTTTGGAATGACTTTCAGAGCTAATTTTCAAACCACACCAGAAAATCACTCTAGATACTTTATAGCTTTGACCCAAATGGTATCCGTCTGCTGGGTACTCACTCCCCAGATTTGTCTCCTGAACACTTTAGGCTCATTCCAAAGAAACAATCCATCTTCAGAAGGTTTAAGACTTACCACTATTGAGCACATTCAAAAGCGTGTGTGTGACCCAGTACTCAGAAATCAATTCCGAAAGGCCAGTTGTATGCAGAAAGCACTTATCACTGGGATAAGTCTATAACCTCCTAAGGTTGAGGTTCAGTTTCCCAAAGACTCGGCTTTCAACCAAGTTTCTATTTAGAGATTTTTATGTCAAAATTGGATTATTTTATATGGTGAAGGGTGGGGGTAGAGATGGCCAGAGACCATGGAGATGCCTTATACCAAGCTTTTTGAGGAAGAACTCTATTCTGGTAACCTAATTACCCCGCATTTGGTTAGACTGGCTTGTAGATCGTGGAAATGAGTCATCTGGGAGACAACATTGAGAAGCAAAAGCCAAATCCAGGCCCTGGGATCAACCTGATTTAAGCTAACAGAAGGCAGATCCATGAAGCTATGGAGCAGATGGGGAAGGATGGGGAGCGTAGGAGAGCAGAGCCGAGGGCTTGGGAAGGCAGGAGGTGGAGCCTGGAGAGTCAAAGAAGCTGACCCAGCTCAGACAACAGTCAGTTAAATGGCTTGCGTTTAGCTGTATATTTTGAGTTGACCTTTTCTTACTTAGTTCATGGACTCCCGTGACATGTAAACAAAAATAAACCAAAAGCCTTCCTACTGTTGATGTAGATCTTATCTCTTATTTCCCATGTATTTAGTTAATCCATGCTAGTTATTTTTGAAGATGGGAATAGTTTTATGACCCAGTGAGGTGAGAGGGGATGGGAAGAATGATAAACTTTCACCTTATGTAAAGATTTCATTTAACAAGGGACTAAACAGTTGGGGTTGGTCTACACTGGTCTGGAAGTGCACTTAGAGTCTCACTGGGTCACTTGTTTGTTTCCACTGTTCCCATAGTTCATGTGCATTATCTTTAACTTGGCCTCAACTAAAACACATACACCACAGGCTTCTGAGTCACCGGGTTCCAAAATCAGTTTTTGTTAGTATCTTTCTTCAGATATTTTCACAGACTTTTTCTTTAAGGCGTAAAAGCCCCATATTAAACTAGCATGCCGACCATTAACTTGCAGATAGCCATCAACACTTTTGGGGATAGAGATCCGGAAGATTGCCAGAGTTTTCATATATTTATTCATGCGCATTACAGATCCTCATACAGTTTGGGTTAGAACCACACTAAGGATCCACCAGTTCCTCCTAAGCCAAGAGGGTTTCCAATATAGCAGTTCCAGTGGAGGGGAGGGACTTACTGGCGATTTCTACTCTCCTGTCATTTTATCTCATATCATGCGTTCATTGTTTCATGAGGATGTCTGTGCTGGATCAGGGGCAGTGTGCAGAGAGATTTCACACTTCAGTGCAGAAGCACCAGCCCTTCATTTCTCACAGATTTAAATATGTGCAGAGGCTCTGCAAGTTCTACAACCACCACGTAGTTTGTGTCTGAAAATGTCCTTCAGTCTTAAGGCAGCATCAAAATAGGTCTGTTCTTGGTTTTCAGAACCTCTGGTTTCTGGTGGAACATGTGAAAACTATTGGAGGGAAGTTATTAGTATTCAACTCTTCATTTGTGTGTATGTGAGAGAGAGTATGCTTTCCCCCCGGACAGGAGAAAAGGCCCAGAGTGTATGGAAGCTGCTCCCCTGACACCTCTTCTTACCTCTTCCTGCCATCGTAGTGAGAGTGGTTTCAGGCACCCTCTTCGAGCATTTGACCTTTTCTGGGTCTACCTATTGCTTACTAATTTTATTTGTGTCTAGCACCCTTGCCACAGATTTGCTTTTCAAGTAGAAAACTAAATATTCCTCTACAGTGTTTTATTGCTCTGCAAAATAAATAGCAGAGGTTATAAAATATTGCACACCACTCACTGGGTTCTTCAGCTGCTCTCTGGAAATCCAGGGGCCTCTACTAGTGCCAAACCCGATTTCATTTTTCTGTTGTTCAAGTTGTCATTTGCTGTGAATGGTCCTCTTGGTGATCCTGCACACGTTGGCGCAGACCTCAAGAATGTCCTTTTGGAAAAATCCACAACTGGGGATAGCATTTGCAAAAAGAGTCAAACCAGATGGTTATTAGGTGCCTGTCATTTACTGGACCATTCATTCAATGGGTTTTTGGGGTGGAGAGAAGGGATGCTGAGCGTTCTTTAGCTCTTTATCACCAATACTAATTTGAACAGCTTCTTTACTGCCTTGCAGTTAAATCATTAGTAACGATGAAGTTTATAAACATCGGATTTAGTCTTCATTAATATGTAAAACTCAAAGAGCAGTGTCCCGTGACTGTCAATAGACTGTTTCTCTAAGTCATCAGAACTGCTTTTCTCCCTTCAGGTTTCTGGGGTCCCTTAACTCCCAGAAGTGCCACACTCTGATTTTGATCCAGGAACATGCTTCAGTAACTCTTCTGTGACTTTTAGCTCCTGCTGTGCTTTAAGGGTTAGCCAAAGTTTATCACATAATTCCTGCTCCAGGAATTTGCCCACTACTCAGGCTTTAGGGGCAGAGAAGGAGTAGTGTTGTGGGAGCAGGGTACGAGATGCACTTTACCTTAAATTTCTCTAGTGAATGAAACGGTCTGGTTTGAAATGTGCCGGTGGTAGCAGGCCGCTCCCTTTCTAAACATGACACATTAAGATCGTTTTGCTGTTTGAGGGAGCTGAGCCCAAGCCTGCACAGGGGAGGGCCTGAGAAGCAAGCCTGGTGGACACCTGGAGGCGGCATGAAGCGGTGCAGGGACCGGTGCTTCTCCACAGACAGGCCCCCTGCAATGATTCTGTACAGAGGAATGGGGCCAGAAGAGGACTTGAAAGGGTTTGAGGAATTCTTTGTACCAAGAGCCACACTAGGTAATCCTTCAGGTTTCCTCAGTCTTTCTAGAGTCCTGTGAGGTAATCCTTACTGCCTTTATTTTTCCAGGTGGAAAAACAGAGATACCCCCAGATCACACTGCCTATAAATAACAGAAAGTGGCAGATTGGAACCCTTGTTTTTCAGGTTGTGTAATCCACACATATAATCCTGTGTGTGTTCTTGGTTCATTCAGATCAGATATGCATGGAATTTGAAATCCATCCCAGTCAAGTCCTGTAATTGCTAAATTTTGATGTGAGCACCCACAGCGGCAAGAATTTCAGCCTAACCACTGTTTCTCAAAGTGTGGTCCGTGGACCATGCATCTATCTACCTTAAAATCACGGGGTGGGGGCTGAGAGAGGCTCTTGCCCCAAATGCAGATTCCTGGGCCCTCAGACCAACTAGATGGGAAGTTCGGGGGGGGGGCCCAGGTGTAAGCGCTCTGGGAGGTTCTCTTGTGCACTAAAATTTGAGAGCCATGCGATGCAACCTCTCTATAGAGCTCTAATATAAAAACGGTCTTGGGGACGGGGGCGGCTAAACTAGTATGTCCGCAAGCTGCCAGTTTGTGAATCCTGCCTCAAGAGCATTTGGTTTTGTCTCCTTTTACACAAATGGAAACTGTGGTTTGGAGGGTTTAAGTCACTCGTTGACATTCTCAGGGCTCATTTGTGGTAGAGTGGAGACTAGAGCCAGCCTTCCTCCTGCCACATAGAGCCCGCCCCCTCCAGCCTTTAAAAAATCAGCTAATGAAGGAAACCTGGGCCCATTTCAATCCTGCCTGTGACCCTATACTCCACACGAAAGATGCGTCCTGGCAGATGAGGGTTCTGGTTCACAGTCATTTGAATGGTGAAAAAAACCCAGTGCATGTCTTCAGAGTTCCCTATAGGAGGTGGGAAGATTCACTGAGCGAGCTAAAAAGGTTTCCATCTCACACACATGCTCACAGCCCGGATCTGTCACAACAGGAAGGGAGGGGACGGCCAACAGGTATCACTTCTGCAAAATTTTCATGAACTTTTCAGTATTCCATGGATTTTTCCGTATTTGGAGGCTATTTCTTATACTGTGCACTGAAACAGTTTCATAAAGATTAAGCTGCAGTTTCACCTTGGCCTTGAAAGTGGGAGAATCTGTGTCTGGGCCGTACGCGGGGTTTAACGCGAGGCATTTCCCTTCGTGTGATGCGGAGGGTCTCGCACCGTGACTGATGTTTTTGGTTCGCAGGGTTGCTGCGCACTGAGAAACAAAAGGTGGACGAGATTGCTTCAGGTCGGCTAGGAAACAAATTCCCGAGTACAGTTTATTCATTATTTAGGACTTCTCGTGGAATAGCCCGAAAGGTACTTCTTGGGTGGGGGTTGGTGGGGACGACACAAAATCCTGCCTGTTTGCATTTTCACTGTAGATTCCAGGTAGTGGGGCGCCTCCTAGAAAGCCTGGCCCCAAGACCTCCAGTGACACATGTGGCTGCTTCGCTTTGTTCCCTAATTGTTTCATTGGCAAAAGGCTTGTCTTCCCAATAAAGCTGCTCAGCTCCTTGGACTAGGTTCACCTTTTGCACTTTCCTTCTTTAAACACCATCTTAGTACAGAACCTATTTTTGCTTAATAAACAGTTTGTGGGGCATGAGAAGACCTACATATTTATTTTCTCTTTCGACACAATATTATTGAGGCCTCTGCTCAATATTACAGTTACACTCCATCTAGGCTACAGAACAGTAGGTACTTTATAGTCCAGTATTTATTGCTTTACATGAGGCAGAATGTGAGTGTTTAACTAAGAGGATGTACTTTGGGATGGGGCAGACTTGAGTTTGAACCCCAGCCGTGATTCTTACTGCACCTTGTGTCACCTGGGGAAGGTTGCTTAACACCATTCCCCTTAGTTTTCTCTCCTATGAGTTAATAGTAACTCTCGGCAGAGTTGTAAAGATTAAATAGCAGAATGCACGAGTAAGCTCTCAATAAATGACAGCGCAGTGGCGGCTGTTGCTGTTATTAGCAAGAACAGTGACCATAGCAGTAGTTATTGCAGGGGGTGGTTGTGCTGAATTATATAAGTGATCATCTCATTTGACCTTTGACATCTAGGCTTAATTCCTGGGTTTCTTTTTCCAAAATTTGGTTTATTCAGTTTATATCCATACTTTATGATGTTTCCGTTTCAGACATATTCTCCCAAGTTAATATTTTAAGCATGGAAGCCTGAAAATGTCTCCTCAAAGGAATTTTGTTTTTTTAATTTAATGACTGCTGCTTCTTAACTTTTTGGTTTGAGGAAAGGGCAGCATTCTTGGCCATTGGCTCAAACAAAGACATAACAGTAGGAACTGGCAACTGAGCAGAAATGTGGAATTCGTGAGTGGAGAGTTGGTTGTCTACACAGCCCTCCTCCCTCAGGCATTCAGGTGCATCCTGGGAAAGTTAACTGAATTCAAAACACTCACCTTGGCAGGGTCACCTTTAAGTGCCCGGCACAAAACAATAATGAGCTTCCTTTCTCATAATTCTTCTTTTCATGATTTTCTCAGCTGGATTCTTCAAAGGATTATTTGTAAAGACCTTTATGGTGTGTTATGATTTAATCAGATGGTGCTCGAATTTCCCAAGATGTGTTAATTATCATCGCCACACAAGTGCAACAGAGGAAGCAAAATGTTTTTCATTTGGGCAGGTTGAGGGTTTGTTTAAAATGTACTTAGGGCCATTAGGATCAAATCAAAATATAGTGCATGGTAATTACGCATGAAATAAAAGATTACCTGCTGTTTAAGTAGCCAGTTTCCTGATATTGCAATAAAGTCTTGAAGGAAATTGGTTTCCCAGTAGCAGTGGAACACCTTATTCAGGGGACAAAGTAAACTGTAATAGATTGAAAAATGAAAAAAGAGATAGGGAAAAGAGAAATAAGTTCCATCCCCCAAATTATCAGTGAATATGATCCTCAGTCGTAAAGAACAATTATTGTTTCAGTCTTTCCTTTGATCATCAAGTGGAGGGTGATTCCTTTGTCCTTAGATAGCTGTGAGTTGGTACATTTCAGACCTGATCAAATACAAGAAAGAATAAATGTCTCATGTAAGAAAGAAAAGGTATGTGTGAGCCTTAGTATATGAGAGGGGTCAGAACCCTGACTTCAGACACCAGACAAATCCCAAAGTTGAAACCCTTGCTTACTAGCTGCATGACCTCCTCCACGTCACTTAACCTCTCTGACCCTCAGCATCTTGATTGGCAAAATGGGGCTGTGAATCAAAGAGACCTTGTTGTAAAGATTCAGTGAGATCCTGTATATAAAGCACTTCGGCGTGCTCACCGTATAGTAGTGGTAAATGAGGGTTAGATGTTATCCAGTTGACTGGGGTTCTGGCTGATGATAAACATTCTAAACAGCAAAGGGGAAAGGTTTTCAATTTTGGCATTCTGAGCAGTCATCTGATATATATGAACTAGGGATGTCATTCTGTGTTGGAATCAGATGCAGCTTTATGGAACTGGGATGATGGGATGAAATGAAGTTTACAGCTGTGCTGATGGGAGAACTTTCAGTGTCATCCATTGGACCATTCATTTTTTACCTTTGAGAAGAATGAAATCTTGAAATGGACCAATTTGTGGCTATTTGGCTAGCAAAATAGGTGAAGCTGCCGTGGACCCACCCTTGACGGAAAAGAAACACCTTTTCTTGGTTATGCCTCCAATAGGAAATTTGGACATTGCCCTTTTGTTCACGGTGGAAGAAGTTTCTATTTTCCACATAGCTGTGCTATCTGTGTAAATAGTTAACACAAACTTACCGTTAAAAATTAACTAGTTGCAGAAAGTCCTTTTTTCACCCCTAATTCTAAAAAAAGTAGCTTCTTTTGGGTACTAGAGGAAAAGCTCAGAAGATTCACTGATTAATATTTATTGAGCCTGTTACATAGCTGGCAATGTGCTAATGCATTTCAGTCTGTAACTTCGTCAAGAAAGCCTGGAAGGGAAGAGGGAGAAAAATACTCTTTTTTCATACGTATTAGAAAATTATTCCTTAAGTTCCAAGATTTGGTTATGGGCATCACAGTCTCACGATATCTATCTGCAAGACCTTGACACTACTTAACTGGGTGCTTCTGACCTCAAAATGTCAGCATCATTTTTGGTGGTCTTTGGAGTTAATTTCCCCTTGTTTTTCATTTGTCTGTTGAAGAACTAAATGGAGATATTTTGCTTTCTGCCTCTAAGAGTCCGTGCTTGGGCAGCACTAATTTGGCCCGAGGTTGCTCATTGAACAGTAGCCATCAGCCTGTGTGATCTGTAATATTCTGATCTGCTAACTGACGCCTGGGAGATCAGACATTTTGTAATCACTACGAGATCATTCCTTACTCCAGACCGAAGCAAAACAATGCATCCTTTAGACTGTGTTTTACCTGTATCCCGAAGTTCTGGGGGATATGCTGGTTGTCTCTTTCCACAGTCAGTTTAACTCACAAACATGCTGTATCTCAAGGCCAACATGAAGGATATTGAGTATAGGTTAGGGTGAAATAATTTATATCTGACTCTCCTCTTTCCTTTAGCACTCACTGAATCCCCACTGTGTGCTGGGAGACAGCCTTCTAGGCACCTGGAATGTGACCAAGAGTCAAAGATGTCTGTGTGAAGTTCATACTCTTGCTGCGTGGAGGTTGTTTGAATTCTTTAAATAACCCTTTGCCTTCTTTGATTGCATTTGGAAAGAAGAATTAAACCAGAAGGCAAAATGCTCTACAAATCATATTTTGGTAGATTAGCCTCGATTCCCCCACTTCGACCCCTGCCACCGTATACACGCGCCTTGAAGGAGAAGGCGGACAAGGTAAATTGACTGTACAAGGCAGTGTTTGCTGAGATCATGCCAAAGGTCTGTGTAACTCTGTCTCCAGTCTCAGTAATTGGCATTTTAGAGACTCGGCTTTGATTCTGTCTTTGTTGCCCCCACTGGACAATTCCTCATTTTCCTGGCACCAAAAATTCTGCCTCTCCATAAATTTATGATTATGGCAGTTATCTCTCTCCCCCTCTCATGTGCAGTACTCTAGAAGCCAGTGCAATAGCTGACCCAGGAGGTCCTTGTAAAAACTTAGCAGACAAGAATTATAAGCATTTCATTGGAATTCTACTAATTCTGGATTTTGGGTCAGCTGGGAGGGTTGTCTAGACTGAAGGTTATCTCTACATTGGTATCTTCAAAGATAATGTAAATTAAAAGGCTAGAGGGCAAATATTTAAAGTACATAAATAAACAAATGATAAAAAGTCCAGTAATTCCCCAGAGCAGGTAGTTTGAGAATGTACAATGGTTTGTACTTAAAATTAATATTCCATATTTTATAACTCTCACCAGCTTTAATTAGCATAACCATTTAGTCAAAATTATTGAGACTTTCATCAAATAAACCTGACTCTCCAGTGGCAGGAAGGGCAAGCGGCTTGCATGTAATAAAAGCAATTTATTATTTGGGATAAACAGCCACATAGATCATACTCTTGGGAATAGTGAGCAGTGGCTAGATTGGATTTGTCACATTTTACAGAAGCAACATAAGTACTTTCTGGTTTGCACAGCCTAGATTTCTACCAAGGAGAGTCTTCGGACGGGTCGTGGTTTCCTCTCGCCACTGTGTAGCCTGCAGTACATCCTTGTACCAGGAGGTGGCGGTTCTTTCAGTCCAGGAAGCGGTCCCCTGACCGAGATCACCTGAAACTAAATGAGGGAAAACCAGTGACCAAAACTGACAAATAAGCACCGAGGTGGCACTAGATCAATGGACAAGATTTGAGGCCATGGAAAGAAGGAATTGATTGCCTTGCCAGCTTTTTCCCCTGTCTGATCACTCCTGCTTACTATCTGAGGTCTCACTTAGCAAAACATCACTAACTTAGGATACTGAGTGGGGAACTCATAGTTCACTCAGAGAGTTGGGAGATCTCTGAGACCCCTGTCAACTGCGGGATCCGTGGTTCACTGCAAGGCAACCACAGGGGAAAGAGCTGTTTAGGTACCATGTTGAAGGCAGCAGCCGCTCCACCTGCCACCTGAAGGTTGTCTTCTAGGTGCATCTTGCTATAGGGACCATGGATGCTCTCCTGAGAAAGATCTCTGTTTCAGGTGCAAGGATAATGCTTATTTTCTTTCAGAGTATTTGTCCTCAACAGCGTACAGCTAAATCTCATTTTATACGTGAGTTCTTCAAGTAAGTGCATGTAAGTTGCATGTGTACAAATAGCATCCAATTTGAAGAACTCATTTAAAGAACTTTTGAGAATTCACAGATATAGACTCAGAAAATGTTGACTCACCTCTTATAACGATTCTTTTGCTACATCCAGACTCCTATATGCTGGGTTTGCTTAAATTCACTTGGTTGAGAATCATATTCAAGTCAGTGATTAATGTCAAAGATAGCTATTCATCCTTAGGCCTGTGCACTAGGATTTCTTCCCCCTCAATTCCATCTGCTTCTTCCTAGACATCTGCTTCAAAATCAAGGAATGCTGCTCTGGCCGGTGTGGTTCAGTAGTTAGAGCCTCGGCCTGAGCACCAAAGTGTCTTAGGGTTCAATTCCCAGTCAAGGGCTTGTACCTGGGTTGCAGGTTCGACCCCCCAGCACCAGTTGGGGTGCATGCAGGCAGCAACCTGTTGATATCCCTCCCTCCCTGCCTCCCTCCCTGCCTCCCTCCCTGCCTCCCTCCCTCCCTCCCTCTTTCTCTAAAAATCAATGGAAAAAATATCCTCGGGTAAGGATTAACTGAAAAAAGACCAGCATCAAGAAATGCTTTGGACAAGCAAATGGCCCAAACTTTGGTCAAAGTTAGAACCTCCTGAGTCCCAAAGGAAATGGTGCTGCGACTATTGCCCGGGTCCGAAGGGGTTTGGGAATGTTGGGCAAGGGGGTGTCTCACCTCCTCGGTTTCCTCTGCTTGTGCTCCAGTCAGCAGGGGAAGGGCTCAGGCCTATCTCACCGCTGCGGAATTCTGCCTCGTTATTATTTGAAAAACAAAGGCTTCCTTGTAGCCCTTTAGTGCTCTAACACCAGCGTAATTTGCCCCAGGCTTCTCATAAGTAGCAGCATTCCAAATTAAACGTCTAATTTCACCGCTTAAGCATCCTTTGTGGGCACGGGATCCAGGATCCTCATTATGACTCCCCAAGATGGGAGCCCTAGGCAGCCAGTGCCGTGAAACCCAAAATGTAATTAAACTATTTTCGTTTCAAACACCTGCCGTCACATTTTTCTCCATTTATTATGCACGGTACTTACAATCATGTACAAAAGAAATGAAGCGGCCTTTCCTGAGCTTCGTTCATTGATCTGGCTCCCTTTGCTGTCCCCTCCCAGGTGAGCTCCTCCGGGGTGCTGGTGGTCGGCCCTAGTTTGTGCTTGGTTTAGGTGAACGAAAACGGGGAGCGTCCCTGTTAAGCTTTGGAAGAAAATAAAGCATTCGCAAGACTCGTCCAAGAATAGTTTGAAGTTTTGCCATGAAATATGTAAATTTTATTCAATTTGCAGGTAAAGCCATAGCTTACATTTTATATTTTATTAAGTATTTGTTATGCATACTCACTGTGCTAAATCTAATGTTCTATCTAATGGTCCTGGCAACCTTGCGACGTCACATTGAAACTTGGAGATGCTAAGTAACTTAACTGTAGTTATGGAGAAAGGAACCAGGGCAGAGATGGGACCTGAGCTTGGCCATCCAGCCTCCTTCACCGTGGGTTCCTAACCTCTAACACTGTCCGATTCAGTGTGGTTTGGACAACGGTGTTATAAAGACACATTGCAACGTGTTCATCATGAGCTTGGGCTCTGCAGTCAGGCAAACGCGGGTCCAGTCTTGTTATTTCCCCCAGCCTTCGGGACTGCTTGCATTCTCACCTGGGAAATGGGAGTAACACAGCTACCACGGAGGGTGGCTGGGAGGTTCAGGAAGGTAGTGGAAGGTGCTTATCCAGCACCTGCATCAAGCAGGCGATGATGGTGACCGTGGGGAAGGTGTAGACAACGGTCTCAGTTACATTTACCCCTCTCTAGCTTGTGCACCCCCCTTGAGGGCACCAGCTAGCCGGTACGGAAGAGTGAAACTTTTTGTGGGGATTTGAAGCAGTGTGGAGGGATGGATGCTCCATGCATGAGGCCGTGATAGGCAAAGGCGAGGCCAGAGAAGGAGGCAGGAGCCTGAGCAGGGCGAGCAGGGCGGGACTTGCGTGCCAGGCATGAGAGTTCTGTGTCACCTACAGGAAAATGGCCTGTGGCATGGCCCGCTTTCCCCAGTGAATGCACCTCTCCCAGGCACTAGCCATTCTTAAGCCACTGTCATCCCTCACTTCAGGCACCACCTGCTGCCCTGCCGTTGCCCAGATGAGGGTGATGCCAGCTGGGGGAGATGTCCAACATCAGACCTCAGAGTTCATCTGTGGGACCCTTCAGCGGATAGGCCCCCAGTTGATTGTAATCAGAACTAGACCTTTGTAAAGGTCAGTAACGGGCAATCAAACTGCAGATAAACTCGTCCTGTGCTGGTTCTCAGTGGACTCAGAGAGGAGGAATGAAATGAGAATGTTTAACAGCGATGCCAGGGATGGTAAGTGCAAGGCCTGGGGAGGGAAATGCTGTTTTTAAGGAAAAAGAAAAAAAATAGCTTTTTGAATCTATTTTTAACTAATTTAAACTTTAGTAAATTACCTATTTTTGACTGGGTGAATTGAAAAAAGGTCCAATTTTCCATGCAGGGTGCATAGTTAAATGCTCAAGTAAATATTTGCTACCCAGTTGACTCGAAGATTATTGTGTTCCTCTGATATGGAATTTTTAGTTTAGTTTTATTATTATTATTGTCATTTTAATTTGGAAAGCAAGTAAGCAGCCTAATGATTACATTAAAATTAGCAATTTAAAGAGGAGGAAAGATCAGCTTTTGGCCTAGATTTGATTCAGAGAATGTTTTGATGACCGAGTTTTGTTTTGGTCTATATGTGAATTCAGTGTCAATGTCTCTTCAATACCAAGCTGTTGGGGAGAGGGAGTGGCGACGTGTCTTTAATTCAAGCGTGAGACACACTCTTGATAAAGGTCTGGTCCTGTTTGGGAGCTAAGTCTTTTAGGTTTAGGGTCATATGTGGAACTGTGACTGTGTAGCTGTAGATGTCATTCCTGAGCCCTGTCCACACCCTCAGGTACTATTTCCTTTCCTCACCTCTTCTCCCGTGTACTCTCCACACCTGGCTGCTTTCCTAAGAGACTGGGTATTACTCACAGGAGCTTGGTGCTCGGGAAGAGCCATGAGGGGCCCTCCCCTCTGCTTTAACTTGGTCGCCGTTTAAATAAGTCTCCAAACCTTTGAAACTGAAGTGCACCTATTTAGAAGACTTGTTGAAAGGAACCCTTGAGGTGTGCGTTTAAATTAAAGTCTCTCCTTTCCCTCCCTTTTCAGAATAACCACTGAGTTCTGCATTTACTAGTCCTTTTGTGTTTAGAATGAGTTGATTGTCATAGTTGGTGTAATACTAATAGCGATATTCTAAGGAAGCCCATTTTAACAGAGACCAGTTAAGTATCTTGAACTGCGCTGATATGCTTTCAGCTTTGAGCTGGAAATGAGTATTTTTATCTCCTTTGGAGATATATATGTATATCTTTCTTTACTCCCTGCAGCCCACGCCCTTCATGAAAATACAAAACAAGTACAAACATCCTCACCTTTCTTGAAAGTCTGTGATGCCCACGTCGGCTGAGTGCACAAGCAGGACTGGGTTCTACTGTTTTAAAGACTTGCCTGGGGGGACCTTACGGAGCTTGCATTTTATAATCCCCCTCACCAAACATGCGTGTGCGCGCACACATACACACACACACACACACACAAGCACACACCTGCACACTCACAGGTGCACACATAGGGCCAGGACTCTGCAGACAGTTTATAGTTTGACACCGTCCTGATTAGATTATTTCTTGGTGCTTTTTAAGAACTTGCTCCCTTTACCCTTCCAATAAAGTATAGATTTTTTTTCTTCCACAGCTTTGATAATTGTCCATAGCAGGGTCACGGGAAACTGAGGCCCAGTGAGTGGACTTGACTTCTTCAGGGCAGAGCCAGGCCAGGGCGAAGGCTCTCTTGTGCCCTGTTTCAGGGTCTGATCCCAGTTAAGGCCGTAGGGAGAGACCTGCAGCTGACAAGGAGCAGCCTCTCTGTTCCGGGCGGGGGAAGCGCCCTTTGGCATCCAAGGAATTGTTGGCTGTTTATTAGAGGCCCCGGCATCCCTTTAGGCAAGTTAATTCACTGGCACTTTTTTGCTGGTTGAATAGTTTGCAACTTTATTAAAAGTAATGGATTTCACCAGTTCCTGCGCTTTCATCTTGGGGTCCGTGCAGTCTTTGGGAGACAGTACTAATGAGGTGATGAAGAGCGCTCTTAAAACAATCGCACATGGCATTCGCTGCTTTTCCTATTTGCTATAGTTTCTCAGCGCTTTTAAGACGCTCCCCCTTGGTTCGCATGTAACTTTCTTTGACTGTTAACACAGGGCTGTCGCCCAGACACAAAGCAAGGGGAGCCACTTCTCCGGAACTGTCAGATGGTTCAAGTTAAAAGGGAAATTATGACTGTTGTTACAGCCCGGGGAGAGTGAAACAGGGTGTTTCAGACTTGCGCTTGATTTACCAGGGTAGCAGAGATGGCCTTGGCCGCAGGGTTGCATTGGGCTGAGCCCTTTCCCCTTCCCAGCTGCTGGCCTTCGCGGGAGGCAGGTGCTGTGAGCCTGCCCTTCCTTGTGCTTCTACCCCAGGCCCTCCGATTTCTCTCCTCTCTTCCACCCTGGGGAATCCGTGCCCATGGGTAAGAAGCCCAGCGTAGAGGGCCCATTGCCTCACACTCGGAATCTCAGGGTAAGGAAGCAAAGGTAGCTCTCTTCCCTATTTTAAAACACTTCCTTGGAGCCATTTGTGCCTGCTCACAGCGCGGTAGTTGGGGTCCTCTAGCAGCAGTCAGGAAATACTATTTTTAATCTCCATTTTGCCGTTTTAAAAAATCCATACTTACCACTTTGGGACCTTTTTCTGTAATGTCATTATTTATTAATAACCATACTTTGGTGCAGGAGGTTCAGATTATCTGTAAATAGCATATATTCTAAAATCATCTTGATGTCCCTTTTAAATGCGCCGCCGTGTTGTCCAGATCCCGTCGTCTTTGGGTATTCGTTCTAGCCAGAGGGCCGGTGTGCTGGCGGCCGGTACACTCGGGTGCTCTTGGTAGCACATTTGTTTTCAGTAGCTCACAGCTGCAGAGAGCTGGCCGCGTGGTGCTGAGATCTGAATTAGAGCTCCTCTGGAGGGCGGGTGGGATGTGAAGGAAAGCCCCAGATGCGGGCCCGGGCTTGGAGCGCGTTTCGGGTCGTTGTTTGTACCCTTCAGCAAGGATACCTGCTAACCTGCCGGCAGGGAGTGCGTGGGGGGCTTCAGGGCTCCTTCATTCCGCCGCCCAGCCATCCGCAGGGTTCTAGGTACGTGGGCTTCCAGTCGGGCACAGCTCTCCACTGTGCCATCTCAGCGCACCATGTTTGGTCATGAGCGGATTCCTCTCGTCACATCAGGGCATGGCGACTTCCAAAGGAAATCTCCTCCTCTTAGGAGCAAGGAGCCTTTTCCTGGAACCCGCAGGCAGACTCCTCCCAGCTTTGTCCACTGCGAGCAGAAGAGCAGCGCCGCGGTGGGCTCGCCCAGCTAGCCAACGCCGTCCTCTGGGGAGGGGTCAGAACTGGGGCTGGGGTCGCCTCCCCTGAAGCAAATGGCCCTGGGACGGGAGTAGATACACGGTGGAGATTGTTCTGGAAAGGAAGACCGGAGCCAGAAATGGATATCCGAGTGATAACCAAAATGTTTACCACGGCCTCAGTATTCTCAGCTGTAAAATGGGGAATAAATAGTACTTAATGGGATTATTGTGAGACTCAAATAATACAAATAAAGTACCAGAGACAGTGCCACACACATAGTTATGATTACAATATCGAAGGCATTATAATCCTTTGGTCTTATAGTAAGTGTTAAATTGAAAAATATGGTAGTTACAAAACAGTCACAGGGGTATAAATGTAAAGTACAGCATGGGAAATACAGCGAATAATATTATGCTATGTATGATTCCAGGTGGGTACTGGAAATAGCAGGGGGAGCAGTCTGTGAAGCATATGATTGTCTACCCACTATGCTCTACACTTGAAACTAATGCAAAATAATATTGAATGTAAACTGTAATTGAAAAATAAAAACAATATTGCATTAAAAAATGGGAAAGGTGATAAAGCAGTTGTGGGCATGACCCAGCTACATGGCTATATTGTGAACTAGTGTCTGAACTGGAAGCAAAGCCATCCTTCAGTCATGATCACTTGGGGCTGGTCACTTGGGATATTGAGCATGAGCATTTGAAGCTTTCAGGATGGCATTGTCGCCAGAAGTGTCGCCCTCCACATGGATGTGAGCTAGGAGGAGCAGAGAGACCAGAGCAACCGAGAGAGGACTCAGGGCACTAAATAGGCTGCACGTTTCATTGGGGTTCCTAGAACTGGAAAAAGCCAGTTGCAGAGTCATGGGAGCAAAATGACTTTCTTCCATAATCTGGGGACCTAGTTACACTAGCTGGATGGTTTTATGGGGAAAGATTAAAGCAGCAATACATGCATTTGTATAGCTTGGCTAAGTGACAGCTGCGGGGCCAGCTGGGTTAGAGCTCAAAATAAGGTAAGAGTCTACACGTCTCTAGAAGGCTTGAGAAACAAAAAAGGGAATTGTTATTTGGGCCACAGTGCAGAAAGTGGGTGAAAAGGAAAGGCAAATTAATTAAAATATATACATCCTTGCCCGAATTAAAAGCTATTACATACTGGGTTTTCTAACCATGTTATTCAGTCATTGACTAAATGTGGCTTGTAATATGTCAGCTGATGAATAACTCTTATTTTATCATAAAATTTGTAAACTACTTTGGCACACACAAATTTGTCTTCTGTTTTTCCCTGGCTTACCTCATTTAAGCCAATGCAGAATTGAAAGGGGCTGGGGTCGGTCGGGAGACACTGAGACTTTATTACGAAAGGTCTTGTCACCCGTATTTTTTGAGAGCTGGTTTTGTTTTCCTCCTAAATTGCGCTTCCTTTAAGGAGCCGTGTTCTCCCCATCTTTCCATCGCTACCCTTTAGCAGAGTTCCTGGAATGAAGGACTCTGTATGTATTTGCTGAGCAGGTTGAACAAGCGAGCCAGCTACATGTTAAAGGTGATATGACATGAATTTTGTATTCAAATAACATTTTAAATTTTGTATTCAAATAACATTTTAATATTTCATACTTTATTACCTATACAACAAATGCCCATGCTACTTCATGAAGACAGAATGTGGTGATTTGTATTTTAAAAAAAAGAAAAGGGTTTTTAAGACTGGCTTGAAACTGTCTAGGATGATCACCTATATATGTGTCAGAAGCCACCAGGAGCCACGTTTTTATGTGTTCCAATACTAATAGTTTCCAATATTGATTTAATTTACTCTTATCTTAAATAAGGTTCAAATCATTTAGACGAAGGGTCAGCAAACTTTTTTTTTTTTAAATAAGCCACACAGTCAATGTGTTTGGTTTTGCTAGCCATATGGTCTCTGTCATAAATATTCAGTTCTGCCATTGTAGCGTGAAAATAGCCATAAATAATACTTAAATGAATGATCGTGGCTGTGTTCCAATAAAACTATTCATGACCATTGGAATTGGAATTTCATGTGTTCTTCTTTTGGTTTTGCCCCCAACCATTTAAACACGAGATGATGCTCATTCCGAGCTGGCAGGCTGGACCCCAACAGGCGGCAGGCTGGACGCGGCAGTGGGCTGCAGTTACAGGCCTCTGAGGAGGACCCAGCATCTGCTCCGTGTTCTGTCAGCGGAGGAAGTGGTCTGTGAAAAGAGCATAATTTTAAAAATCAAGAGTACGCAGAAGAATGCTTGGTCTGTAGCCCTTTGCACACACATCTGTTACAGTCATAATCCCACGGGGTCTTGGGATTTGTCTTTTTCTATAGGTAGCAGGTGTCCCCGATGGGGGCAGACTCCAGGCTCCTTCTTGCCTGTCTTCCAAGGGTCTAGTGCCTATGGATGGATAAAAAAAAAAAGCATAGAAGAACCACATTTACAGGTCATAACAGGTACTTGTGGGTACTGACTCCAAAGGATGGAATTTCCTTTGGGAAAAACACACAAACAGGAAGCCCACTGGACTGCTGTCCAGTTGCCTAGAGATACAGAACATCTGGAAATAGGCAGATCGTTTCAGAAAGATTTCCATTCCTACTGCCGGGGGATTTCGTTCCTTGCCTTAAATGATGGGGCATTAATAATGCTTTGAAATGTTACCTGCTCTGCTGTCTGCTTTTCCAGAGGGACTGATTAAGCCTCAGGAAAGGTTCCCATGAGGAAATGATCTCAAGTAGGATTACATTTTTTAACTGGGAACCATCTTTTTATGTGTATTGATACTATTCTGATATTGATTTAATTTACCCTTATTTTAATTAAGGTCCAAAATTCAATGAGGTGCCCTCAAAATACAGTTTGCCCCTTTGTTTAAAAGTAAAGAAACCCATGTATATATATTTCCATTTTTGTTTCTCTATTGATATTGTGTAGAGAGCCAGTAAAATTCTCCTATTAAACATATGATAAGGGCTGTCTAGTTATTGGGCTCAGTTAGTCTACTGGAAGATCTGGACTGGTTTCCATTAAAAAAAATCAAGGTGGATTTGGACAATATCTTTGAGCACAATTCACAGGCCGTCTCTTTAATGTTCCAATACTGATCTACTGATCTTTAGCGTCTTTATATGCCTGTCTTTTCAACCCATTTCCTACCCTGGTGTGTTCATCCTGCTTCTAACAGGTTAAGCTGATGTAAGACCCAAAGGAACGATTTGGACTTGACCATGATACTGGCACAAAACAGCTTTTCTTTCTGTTCTGGGCACTTTCATCAGCTGGTATGTTGTGATCTTTTGACAAAGTAAAGGTTCATTGTGGCAAGAGCTTAAATAAACAGGAATTGGACTTATACCCCATTTCCAAGAAAAAATGGGAACAGCAGGCATTATCTGATATAATTAAAGTGTGTTGAACCCTGAACAAAGTATTCAGTGTAAATCCCCTTTTGGCTCTTAGAACCAGTGGCTTAGAATCAGTTCTGTGAATTACTGGCTGGTTAGAAGGTCTGTGGCCTGTCCAAGGACATGTTGTAGTTTTGTGGCAAGCCTACCAGAGATTTCATGGGCAGCAATTTTAGAAGGATACTCAGATACCATCTAGTCACCCCTCTCTGAGCCTCAGTTACCTTGTCTACAAATGGACAGAATTTCATCCCCTATTTGAGATTGATGTCACGCTTAAAAGTAAGTGTTTTAAATACAGTACTTAGCACAGTTTCTCAGATTAGCAGATCCTCAGGAATGAGTGACTGTCACCTGTTCTTTTCTTTTCTGAACATCCTGCCAAAGGTCTTAATCTCTTTCTTCCCGGGTTGAAATCTTTATCCTATAGACACTTCCTGTTTTATATAGTTGGGGACTTTCTCTCATGTTATTACTTATGTATAAAATAGTTGAGTCCTAATCACAATCCACTTATTTTGTAAATTCTTTCACAGGTGACTCATAAGCAAGCCTGAGAGAATGACTTCCAAAAGTTTAGACTTTTCTGCTTGATACTTGTATCATTCATATATAACTTTTTAAAATTTTACTTACTGTAAATTATAAATACAATTTTTGTAATGCTCTCAAACATGGACTTCAAATGGACATTTGTTAGTCAACCCAAATGCTATTCAGCCAGTTTCAACTGCCTTTTCTTTTACCCAGCTAGTCATTTTCTTCTGAGGATGGCCTTATGAGCAAATTGCTGACACATCTAAGATAATAAGGATTGGACAATTGATGGAGAATTTGCAGAATCACCTGGTTCTGAGGGCGAGAGTGAGGGTTTGGGATATTTATTTCAGGAGGATCCATTAACCTGTGTCTTAAACACGCACAACAAAGAACATTAGCATCATTAGACAGCATTTAAAATCCAGGCCTCTCTGCCCTTCCAGCTCCAAGTTGGAATAGAGTTGTCTTCCACTGGGGAATAATTTGTCTCTATTAATTGAGAACAAATGTGCATGGGTGTTTTAATTACACAGTAAATTAGGAGAATTTAAGATGCAGAATATGTGAAAGCCAAGAATTCAAAACCAACAACTGGAAAACATACATAGATAAACAGGGGAAATATCTCAGCATACGAGTGCAAGCAGCTCCCAACATAAAGAAGGAAACAAACCAAGATGGAGACAAATTACCGGGGTTTTACTAAAGCTGCTTTCAAGCGGAACAATTCTGATTTATGGTTACAAGCCGTTGTTGGCTGTACATGGCAGGTGGAAGAAACTGTGTTCACAGGGTTACTCCAAGTTGTCTGGCTTCTACGAGAGGCCTTTTATGCTTCCAGTGAAGAGTAAATATTGAGGATTTCGCCCGGCCGGGCATGGCTCAGCGGTTGAGCGTCGACCTGGGATCCAGGCGATCAGGGTTCGATTCCCGGTCAGGGCATACGCCCGGGTTGAGGGCTCGATCAATGACTCTGTCATCATTGACGTTTCTATCTCTCTCTTTCCCTCTCCTTTCCTCTCTCTGAAATCAATAAAGATATATTTAAAAAAAAAAATATTGAGGATTTCTTATGTGAATTTAAACTGTACAGAGAACTCAGTATTCAGTCTAGGTCCATGGGACCCTGAGAGTATATGCAAAATTATATGATTATGAGCTCATGTGGGGAAAGGGTCTAGAACTTTCTTTAGATTCTTTCTGGAGCTCACGATCCTAAAATATAGGAATTTAAAGCTGTCGCTTGAACAGTGTGGACATTGGTTGACTTTGTTCTCTGTCCCTTAAGGTTAACCAAAGTTGTTGCCTTCATAGCTGTTATACGTCATAGCTTTTTTTTTAGACAGGGAGAGTGACAATGACTTTTTCCCCCTACCCTACTGTAGCTGCAAGAATGCTTTCAGCCAAATTTGATGCTTTCTAGCAAAACTAACCTATTTGTTAGTAATCAGAGCATCCCTCTCTGTCTCCTCTTACCATATATACATATTTAGGTATCTTTTTTATTTTTAATCGCCCTGAGCACATTGGTTAGTGTTTACTGTAAGCTACCTTAAATCCCTTTTGGAAGCACGTGGGACATAAATAAAACACGTGCCTCTCCAAGGCCTCAGAGCGCTGGTTGGTTGATTACAGAGGGAGGGAGGTGCAGGGTGGAGGTAGTCCCTCATCTATCTCCGGGGTCAGAAAAGTAGCCTCCAAGTGCCTCTCAGGCTTTTGGTAGCTGGGAAAAGTTCTTTTCAAATGTGAGGCCCACGGAGGGAGGACTGAGGACTTTGGCCGACCTCCGAAGTGAAACTAAGATAATTTCTGCCTTCCTAGTACTATGTTAGGCTAATTACTGAGATAACATTACTTATACCGTTTTTATGCTTCCAGTAGGGATTGCGCCCTCCCTTTTGCTAGTTCACCTTACATCCGTAGTAGACTTTGAGCTCCTGAGAATGAGGGCTATCGTGCTCTTCCTATTTATCAGTTGTTCTTTGGGCAGTGCTCCCCACATAGAAGGCAGGAATGTGAGTTAAGTTAATGATCATGACACTAATCTCCCATTGTGTCAAGTTACTAACCTTTGACTTTCCTGACCTAGGAAACCTAGCTGTCTGCTTTGTGAAGGATCCTAAAGTGAACCTCAGGGGGATGTTTGTGGTCAGAGTGTCATCAACTTCCCCAAGGTTTCCAAACTTAGAGATGGTCTGTGCCAGCAAATTAAGAGATAAATGATAAGGTAAATGTTCCCTTTTAAGTAGAGGTGATGGAGTTTAATTCATAGTAGCTGATCCCTGACAATTATAAGATGTGGTTTTCATATAAATATTATCTCAAAAGAAATCGACAGAAAGAAAAGGGTGACTGTGGGTAAATGTCAGGTGTAATTTATGTGTTTGAACCCTGAACTAACTGCTAGATCTTTCGGCCACTGAAATTCACAGCATTTTACCCCTCTGTCACTGGGAGGCAAGTATACTCACCCACAAGGGTGCTTATTTCCTAGCTTATGTGGATTAAGCACATCTGTGTATAATCACGTCTGCCCTTTCCTCTCCCTCAAATCCTAAGTGGAATTAATAACTCATTGTGGTCCCTTTTAACAAGACAGAACAGATCTCTGCTTGAAGCTTAGGCGGCTCCTTTATAACAGTTCTTGGCTCAGGTAGCCCATATAATTCTCAAAAATACGTCCCATTAATGTCATGAAACTGGCCTCAAAGTCACCCATGGTTTCCTCTGAAATGCTGATGAAGCAATTGTGGAAGAAGGAAGCATTCCCAAGGA
This sequence comes from Miniopterus natalensis, assembly GCF_054644295.1. NCBI lineage: Eukaryota > Metazoa > Chordata > Mammalia > Chiroptera > Miniopteridae > Miniopterus > Miniopterus natalensis. The sequence continues at coordinate 14,411,275 of NC_142096.1, read as the reverse complement.
GGAGCCAGAAGTTCATTCCTTTTCATGCCCCAACCTAAGTTTCACTTTCCCCATTGAAGATGGTGGAAAATCTGTCAGGACAGCACCAGGGGGTGTCAGGGCCAGCGATGAAGTCCACATGGCAGCGCGAGAGTGACTATGTTAATGATTAAGAAGCCGTGGGCCTTCCACCCGCCCTTGGACCAGTGCCCGCTGTGTGCTGACATGGGCCCCAAGCCTGCCCCCAGCCCTCGTGCCAGGGATAGGCTCCATGCGGTTGGCGAAGCTTTTCGTCTGCTTTCCTTATGATCCCAAGCTACGTGCTGGCTCCTGGGGTTGGTTCAACTCCCTGGTTGTGCCTCATCAGGCCCTGGCCTGTCTGTGTCTCCCTTCTGCGTGACCGGCTGCAGGAACAGGCCCCGGAGGGAGGGTGCGGGGATTATGCACCACCCAGCATCTATGTAGGGCCTTCCTGTGCACTAAGTGCTTTGCAGTCCCTTTTATTGGTTCTCGGTCAGACCACTGATGTAAAGGAAGAAATCATTACCCGGGTTCTAGTGGCAAAGGGGAAACTGAGGTGGTCAGGTCAGGTACGTCTCACAAACAAGTCCAGATTAAAATGGGCACCCAATAAACCCCAATTATACCAGTTTATATTAGATTACAGTTTTCCTCAAACATAACAGAGGACTCTCACACGTTGACATTTGTCAAATATTCCATCATCCAAGAGGAAGATAATTCCCTTGGATCCATTAAACTTGGCCCCCTCTGTCACAGTGGCCTCCAATGGCACTCCCTGGAGTCCCGCTTGGGGAAATCTCTAGGGTCTCTAAGTGCTGAAATGGGGACCCACAGAGGGAGGCCTGGTAATTTGATTGATGACAGGTAGTAAATATGCAGGAATTGGGACCTCGGGCATCAATTCCTAACTTTGGCAACTGTGCACTGTGACATCGCAGTTACTTAACCTCGCCAAGCCTCAGTTTCCTACTCCATAAAATGGGGACAGTGTTGTAAATGGGACCGTCTGTTCTATAGCACTGCACATAGGCCTGGTGCATGTAAGTGCTCAGTGCCTGTCAGAATAAGTGGCAAGCAGAACTCGTGGGTAGGGACAGCGGTGGCATTTACAGTGTGGTGTGACACCTCGGGAGAGGGGTAAGAACTGATCGGCCACTTGGACATTTCTCACATATGTTGTGAGCTGGGCGGCGTGAGGCTTGAAGCTGTGATTTCGACTCCGTGTTTTCATTATAAAATGAGTGGCCTCTTGACGGAAAGGGACAGTGAGTATTGTGTTTGAAGCTTTCGGAAGGACCCCTTCCGGAACAGTGGAGGTTTTAGTTTGAGGCTGTGAAATGTGTAAGGACAGAGCCCTTCTGTGCCAGCCCTCTGTGCAGCGCCTGTGTGGGGTTTGGGCTGAAAAGGTTCGTTTACGATCAGCCCTTTCTGCAGCGTGCGTGGTGAAGGCCTTGGCTGCTGCTGTAGTGACTAGTTTGCGAGGCACGTTTCTGTTTCTGCAGCTGCCTCTCCTGCGTCGAACTCTCCCCGGGTCCCCTTGCAACTACCCTCGATCCAGCCTTGCTGGAGTTTGCCCAGCTCACCAGCCTTTTAGAGGGTGAGCCTAGAGCAGCGTCTTTTCCCCCCTCCTTGGGCCATGGTACCAAGTCTCAGCTTTCAGAGTTTGCAAGTTGGAAACTCTGATTTCCCTCTCCTCCTCTAAAATTGCCCACCGGCTTTGCACCGCCTGCATCATAAGGATCGCAGCTTCTTGCCTCGGCGTTTAATACACTGTCTGTGTTCGTTCATCAGATGCCCTGCATCCCTACACTGGACCGTCTCTCTGCCTCCATTCCTCTTCCTCTTGCCCACTGTTGTCGGTGGGATTCCCCTAGACGCCTGGACTGAGATGGGGCTTCTCATGCAAATGATTTTTTTGAGAAAATACTCTTTATGGAAACCAGGCATGAGGGAGACAGGAAGGGGCAAGGAACTGGGCAAAGATGTGGGTTCAGTTGTGTTCAAACCTCAGCCTGGGGAGCTCTGCAGCATGAATGGTCCCACCTTGAAGCTGAAAGGCCAATCTTTAGACCCCTGTATTAATCAGTCATTGGCAGCAGGCAGCCATCTGGGTGGGGGAGGTCACCACCCAGGCATTTCCTCTAGAGGTGACACTGTAGCCCCAGCTACCAGGGAAGTTCTCTGGAGATATTAGCAGCCAATACTCACAGCATGGGGATGACTGCCAGGTCACCAGAAGCTTCTGCAGTACCCACCAATTAAACTCCTACTGATCCTTCAAGACCCAGACAGATTCTGTCTGTGTGAAATTTTCCCCAGCCCAGAAATCCTCATTCTGAATTAATGTTTTGACCCTAAGGGAATACTCCTCCAAGCTTTCTCAATTTGAGGTCTGTGGGGGGGTCTCTTTCGGGAATACCAACTCAGGTTGCTGCTCTTTCCTCCTCAGAATTCCATAGCTGTTGAGATTTTACAGCCCTATATAGGTTTTCTTTCTGGACTACTATTTTCTTCCACCTGCCCCCTGATGTCACTCTACTTTATCACCAGTCAGTCCAGGCAGGTAGCCTGTTGTCATCTGCTGGCTGCATGGACTGGGCCCAAGGGAGTGACTTGAAACAAGCATCACTTCTTGGATGACACTCTGGCTGCCACTCAGAATCCTGCAGTTGCTAAATCCTGGCTCGTGTCATTGAATGTCGTGGCTTATTGGTGCAACTGTGAAAACTGTTCAGAGGACAGTTGAGACATCTTTGGCAGACCCAAGAATCATTTCTGGTGATTGTAAAGAGCTACCACTTCACAGTTTGGTCTAGAACTAGATTTTGAAAGTTGCAGCCATAATCCAGGAGTCACATAGCAACATTCATCTGTCATTCACTTACTCAGCAGTCTTTTTTCCCTTGTTTTCTGTTTATTGTGTGCTGAGTAGGGGAGCATGAATAAGATGTGGTCTTGTATTCAAGAAATTTATAATCCAGGGAAGGAGATGGGATTAAAACAGATATGTACGCACCTGGCAATAATGAAAGGACTAATGGGATATACACCAAAGGAAAGGAAGTGTATAGGGCACTGGTTAAGAATCCAGTCTCTGAAGTTAGAGGGCCATGAGGTCAGATCCCAGGTTTGTGATTTATTAGCTGTGGGACTTTGGGCAAGTAATTTAATTTTCTTGGCTTCACTTTTCTCATCTGTCAAATGGAAATAACAATGGTACTCACTTCACAGGGTGGTTTGTGGGGATGAAATAAGATTATCCCTGTCAAGTATTTAGCTTGACACAATTGATAAATGTTAGCTATTATTATGAATGTTATTATTGATGGCCCAATTTTTATGGGGTTTCCATAGAACAGGTGGAGTTTGAGTGAGTCCTCGAATTTTTACTGGCCAGTGAGACTTCCCATGGGGATAAATAGCTTGGGGGGAAAAAAGGGAATAATTTATTTGGAAATTAACCAGTGATGTGGACTTGGGATGTATTGATGAATGTTTGATGGGTTTCTGTGGGAACTGATATTGTAAATATTTCCTGAATATTACATAAATATAAAAAATACATAAATAATAAATATATTTATATTTAAATAATATAGAAATATTTTTTTGAATTTCTTTGATCTGTAAACCTTAAATTACTTTTATGCATTCACATTCATTTATGTTAAAGAATGCTAGTGGGCCTTGGGTGCAAATTTATCTTATTGCAACATAAAAATAATTATAGTGTACCTCCTTGTAGGTAGGGGATGTTCAGAGATTTGCATGTTCTTTAATCAGTGCTGTCCGGTGAGCCAGCCATAGGCCACATGGGGCTACTGAGCACTTGAAATGTGGCTAGTTTGACAAAGAAACTGAATTTTTCATTTCATTTCATTTCATTTTAATTAATTTAAGTTTAAGTAGCCCCGTGTGGCTAAGGGCTATAGTACTACACAACATCGCAGTCTAGGAATTATTTGGGGTATCCACAGAGAGAATGTACAGATACAAAGCATGGAGTTTGGATCCGTGTGGGGCCAGGGAGATGTTTATTATTGAGGTCCTGGCACCATAATTCCAGATGAGAAGGGGACCACAAAAATATTTGTTTATTTTGATCAGTATTGTTTCAGAGAAAATTCAGGCAATCTAGGACTAAAGTAAGCTGTGCTCCAATAGAGTGCCTTGAGAAATACCAGGCTGATTACTGAGCCACAGGAAGCAATTTTTGTAATCAGGCTCAGTTAATAAACTATAGACCACAGCCAATGTGTACACACAGACTCTCAGTCAACCCCTCTCTCTCTCTCTTTCTCCCTCCCTCTCTCCCCCTCTCCCCCCCAGTGCTTACTCTGGCACACAGTACATAAGAGTTATTTTTCTTCCTGGCCTCAGATTTTAAACAAATGGGGAAAATGCTGTGGTCCCATTGAGTCCAGGGAAAACCATATCCCTTTATTGTGGGCGAACAGCTAATGAGGAAACCCTTGACAAGAGCACGCTTTGTGTCCTGGCTTCTGGCCTCCAGCAGTTCATTTGCTTGCTGGGACGACTCAATTCAGGCGGGCAGAGCTGAGCCTCGGGGAGGGGGCAGACTCCATAAATCAGGACGATTCAGCAGGATTCCATTTGGATTGAATCAGGGCCAGGGAGCGTCTGCATGGAAGCTGACATTTTAATGATTTGATTAGTTTAGGAGGAATATTTTTATGGGTTGTGTCATCGATTATATTAAGTACGGAGCACAGTTGTTACATTATGATGAACTCCCATTACCTGCCTCTGCTGTGTACCCATGGTCTGTGCACTGATTTCAGCCTTGGACCCTAAGGGTAATCTCGTGCAATCCTCTTAAAGAAAGCGCTGTTTAATGACTAAAGCTGTTAATCATATTAAATACACCCCTGTGCCCTGGGAAAAAGTGCCAAACAAGCATAAATTTTAAAAAGGTTTCTGAATTGGCTAACTGGGGTGTTTTCAGGGGATGTCGGGTGGAGGCAGTTGTAATGGGAGAAGGGAGTGGGTGAGGAGCTGGAAGAAGACAGTAATAATAGCTACAGGAATGGTGCTGTTTATTGATCCTATGTGGCAGGCGCTTGGTTGAGTGAGATCAGGACACTTTGGGCCACGCGGAAGGGACTGTCCAACTCCGAGTAGCTTAAGTAATGAGGAAAATGTATTAGCTCACATAGGGTTGCGAAGGTAGTCCTGAAATGGTGCTGCTTCTTGTTGTGTTTTATTTATAAATCAACAGTCCTATATGTCAGGATTCTCTGTGATTGTCTTGGTTTTCTCTAGATTTGGCTGTTTTTAGTGATGTTTAATTTGAGAAGTAAAAATGGTAGCTACCCCCATCCTTCTGGAGGTTTAGCTGATTGACAAGGTGGCTGGGATGTGAGAAACCCCAAGTGGATTCATGTGCCGTCTATGATGGTGGGACTTGGGGACTCCAGATCCACACACCATTGGAGGCCTTGACTAAGAGCAGGCTCCAGCCCTCACCAGGCAGGGAAATTCCTGAAGGTTCTGGTGTGCAAGAACATGGATAGGGCTGTAATCTCCTCCTTGCAGTACCCAACCATCCATTTGTTTTCTGTGCATAAGTCTCAATGGAATTATGTTGCCAGGTCAGACCACCATCTACTTGAGCATTACGGCTGCTCAGCATCCCAAGCACAGGGGTTTTGTGTAGTGACAGGCTGGACTGAAGAAGAAAAAACCCCACTCTCTCCTTAGATATTCTGTTGACTGAGGCAAAATTTTATGAAAGCAATTTCATCCATTCCCTTCTGCCTGGTATTTTTATGTAAACCAGAAACAGGGAGTTTAGAACATGGCATTACACTGGAGAGGTTGGTTCTCATGAAACATAATGCCCGCCCTTAAAGTTTACAACTCGTTCTTTGACAACCCAGGTTCTCTCTGTACCTGTGGTTTTCTGTGTTAAGAGACTATAACGGAGGTGCAAAAATTTAAAAGTATAAAATAAAGCTGTGTTACAGAAATACGTATTTGTATTGGGATATTCAAGAAAATGGAGAGCACCGGAGATGACTAAACAGGGTTTTGTGCAGCAAAAAGATTTGGGTTGAAGGGTGGAAGAGCAGATGAGTAGAAATGGGACACTTAATTATGGCAATGACAGTGTTGGCCCTGCCCCTACAACTGCTGTGTTATTTCTTGAGAGCCACCAGGTGGTAAGCCTCTTTAACCCCCACCCATTGAATTCTCACCGCAATCATAGGAAGTTTGCAGGTCTTCATTTTAGAGATGAAGAAATTGAGGCAAAGAGAGTTTAGTAAGCAACAGAGCAGATTTTCAGGCCCAAATCTGTTTTGATAATGAAGCTCCTATATTTTCTCCCGAATGTTGCTTTTTAATGTGTTCTGCTGAATCCCAACATTCTCTAGGATAGATGCATGTCTGGGACCAATTCAGTGAGAAAGAGCTAGAGTGGCTTTGAGACTCCTAATGTCTGCTCTTAATCAGTTTTATATCTTGAGTTAAAGCATACCATTTTTGTGGAGGAAAATGTTCTGTGCTTTTTGTTGTTGTTGATATTATTACAGGTGTCCCCTATTTTCCCCCCACTTCCCCTCTCCACCCTGTTCTGGGCCTTGAAGAATTAAAACAAAATGAAAAGAGAACAGCAGAGTGCCCACTGCTGTCCTGGGCCACAGTGCTTGCTTCAGGTAGGTACCCTGTGCAGGGTGGAGGGAGCCCGAAGTGTGGAACAGATCTGGGTTTTCTGATCACCCAGCTGGCTGGCTTCCTGTGAAGTCACTGCGTTCCCCGCTTTCATTCTGTAGAAAGGAGAAGCCCTTGAAAGAGACAGAAGAAAGCAAAGTTGGTCTTCAAGATGGGAAGGAAGGCAAATGGGCTGTGACCCTCCTTGGAGGGAATTTCCCAGTAGGCACTGCCTCCAGAGCTACCGCACTAAAGCCTAATGGGAAGTCACTTCCCGATCTCTGCTGAGGCCCGGGGGGCACCCTCCACACCCCCCGCAACTCCCCAGGCTCCCCCGGCTCTCCTGACTGAGACCCAGGGGCTGTGCCTCCGTCCCTCTGGCCTTATAAAGCCAACTGTGTTCCACCCTCTGCTCTGCCTCCCTGGATCCCTTCTTTGCTCTTCCTGAAGGCAAGTAACAGGCCTTTTCTTTCACTTAAGATGTTTACTGCCAAGTGCTCTGGGGAAACAGATGGAGGGAAGCGAAACCTCGACAAGCTCTCCTTGATCCTGCTGTGTGTGTGTGTGTGTGTGTGTGTGTGTGTGTGTGTGTGTGTGTGTGTGTGTGTGTGTGTGTGTGTGTGTCTGTGTGTGTGTGTCTGTGTGTGTGTGTGTCTGTGTGTGTGTGTGTGTGTGTGTGTCTTGAGGGGGGCAGTTCTGAAAATTTACAGGTGTGCCCCGGATCAAAGGGGTTGCAAAACATTGTGCTGAAGCAATGCATGTTGAAGAAGGCACAGACTGTTCTGGATGGGAGAGGTAACCTTTGTCCAGAATCCGAGGCAGGAGAGGAGGGATTGAGGCAGAGGTTCCCAGAACTGGAGCCAGGAGGGAGGTGAAACAAGGCCAGGTGGCAGGACACCACCAAGCCCATGAGCAGGAGTCTGGACTTGTCATTTGAAAACAAAGCTAGAAGAGGCTTGTGATGTGACACATTCAGAACGGGATAGTCGACTGAGTTGAATAGAGGGGGCAATTGTCTCATGTTTCTGTGCCTGTGCCATGCATTGCTTCCTTCATTTGTTCATTCAGCAAGTGATTATCGGTTACTTACAATGGGCCATACCTGGTCTCGGCACATGGAAGCACAGCTGTAAATAAGACCAAGTATGGCCCAGTTCTCCTGGGGCTTATATCCTAGTGGACAGAACAAACAAACAAACTAGCCAGTGCTTAGATTAAAATATCCCGGAGCGGTAAAGGCTATGCAGGGAATTAAAAATAGGTGTGCTAGAAAGTGACTGCATCTGCTAAGGACCAGGAAGCCCCTCTAAGGGAGGGCTCTTGAGGTAAAAAGTGAGTATAGAATGTTGCCAGTCTTGTGAAGGTTGAGGAAGAATATACCACTGAGAACAGCCAGTGCAAAGGCCCTGAGGCAGGCAAGAGAGTAGTATGTTTAAGGAACCGCAAGAAGGCCCATGTGGCTGGAGTTGAGTGAGCAAGGGGATGAGTGTTAGGAGTGTTAGTTTTGTATCCCTGCTGAGTGTTCCTGAGCAAGATACTCAGCCTCTCTGTGCTGCTGTGCCCCTACTGCCAGCTCTGGGCTTCACAACTGGATTTTGGGTCTTCATGGATGAGAATCCAAGATCTTCCATTTTATGTTTTCATTTTGATCATAATCTTAAGGACAGTCATAAAAGTATTCTCTGGGTTACCTTGATAACCCTTAGAACTGAGCAGAACTATGGATTTCATAACCATTTTTATTTGTGTGTTTTTTTGCAATTGGCTTGTGCCAAAGTGAAGACCCAAGATTGGGGCATGCTTCATGCAGGAAGAATTTTGCAGTAGTTTGAATAGAAAAGAGGGGCAGGCGAAGTGAGCCATCCTGGACATTGAGGTGCAGGTCTCCCAGACCCAAGACCCCGGGCCAGGGGTCAGTACCATGTGAATGTTACAAGTGGGACCCCCATTTTTCCATGTCAGCTCACCACATTTATAGAAACAGTTTTAGCCACTGTACCCTGTAGCTTTTTCTCCCCCGCTCCTAGACTCAGTAATTGGATTTAGATACCATTTTGGGCAGCTTTCTGTGCCTCCAAACAACCCTTATCATCCAATGAACAAAAACACCTTTTGAGATTTACCCAAGTGACTGCTCAGTAAAATCAGCAAAGAGGGATTTGCTTCCTGGTCTACATTTTGGTTAAGCTGAGGTCTGATTATCTTGAACCTGAAACGAAACTCTGAAATTTCTAGTAACTTCTTGTTCAACCAGCTTAAGTAAAAGGAAGTTAAAGCACCAAGAAGCCTTAAGGTCAGAACCCACCAGAGCCCTGTCGTTCTGTGGACTCAGTGTGGACCAGTGGGCTTTAGCAAAGCAACACAATTTCAAGTGAAAATAATTTAAATTTCTCTGGTTTGTAAAATGTCGTGTTCATCTTAGGTAACATCTTAATCAATTAAGTAACATCTTAATAAAAATATGAAGTAAATGCATTAACCCATGGCTTTTTCTTCAGATGGCTACCAAATGTCAGCCCTCAAGGGTGGGTTTTCTCCTCTCTCCTTCCTGTCTTCCCCCCTTCCTACCTCCCTCACCCCCCCCCATAAATACCAGTGTAGCTTGTAATTTATAAAGGTTTATCAAGTCCTAATATTGCAGCCTACCTTGTTCCAAGTCATGCCTGCCCTGCAGTGTGTGCACGAGAAATGTACCCATGTATCAATCTGCTTGGCTGTTGAACACTTGTCAGCTTGTCATGCTACTTATATAAATATAGAAATACATATTTAAACCTCGATAGACATTTTACCATCACATCCTCTACTCCTCCCCCACAGCCTCCAGCCTAATCCATTTCTAAAAACGATTTTTGGGGGTGAGAGTGGACCAATTGTGGATATTCAAGGATATGAGTCTACCAGTTTCCCAAATGAAGAAGCCTGTGTGTTTGTGTAAGTGTCCTAGCCTTTTGGATACATGGATAAAAGAATTAATTAGCATTCAATGCCTAGACCCGTCTTCATAGCCTCGGGAGAAATGCTGGTGATCATTTGTGGTGCCTTCCCCCCAACCCTGCCACCCCCGATTTAATTTGGTGTTTTCGTTTGTTTCTCTCAGTGTGTGAGCATCTCAGAAACCTTGACTGGCCCACTTGTGGGGGTGGGTGGCAGTGAGTGACAGGAAGCCTCATCCTTCTTGATTAATGACAAGATCCCTATTTGGCCAGCTCTTCCACGCTCCTATCAAGCACACAGCTACAGACAGATACCCCTATTGAGATAAGCATGCTAATGTGGCTGTGCAAGCTTTGTAGTTAGGAACTGCTGGGTAGATTTCATCTTTGGCTCACTGCTTCAGCCCCATCCCCTGTGGCCCTAATAGGAACAATTCTGGGGATTCAGGCATGGTGACTTAACCAGAAAAATCTGTTGAACCTGCTTATAATGCTTGGATTTTTTTTTTTGGTCATTAATTTTCATCAGTTCATTCATTCAACAAATATTAAATCCATACTCCTTGTCTAATAACTGCTTTTCTGGCTAGTTTGTGAGGGAGGGAGAGAGAGAGAGAAACATCGATGTGAGAGTGGAACATCAATCAGCTGCCTCCTGCGTGCCCCCACCGAGGACTGAGTCCAAGACCCAGGCATGTGCCCGGACCAGGAATCGACCTGGCAGCCTTTCAGTGCACGGGATGTTGCCCAACCAACTGAGCCACACTGGCCAGGGCCAGTAGATCACTTTTTGAGCTGTCTCTAGTGTCTATACTATATGTATGTTTCTTTACCTTCCCTGCAGCAGCTCTTCTGTGAGCTCAGCATCACAGACACTACAATACAGAACACTCCTTGGTCGGGCTTAATCCATAAACAGACAGCACTTAATGAGCACTTACTGTATATCCAGCCATTTTCTAGGCACCACAAATGTATGAATTCATTTCCTCCTTCTAGGGACTTAGGAGGTTTATGCCTCCATTAGCACCTCAGTTGACATAGCCAAGGACCAGAACGGATTCAAACTTAGCTCAAGTGATCCATCATAAAGGAAGTTTATTTAATCAACCTGGGGCTCAGTTATTTCAGTTTTCGATTTGGCCTTGGGCTTTTGGGTTGTGTTAATGGGAGCATAACTCAAAGTCCTTGGCCTTGTATGCCCGTTTTAATCTATGTCACAAGTGCTTGCTCCATAAAGAAATAGTCTCACTTTTACTTTTCTCCTAAAAGAAAATTCTACTCTGTGATGCATTGGTTTATTCTTCTTGTTTTTGGAATATTGACCGATGTGTCAAGAGACCCTGGAGGCTCTGAGCACATGCATCTCCAGTTATGTCTGACAGACACGCGGGTTCTGGCCTGAGGTTTCCCGTAGTCGAATTTTACCAGGCAGGAGACTTATTATTGCTAATTTCTGTTGGATGCTAGATCTGAGCCAGTTGCCAGCTCAGCTTCCCTCAATTGTCATTTTCTATATAAATGTAATTGCTCTTCTTATCATTGTTATTTTTTTGCAATCCCTGTTTGATATTTTTCCAGAGAGGCATTCCTTCCTTGAAAAATTTTAAAAAATTCATTCATTCTTTCGTGCATACATGCATGCATTCAGCCAGATATTTAGTACATGCCAGCAGTGTGCCAGTTTACAGTTACGAGCCAGGCAAACTCCTGCCCTGGTTCATTGGGTTCATCAAATGGAACTTAAAGTAGTTGACAGAAGAGTGGCCTTGGTTTTAGCTTATCGTCCAGGAACCAACTCTTCACTCTTTGATGAGTCACCCAAAAGTCTGGCTCTTCACCTGCAAAATGAGGCTGTTGACCGAGATGTTATCTGTTAACTCCAAAGGTCTAAGATATTTACAATAAGGGATGTGCCCACCCCGTTAAGATCTGCAGCGGCATTCATATCAGTCCTGTTCAATTTGAAGGAAGTTGCCTTCTGTACTGAATAAATAACATTATCAATTTTGCTTCTAGGGTTTCTCATTTGACCGTGGTGGCCAATATGAAAGGGAGCTAGCTGTTCATACTCCGGTGAGATAATGTTTTCAGGCTGTCACCTGCAAGCAGGACCAACGACATTAATTCACGGGGTCTAGCACAGAGTGAAAATGCAGGCCCCTCGTTCAAAAATTAAGAATTCCAAGACACAGGAGAGCATTAAACCAAGCAGGGGGCCCTTCAGAGAGCACAGGGTCACTCCCATGTAGCCAGCTGGCCCTGCCTGCAAATGAATCTGACAGAAGTAACTTCCCGGTTTTGTAATCAGATTGAGTGGGTACATCACTGTTTCACATTGTGTTATTTTTGTTATTATTACTGTGATGATTTTTTAAAATCCATTTCCATTGACTTTTTTAGAGAGAGTGGAGGGGAGGGAGGAAGAGGAGGAGAGAGAGAGAAACATCGATGTGAGAGAGACACGTGGATTGGTTGCCCCTTGCACCTGGGGCGGGGGTGAGCCTGCAGTCGAGGCACGTGCCCTTGACCTGGAATTGAACCTGATACTCTTCGGTCCACGGGCTGACACTCTACCCCACATTACTATGATTATTTTAAATGCAACTGCCCCCTCTTCCCACCTTCTTTCATGAGAGCCTGAACTCCTTGAGACAGGGACCACAGCTTGTTTAGTTCATGATTTCCCCTGCCCAGATCGCTGGCCTGATGCGTCTGTTGAATGCAGTGAATGCAACATTCATTTGTTGTAAGGAGAAATTGGGAATTTTCAGAGACCAGTTTTTGGGTTGTTGTTTTTTTACAGGGAAATTGAGTTTTAAAAATCCAGTTAAAAGAAGTCAGAGTAACGTTTAATAAGGTATTTGCAGGAACTAAGGTGGGCTGTCTGGCGAAGGGCTCTGAAATATTACGGGGCCCGTGCAGCATAAAAGGGAGGTGTCTTCAAGCAGTGAGATGTTTTGCTTTGTTTTAAACCTTTTTGATGCAACACAAATCAGTACTTTTATTGCTTGTTGGGACTTCATGAAAGATGACAGCCAGATAGGTAGAGCGACAAAAATCAGTGAGTGAAATTTACAGGCCAGCGTGTTTGTAAGTCTGCATGTATTCTGGGTGATATTTTAAATCAGTGGTTTTCTTGGGTAGGGGATAGTTATTACTGTGCATATCCCACAAGGCAGAGAACCCAAAAGAGGGCTCGTTGAAGGAGTTATAAATTGCACATATAAACGCCTGGACTTAGGAGTGTTGGTGAAGCCTCTGAGGTGAGATTGATGAAATACTTTGTGACATTCGGGGCTTTAGTTGCTAGTTTGCTTCTAGAATTTTTGGCAGGTCTTTAACCAAGAGACATCAACAGTGCTATTATTTTCAATAACCTGGACTCTCTAGGAAAATTTAGAAATCCGTCCAGCTAGAAGGTAAGTTAAGATGTTTATAGGCAGAGCCTTTTTTGTAAGTGTTTTTGTTGGGTATGGATCTGTCACGCCGATGGAGTCCAACTGCCTCCTTCTTTCTTTCCTTTATTCTGTTTCACCTTCTGTAGTGTGGCTCTGGCTTCAGTGACCCCTCCTCCCCCGACCCACTTTCCCAGACACAAATTATATTTATGAGCTAATGCATTTAGGCGTTTGAATTTAGTTGGTGATTTTTTGGCAATAAATGACATTTTTATGGGCTCAGTTCTCAACCCCCCACCCCCCCATCCTGCACCTAGCCTGGATCTGTATTAGCCTGAGTGATGAAATGGCAGATAGAAGAAAGTAGGGGAAGCTTGTCTGAAGAGCAGCCGGGTAGGGCATTGAAGAGGAGGCGGTACTGGGGTTACACCTGGTCCCCTTAAAAGGAACTCTCCTGAATCCTCCTTTCTAGGATGACAGGCCATAAAGCAGTGGTCAGCTTAGTTCCATTTTTGGGCCAATAAATCTTTCCAGAATATTTTAAATTTAAGAAGAGGCAAAGGGTTGAGACAAGAAGGAGTTCTACCACCAGGTGACCTAGAGAACAAGATCAAAGTTGGAATCTCTCTTAGGTGTCTGGCTAACAGAAGCTAAAGGAAATGATCTGTTTGCACTGGGATCGTACTGAAGCCATAGGTCAGGTTCGTGTGAAGGGCAGAGCGTCCCTGTGCTGGAGGGGAAGGAATCTGTGTTGAGCCAGGTGCTGGCTGGCCTGCGGTCTAGTCCAGGCTCTCTGAGGACTCGATTTAGACCTGAGACAGATCGCTTAATCCTCTGGGTCTCAGTGTCCTTAACTTTAAAATGAAGACGCTAGTAGAGACAACATGGGAACCAGTTATAGCAAGATACTAGGGAGGGAGGCACTTTCTTGTTTTGAAGCCCAAATAACCTCAGGCATAGACCCATGGTCCTGGAGGCATGTACCTTCCATAATTGGGAAAGCTTAAGGAATGCTCTGACGTCAGGGTTACCATTTGTCTTCAGACTTTTTGAGAGTAAGGTGCTTTTCTCTGCGAACTTCTCTAACTCTGAAATATGCTGCCAAGTTTCCCCCATAATAGTAATTTTTTGTTTGTTTGTTTTTGTTTTGTTTATCGATCCATTCATTCTTTCAACACTTGTGTGCCAAGACTACGAAATGCTTTGAAAAGATTGACAAATAAGACAGACAGAGCCCCTGCCCTGGTAGCTCGTCAGCGTTGTCCTGCCGTGTGAGCAAAGCCATGGAATAGAGCACGAGTGAGTGGGGAATGATATTGTATTGATAAAATATTTCAGAAGCATTCCCATTTCTAGTCGGAAGATACCCACTGCGGCAGGGGCTGGCATGCACATATTCCCTTCCTATCTAAAAGATTTCACATCTGTCTTTTGGGGATATTTTCCTCTAGGGAAACATGTCTCTGTGTTTATAATGAAAATCATTTTAGTGCCAAAATTAACAGAACACGTACTTGGGGCTTTTAGTTCATTAGGGAAATGAGCTGCAGAGTTTTGAGCATCCCGTAGTAAACCCATTACATGTCAAAAATTGTATACATTTCTAGAAACATTGACTTATATGCTTTATTAATAAGCCCTATCCATGATACAAAATTCCCTTTGAATTGGCAGACTCCAGTATGCAGAATAGAGGGATGTTGATTTTGCCTAATCTTTATCAAACTTGGGTTAGGTTTTATATCCTTCAAACCATACTGGACCAGATTTCTCCTTCCTCCCTCCTCTCTTCCCTCCAAGTCAGTTGTGTACGAGCCATTGTTTCTCTGGATTCCCTACTTTACCTGTTTTGGTTTTAGTGATAATTATTTTCCCCGAAGTGTAGCCAAGGAGGCCAGTGTGAGAGGTCAGGAGTGCGCACGTGGCCCAGTAACTACTGGCACCTGCTGATTGCCTTTGTGCTCAGAAGATTTGGAAAGATTTTGTATAAAAGTGTAAAGAGATCATTTCCTTTTAGCTTCTGTTAGCCATACAACCTAAAGGGGATTTCACTCATGTAGTTGGCTTTCATTAGCAGCCAAAAATAACCCCCCCCCCCCAGACGACTACTCTGGAGGGTGGCTGATGACATAGAAAGCGAATCTCTTAATTGCATGTGAACTGTAGGTCACATTGTTCAGCTCCTTGGACACATTCTAAAAACTCTAGCCCAATGTCATGCACAGAGAGGACATTCAATAAATATGTCACTAATAAAGTGGAGACAGAAAGAACTTTCCCCAAACCAATTTTAGAGTTGGCTATATAAATTATCTACTTAGTTTCTTAAAATGTAGATTGTGATTCAGTAGATTTAAGTTAGAGTCTAAAATTCCGCATTTCTCACAAGCTTCCATGGGAGTCACTTCCTATCCAAGGGCCTCCTTTGAGTACAACCTAGGCCTCTCTGGGACCAGAACCCCACTGTTCTAACTCCCCATCGGGGAGTCCTTTCCAGTATATCACTGATGTCAACTACATGTCCCCGTGGTTTCCTTTCTTCCTCTAACGTGGCTGCTAACACTGGTTGCTTGGTGAGCTCGTTCCCACTGAGCACCCACGATGCAGCGTCAGAATCCTCCTCCATGGACCTATTGTATAGTTTATTCCAGATCAGACCTGACGGAGGGGGCAGAGACAGAGGTCGTCCTTATACTTCCTGTTGCTTCTCTAAGTCAATTAAACATACAAGAAATATCCATCGTCCCACCTAGCATTAGCATTAGAAAGTGTTGCTCTTTATCCTGTGATAAGTCTAGTGAATGTTCTTTGGGGCCAACAATAGAAACGGACTCTGGGTGAACCCACTAGACAAAGAAATTATTAAAGATTGGGCAATTCCCAGCATTGGCAAGATGGTTAGGCCTCGGCTGGAGATAGTGGCTGGGACCCTGAGTGGATCCTGGTCAGAAACAGCCCAGGAACCCTGGATGCCGAGCAGTACCGCAGCTGAACGCTGCTTCTGGTCGGCTACCTTGGGTCCATGTCTGACCCGGGGCACGGGGAGGGAGGGGCAGAGAAGCTGGCCCTTCCCTGCTTTTATTCTGAGAAGCAAAGCCGGCCATCCTCCCCATGGAGAACTCCTCAGTCATAGAAAAGAGGGACCGGTTATCAGGAAGCCCCCAGAATGGTAGACACTCACCATAGTTTCATGCTCATGAAAAGTTACTAGCAAAGTTTCTCCATGAAACCAAAGCTGGCTACCAACCAATTCTAGTAACAGCAGTTTGCATCTCTGTTCTTTTGAGTTGCGACGTCTGATAGTTTCTTACTACAGTCTCTCCCTGGAAAAGTAGTGTATGTGTTTTAAAGCAAATTGCCGAGTTTGCTTCACATTAGACTGTGAGAGAGAAAATCAACTGACCTCTTCAAATGACTGGGGCACCCTTTCTCCTGGAGGAAGGCAGGCCCTGGCCCGCTGCAGGAAGGCGTGTTGGGTGTGGAAGAGCTAAGGGCCCTGTATTTCAGGAAACCCCGCACCAGTCTCCAGAAGACATCGCTTTTCCAACAGCTGCCACCCCTGAAACAAAGTGGATTAGCTCCTCTGGGAGCAAATCCAATTGGCAATTGAACATTTACAGTTCTTACTGGGATTTAAATGAAACTTGTAAAGCTGCAGTCATCGTAACGGGTTAAAAAAAAATCTGAAAAGCAAGATAATCCTATGTGGAGTTTGAATGTAAAGTTTCTTCTCTCATGAATGTTTTCCAGGCAGATTTAAAAAAATTGTTTTTGAATGTTGACTACTTATGCCAACAGTATAATCAAGGATAACTTGTCTGCATGCTCTGATTCTAGTTTTGCTTTCTGGCCTTCACCTTCTGTACCCTCTGGGAATGGTACCACAGACAAAGAAATAGAATTTGCATTTATATCAATAATGCCCATGCTGTTTGGAGGCAAGGCTCCCTGTTGAGGGCACGGTGTCTGGAGATGGCATTTTCTGCCTCACATCTAGGTTTGGTTAGGTAATAGAAAAATGCCTATTCTCAGTGTGGACTTCAGAGTTTACTCAGCATCTTTACATCTCTTCCATCATTTGATCTTTACTCTAGCCTGGGAAATTGGCCGAATGGGTGCTGCTGTTCTCAGTTTGCCAACCAGGGAATGATGCTCGGAAGAAAGCATCCAGATTACAGATTTCTAACTAGTGTTCACAATGACATCCTCCGGTAAAATTGTTGTCACTGTGAAGTGTACGAACTGGCTGCTCATTTCTCTCTTTGGTGAAGAGATGTCCCTTTATGTGTCTCCTTGGGTCTCTCTCTGAAAGGCCTTGTGAGACTTAATGAGCTGTGTGTGTACAATGCCCCAGGATCCTGAGCTAAAAGGAACACCTGTTAGCATTTACTCCGAAGTGGCAGGGCCTCTGAAGTAGCTGCTCCCTTGTTGTTAATGACCCTGGCCCAGAGGAGCTGCAGGCTCCTGGGCTTTGCCTGAAGCCTTGACTAGTCATTACTGCCAGGAAGTGCACCCCCACCAGATGTTTCTTTATAAGCTGTAAGTGCATTTTTAAAACAGGCAAAGGAAAGTAGAAATCACCTTTTTGATGCAAAATGTTAAAGTATGATCTATTGCTGTGATCCTGTGTTCTGTGTATTTGAGGATAAGGGTTTGTTCAGAATTTTCTATCTCATGTTTAAGGAGTGGGGAGTGCCTGTAGATCTTGCTGTTGGTGGGGTCTTGCTAAATATTTTGGAGGAGCTAATGGGGACCACGTGGGGCTCTATTTGAACCAGAAACTTCTGCTATCCCAGGAAAGCTGTGGATAAGGTATCTTAATAGCCCTAGATCTGCTTCCTCCTCTCTCAAATAATCGTAAGGTAATAATGCTGACCTACTTCCCCAGGCACTTGGCGAGAGATACTAGTGAATGGTTGTAAAGACACTTTGGGTGTATAAAGGATGCTGCAGACACTAACTGCAATAGCTGATCAGAAGGCAGGGGCCCTTTCAGATCCCAGGAGGCTTGTGTGATGACTTTCCGTTGTGTTTTCTTTGTTAAGTGAACATGTTAACCATGCTTAGGAGAGAATTCAGGGAAAGAACAGTCCAGGCTAGGATTTAGGAATGCGTTACTAATTGGTGAATGATGTTGCTGTTAAAACCTCGGTGATGCCATGAAAAAACAGAACTTTGGTATTTCCCTCTTCTGTCCTCACGCTCTCTCCTTCACTCTTTCACCTCAACTCTCCCGTTTCTTCTGCTCCCCACGTCCTTTCATGTCAACTGTCAGCATTATGTGGAGTAATCTTGCCTCACATGGCGGTGAGAAAAGTAAACCAGACCTTAAATACTCTTTTCCACACGAAGTAAATATGTAAAACCCACAATCACTGTTTATGAAATGTCATATATTAGCTGACCTTCTAAATAATTTAGAGTCAGTCATTTTAACATGGTGTGCAATTTGGGCTTGACATATAAAGTGATTATCCCTTTAAAAGTCACTTGACATAGTTTTTTTTTAATCCCCAGAGGAAGATATGTTTTAGGGAATGGTAGGGAGAGGGGGGGAGGGGGGGAGGGGGGATTTCCTTCCTTCTGCCCGTTTTGGCCTCAACTCCAGTTCAAGGATAGCCTCTTCAGACCAGCCTTTCCTAGCCATCCTTCCCCATCGCTTTCAATCACTTGCCCCGACTTATTTCCTCCCTCTCACATCTTACTGTTGGAGATAACCTGTTGTCTCTAATTTTTAATGTATACAGTAATTTTTAGTGTATACAATAGTTCTTAACTATGCATGTTCCACATTATCTATTCCATTTAAAAATTGCTTTTAATAGGGTTCTAGACACCATTCTAATTTTCCTAAAAGCCTGCCACTGTAATCCTTGATTTCAGTGATAAGTATCGGCTAGACAATAAACAAGCCTGTCTATTGTAGTCATAAACTGGCCTTGATATATACAATTTGCTTTAGTCAGTCTTCCCTGAATTGCTGTCCCCAATAGAATGTGAAGGTCCATGAGATTAGGGACCTCACCTTACCCACGACTGTATCCTGAGGCCCAGAACTCTGCCTGGCATCTAAGAAGTAACTCAATAAATATCTGTTTACCGAGTGAGTGCATTTTCTGAGAGTGCTGGTTACAGGAAGAGGGAAGCTGTCCTTACCTTTCATTTGGAGCATTTGAGAAGAAATCTTTCCTGGGTCACATAGTAGACAAGAATTTACTGGAGGTCTCTGTGCCAAGCACCATAATAGCCTTTTGTTAAAGCTGCCTCTCTGTTTTTCTTCTGTTTAACAGGAATAGTGTAAGGGACAGATAGCAAAAAAAGAGGAGCTTTTCAGAGGCATTTAAGTGAATGTGAGCTCTGCCACGAGGCACTGGGTGTATCCTCTTTGGGAAATTCCCCCTTCCCTTAAAGGTGTTATAGGACATCTCTTTTCCAAACATTTGGAATAGAATTAGTCTTTAAAGGGTAATAAAATGCCGTGGTTTAAACACATTTAAATTACTTCTGACAGCTCCATCATTACTCCATTGTCAGAGGACGGCAGTCCCAGGCTGTGAAAGGGCCTTTACCAGCAGATCAAAAGAACGGAAGTACAACATGCTTGCAGAAAAAGTCCACAAATCATAAGTTACAGCTTGACCAGTTTTCTCAAAGTGGACACACCCTTTGTAACCACTACCTAGAGGAGCTTACTTTTATTTCACTTACTTAAAGGGAGTGGAAACTAACCATTGAGTAATTTTTTTCTGGACACATCTCCCTCCCTCCTTTCTCCTTTCCTATTCCCCTTCCTCCCACCCTTCTTTTCCCTATTTCTTCTAGGCTAAAGTGTTCCCATGGGTTTCTTGATCATAGAACTTTGTCTCAAGGATTGTCCCGAGGTTGTGGGCTAGAGGGGACAGGCCTCAGTGCCCCTCTTCTGGGAATCACTTGAATGATGAATATGAGAAGTGGTAGGAATCATGCATGGTGATTTAATTCTACTTCAAGTCACATTCTACTAACAATTACCATTTACCTAGAATGTACCAGACACTGCGGTACTTTAAATATATATATATGTTACATATAAAGAAACTGGAGTT
Organism: Miniopterus natalensis; assembly: GCF_054644295.1. Classification (NCBI taxonomy): domain Eukaryota; kingdom Metazoa; phylum Chordata; class Mammalia; order Chiroptera; family Miniopteridae; genus Miniopterus; species Miniopterus natalensis. The sequence goes on along the minus strand of NC_142096.1, from coordinate 14,391,178 downwards.
CAAAGAGGTAAAATGACATACGCAAAGTTAGATATAATCTAGTAAATTTCTTTACACTCACCCATTTTTTTCTTAAAATACACCATAGCTGCCTGCTTTCACCTTCACTCTTTGCTAAACATAAGTTTGCATGCTTAAAAATAAAACTAAATTAACAAAGAGTGGCATAGACACCCCAGGTTTGTTATAGGAACAGCCGTTTCTTCCCTTTCTTTTTTAGAATAAGAAGTCTGATTCCAGGTAATTGCAGTCCTGGAAATAGGACAGAGTGTCATGTTTTGAGAAGTGGTTCTCACGTTTCCACATCGCTGTAAGAGCTGAACTTTGCATCTTTGTTTAGTCACACCATTGGCTTGAAGCTGTTGCAACTGGTTTTCTTAGCAGAACCAAAAGATTCTGAGGAGATACTAACAAGAGTTAAATCAGATTTCTTTGTGTTCTAGTTAATTAAAAACAAGGTTTGCCCTGGCAGTTGTGGCTCAGTTGGTTAGGTATCATCCCATGTACCAAGGGGTTGCCGGTTCAATTCCCAGTTGGGGTTCATACCCAGATCCCAGGCTTGACCCGGGGTGCGGGGGTGCAGGAGGCAGCTGATTGATGCTTCACTTTCACATCAGTGTTTCTCTCTCCCTCTCCCTTCCTCTCTCTCTGAAGGCCAGTTAAAACATCTTTAAAAACAAAAACCAATTTTAAGAACTTCAAGCCAGTTACTGTCCCTTGAATAACCCATGTTCCTAGGAAGTATTTTAATACCCTTTGAATCAATACAAGTGAAATTCAAGAGAAGGACACCTAAGACTTTGTTTTCAGTATCTGTCCTTGGAACAACTCTTACAGTTTGAGTTTTGGGGGGTAAAAGTCTATTATGTTTAATGCCATCTCATGCCTTTGCAAACCCAGGAATACTACTATGATGGTGTTGAGCCTGTCCTTAGATTCTTGGTTAGAGATGTCATTTAATTTGATATTTTGATAAAGACTGTGACAACTTGTAAGGTTAACTTCTCTGGGCAAACAGGAGTTTCAGCAAGGAGGAAGAAAGGGAGTTTCTGTACAGGCCATCAGAGATTGAAAATAATTTCTAACACTGTCTGACTCCTCTCAGGAGTGCCATTTTGATTCACGGTTAGTTGAATCCATTATAAATATTTAAATGTTTGTGTTTTGTAAGAGTCAGTTCTAAGTTGGATGATTTGACACTTTGGGAAATTTATTAAATGCTCTGATATATTCATAATAAACAGAGTTTTTAAAGTGGAATATGAGTCTTTCCTTCCATCACTCATCAGGGAGTTTTGGCTCATCAGGGGATTATGTTGTTTGGATGTCTGGGGAGTCCATGGAGCTAAATGAACACCCCTCCCCTGTTCCTTTCCTAAATATCTTCAGGAGTACTGGAGGGGTGTTTTTTTTATTTTGTTGTTGTTTTTTGGCCTTGGCACCTTCCTACTTCCTCTCTTCCTTAGTTTGAGTCTTCAAATATAGCTGAACATAATATAACACTCCTCAACACCACGGGAAATGTACATGGTCCTATGCTTCCCTTTGGGCTGGCATAGATCTAGACAAACACAATGTCATGTGCTTAAGGGTTGAATAAATACCAGTGGAATGAATGAATGACTTAAGACAGTGAAGATTGTTTAGTTCAGTAATATACATAGATCCCGGTTCATATGTTTTGTTTGTGGAATAAAAACAAACATTCCTTTAGAAAGATGGGGACATCAAGGAACACCTAAGGAACTAAAGAAAGAATTCCTTGCACACAGATTGTTGAGTGTGTTTGTAATTTCTCTCTTCGTGTCTGACAATGATGAGGATTCTTTATAAGGCCTGAGCTGCTCCTTGGCCTAAAGAGAGGTAAAAAATGAATGGGAGAAGATTCGTAATGTATTGTTTTACCCATGGAAGTTTCGTTTGCACAGGGTTCCTAGAGGCTGTAGCAGGCTTTTATGTTGTTTTCTTGATATGTTTTGCCATTTACCTTGTTTGTCTGGGAAATGTATTATAACAGTGCATGGCCAGGTATTCTAAAAACCAGTGCTTTGATTTTGCCAAGTAGTGCCTTGGTAAATGCTGGACTTGTGACTGCTAGATCTCATTTCTTGCAGATCAAAATTCTGGCTTTATTGGGACTTCTTACTGGGTCCTCTCTGCTTCCATATAGGACTGAATCTTTGCAGAGTTTAGTGTCCACCTGGATAGGAATCAGAGAATGCTCGTAATGACATAGCAGGCTTTCAGATCCTTCTGACATGTGCTTGAACCATGGGTGTTTTGCTCATTGGCCGTATGTCCCTGGGCATGTTACTTAACCTCTGAACCTCATCAGTAAATCCAAGAATGGTATTACCTTCTTCTGAAACTAACAATGACCTGAGGAAAAGTACCAATAAATGGTAAGCTCTAATTTACTGATATGCATGTTTTCTTCTATTTTTCCTTACTTACCCCTAGTTCCAGGAGCCATCAAATCTACTATTACTGAAAGTGACTGACACAAGAGTTGTGAGGGCAGGGGCTTAGAAACAGCAGACTTCATTGTGGAGGTTGGGTTTCCAGCTAACCCTAGGCCTCGGCTGAATCCAAGCCAAAGGAGTTGAGTTCACTCACCTTGGCAGCTGCAACTCAACAATATGTGGTAGTTTTCCCTGTGTGTCGGTAAGGGGAGTGATAGCAGGATACAATGGATTTCTGCCCTAGAATTAGACTTATGGCGAACACCAGCCTCCAATGATAAGTTTCATGGCACTAGCCACGATGCTCAGCCCTGTATCCAGCCACTGTGAATCTTGAATTGGAATGAACTCAGTAAGCATCCATGCCCAGGTGTTTTCTGCCAGACAATAACTACAATAAAATTATTTTGAACTTGCTTTTAAAAACAAAGCAAAGAGCTTCCTCATAGGATTTCTGTGTGTGAAAAGTGTACAAAATGTATTAAATGTCATGCCTTTGGAGAGTGACGGTGCCCATGTTGCTCTTTGCAAATGTGATTATTCTGCTTAGCTGGGTGCTTCAAGACCAACACCCAACGCAGTGTCATCTCTGCCCATCCTTCCTCACCTCCAGGTAGGACTTTCTTCCTCCTCCTTGTGCTCCCACAGAACACTGATCTCAAAGCCCCACCACATTGTGCAGAAATGAGCGGTTTATGTGTTGGCTTAGCCCACTGAGACTAAAGCCCGGCGAAGACAAGGGTCTTCTGCAGTCACCTTGGGGCACTCATCTCTCAGCCCAGCAGCTAGCATGCAATGGGCGCTCCGTCCGCTTTGCCGCGGTTGACCTCACCTTGCAACTCCTGTTTGAAGTTAGACCAGTGCTTATTTGAGTCAAGTGCTAGGTATAGGCATTTTGACGTATAGTGTTCTGTGCTCAAATCACCACATAGAGAGAACCATTTTCCTCAGACATACACTTTCCTGATTCTCCAGCCACAAAAGGTGGCATCAACGCCAAAACCCCGACAGCTGATAAGCTTTGATTTTATGTTGGTTGCATTTTTCTTGCTGCTGCTCCAAAACACGGGCCTCTATTGCCTTTGAGACATAGTCTTCGGCTTCCCCCTCCCTCTAGATTGGATTAGTAGATTTATGTAGCTGTTGAACAGGAGCTGCCTCGGAGTGCTTGCGTTTTAGCCCAGTAGGAACCCAGCCGATCCTTTCAAAAGCAACTTTTAAAAGAAACTGATGTTCTGGGAACACGTTAGTGAGCTGTCATCGTGACTTTGTCAGTGGGCTCATCTCAGAGCAGCTGTAGACTCATTCATTTTGAGATTGCCTAGTTATTTATACACCCACATTTCTCCTTTCCAGGGATAGGCTGAGACTGAGCTGGTTCTGCAGTACAGGAAGATAGATTCTGAACGCTTGGTCTTTAAAATAGGCCACTTGTCTATTATGTTTTCCAAAATCTAAAAGCTAGTATTCGGAAATTGTATTTCTACCGGCTTCTAAAGTTGTAAAACTGTTCTTTAAAAAACTTGCCTTTCTAGTGTTTGCAAATGTGAACACAAGTCCCACTGTCAATTTAAAATGTGTGTATGTGTGTGTGTGTGTGTTTGTGTGATTAGACAGAGAATGTGAATGTAATCCTAGTAAGTGCTTATTCTGAAGATCTTCTTTTTGGGGTAAATCTGTGTTTCTCAGTGTGGAATAAATGTGTTCCAAGAAAATAGAGTAAATGGCCTTTTACTCAAATCGCTTTTTTTAATATATATATATAACAGCGAAAGCTTTATTATCTCAGTCATTTCATTTTTATCCACCTGCAGATTTGGAGGGTAGAAAAATAAAACATTTGGGGACCAGTCTTTTGAATAAAAACAAATCAGGAATTGGTAAAATGGTGGTTTACTGACCTGATTGGTATCATTTTCTGAGCTTGGGTGAGCCGTGTTCATTCATTTTTATTTTTCTTCTACAGACAAAGTTTAGTAGGTAATGTGGAAACCATCTACCATAAGTAAATTGCTGCAAGATACAAACCAAATTGGAATTTGGGCTGCATTTGCCGGCTTTTTTCTCCCCTCTCTTACACCCAAGAAGAAAGTCCAGTAATATGCTTTTCAGGATGTTTAACAGTCTAGCTTACAAAGCTTCCTGTGGCCCTCGGCCATTCATGCACTTGGCATGGAGGAAGCTGGAATTGAGCTAGCTATAGATATAATTTAACAATAGCCACATTAAAAAGACTTGATTTAAATCACTCTTTATAATGTGAGGAGACCATGATTCTGTTAAACAGACTGAATTTCTGAGCCACCACTAATTCAGCATTTCCATGGCTTTGGGCTCCCTTACCTCTTCTTTCATTAAATTTGCAAGATTGAAGCTGAACAAAAAAGTGGATGTTTAGAACATCCCTAAGGTGGCCTTGTCTGGGGCCGTGCGCCTGGGATCTCAGAGGCTCTTCCGTCAAAGAACCGTTCACCACACATTACTGTGAGAGGGAGATCCAAGTAGAGTCTCCAGCCTGGGATCGCGGAAGCCCTGAGAGTGCACTTGGCTAATTTGAAGCTTTGGTTGTGAAAAAGTCTAAATATCTCCACTCTTGGTCTCTCTCCATACCGTATGGAGTCACAGGGAGAAGAGAGGGTGTTGTAGAAAGAACACATGCTTTGGAGTCAAGACAAATTAGGGAGCCCATTCCTGCCTTTACCTCCTGGACAGATGACTTTACTTTTCACCTATAAAATGGGTATAATAACAACAATAACCACTTAGGAAGCACGTCCTGTGTACCAAGCCCTGTGCTCAGTAATATTCTTACAAACCACCCTAGGAGGCAGGCTTTTGCATTCAAAGAGGAGAGAACTTAAAGCTTAAAAATGCCAGCTGACCGGACAAGATGATACCCTTGGAAAATGTTGGATTGAAACCAAGGCGTGCTTTAGATCCAGAGCTCAGATTATTAACTAATTCGACTATACAGATTCTTTCAAGTGTCCATTGAGATAATATATGAACTAGCATGGATTCTGGCACGTAGTAGGCCTGCAGTAAAGATGAACTTACTTTGGAGCTGACATTCTTTGGGGAAAACTGTCAGGCCCTTAGTTTGCCCCTTAGCTATGAGATCATCACACCCCTTACTTTACAACCAGCACTTTTGAAAAATCATCTCTGCTCAGGTGGGCTATGTGCATGCCCCACCCTGGTGGATTTGGCTTAATATTCTCATTTTACATCTTGATGGTGGAGTTGGGGGTGAGGGTGAGGGTGGGGGTGTTGGCAGGCTGTAGAAAAAGCCACATACAGTTAGTTTTGTCCAGTATAGAGAGAACAACTGGTTCTGGTCCAGTTCAGTTTTTAACTAGCTACTCCTTTGATGTCACAGAAACACAGCCTTCGCCTCGCTTCCTTTCCAGTGGGACAATAGACTGTAGTTTCATAGCAGGCAGACTTGGTGTACAGGGTAGCTGACATCTGGGGACACTGAGGCAGGGAGCATGCGGAACTCTGTCCTCGGAGATGATGGTGCGGCAGGGGCCGGCGTGTGGGGACAAGTAGAGAGGAGCAGCCCAGCAGGTCGTCCCCCCTCGGGGCCTGGCCGGTGGAAGTGGGCCCTTCGTTTCAGGGGTTTCAGGGCGGGGACTTCACAAGGCAGCTCCTCTGTTGGGCCCCTGCCCTTTCTCTAAATGTGATTAGAAGACTTTGGAGAAGGAACATTGCGCTAAAGCCTAGATAAGAACCTGCTCTCCGGCCGCCTGCCTAAGTCCCTAAAGCCTCGTTTGATTTTACTATTTTCCTTTTGGATCCCACTTTGCTGCCGTGTGAGGGGCAGCAGGTGGGAGGCAGAGCAGAGGGTCCTGGGGAGGCAGAAACCCCCTGGAAACCGGCTGCGTCTGGATGGCGGCTCGGTCATGTGCGCAGGGAGGGCTGGCAGAGCGCAACCTGGAGGATTAATGGCCTTCAGCCTAATTCCCCGGTACCTTTTAAAAGGCCAGCTAACCAGCTGGCTTTCCCCTTTTGTTCCATATACGCTCCCGCCCACGCCCCCAGTGTTCTTTGTATTTTATTTTCCTTTTGGCCCATTCTTATGTCCTTCTCTGAGTCCGAATTTTAGCACCAGAGCATCTGTAAGGAGTTGTATGCATATTTACACTAATGATGCTTAAAAATTAATATAGTAACAGGAAGACTTTATAATAAAATATGAGAAATGATTTATTTGCATTACAATCCGTGGTTTTATTTTGGTTCAAGTTTTTAAAAAATATGAACTTATCGATCATGTGTTGTACACGGGTGCACACATGTTCATGCATATGTGTGCGTGAGCATGACCTTTCAAGTTCAAATTCTTGATATGTCTGTTTTCTGTGTAAGTAGAAATAAAACCCAACAAGTGGTATCAATTCTCGTGATGTTTCAGATAAAATATAAATGCATAACCCTCTTTACATTTTAAAATCTTACTGCTTTACTCAAGTGCTCAATTATGTGTTTTTCAGAAACCCATGTGACCTTTAAGACAGGGAGGCCAGTATGGAAGTGCATATCTATGTTCTGGGATGTGCCTGTGGGCTCCTAAAGGTATGAGTGGGCAGGTAATGAGCATTACTTTGGGTGTGAATGGAGGCACCAGAGAGGAAGCAAAAGGAATGACTTACTCCAGCAAATGAGAATCTGATTGTGTTCCCAGCATGAAGCCTTTGAATTGGGGTCATCAGGAAAGGAAGAAAAAGCCAAGAAGCCAGACGCGGGAAAAGAACATTTCTTGTTGCTTAGGTATTCTGGTAGACTTTGAAATACCAGCCCTTACTAGTTTGGTGGGTAAACAGTCTCATTATTTTTTGTAATTTGCATTATTATTGGAAGGTAATTAATGGCACTAACATTTTCATATAACACTTAGACTTGGATGGTCTTAATGACTTCTCTTCAGTCTTGCATGAAGTTGTTTACTGTTTGATTTTTGAGTGCTTGAAACTACACATGGCTCTGGTCATGAGTGGAGTCCGCTCACTGGGGCTGCTCTGTTTTATAACATGATTGCATTTGCCATGTCAGTTGCATTATCTTTGTTCTTTCTGCTCTAGCTTGATGCCTGGCCGGTGTAGGTGCTTGATAAATGATAGCAGTTATTACAATATTAGTTAACCAACGCAGGGGAGACTTTCTGTAACTCATGTCGTCATGGTTGGTTTACAGTCTTAGACACCTGATATTTCTAGAATGTAGAGTGCTTTCCCCAGATCGCAGGTAACCCCCATGTGTTATCTATTGGAGCTGAGCCCAAGCAAGCCAGGATGTTATCAAATTATTCCCCATAGCTTCACAGCCCTCCTTGGTTTCCAGTCGTTTTGATCACGTCGCCTAAGATTCCCCGTTGACAGTGGATTAGTCCACCCATCTGGGGCTTTGCCCGTTTGACACGGCAGACCCAGGAAGCTTATAGACATTGCCTTCGCCTGTTGGTGCCTGACCCAGTCAGCCTGTTTATGTTCAGTGAAACACCACATCTCCACACGTCCGTGGTTACTTTTAGCTCCTTTCCCTGCCACTTCCTGTCCTTCCCTTTGCTGCCCTCTCGCCTCCCCAGATGTGGCGCCAGGATTAAACCGGGCATTGTGATGAAGGAGGCAGCGTCGTTTGGAGCGTGTTGCTTACAACACATTTAATTTGCCACAGTCCGGATCAGCTGAGGTCTCTGTAACTACAAGTGACAGAGGTGGCGGGAGGTCTTGGGAAGAGACACATACACAGTCCGTGGTGGGAAGGATGCAGCATAACTAATTCATAATCACCTTCAATTCATTCCCAATGGGGACATAGTTCTTAAAAAGGAATTAAAGGTGGGGTGAAGGGAGCAAGTGTTAAGGATGTAAGTGCAAACAGGGCTGGCATCTTTGCTGTTTTCTCTGGACTGATTCTGTTCCTTTCATGGACACTGTGAAGTAGAGGCGGGGCCAGGAGCCTTGTTCCGCAGTCCATCGCCCGGCCCGCCGTCCCCCGGCCTCGTGCATGACTCCACCAGGGCCACCATGGAGAGAAGTAGTCCAGGGGTGTTCCCTCCCCTGGTCACTGGCTGGTCTCAGTAAATGGGAACCAGAAGTGCAGCAAGGTGGCAAGTGTTTTCCCGCTTCAGAGCAGGGCTAGTTTCATGCCGGGGAGAGAGCATAAGGCACCGGGGATTAGGGGCAGGCTCAGATGTTCGGCAGCACTAGGGGTTTATCAGCCTGCTTGAGTGCAAATATCTGGAATTTATGTTGCCGACAGAGGTCAGCCTGATGCTTCTTGCCTCACTGCTCAAATTCCATTTTCACCCAGCAGTCCTCAGAGGACTCCGAAGACCTTTTGTTTCTTTGTGCCTTTCTCCCTGTAAGCTTCCCATATGGCCTTGGCATGGAGCAGGTTGATCTAACCCTGTGGTATTAACAGCACAGCTTTGGTTGTTCTCAGAGACCTTTGCTTCTGTCCAAATGGCTTTTCTGTGCCTCATCTCTTGCTAGATTAGAAAATGCTAATGTTTTTCCTTTTACTTCATTATACTTAAATATTATTTAGTTATTTATTTAGCAGAGTTCAATCAGATCGGAAGGATGGCATATCACAGCCATTTCTGTTCTGAAAGAAATGACCAGTGCACGGGAGGAAGACATTTCTCTCTACCCTCAAGGTTCTTTCAGCCAGTCAAATAATCAAATAGGCAGGAGACAGATTAGCAAGAGAAAACAACCAAATTTAATTACACATGTATGTATGGGAAATCCACATGCACGAGTGAATCAGAGAAAATTAAAATGAGGTATAGGTGACTTTCTGAGCTAAGGATGAGGTAACACACCTTGGGGCTTCAGAAGGGAGGAAGGTCATTCCCAGGGTAATAAGAAGAGCAGATGTCCAGTAATTTTATGTTTGCCCTGCCCTATAGATGATCTCTTACTATGGACAAGGCCCTTAATTCAAATTCTTCTAGGTAGCTGATGGGGGTCAGAAGTTTCTCTTGAGCAGGTAGTGTCTTAATTGCTTTTAGCTAAAAACAATCCACATACTGCAGAGGCATATCTAGGGATGATTTGTTATCCTAGCTCAAGGAAGAGGAGTATGGCATCCATCCATCAATCCTTTCTCATTTTTTATAATACACACATTTATACATATATACGCACATATTTATATATACATATGTATGTATGTATAAATGTGGCCATAATGTGTCAGACACCTTTTCAGGAATGTCCCCAAAGTGAATGAAACAGTGAACCCAATTTTAAACATAATATATTTTGGAGGAACATGACCCAAACCAAGCTCTTGATTTCTCTGTTTACCTTTCCAAATGTGCTGTTTCTGTAGTCTTCTGATCTCAGTGAAAAGCAAGCCTTTCTCTCCTAATTACCTAGACCAAAAGCCTTGGTGTTGTCCTTAATTCCTTTCTTTCTCTCATACACAAGTCCAACTCCCCGGAACATGTTGTTTGTTGCAGCTTTAAGAATTCAACCAGTACTTAACCATCTCCATGGCTTCCTCCCACGTCCAAGCCATGGTCATTCTTGTCTGACCTTTGCAGTGGCCTCTGTCTTAGTCTGTTCAGGCTGCTATAGCAAAATACCACAGGCTGGGTGGCTTATTAACAACAAACCTTTATTTCTCACAGTTCTGGAGGCTGGAAGTCTGAGATCAGGGTGCCAGAGTGCTTGGGTAGGAGGCCTTATCGCAGACTTCTTGCTGTGTCCTCACATGGCAGGAGGGGCTAGGGAGCTTTCTTGGGTCTTTTTTATAAGGGCATTAATTTCATCCATGAGGGCTCCACCCTCATAATTTAGTCACCTCCCAAAGACCCCCACCTCCTAATATCACACTGGGCATTAGGATTTCAATAAGAATTTTAGGGAGACACATTCAGACCATAGCAGCTTCCTAACTGTCCTCCATGATTCCACTTCCCACCATTGCCCAATACAAACTCTTTTCCACACAGGAGCCACCAGAGGAATCCTTTTAAAAGATAAGTCAGTTTTGATCCCTCCTCTGCCCACAATCCCATCAAAAGTATCCTTGTAAGATCATTTACGGTGGGCACTTTCCCTAGGTGGGTGCATTTGAAACCTCACTGGCCAGATCTGAGGCCACACCTAGCAGAGGGCTAGGTATTTTGGGGGTGGCTGGAATCTTCCTCCGGGGGAGCACAAGCTCAAGAGATGGTTAAAACTGGAAACAGACGCTACTGTCAGGGCCACTTCAGCTCCTCCCTCCTGCTTAGGACAGTGCTTTCAGCCTGGTCCCTTCTGAATATTTTCTATGTCATAACTAATAACAAACAAGATAAATGCTGGCATTGGTGCTGCCCCTTCATCCAAGACTGCTTGGTGACTTCTTTTGGTTTCGCATGAGAAGCCTATTTAAGTATATATTGGGTCTGGGGGATGATTTTGAGCCCATCCACTCTGTCTTCCCAACTGGGAGCCCTTTTTTTTCTTTTTTTATCCTCAAGGGCATTTCCCACAAAACGGTATAGCTTTCAGATTTGTAAGCTGCCACCTTATTACCCTGTTAGTCAATTACAGCTGCTGAAGAGCAGGGTAAGTGACAGTGTGGCAGATTACAGCAATTTATTTCCCGTTCTCATAGTCTTGTTCAGCATATCATCAGGCTGTTTAAATTTAATGATAGGACTTTTACACGTGTTTTAGAAGCAGTGAAAGTTGTAATCAAAATGTTTAGGCAAACCCCTACTGACCTGCCTAAGTGCCACCTTCTCCAGTGTCGCTTGTAACGCATCTGTGTAATCTCTATTAGCAAAGCTGGCTCTAGTTAGGAGAGGCAACCGATTTTCAAAAGAAAGTGGGGCTTTTTGGTGTGCTCAGGAAAGAAGGAACTGATTGAAATGTTTTACTGTGGCTGGCACTTATTGGTATTAGGGAAATAAGTTGCATGCAAATAAATGCCACATAACTAAGTCCTTCTGAGGAAGTTGATAGAGTCTGTGGGGGTAGAAGGGTTGCAGGCTGAGGTCAGGATGGGGTGTGCACATGGCATTGGGAGTGGTGCAGGTAATAGAGGAAAATATATCTGCCCTCTATTGTGTTTGGTTTTCTTTTCAGCTAGTGAGGATAGTTGTAGCAGGCGCTGCAGTGAAAAAGACAAGAAAAATCTGTAAAAAGAAAAAGAGAGCTTGAGTGCTTAGATAGAATTTTTGGATCCTAGGCAGCAGGATAAAATACTGGAAGATCTGTTACCCTGAAGTTCTTTACACCTTCAGCCTCACTGATGGACATTAGATACTGGTTTATTAACTGAATGATTGCAAGATCCAAACCTGGGGATACCCCGTTTAGTCTAAGCTTCAGTGTGCTATCTGGTCCTCACTAATAATTACACACTCTCGCTTTATTTTTATTGAGCTCTCAGGTTGTGCCCTGTCAATTGTAAAGTTTACAGTGCTCGCCTCCTAGAAGTTTAAACTCAAGAGTTTAATACCCATAACCTCAGGCAAATGTAAGGGTTTCTCATCATTGATGTTGTCAACATTTTGGGTCAGATAATTCTTTGTTGTGGGGGCTGTCCTGTGCATTATAGGATGTTTTGTAGCATCCCTGGGCTCTCTACCCAGTGGATGCCAATAGAGCCCACCCATTGCCCAATTGTGACAATCAAAAATGTCTCCAGGTATTGCCAAAGATCCCATGGGAGGCCAAATCACCTCCCTCTGAGGACCACTGCTCTTGATGGCCTTAACTAACCCATATTGCCCCCTCCCCCTGCTCCCAGACCTACCGCACTATTGTCTGTGTCCATGGGTTATGCATATATATATATAAATTCAGACAATTCCCCAAGCTGTTAAATAACCAGTTTTGAAGGTCTGAGACTCATGCTGTCTTCATCTACAAGGATCATGAATCTATATGAATGTAATTGTGTTATTTAATCTATTATTATATCATCTATTATTTTTATTATCACCATAATCTTGAGACAGTTCATTACAGCATAAAATTATAACCTCCATGAAAATGACTTGGCATGTATTTCTACTAACTTCATATGTTTGTGTAGGTACCATAAATGTGCAGGATTTTTGCTTTTAATGTGTTCTTAAAAATAAGAAGCAGTATTATGTTTAAATAGGATAGTCTTGTTTTCAATTTTTGGACAATAATACTTCAAATTGTGGATATTAGATGAAAAAGAGAAGTCAGATAAGCAGTGAGAAAGAGAAACTATCGAATGGAAAGAATAAGAAAGGGGCTGGAGACATGTCTGGAAGTACGTTTTGCCTGGTGGTAGGTCCTTACAGTGTTTTTTGGAAGAGTGAACATGGCCTGGGCTTTCTTAATAGAGGCAGGATAAAGAAATTTCTCAATCATATCTGTATCATTCTGAATTAACCATTAGATCTGTCTAAAGAATTGTTTAGCCTATAGGTATCTTACAAAATGAAGGTATGGCCTGGGAAATAAACCCAACAATATTAGATATACATTACAAAGGTACAACAAAGGTGATCACTTTCATGAACAGAAATCTTTCTTGGTTGAATACAAAGATTATATTATCAGTGGCGTGCTTCCCATGATTTATTTCATTTCTGTTTTATAGATGTGTAGCGGTGTCACAGAGATGAATTAACATGCCCAAAGTCACAAGCCGGTAAACTGCAAAACTCTGGCAATCTAACTTCAGATCCTAAGCTTTTTATCTTAAAATTTTAACCTGTCTCCTACATTATATGGGATTTCTAACTAGGAAGATTGAAGCCCATGAATAACTTTTCCCATTTAAGCAAGGTAAGAGGCTGGGAAAGCCTGAAACCAGTAAGTAAGATGAACATAATTGGCTTGGTTAGATTGAGCATAATGCGAAAATGGACCAAAATGAGAAAATGGAGCAAAAGGCAGAGATCTGAGAAGTTTCTGCAGGGTCTGGCTCAGTGACTAGGTAAATACCTAGTTTCCATCCCTAAAGTGTAGAGAATTTGACATTTCTTGTGTACAGCTAATTTGCAGGTGACTCAGTCACATATGTGGTAGTGCTTGCAGTTGATTTAGTAAATGTTTACTTATGTCAACAGTCCAGCAACTTTGTCTTTAAGGGTAGGAACAGTCACACTCATTTTTGTATGGAGAACACAAAAGGTAGCTACCAAATATTTGTGGAATCAAATTGACTGACGAGTCACTTGGGTAGTATTTCTATGCGAGCTCACACTGAGGCGGAAAGAAACTAACCCTGAAATCCTAGTGGATAGCGTTCACCACGAGACTGAAGTCAGTGCTGTGGCAGGTGGTCCACTTTGTACTATACTCAAGGGCATTTAATTGCTGAAACATCAAAAGAACTTTATTCTGAGGGCAGCTCACTTACAAGTTATAATTTTACATGGAGTATAGTTGCCATTTTAATCCATATTATGTGCCTGGTATTTAATAAATGCCAGTATCATCTCATTCATGGTTTATAGCAACCTGATGAGGTGTGTATTAGTAGATCCATCATATAAACATGAAAACAGACCCAGAGAGAGAGAGGTCACCTAGCTGAATTTGTGCACAGTCACACAACTTTTAACTGGTATTTGAAACCAGGTCCCATAAACTCAGCACTCTAAGTTCATTCCACCTTTCCCTAGATCACCTTACCAGCCAGCGCTAGGTTAAGGACCAAGAGGCCAATATCCACTGGAAAAGACAATGGAAATTTTGTCTTTCAGGGAAATTGTGGAATTGGGAAGGCTCCAAGTATACATACCTGGGTTAAAGTATGAGGCGGGTAAAAAAATAAGTGAATTTTTTCGTAATGTAGCCACTAACGAGAAGCCCTGAACTTCCTCAGAATATGTGCGTAGCTATCAGAAAGAAATACAGGAGCAGAGCAGGAAGGACAGTCTTGATGGAACAACTTGGTTGCGTGAGAATCTTGTCAAGGACTCCAGCACTACATTTTGAGCCAAGAAATACATTGTTTTCCCTCTTTCTGGTAGGTCATGCTTTTGAACCTGGAGGACGCACCAAGATGTGTCTTCATAACTGCATCTCAGAGGTGATAGTCTAGATTTTCTTCTGTTCTGCTCCTTTTCATTTTCAGCGGGGGGGAAATCCAGCGTTTCTCCTCCACTGACAATACTAACGTCAATATTACTAGAACAACTGTAGATTTTAGATATTAAGAAACATTGACTTAATACAACAATTTGATTTTGCTGTTTAATTTACATGTAAATCTCTAGGCAAATTCCCATCTTTTCATATTTATTTAAAATATTTACTTTTACACGTACACACGGCACTTGGTAGGAATGCATGTGAAATGAGTGTTGGTTTATTTGGCTTATTTCTCAGTAGCTAATGCCATCGGTATTAAAATGAGTTAGAAGGGGGTCATCATATCGGCTAACTCTTCAGCCTGAAGAATATATTAATGTGTACGCTGGGCCTTGACACCGCGTCCTGTACTTTGATAGTGAATAGTAGCTGGATGTTTTCAAAATAAACTACTATTCGTAGCTGTGTTTTGAGATTCATCTCTAATGCAGCACTCAGAGAGGAAAAACCTCAGCAGACCCTTTATTAACTGGGAAGCTGGTGCATTTTGATCCATTTAAGCTAAAGCTGATTAGCACTTTTTGAAAAGTGAATCTAAATCCTTGTGCTAATCAAGGGAAATTGAGCCACATCGTTACCAGGGGAAGCTAGAGGGAAGAATGGCTGTAACGGCAAGTTTCTTTTTTATGAATCACGCAGCATATAGCGTGTTTCCCGCCCACCCTCTTTCCCAACAAGCTCCTCTCCTAAGTGCTTGTTTAATAAAGCAACCCAGCAGGTGAATATTTAAGTGTTGGTGGGATTCAGGTAATTTTGTCTGAGTGTAGTAGAGAGAATAGAAGAGAGTTGGAGAGTGTGGGGGCTGTTTCCCCCACGCTGTTAAGGAAAGTGTGCAGACTTAGACTTAGACAGTAATGACGCAGGGTGTGTTTGATGTGAATTTGGTGTGCGTGTGCTGTAGCTGGTGGCTGTTCATCCTTGGGTGGTGTTCGGAAAGGCAGGCTGTACTATTATTCAGGTATGGTGAGGCCCACCGAGCGGGAGATGGTTGCTGTTGAAAAGATGGTTTGTTACTGACAGTTCCCAAGGGGAGGGGACAGGCCCTGCTGCTCAGGGCCACATGGGGAGTACTGAGGTTGGTCAGAGGCACAGGGAGCAAGGGGAAAATATGGACAAGAGTCTTTATTGTGGTTTCTGTGGGAAGGAAGGATGAAGCGGAGTGAACAGGGTGAGCGAGTAGCTTCAGCAGACTCTGGGGCATAGGGGCTCTCTCTGGTCGCCTGGTACCTGGCCCTGGGGTGGCGAGGGCAGGGGAATACAGGAGGCCCCCTTACCCACACTTTCACCTTCTGTGGTTTCAGTTACCCGTGGTCATCAGCAGTCTGTAAATAGGAAATGGAAAATCCAAAAGTAAACAACTCATGTTTTCAGTTGCACACGGGTCTGAGTAGCGTGATAAAATATTGTGCCATTCCACTACCTCCAGCCAGGGACGTCGTGAATCGCCTCTTAGTCTAGCACGTCCACTCTGTGTGCACTCTCTGTCCCTTATTCGCTTAGTAGCTATCTCAGTTATCAGATCGACTGTCGCAGTATCTCAGTGCTTGTGTTCAAGTCACCCTTATTTTACTGAATAATGGCCCCAAAGTGCAGGAGTAGTGATGCTGGCGATTTGGACATGCCAACTGGAAGCTGTCAAGTGCTTTCTTTGTGAAAAGGTAAGTATGTATAGGCCAATGCATGGTACATATAGAGTCTGGGACTCTCCGTGGTTTCAGGCATCCAGCGGGGATCTTGGAATGTATCCCCTGCGGGGGACCACTGTAGTGGCATGGGGTGTGAGAGCCTGATAGAGGACGTGGTTGGGGTGTAGGCTCTGCACTGGTTGGTTTACTGTCTCTAGGAATTAGCCAGCTCTCAGGGTGGCGGTCCCTCCAATATCAGTAAGGCCCCTGATGTCAAAAGCGCCAGAAAAAGAAGACATTCCTAATACAGGCGGTGTGAAGCTGACTGCCCCTTTACATTTGGCATTGGTGATCACATCTCAGGAAAACACTCATCTGCTTCTGCCACCTCCAGTGGGTGCTACTGTCAACAGTAGGGGACGCTGGGGGTAGGCTTGACTAGCGGCTAATTTCACTCTTTGCCAAGCAGTGATACCAAGGAGAAGCCTTTGCCCATTTATTTTTCTTTGGAGGCTCTTGGGAATCTGAGACTCCGCTTTGTCTTCTGCTGTCTAGTATATAGAGTGACTGATGCTAAGGAATGGGGTGGAGAAGGGAGAGGGAGGTGTGATAATATTTAGTTTAATTCTTTTCATGCTTAAACAGATTTAAGGAATTTTCAGAGAAGAATCTTGTTTCAAGTGTGTGGCCATTTTTCAATTAGAGTCACTTATTAACCTCTACTTCCATAAACAGAAGTTCTTGAGTCTCTTTGAAGACACAGGAAAAAAAAGATTTCCTTCTTCCCTCCAACCCTCTGCAGATTCCCAGGCTACTCATAAGCTGGTTGAGAGAGTGAAAAGCTCACAGATGTGAAGAGAGAAAGCAGGTTTGCACCTTTGTGGCATGAAAACTTTGATGTCCTCTTACAGAGAAACTACCCTGTGTAATTCAAGGTTTTAAATGTACATTCAAGCCTGATGGCAGTTTACCTGCTAATGGTGTTAAAGTGGTATCTGGCCCAGACTCAGCTCATCTGTGGTCTCCGGAAAGGCACAGCCACACAAAGCTGCTGCCGTAGCTCCCCACCCTTCCTGAAGGCACTCTGTTGCTACCATGGTTCAGCTCAGCTAAGGGACTTTCCTAGGAATAGCTCTAGTTTGGGTTAAGTTCTCACTTAACCTCGTTCATAGGTTCTGCAACTTTAGGTGAAATGACGTATAACAGAACCAACTTTACTATAGGCTAATTGATACAAATGAGAGTTAAGCTCCCACAGCATCTCATCCATGTTATAACAAAATGATGTTAAGGAAACGTTCTGCGGGGACCTGCTGTACTGTGAACATAATGAGGAATCTCAGAAAGTCAAAAGGAGAACTGGTATCAATAGAAGTGCCTTTGGAAGAGAGCCTGAATCAACTCAGACTTAGCTTCAGCCTTTTGGAATTGCCAGTGGGTTCTCCATAGCTGCGATGATTTTGATGGGCCCTTATTGTTGTTTTTACTGGTTTCACCTCCTGGGGCAATAAGGATAAGTACTGTCTGGTAACGAGCAGTTCCTGAAATATTTGGAAGCAGGTTGTAATCTCAGAAATTGCAGAACAGAGGCTAAAAACAAGTTGATGAACTATGTAGAAGTTGACTAGAAGATGATGCCAAACAAACAGAACCTTAAAAGTTAATTTCCCCCCCAAATTCTGGGTGCCCAGGACCACTTTTAAATGCTCGAGTACTTAAAAGGAAAATTCAAAATCATGTCAGTGAACCCTTTTATATTTTTAATTGAGGACAACATGCATATATCTGGGGGTGGGTTAACTGGGTTAGAATCCGTCACTATATTTATTATTACAGTATTTTTATTTTTATTTTATTTTTTTAGTTTTTGATATTTCAGAGGTTTAGGGCTTTCTTCCAGACAACAAGACCTCTTTAAACAAAAGTATAATGCTGTATCATATTTTTATACCCAGAGCACCTAGCACAGTGATAGGAAACAGGGATTGACCGAGTGGCCCTGTTTTGGAGGAAATGAGTTGACATATAGCACCTCTAAAGACATGTTCTTATTTTACCCTGGGGGTTTTACTGAGGCTAATTGGGCATTGGTAGAACTGAGTATTGATTGGGGTGGAGGGTCTTAATAGCAGGGACATTAAGATAATAGGAAATTAAAGTAGGCTGCTAGATATCTCTTCCTCTCTGCAACAAACAAACCTGCCATTTGCCATTTAATATAAACTAAATAGCAACAATAAAAATTCAAATCACTTGGTTTTGCTTGGTTACAGTTTTCTTAGGCTTTAATCTTAAGGTAAGTATTAACTGGCAAAAAAAAAATCCCATTAAATTGATCACTGCTTGACTTCTTAATAGTCTTTCTCATCAGAATAACCTTTGGGGAGGGAAGCTGCTTTATGCAGGACAGTCCCGGGGAATCTCTGGAAGAAGACATGTGTTTTGTTGGGTGCAGCAGCAACTGTTTGGGAAAAGCAATGGGCGTGGTTTTGTGGTTTCCTTCTTTTTAGGGCAGCTCGTCACTTCAACCACAAAATCACTGCCAACCTTCAGAAGGGGAAAGAAATATTGGCCAACCTACATTTTCATTTCTTTTTTTTTTTTTACTGACAAGCAGTGACTTGGGTTTTTAGAGACAGACCAGCTTAGTTGTGTTTGGCATTCCTCAATATAGTCTTCGCAGAAATGTGGGTTAGTTTCTGCATCAGTCTACCGCATTAGGGTTGGCCTCTGTCCTGGGACCACAAAGTGCATTGCTCTACCATTGACTCATCCTGCCTAACTTATGTGTCACTGTGAAGAACCAGCACCCCTCACCAGTCCATGAGCTTGTAAGACGGTGAGCATTGAAATGAGTAGTAAATGCTGGCCAGCTTGCATTAAATACCAAGAGTCATTCATTCATCCAACTAGTATTTATAGAAACCCCCACCCCCCCAGGCAAAAAAATTAGCCATGCATTGCGTCTGGAACTACAGATACAGTAATGAACTAGACCAGCAATTGCAAACTATTTTTTTGATGTTCCAGATAAATATTTTAGGTTTTGCAGGACTTAAGAGTTTCTGTTGCAACTGTTCAACTCCGCTCCCCCCCCCTTTTTTTTTTTTTTTTTTTTCATAATAGCAGCCATAGTAGTATTAGCTGTGTTCTAATGAAAATTGATTTATAAAAACAGGTAACATGTGACTCATAGTTTTCTACCCCTGAACTAGACCATAATATTCTTGTTCTTATTGAGTATCCATTCTAGTAATCTGCATTTGATTTCTACTAGATGGTTATCTTCAGTAAGGAAGATATGTTCCTAAATACCTCACTTAATTCAAGACAAGAAAAATTCAAAACTTGAAAGCTTAGGTTCATAGGATAAAAGATTCCTGTAAACTTTAAAGTGTCAATAAAACTAATAAACCAAAAAGACTCACCTAAGAATCAAAACAAAGCAGTCTGTACCTTAAAATATATATGTATTTTGTCAAATCATTACTAAATATGGAACATGTTTTTGAGATGTTAAACATTCACAAGAAAACTAAATCATCTCTAGCTTTTGATGAACTGATCATTTGTTCAATGCAATGAGGACAAGGTGGAATCCTGTCGCTAACTTCAGAAATCTCGTAACATCTTTAAGCTCACCCCATCCCATCATATACAATCAGCTGCATAAACAGTTTTAAAAAACAAGTTGTTCGTGAATTTGGTGAATGCATAAAATCGTTCATTCAATGTGCTATCTTTGGTGAATTGGTCATTTGTCGATTTGGTAAATAGGCATGCTGACTTTTAACAAATGAACGTAGAGCTGGTAAGTACAGTTCTAGGTACATGTTGTGACTTGAAATGCTCTTTGGATGAATAGCTTGTATATATTATGAATACATGCATGGGGCCAAATTTGCTAGTAGAATGGTATTAATTGTTTAAGTTTATAAGGCTTACCAACTACTCCTCCATGGCAAGAGAGCTTCTTTCATGATTCTGCATGGATAATGTTTGCTCCTGGAGTTCAAAGACTGATTCAGTTCTGGGCTTATTAAAATTTTCCCCCAATACTTTATTTATAAATTAACACTTGTACATTTGCAAATATGTAGAAAAGTTGGAAGAATTGTCCAATAAACACCCATATGGCTTATGAATTTTTAATCACAGTTTCCAGAGTGGCTAAAAGAAGACCATCTCAGGTCAAAAGGACAACTTTATATCAACTGGGTTTCTTTAGTGTCAGAATCACCCTTGCTAAGCCTTCTAGTAACTGAAATCAGCATCAGAAATTTTAATGCTGGAGCCCAGCCGGCATAGCTCAACTGTGAGCATCTCCCTATGATCCAGCAGATCGGGGTTCGATTCCCAAACCGGGGCTTAATCCCGAGTAGGGGGCGTGCAGGAGGCAGCCAATCAATGACTCATCATTGATGTTTCTCTCTCTCTCTCTCTTTCTCTCCCTTTCCCTCTCCCTCTCCCTTCCTTTCTCTGAAATCAGTAAAGACATATTTTTTAAAAAATTTCAATGCTAGATATGAACTGGTGTAGTTGAATACTGAAGCTTTTTCCTTGGCATGTTGCTAAGAAAATGGAGGCCTGATATGCTCTTTTGAATGACTAAGGTATGTCTTTCCAGCATAAAAATTCCATCTAATTGCTGCAGAACAAAAATTCAAGAGGTTAGTGTTACCCCAGCCTGTCTCCTTCCACCTGGCAGTGTAAGGGTCACATGATTCTCAGGAAGAATTTACTAGCTGCAAAGTAAAATGCAGTCTTCCACACTGTAATTTCTTGAGTTTCTTTTTCCTTCATGTGGAAAGGAATGATTGAGGAGAAAAATGAATCGTTTGACATCTAACCACAGAAGGAAAAATTAGTCTCCTCGAACTTCTCAGGGCTCTGTTTTTGTTTCATTCTACATCCTGTGTGCTTCTGGTTTGGTGAGGAATTATGATGTGAAAGGGAGTTATTTCTCTTCAGAAGTTTTGGTCACAATTTAATAGTAATCACAAGTTTGGGAAAATTGAAGGGTTGGAAATATTTTCTACATCTTTTTTGGTAGTCGGCTGCACTCTGATGAATGCTACGATCTACCCACCATTGGTTGTTTCATTCGCCACCCCTGGCTGTGGGATAAAAATATATTCTTGCTCCATTGACCTCTGTGTTACCTGCTTTGGCCAGTAAAATGTGAGCTCAAGTCATCTGTACCACTCAGGAAGAAAAGCTTGAGTCGTTGAATAACTGTCACTATCTCTGTTCCTTCAGCCCTGGAGGCAGTATGTCCTCGAGGCAGGCCACCCTGTAGCCTGCGTCCTATAGTGAAGGTGCATAGCACAGCCCACAGCCGACACAGAATAGCCGTGTGGTGGAAAGCCACTGATCTAGATGCTGGAGTCATTTGTTACTGCAGCATCGCTTAGCCCAAGCTGGCTGGCTGCCACATTTATCATACTATAATGCCTGTTCATAGTTCTCTGGTTCTAGAATGAATTATTGAAATACTGGAAACCTGGACTTGTGTGATTGTGGGAGGAAGGGAGGGGTTTGAGCCAATTGCATTTAGAACAATGGATTTTTATGTCTACAGTGATTCTCCTCAAATTAGCCCTTTGAGAGACTTTAAACTGAATCACAAGTGACTTGGCCCCCCTTAGGCTAGGACACCTAATTTCTGGAGCATTGTTTGTTTATTTAATGCTTGATTAGAGTAAAGGCTCCAAGCGGGCAGGAGTTTGTTTTCAATGAT
Organism: Miniopterus natalensis; assembly: GCF_054644295.1. Taxonomy (NCBI): domain Eukaryota; kingdom Metazoa; phylum Chordata; class Mammalia; order Chiroptera; family Miniopteridae; genus Miniopterus; species Miniopterus natalensis. Next base: position 14,369,259 of record NC_142096.1, on the reverse strand, counting down.
GGATCTCAAGTGCCCAGCACACAGGTGGTGCTCACCAAACACTTGGTGAGTGGATGAACCACGTCATTTATTTTCAGTGGGTTTCTCTTTTGATTTGATTTTAGTGAAGTATATATCAGGATAATCACACTCCTTAGCTATGTTTCTGTGCCTGTAATAGAAAATCAGATTCTGGTTAATAGGCTGAATATTTATTTCTCTTAATAAATTGACACCACAAGGTTAAATTGCCTCAGTTTATCATAACCAAGATGCTAGCAATTACTTGAAATATTGCCTTTGCCTCATTTGGGTATGAAAAGTTAAAACATGTAGTTTAAAAGAAAAAGTGTTTATGAACTAGTACCTCCCCAAATACAAAATTCTGCTTGATTTCAGTATTCCGGTAACCAACTTGAGTCCGAAATAAACGTCCCTGTATTGCATTCCTGGCCTTTCTGAGCTGTGCCCCTGATGTAAGGACGAGGGGGTGGCTGCATTTCCAGACTTCACTCATTTCCTCTGCTTTGTCATCCTTAGGCTGATTTTAAGTAGCATCACTCAAAAATTTCCCACTGAGCAATCTCAACATGAAGAGGTTCCTGATCTCTTTAAAATAAAATGGTTAAAAATAGACCTTGTGGGAACAGTTTTCCACTTCAAGAATAAAATCCTGCAGAAATGTTTTCATGCAGATTTGGGACCTAATTATTTTTTCTCACCTCAGCTTTGCTGTAGTCGTGCTACAGTGGGAACAGCCAGCCTGGGTTTTGTAGAATCTGATGTGCGAGGCCCTGCACTTCAGGGAGGTTTTGCATGGAGCTGGCTGGGGCCTGCTTCCCCACCCCTCCCTGGGGCTTTTCTTGGGGCCTTGGGTGCAACTTTGAAGCCCTGCATCTAGTTGCTCATTAATTCACTGACCTTCCCTGATGAGGTCAGCAAAGGCCCGGCCATTTCAGCTCCAGTGGCCTTTGGACACAGCAGATGTTGACGTCTGTGCTGGGTGAAGGGGAAGCGGCCAAAGGAGAACAGCACGCCAGAGGGATCCTGTAATGAAGGTGCAGGGTCTTCTATTCACTCAGTCCTGAGCGCGCCTAAGTCAAGCCCTGTGACAGGCTCAGAGCCTTTGTCGGGGCGAGGCACATGCGGGAGCTCTGTCTGGGACAGCCACACTGTTGCCCTGCTCTGACGTCACGCCTTCCCCGCAGCCCGGGAGCCCCAATCTCTACGAGTGTCTGCGCTGAGAATTTCTTACAGGTTTTTTGGTGGTGGTTTATTGCTTTAGTTCTAATACCTTATAACAGTGCCTGGGACTTAATATGTATTAATAGTTGTTGAATGATGAACAGTTAAATGAATCTCCAATGATTGGTGACTAGGAATTGTTTAATTTTGTGTCTGGGCTCAGTACTTTACTGCATATTGAGTGTCGTATCAGGGAAGAGATTCAAATGTTAAGAGTTTTTGTAATTAGCTGCTTCACCGTGGCCCACATTTATTATTAGTATTAGTATTACTTACCCTATGCCCTTACTTCTACTAGCAGATAGAACATTATTTTTTACAAATGGCAAATCATTCAAACTCTATTTTAGTGACAAGACATGAAATGCTTTTCTCAAGACTCCTGTCGGACTACATGTGTGGGGCATTTTTAAAAAGTAGTTTTCTAAGAATCCATCCCTAGCCTCGGGGGTCTAGTATCTTTTAAAATGAATTTGAATGTTTCTGAAATAAATTGCCTGGTGCTTCTGCCTGCATCTGTTGCAGAGTTCTCGCTTCTCTCTGCTGGTTTTATGTTTTCTCCTTGGTTTCCAGGTGTTTCCCTGAACAGGTGTATTCCTCCTTCCTTGGTCCCGATAATCCTGTCGTTCTTTAAAATGTATTTCAAGTGTCACTTCCCCTGGCTACGCCCCTCATGAATTAGATGCTCTCTGTCCCAGTGCACGCTGATGTACTCTGAGTACACTTCCAGCATGTAGTATTTATCACCTTTATTGTTGCTCTTTGATTAACTCTTAGCTCCTCTAGGCCAAGGCCTGCATATTATTCATCTCTGCAGGGTGGGCATCTAGCCGAGTGCCTGGCACCAATTGGTGTTAGGAATATTTGTTGCATGAATGTAATTGTTTATGTTCTGAAGGAAGCTTCAGTTAGGTGCTTATCGTTTCAGCATCTCTCTGTTCGCTCAGCAGTTGCCCTCCTCGCTGCCTGGAGGTTTGAATTTGGGGCCGGATTCAGCCTGCTGCAGCAGAGCCCGTGGCCACTGACGACCAGTTATGTGGAAAGGGGCCAGCTGGGCACTTGCTGAGCTGGAAACCTGGAATCCCCGGCCCTGATAGGAGTTTTCTGTGTTTCCCATTGTACAGACAGCCCCTGACTTACAGTGGTTCTGCTTATGACCTCAAGGCTTTACAATGGTACAGAGCAATATGCAGTCAGTAGACACCACACTTTGAATTTTGATCTTTTCCTGGGGTACAATATGCGGTATGATACTCTCAGGATGCTGGGCAGTGACAGCCCGCCACAGCCTCCTGTCAGCCACATGTTCACGAGGGTAAACAACAGGTACTCTACAGTGTGTTCATCCTGTTGGATGAGTCTGCCCAACTGCAGGCTGACTTAAGGCTTCTGAGCCCGTTTAAGGTAGGCTAGGCTAAGCTGTGTGGGTGAGGCGTATTAAATGCATTTTTGACTTCCAGTATTTTCAAGTTAGGATGGGTTTATTGGGATGTAATCGAGGAACCACATGTATTCTTTTCTGTGCTTTTTCTCTACTCCCTTCAGGCCTCTCCCTGGAAAGTGGGACTTGACAGCTGCTTATTTAGCTCACTTAAGCATCATGGCAATATAGCAAATAAAAGAGTGACTCCAACAAATCACTTGAACACAGTTGCCTAAAACAGTTTTGCATGTGGAATTAGGAGTCAGGGCTCTGAAATCACAACTGTTGCTTTAGAAACAGGAGGCCGGAAGGGACAGATACCGAAGCTCCTTCTTTCTCCATCCCCAACCTTGAACCCATCGTCCTAGGCAGGTGATTCCCAGCCTTCATGTCAAAGCATGGAGAAGAGTAACACCATCCCTGCTGACAGTGTCTTCAGATGTCTCATTCGTAGAAAACTTGACCATCTTAACACTATTTTTATCTCAAGCTGCGGATTAAAGTCGTTCCCTCTTGTACCTTCTATATGTAGAAAGACTAGCTGGCTAACCCTCCATAACCCTTATGGACCTTTGGAAAGAAGGAATCCAGGAGATAAAGCCATGTTGAAACACTGGGTGATTTTAAAAATACAGTCACCTGGACTTGACGCTAAGAAAGATGGGAAAGGAATGTATGGACTAGTTCCTCTGATCGTCTGTGTTGGAATCCATTTGGGTGAGAGACCTTCTGAAGTTCATGGTGTCAGTGAAGTGTCACCTACATATTTCTGGACACATGAGTAAGAGAGTTAGTAGATCAATTGATGGGACTATATGAGAGCTCATTTCACTAATTACCCAAGCTAATTGGAGAAAGGGGATAGAGCTGCTATTTTAAAGCAGTGGGAAAAGCACTGAAAAACTAAATGTGAAGCAAATTGACAATACGTTGCCATTTGTAATCATGCATTATTAAGTAACCTACCAACACCATCTTGTTCCTTTCTGCTCATTTCTATGTTAAACAGAAATGATTTTTTTTAAATTTAGGAATTTCTCATGCTTAGAACAAGCTGAATTACTCATTATGTCCACATTTACTCACCTGTGGATTTACACTTAACTAATGCTGAGGCTTATAAGGATGAAGAAGACCGAGGTATCTTGGGTGAAAGAGATACCTGAAAAATTCCCCCAGCCACCGTGTCATCTTGTATTTGCTACACCACCTGTCTTTCAAGATAGAGGAAGATAGTCATAGTGTGTGGTTTTGGTGGCGTTCTAACAAACCAGAAATGAAAACCAGAAAGACCAAGCGAATCTCTTGAGCATTGCTGAACTGTTACCTGCATGGATGTTGAAAATCGCTCCGACTCTGGGCATGAGCGTCCTGGCTGCCACTTTAATTCCTTTCTGCAAGTGAGAGAGAGAGAGAGGCCCGTGTTGGTCTGAAGAGTGCTTGCTACTTTCCTCTGCTTCCTCAACCCCTCCCCATTCCATTTTACCTTTAAAAAGAGCTTTGCAGGTATAGAGCACTCTTTCAGGGAACTATTTTGAACTGGCCAGTCCAAGTATCTCCTGTAAAAACTCTAAAACTCTCTCTCTTCAACTCCCCTCATTCCTTGTTGTAGAAAATTCAGAGTCATAATTTTACTATGTAAAATTTCATCTTGGCTTCCTCAAACCTGCCTCAGCCTTTCACTGGACGTGCATTTCCTTTTAGTTTTGTTCGTTACCTCAATTATTTGATTTGCATGTGTTTAGAAGTCATAGAAATTGAGTCAGTAGTAGAATTTCTATGATAGCAATTAGATACCAAGCTGTATCGTGTGACAGTGCCCTTTCTATCTTTACCATATTGCTAATATTAAAACTAATCATTTATCTTTTGAATAAAATACCAGTATCAAAAAAAAAATTCAGCTTTTCTTTTAATGCTGCACAATTAGCCGCTACCCAAGCTTCTCCTGGTGAACATATTAAAACCCACATCCATATTTTCAGGTAACACAATGTGCATTGTGACGCCCTTCATTCGGCAAATTAGGTAATCCCTGTAACATTTGATAGTGTTCTTCCCAGTTCTTATCGGCAGCCATGCAGTCATTGAGCTGAATAAAACCTTGCAATGTAGCAATTAAGAACATCTTATCTTTTTTTTTTTTAATCCGCAAGTTCAATAAATTACAACTTGATTGTCTGAGTAAACAGTGTTACCTGCTGTGGCTGCTTTGTTACAGAACAGAGTTTTGCATGCAAATGAACAACAGTTAGTCATCCCCAGTATGACAGCCCATACTTTTCCTGTAACACAAAGCCCCCTTCCTGCGCCCCAGGAAAGCAGGTTAGGACAAAAAGTTGTCATAGTATCCCTTGTCTGCAGCGTCTCGCCCGGGCCTCCCGGGGACCCTGCCGAAGCGCTTTCAGGAAGCATGCTCCGGCGTGTATGCCCCCTGCTCTCCCGGTTGTGTTTGCAGCGCTTCACCAACGCATTCCCAACACCCACAAAGCGAATCCAGCCTCATCAGGATGGACAGACCGCCAGCTCTTTCTCCCCTGGGGCGTGGAAATTTGTGCGGGCCAGAGCACGCATCCGCATTCCCGCGCTGGTTAACCTGTGGTATTTGGGTGAGGTCCTGCTCCTGTGTACTGCATATGGTCCGCTGTCAGATAATTTAACACCCGGGAAAATCTGCCATGAATAAATTAGAATATATTTGCAAATTAATTGGTTAATTAGGTTTTAGACATCTCTGGGGGACAGAGCTGAAACAGATGTGTGCAAAAGCCCCTCACAGCGCTGGAGGTGAGGGCTTCTTCCGGAGGATCAGGCGACAGGGACTAGTCCCCCTGTCGCCCGATCCTGTTGTTGGTGCCGGCCACTCCGCTATATGCAGTCGTGTATAAAGCAGGAGAAAGACATTTCTGCCTGGAGTTCATTGTCAGGGGGACACGCTCAGAAGGTGCCATAGGCTCCAAATAACTGTACTGTAAAATAATCCAAGTGCTAGTACAGCCGATTGTTTCTTGATTGTGTCAGGAAACCGTGTGGGGATCTGGTTACAACTGAAGAAGGGAAGATAGGGGGTGTTTTTAAATAGTCCTGGAACGCTTAGGAGTAAAACAGCCAAAGCTTGAGCTCAGGCCTTGGAGTTTAAAAATCTGCTAGTATTTGTCCTTTGACAGTTTTCTTTTCTTTTCCTTCTGTAGAATGGAAACTTAGCTGGCCTCCCCGTAAATACTGCCGATAATGCTAACTTAATTTTTCTAATTGGATCGTTGAAGTAGATTCCACTTTATTCCTTCATTCATTTCATTCACGAAGCATTTATGGTGTACCCACTGGGTCCTAGAGATGGATGCTGGACACAAAATAGAATGTGCTTTGTGGGGTGGTAAAATTGGTTTATATTTTGTAACATTTGCAGTGGAAGGAGGCAGCCCACTGCAAAGCCGGCTGCCTGGAAAATAAATGCGGAGCTTAAGACTGATTATAAATGAGCCACGTGGCCACGGGTGCGGACCCACTGATAGCAGACCCACCTGGGGGAGCTGGTACAGGCTGTTGGACAGTGTGCTGGGAATGGAAAACAAATGGTGCATCCAAGAGGTAAATGCCAACTTCAGGTCCCTCCTTCCTCTTCATTTGTCCACTTGTTACATTGGTCGTTGGCTCCCAGGGGACACCTTTGTATCACCTATGACTAAAATCCCTTAGCAAAGAACAGACTGGAAGCAAATGTTGAAGGTGAGCAGATGTCCGGATGTTTGAATAAGAGAGACCCACACCCTGAAAATTCTCGGGGAAAATTAGGGGTTGAAGATGGAACTATGTCATACGGTCACATCTGATATCTTTAGATTTAGTTGTGATTCCGTGTTAAGAAAAGTGAGCCACCACAGAAGTAATTTGCGAATAGTTGGGCCATTGTTAAAGCTTTTTATTTCTTAAAGCTGAATTTTTTTTAATTTTTTTTTTTTTTTTAAGAAAAAGACAAAGCTTTAAAGGTACAGAAATAATAGTCTCATTTGAAATCAGGTGTGCTGTGAGCTTGGGGGTCATTGATTCTTGCAGTAAGGGTAGTAATGTCAACTTGTACTATTTTCTTGCTTAATCTCCCATGATAAATGAGTTTTTGGGGTGTTTGTTTGTTTCTAAATCTCAAAAAATTAGTTCATAATCTAAAGGACTCATATTTGATTTGATTTCCGTAGAACTACATTATTAAAAGCACTATTCACCTAGCATAACCTTATTTCAAGGAGAAAAAATATATATTTAGTTCTTTGCATGTGAAGAAAAATACATATTTATGGCAAAAGAATGTAAATTCCACCTTTCTTTACTAAACAGAATCCATTGAAATGTAGCTTCATCAAATAGGATTGTTTTAAAATCGGAAACCTATCTGCTGGTGGTTTTTATGTTTGACACTATGATAGGGATACCATAAATGAAATGTTACATTGAAAATGGACTCTGTTCCTGCCATGCTATCCTTCAGCAAATGCCAATATTGCCAGGAGAGAAAAAAAGAATTTACTAAGTTTGCTTTACTTTAATTTCCAGACGTGGTTTATGAGATAGCTGTTTTAAAGGATCAGGAGTTTCTGGTAATTGACTTCATTACACTTTAGAGCAGCACATCCTCAGTTATCCCAAACTCTGGGGCTTGACCAGCCCGTTAGCCAACCTGGACTCAGATGGGAACTTAGAGCTGGTCCTCTGGTTAAAGCGATGCCCTGCTTTTCATGGGCAAGGTCAAGCTTCATCTGTTGGAATGTCTATTTGAGTATTGTGCATTCAGATTGGGTTCCTTTCATTAAGTTCTTCCCCATTGGGAAGGCGGAGGCAGGAGCAGACATGTTAACAGGGGATGGGAGGACCTGGGCCTGGAGAGGAGCCTTACCAGCTGGACTGGAGAAGACTTGAGGTGGGGGCCTTTGGGTGCTAGCAGAAGGTCCCACCCACAAGGCAGAACACACACAGCAGGGAACACAGAGTTGGGCAGAAAGCGAGTTTCGGGCAGGCACTGGGCCCTGAGGAGGTCCTGAGGGCCCCAGGGCAGGTGAGTGGAGGGAGTCTGGGAGCAGACCTGTGGAGAGAGCACTTGGCTACCCACTGTCAGCTCTAATGCCGTCTGACACTGCCACCGGGCCTGCTTCTGGGCTAGGATTTTGGCAGGACCCCAGAATTTGTTCTGAGACATGTTTTCATTGTAACGTACCATTTGGAAGTGGAGATGCGGGGAAGGGTATATATAGGTGCTTCCTACCTCTATTGCAGACATCGCCAACATTGCCTAAAAGAACCTGACCGGAGGAAGCAGCCCCGTTGGCTTAAAGGATTCCCAGCGCCATACCCGACAAACTGGGGCCTGGGGAATGAGACAGTTGATGTGCCGGCGGCTTACACCTAGATCACATGCTGTCCCTAAGGCTGGGAGGGGGGATCAGTCCCACCCACACCAAAGGAACTGGCCAGCTCCCCAGAGGGGAAATGAATGCTGGGAAGGAAGGCAGCAGTTATCCAGAGGAACCCACGGGGATACCATGTGTGCTTTGGGCTGAAACCCACCTTGGACCCTCTTCCAGGTAGAGGGCTCTATTTGAGTGGGCAGAGATCCTGTTGGCTCAGGGTGGTCCCTGGAGCCAAGTTCCTGAGCCTGGAATGTAAAGTATGGACTTGGTATCTGGAACAAGGGAGAAGTCCAGTTACTAGAGACAAACAATTAAAAGGGCTAATGGCATTGGCCATGTGCTGAGTTCCTCAGTCTTGAACCCAAGCTTCTCAGGGCTTCTCTCTCAGAGGTAGACTGGTTTAGAACCTTAGATTGAATTAAACTTGCAAATCCTATAGTCACGTGTTTCTCTGTGGGGCTTTGAAGACTGCTAGCTTAGGGGACCAGCAGGTTTATATGCTAATGTATACAAATTGTTTATTAATAGGCTGGTTGGTTGATAGGTTTGTTTATGTTTAGAAGAACATACAGCCTCCCAACTGGCAAGACAGCTTTTTAAAAAATAAAAGCTAAGAGAGAAAAAAAAAAAGAGATGAAAAGAGTGTTTAGGGGAAGTCTCTCTGAAAATGGTTAGTTTATCAAGCCTTTTACCTCCAAGTCTCTAATCCAGCCAGGATGTCGGTGACTGAAAATCATTATTATATGACCATTTGCTGTTTGGTGGAGTGTTTGGAATGAGCTAGTTAATCCCATTCCAATTCATAATGGGCAGGTGGCCAATTCATACAAAACACCTTGACAATCCATACTAATTGGTTTGTCTCCATGGAGCAGCCAAAATTGAATTGCCCATGGAAATGGACATTTCCTTCCACTCACTCCCTTCTATCAACTAACACCTCCCACCCCACCACACACACACACACACACACACACACACACACACACACAAACTCAAGTGCACACACATGCACAAGCACACACGCATGCAAACAAGCATACACAGCTGGAGTGATTTTGCATTTAAATAGTGTTGTTTGTACCACACCATCACCACCACCCCCCCATCTTCCTGGGCTATAAATTTCCCCAAGATTTCTATTTAAAGGGAATGAATTAGAGGTAAGGAAAGTAAACTGAATGTCCTTGAGACATTGTTTCAGAGTCATTTGTATTTTCAGAGTTGGCTTCATTGCCAAGGGTAGTAACAAGGGAAGTTATCTGTGCACAAAGCAAAATTTGCTTCATGTTTTGGAAGGCCAGGGAGACAAATTCCAAGACAAAGATTCATACAGCCTAGAAATAGTTTCAGAGAGATCTACCTACCCACAGAAGCTTCTGCCAGCCCGCAGAATCATCTCCAAGAATGGCTAGTCCTGTGCTACTGAGAGATACCCAAAATGGATAAAAGTATGGATTTATGGAACTCTGAGTGGCAGCTTGTTCCTGAATAGTTAATTATCCTGTATACCCGAAAGGTGGCTTTACCGAGCACTGACTCCCTCTGGGCTCAGGTGATCCCCGGGACATTTGTAAGGGCCAGGCGGGATTGATGGTAAACCAGTTGGCCAGCTGGGCAGGCTGTGGCCTTTCATGGCAGTTACATTTGAGCTCTGGAGTTGAGCTGAATCCTGGCATTGCCCCTCGCCAGCTCTGTGACCTTTGGCAGTCTCTTCACCTCCCTGTGCTTCAGTGTTTCCTATCACCCCTCCTTGAGATAAGGTCTCTGCTTGATTGGAAATTATATTTTATAATTAAATAACATCTCTTAAATAATTTTTAGTTTTAAAGTGCTTAACTTTTTCTACATTTTGGGTTTTATATAAGGAAGGGAAACCTCCATGTAATGATAAGCTATAACACTCTCTTCCTGTATTAATGTGATAGTGCCCCCCCCACACACACACAGAGGGTGAGTTAAAGCATCATCACTAACTCAGTGTAAACATTTCAGTGCAAATGCATTTCTACATATTCAGTGTTTACAGACACCTGGTTATTTACACAATTTATGCAATTAGGGCCATAATCTCTGATAGGATAAATTTCTAATACCTTTTCCTAGTAAACCTTGCTGTGAGTTTTGACAGAAATAACCTTACCTATAATTATCTCTGTCTGTAGAATGTGGCAGATAGGCAACAATGGGCCTGAAATACTCTAGCTGGGAGGAATTAGAGAAAGTTTCTGTAAACTAAAGACAGGAAGCCATTTCTAAGTAAGCCCATTTGATATTTTTCTGGCTCTGTAATCAAAGGCCTACCCACCACTGAATGGAAGGTGACCTGATGGGCTGCTCTCTATCACTGCTGGAGGGTAAAGGAGTCTGATTTGAGCCTCTGGCCTCCATGAAAAGTCAAATAAGTGGGAAGTGAAATTTACAAGGGATTCCAACAAAATCTGCAAATATTTCCCTGGGGTTGACCAGCCCATCTCCAGCACTCTTCTCACTCCCAGATGTTACTTTGGGCTTCCTTCAAGGTCATTTATCTTTTATGCAGATAAATGAATGCTAGAGGCACAAAATCTTAAAAGAAGCCGTAGCTTCAACTTTTTGGAAAACCCCTTGTACTTTTGGAGAAGAGAGAGGAAAGTAGGGAATCTCTAGATAGCCCCCCCCCAAAAAAACATGCAAGACTTGATAACCCAGCTCTGTGCATACATCACTAGATAATGTCAAGGATACTTTTAATTGGGGGAGAAAGAAAAACATGTAAACCTGTTGCTTGGTCTGGGAAAGAATAGAATTTTTAAAAATTTCTGATTTTTTTTGGTGTTTTTGCTATTGATTTGGAACATGTACTTAAGATTTTTTTTTTTAACATTTTGCTGGAATCATCTTTTCAGCAGTATTCCTCTCCCTTTTGGGGGGAGAGGCTAGTTTTGGAATTGTCTGACTATTGTGTCACTGTAGTAAAATTCTGTGTACTTGTTGCCATTGGAAGAGGTTGGAATAAATTGTTGTAGAGCCAGGCTAACTGGCAGCAGACACTTTTTCTGCCACGTGTAAAACAACTTCATCTTTTGGAAAATTGTGTGTAGGTAGGAAAGGCTGGCAGCCGTTTGCGCTGACTCGGCTCCGGCTCCCTGTGTGCATTTATGAGATACCGCTGGACTCCAGAGGCCTCTCCGCGAGCGGCCCAGGCCTGCTCCTTTCGGCCTCCTTCCTGAGCCACGTGGCTGACATGCTGATGTGTGATCCGAGGGTCTGCAGGAGGAAGGAGCCAGGATCTGGAGCCATCTGGAGCCCGGGAGAGTAAGCGCAGGGCGAACATCTGTTTGAAACTTTGTGGAGATACCCAGTGTGCTGATTTACCACCCTTTGGGGACCCCGCGTTCAGAATGCAGACTCGGGAGGAAGCTGGTGTCTGGCAAGAGTCGAGGTACACAATTGTGCTTGATTATCAGGACATATGATCAGTCTGTCTGGCCCATATTCTGTGCCAAATTGTATATTTCTTATTTGGGCCACTTAGGTTCTATCAGCCACCAAAAACAAAACAAAAATGCTATTAAATTAAATGTAAAAGCCCAGACTTATCATACTAGCATCAAAATATGCACAGTAATATTGAAATAAAATGACGCTTCTGAGAATCATGAAAGTGTAGAAGCTAAGGCATGCACTTTGGTGTCACACCACTGGGGTTTCAGTCTGGTCTCTTCCACAGTTGCTGTGTGACTCTGAGCAAGTCGCTTAACCTCTCTGTGCCTTTGTTTTCTTATCTGTATAAAGGGGGGTGATATATTTACCTTTTGGGTTATGTTGAGAAGTAAATGAAGTTTATACATGTAAGGAATCCAAAAGTAGCACCTAGCAAATTAATCACTCTTTAATTGAGTGTTTTTCCGCTGGAGTTGCATGGGTATGCATCAAAGCCAGGGACACCCGCTGCCCTGTCAGACAAATGCCTAAGTCGTGATCACTTGCCCTCCTTCCTGTGCCAGCACCTCCACCACCACCACCTAGACCAGCTTGGTTTCCCCGGCTCCTCCAGTGTCAGGACTGTTCCACACTGGGGCTCTGCCCGCATGGTTCCCACTCCCGAGTTTGGCTTCTCTTCAGCCCTCAGGCTGTTTCAGTGCTGCTTCTTCGCATAGGGCTTTCCTGGCCACCTCACCTTCACCCAGGTGCTCCCTCTCTCCCATCATCGCTCCAGTGCCCGCCTGTTCCTTAGAGTCCCACTGGGATTTGTAGCCACACGTGACCTGCATTTGCATTTCTGCAGGGTCTGCACCTCACAGCATCTGACCAACTCCACAGAGCACATCTCATTTCTGTTTGAGATCTAGCATCCAGTCGAGCACCGTGACAGCACATAGTAGACACTCAGTAAATACAGGCCCGAGTAAGACTAGGCGTGTGACTGAACGGGTGATGTGCTTCATAAACTCCAAATGGTATGAGCAGTGCACCCCTTCCCTCTGAGCTGGCCCACCCGATTCCCCCAACCCCACCATGGTCCCCACTCCCTTGTACTGTTACAGGAGAGAAAGGGAAGCTGGGGAAATAATCAGATGCCCGCTTTAGAGATCAGACATACCCTACTCCTCCCGCTTGGGATCTTTTTGACTTTGGTTGGGAGCTGAGGAGGCGGAAGCAGGACCTGTTTTTGCTCAGCAGGCCAGCTCAGTGGGGGCACTTGCCACGCGGATGTGCCCCACCTACTGGTCGAATCAGGAGGCTACACTCTTAAGGGTGGGAGTGCCCTGTGCGGTGAACGCTGGCCCTCCAGTCCCTTTAAAAGCGACTGTGACCGTGCTGGGGTTTCTGTCACACATTATTACCCTGCTGGCAACAAAATTAATGGTAAACCATGGCTGGCTTACACCTTTTGGCCTCTCTAGTGCCTAAATTTTCATCAGGGTTTCACACATGCTGTTTTGGGGGCTTTGCAGGTGTGAAGTTAGAGTTTTACACTCCTGTCCACAGTTTAAAATCTATAGTTTAACATCAGTGTTTGCTGTTTAGTTGTTCCCTGTGTAAATTGTGTTGACTGGATTTTCAGCCTTTTGGGGATACCTTCTTTGCAAGATATCTCAAGGAGATATGGGCATCACATAATTTTTCAGTCTTTCTTAGGGGATCGTGGATTTATAAGATAAAGTTTTCAGGGAGAAAATAGAATCTCTTTGCTCTCCTTTCTCTCCCTCTCTCTCTCTCTCTCTCTCTCTCTTTCTCTCTCTCTTTCTCTCCCTCCCTCTCTCTCTCTCTCTCTCTCTCTCTCTCTCTCTCTCTCTCTCTCTCACACACACACACACACACACACACACACACACACACACACACATCAGGACTTAAATTGCCCATAAGTCTCAATGAGTAATTGGAAAAGGTGGACTTTGCTAGTTTATTTAAAGAAACATATTTTTTTTTAATGAAAAACGTGTCCCTTTGTCACTAAATGTTTTCTGTCTTAGCTTCCATGCCTGGTACCCTGTGTGAAATGGAAATTAGCCTGTAAGTAGACTTAGCCAAGGACGCCCAGCCGGCCTGTGGCCTGAGGGCTGCGTGGGTAGCCCTTCTGACATTCTGCTGCTTTGCTGCTCTGTGTTGGGGATGTCTAAATGTGAATTCAGATGGGTATTGCTACTTTCCATAACCCATCCAACATATCCACCCAATAGAATCTCTGCTCACACCACCCCCTCCTCATTTCCACGTCAAAAGTAGCAAGAAGAACATGAAACTGTCTTAGTTTGGTTTACGTTCACTCAGTCCCAATTATAGGTTTTGTTTTGTTTTTTATTTTTTTGGTTAATCATCACCCAAGGATATTTTTTCCATTGCTTTTTAGAGAGTGGAAGGGAGGGAAGGAGGGGGAGAGAGAGAGAGAGAGAGAGGGAGAGAGACATCGATGTGAGAGACACATCAATTGGTTGCCTCACGCATGTGCCCTGACCAGGGGCCTGGGATCGAACCTGCAACCCAGGAACATGCCCTTGACTGGGAATCAAACCTGAAACCCCTAGGTGTGCAGGCCAACGCTCTAACCAAAGAGTCCTTACTCAGTCTCCCACGGGGAAGGTTTAGAACAAGGGTTTTGTGCCCGTCTGTTTGATCACGGAGTCACTGACTCCTAGAGGATTTCACAGTGACAAGTGAACTAAATGGACGTGCAGCTTGTTTGATTTTCTCAGTTTAGGGTGATTTCAGACAACTGAGCATGTGCCTAGCGTCCTATCAAAGCAGAGATGAGAGAGAAAAAAGCCAGACTAAATACATTAACTTATCTAGAATGCAGCAATCAGAAAAACCTAGAAATAAGCCGTTTTAATGTCAGCATACCTGTAAGTTCTGTGTGCTAAGGCTTGGTGGTACTTTATTGGAATTGCTCTCTGGGACAGGCACCAAAATAAATTCAGTGCTCAATGCTTTGAAATATTTCATCTATGCCTCTTTTCTTTAAATACAGCCAGTGCCAAGTGCTGGTGAAAGCTGGCAGGTTCTCATACTTCAGGTCCAGACAGACCGTGTTTGGGCTCTAACTGTCCTTCTTTACTGGCTGTGTAATTCCAGGCAAATTACTGAACCAGTCAGCCTCTGTTCAGTTGTAAAGTGGGGACAGTCACTAACCTCAGATCGTTTTCACTCTGTGTAGAGCGGGTACAAGGTGCTTAGCAATGAGTGTGCTAGGAATTGTTGTGCTAGTTGCGCTGTTATCACTGTTACTTCTGCATGGGAAGGCGTTATTTCCTAAGTATACTTTATATTTTTTACTAAGAGCCTTTTCTTGGACTCTTACTCTCGGTTTGTTTTTATTCTAGGAAGGACTTTGATTTAAAGAATGAAGAATGATGGGTTTTGTAATGTTTAAATGATATCTTCCCCAATTTTTCTTCCAGTTTTTCCCCCTAAGAGATTAGCAGCTTTAGAAACACAGGTGTCAGTTTGGTCTGGGGTGGCCTCCCAATAGGATCTTTATTTTGCTGTGTCGGAGGTTTGGGGTAGGTCCCGTAATCCCTAAATTAGTCTAGGAGGCAGATGGATGAAAACAGTGTCTTTGTTGGGCAAACCCCAGTTGTGGCTGTTCTTGCATTCTTGACTCCAATTTAAACTAATGCCTTAATAGCTGAAATTCCCTCTTCACCCCTCTTACCTTAAGGACTATTAACGTCAGTGGAAAGGATTTATCCCTATTGCAGATACCTCATGGGGCCTCTCCTGGCCTGTGGGCTGCAGGCCAGGCCCCACAGTGGTCTGTACTTGGAGGAGGGCAGAAGTCAGGGCCCTGGGGTTCCTCCTGAGCATGTCATCTCAACAGAAGCTCCGGCTTCCCTTCTTCTCCGTATACTTCAGCTTCATTGTAAGGCTGCCTCTCTCTGCAATTAAGTCATTTCAGTCTCTTCTCTCATGATTTTTCTTCACCCTGGAGATGCTCAATGTTAGGGCAAAATACAGGCATTCGAGCTGTTCATAGCATTTAGGGAGTTGGGGACTTGGCTTTTAATTACTGTGAAAATATGATTATTTAGGGACTAGCACCATCTCCACAGAGCCCGGAGAATTGTGTGTCAACAGGAAAAGGGGCTCATAAATAAGTGCTAAAATAGGTGAGCTGGCAGGTCCTAGGGGAATGAGCAGGTAGAATGAACTGGAGTGATCTGAACTATCTTTCATTAACTCTAATCAGGATATGAAGTCTCTTTTCCGCTGCAGCTTTTCTGTCTGTAACATGGGCAAAGGTCTGTTGCCTGTTAGCTGTTGCTTAGCAGGTGTGCGGTGCAGGGCCAGGCGTATTTCTGGCTAGAAGACCATAAATCAGACCAGTAGATTCTGTAATGGTTCTCATGTGTCCCTCAAGACAGAGCTCGCTTACCTAGTCCATGGGACATCTCCAAGAAGCTCTATAGAAGGGAGGCAGTGTGCATACTGGACAGTGCCTCACCAGCCACTTAGTGAATTTAGACAAATTAGGTATAACCCTCAATTTTCTCTTCTATAAAGTAGAAGACATAACACTACCCGCCTCATAAGGTTGTTGGAATGTCAGACAGACATAAAGTGCTTTGCAGAGGGTTGGGCATGTACTAAGCTTACAGTGAAGGTTATTTATAATTATTATCACCATTTTTATTGATTGCAGGAGTTCCTGTTGCAATCCCAAGCTGGTCCCTATGATGAAGGTCCCGCCCTCTCCCTTTCAGGTTATACTGGGCCCTACATTTCCCCCTGCCCTTCCCTTTCTGCCCACATGCCTGTGGCTCCGACTTTGGCTATGACGACCCAAACACCGTGTCCAGGAATGGCACCAGTTATACTGCGCCTTGCCTTATAATACTTTAACCAGTCCTGCAAAGGCCAACGTGAACTGCTGAAAATTCACACTGTGCAGTGATTGGAGGCGTGCGCACACTCTGTACACGGGCATAAATAAATGACGTAATGCTGACAGTGTGTGTGCCCGGCCAGGCTGCCCTGCGCTCTTAAATCATCTCAGCACACTTAATCTAATGGAACCTGTGAGGACTTCTGCAGCTTCAGAATAAAAATTTGGGGGGGGGGGAGCCCGAGACGTGGCACCAACTAAAGCCCCCGTACGGTTATTTAAGGCAGTGTAAGCACTTCCACAGAAATGGGTCTCAGCTGAAGAAATAGCCACTCTTCTTACAAAATGAAACCTCTTTTTTTTTTTGCCTTAAAATTATTTTTTTTCTTTTATTTTTAGATTTTGGATGAAATTGGGGCTCCAAATCTATTTTCAAGCTGTCGCTTCCTTTCTCTGCTTGTTCATAACTATCCTTTTTTTAAAAAAATATATACGAACCCTTTTTTTATTTGTATTGAATTTATTTGGGTGACATTGGTTAATAAGATTATATAGGTTTCAGGTGTATAATTCTATGATACATCATCTGTATATAGTATTGTGTGTTCACCACCCAAAGTCAAGTCTCCTTCCATCACCATTAATCCGCCCTTTACCCTCTACACCCCCTTTCCCTCTGGCAGTCACTACACTGTGTCTGTGGTTTTTGTTTTGCTTAATCCCTTCACCTTTTTCTCGCAGCCCCCTGCCCCAGCTGTCAGTCTGCTCTCTGTATCTATGAGTCTGTTTCTGTTTTGTTTGTTAGTTTATTTTGTTTGTTAGATCCCACATATAAGGGAGATCATATGGTACTTGTCTTTCTCTGACTGGTGTTCTCTTGCTTCTTGCCCCTGGTGGAGGCATCTCGGGCATGTTACTTGACCTGTCCTGGCTTTGCTTTTCTCATCTGTGGTGGCTTCCAGCTGTTCACTTTTTTTATTTATTTCAGGATTTCTCTCCCTTGTTATGACCAAAAGCACAAGGGTTGTGCCTTAAGCATAAGATAGGAAAGTATTCATTGATCACGTTGAAAAACCTTTACTTTCCACATTCCAGGCCTCTTAGGTTGGGCTCAGAGAGTTACAGTTATTTTCAGGCAATTTTTGTGCTAAGGGTGGGGTGAGTTTCATTTCTGTTTTTCTGTGGACCTTATTGGACCTATGGCCATTTGATCTCAGTAGAGAATACAGTGTCCTGACACATACCAGTTCTTCTCTCCACCCCGGCATATTTGGGAAGCCCACAGGCGGCGTGCTGAGTCTGCCTGAGTCACTGTTACTGAACCAAACTGCCCCAAATGCTCCAGTGGCTGCCTTTTGGCACTTGGCAGGAAAACCCTATTCACGTTACTTTCAAGGTTGTCAGATATCATTATCCCCAAGTATTAAAAATTTCAAAGAAAGGAGGCAGTGTGTTTGATTTATAGAATAATCATCTAGCTTTAGCTCTCACTGGGCTTTGGCAGTGGTTTTGCAAGCACTTGAAAATTAAATCCATTTTTTATGGCACTACAAGGTATTATCTCACAGCAAATGATAATTAAACACCTGTGAAATCAATTAGCCCTTTAAGCATGGAGGGGGGAAGTTTTCCAATTATGTTTTCACACCTCCAGAACTTTTTAAATTCCAAAACCAACACTCATGGGGAGGGATGGGGTCGATCAGCTTTGGGAGGTTAACTTTCCATAAAGATCATCCCTAAATTTCGCTTTGACTTCATCTCGAGTAAAGGCACCTTGTGGTACCAGCTCCCATCCGGAGAGGGTGCAGTCGCCTTTGGACATGAGTCTCAGCAGCTATATATCTGACACACAGCTGAGCTGTCAGTTCCTCTACAAAGAAAGTTACTCACTTTGTGTTTTGATGCCAAGCTTTACTTGACAGTTTATTCAAAAGCCAAGATACCTTAATGGAAACCCAGCAACAAGATGTTCCGTGTGACAGAATTGCTCTCTTGCTCTCTAAGGGCTCTGTAGTCAAGAGTTCTGAGCCATCTGCATTACAAATTCAAACTCTGAAAACAGAGTGAGTGGGTAATAGCTGAAAACTAACAGTGGGAAACCAGAAATCATGGGCGGCCTTTCAGCCCCCACGGGATCATATGTGTTTAACCATTCATTTCGGTAACAAATTAGATCTTCCAGATGCTTCTTTTGGAAGATGACCTGCACGTCTGAAGCATTGGAGGGATTGAGGTATAGGCCACAATAATTTGGGGCTCAAAAAAGAGAAAAAGAAATAATGCCAGGCCTTTGGCATCCTCTACATTATACCTCATTATGTACAAAGACCATTCCAAGAAAATGTTTGCCTTTTCCTTCCTAATATTGATACATGCTTTAGTCTGCATAATGCTCTCCGGTACACTGTCTTGTTAGATCCTCAGTGGACCTCGTTAGGCAGGCAAGGCTACAATGATTTCCCATTTTATAAATAAGCATGGATTCAGAATCCAAGTGCCTTTCTTAAAATCAAACAGTTAGCTACAGAGTCAGGACCAGAAAGTATACTTTCTAGACATTAGTTTGTATAGGTTTCATCCTACCACTCTACATAAAAATCTGTTAAAGATATTCTTTAAAAAAATCTTTTTTTCTGAAGACATTTCTAATGGGATCTTGGCCTTCATAGCAGATGGTATTTGGAGACGCTGACGAATCTTAGGGTTGGCTAGAGAAATAAGGCTGGTATCGCGTAAAACCAAGATGAAAGAGAATATTTCTATATTCTTTTAGAAATTTGTTGTATGAATTATCCTTGTGAGCATGGCCAGCAGCTTGAGCATTGTGATCTCATAGGCAGTCTTCCCTGAGGAATTAAAAGGAGATCTGGCATTCACTCACAAACATTTCTTAAGATTCCCATGGTCCAGGCACAGGTCTAGGAGCTGAGGTCACAGTGGTGAATAAAAACATGGATTGTATATTATATTCCTAGAGAAGGACAGTGAGCCAGTAAAACAATTATATGTGTGAATTCAGACAGTGTTAAATGCTAGGACAGAAATGAAACAGGACAATGATTGGATAGTGGGTCCCGGGAACATGGTCTGGTCTGTGAGGGCATCTCTGGGGAGCTACTCTTTGTCTGACTGTTGATCTGCATCCTGAGGTTGATTCTGGAGAAGAATGTTCCAGGCAGAGGGCATAGCAAGTCCAGGTCCAGGAGATGGTAAGAGTGGCGTGTGTTGAGAAACTGAGAGAAGGCCAGTGTAGCCATAGATGGCAAGTGAGGAGGGGGCAGTCAGGGCTGTGGGCACAGTCCAGTTCTCAGGGAGGCCTGCTGGACAGAGGTGTGACTATTATTCTGAGCACACGAGGAGCCATTGGAGGCTTTTCAACCTGGGAGTGAACATTTTAAAGGTATCTGTGGTTGCTCTTTGGAAAATGAATTGAACCTACAAAGATTGAACCTCTTCTGGCCTGAAACTAGTATGAACCAGAGTGTGCTGCTTGTTGCTCGGCTCGTGTGGAGACCCATAGGAGTAGAATTAGGACATAGAGGAAGGAAGGGCATGAGGAGATACTGGCCCCCATGCAGCGGTAAAAACCATTAGGTTTTTGCATCTTTGTTTCCCCAGTGCTCAGTATTTATTTGTCCAGCAAGCAAATATCAGGACATAAAGGCATGTTAAGGGACAACTGGTCTACCTCTCCCCTATCAGATGCTCAGGTTTTTCCTCTGTCCCATAGCTTCTTCCCAAAATGGGGCCACCTAGGAGTTGGCTGGCTCCTTACTGCTTCTCAAGGGGAAGTGTGCTGAGCAAGGCCAGCTGGAGGGAGAGGTGACTCAGAGCTTCACAGACTCCCCGGGGCACTATTGTGCTTCTACCAAAGGAAATGGCAGATTTATGGGCCTTTCCAGTCTCCAGTGACCAAACCCTCATGGGAGGCTGATCTGGTAAACAAGCAATAGGTCGTTAACCATAACACAAATTTTTTATGTCCCATGGACACACATATACACTGTACATTTACACATTCACATGCCCAGATGGGAAAGACTAGACTGTCCATAGACTGCTAGCTTCACGCAGCTTTCATATTATGTCGGTGTCCTATCTTTTTTTTCTTTCTTTTTTGAGATTGCACCAGCTCCATCTACGCAGAATTCTAAGATCTCATTTGCTTGTTCAGCACAAAAGGCCCAGGACTGAGCTGGCTCTGACTGTCAAAGTCAGAAGGTGGGTCCTAGGAACAGCAAAAACCGAAGAGGAGACAGGGAAGTGAGGTTAACTGAACCAGCCATCATTTCATTAACTGTAATTGGATTCTCAGGGTATTTTATAATCACATGAGTGCAAAGACCAGACGAAGAATGCCCGGCATGTCAGATCCGCCACTGGCCAGCCTCTGCCTAGTGCCTCCTCGGGTGAGGGGAGCAGTCAGCAGGAATTCCAAACATTCTCCTAATCCCAGGGCTGATGAGGCTGGCTGTGCAGGCAAGAATGTCTTGGCTCAGGAAAGCAAGTGATCAGAACATTGGGTGGGCCCAATTTCCTTTGGGGGTGGGGAATCATTGCCTTTGGACCAATGCATTGTTTATCATTACAGAAACCGGAAGCGGTTTTGGTTTTTTCTCTCCATCTCAGTCATGGAGGAAGCCCAAGAGAAGGTTCGGTTTGAATAGCCCTGTGCATACATTCAACTTGATTTGCAATTATAGGCAGACCTCATTTTATTGCTCTTTACTTATTGCACGTCACAGATGTTGCCTTTTTCACAAATTAAATTCTAGACCCTCCACCAGCCAAAGGATCACGACTCTCTTTATTGCTATACTTGTTTAAGTGCAGTGGTCTGAAACTGAACCGCAGTATCTCCGAGGTATGCCTGTAATGCTACTTATCAGGGCTGGTGAAACAAATTTCCCACTCATCAGTGAGCAGAGAGAAGCTGAGATCTTTAACAGCCTGCCAGGCCTTTAGAAATAAAGACAGAGACGAAGGGATAGAAGATGTACAAAAGGAAGACCCCTTCCCACCCCAAAGACACTATTTTCCTTTCCCTAAACTGGGCTTAGCCTAACTATAGGCAGGAAACTCATCCTAGGAAGACTCTGCAGAGTCAAGAGCTGGGCATTTTGTTATTCGCTGAACAGATTGTTGTAATGAAGGGCTTGCCTCTCTTCTGCGGGTCCCACTTGCTTTCATGTCTAAATGCAAACCAGTGGGCACTGAGCACTTTGCATCCATTTAATAACTGTATTTTGAATGGCTGCTATAGGCCAGACCTGGGGTAGGCGCTGGTTCAACAGCAAGTAGTTGTCTCCTGGAGTCAGTGGAAGGGAATCAAGAAAACAGCAACTTGATAGAAAGCGAGCAATGGACAGGTCAGCCCGGGCTGCTGTGTGAGCATAAGAGGGTGTCTGGCCAAGATGTGGGGATCAGAGAAGGCGTCCTCTGGAAGTGGAAGTGCAGCAGAGGAAGGAAAGGTGGGGGTGCTCCTGGGACTCGGCCTGTCCCTGAGGAGGAGTGGCCGTCCTAGAATAGACGCTCGGCTGCTGGCCCTGCGCTGGGCATTCCAGCTTCAGTCTGCACTTCCTGGCCCTGTTCCACTTGGCCAGTCTTTGTGGCTCAGAGCCTGGTGAAAGGTTAATGGTAAGATAATGACCTCGGGCTTCCCAGTTGCCCTTGGGCCTGTCACGGACACTTAGCTCTGCAGCCAGGGCCTTTGTGTGCCTCTTTTGGACCCATTTACACACACGAGGTCATTGTTGCGCCTGGCTCTTTTCTTGTCACTCCTTTCTCTTCCCCCCTGTACCCAAGTAACCCTTGATTTAGCATTTTCAGAAACGCTTTATTTCTAGCCGAAGAATGTAGACCCACATGTCCTGGAATTGCATTTATTTCAGGGCAGTTTGAAATTTGGGATTGCTGAGTGCAAAAGTTGGTGCCCCTTGGGTGGTGGGCACACTTAAAAACTATATAATTTTATTAACCAATGTCACCCCAGTACATTTAATTTTTTTTAAAAAGCTGGTACTCTAAAACTTCACCTCAGCAGGCCCCCCAAAATTAACGTCCCCTGGCACAAAACCTGCTGTTTCACCTTTGCTGGCACCGTGTTCCTCCTTCCTGCTGGGCAGCTCTGAGAGGCAACAGAGCATATTGTGGATCCCAGCCTCCTGAGACAGGCCCACAGCACCCTTGCTGCTCTACTTCATCATCTGTAAAATGGGACTGTTTCACGTGTGGTTGTGGAGCTAAAGTGCAATAACGGGCACAGATGGTGGAGCACCTGCCCTCCTAGACAGTTAATCAGTGGAGAAATTATTATTATTGTTTTCATTAATGCCTGTCCTTTTTTTTAACTTGCTTTTACATATTAGCTGTTGAGCTGTTAGTTAATGTGTGGAAAGCGAGATGGTTTTCCCCTTTTGGAGCACGAGGAGCACCTGGTACATGTATCTATTTATATATGCAGGTGGCGGTGATCCGCTGGTCCGAGTTTAAAGTTCTGAGCTGTGAGTAGGTGTTTAGGGTAGAGATGGGGCCAGGGAGTTTGACATGCTATGAGATTATTTCCAGTGCGTTCAGATGGGACGTTCGATTCTATTTTCCTGTCTTTCTTCTTCCCTGGGACAGACAGGTATAATCATATCTACCTCCTGGTGTGGCCATGAGGTTTAAATGAGATAGTGTGTGTGTGTGTGTGTGTGCACGTGCGCAAAGTCAGTGCCTTCCATGGGGCCTCACGTCCCAGCCAGAGTCCACAAAGTGTTACCTCTCTCCCTTCACTATATTACAATGGATTTTCAATGGACATAAAAAGGAGACTGTCTTGTGTGGAAAGCCAAGTGTGACAGGGTGAATAGAAACACCTGTCTCTGATTGTCACTGAGCATTGCTCTCTGCAGTGGACACCCTGGGATGGGCAGCCTCATTCTGAGGAGTATCACAAGGAAATAACTTCCTAATTCTTCACATGACTGGGTGCGTGGAGGTTCTGGCAGCAGGCAGTGCTCAAAGGCAAAGTCACCTGTGTGAGGAATCACACCACCTCCAAAGAGTGAGCGCCCTCCCACTGGGGGCACTGCGTGTCCCTGAGACTGTGGCCAGCCTGGTCAGCCATGCCCCGCACCACATGTTAGTATAGCTCCTCCGCGTTTGCCCAGCACCTGAACACGTAATAGCCTATTTGTGTGCAGAAAGACTGTGTGTGTAGATGGCGTGAAGAAACTGAGGCTCCCTGGGTCTGGTGGATTCTCAAAGACCACAAGGGCCTACACTTTTCCATATGTAGCTTACAAGGCAACAAATAGAGAGTAGAGTTGCTAGCTAGATCCATTTTTCTAGCTAAAATATCGGTTCCCGCTCATTGGTTTCTTAGTTCAAAGCTGAGCCTTGAGCCAATTTCATATTATTACATGTAATGGACTTTTGAGTTTTCTGAAAAATAATTGAAATTTTAAGTGTTAAATCTCTAAAGGCCAAGAAAGAGTTTAAGGTAGCACGGTTAGCAAATAACAGGGCATCTTCTTGGACTGACCTCCTGGCATGCATGGGCCAGAGGTTGAGTAGGTGCGAGGGTCCTTTTAAGTTTGTTGCTTATGCTTGGAACTAGGTGAACTGCATAGGACATCACTCCATAGGAAATGTTCTTTTCAGACACTGCATTTGTGTGGGCTGACCGAGGGAGCAGCGTGATGTAGTAGAAAGCAAAGACCCTTCAGAATCCAAGAGCCTGGGGTTGGAGTCCTCCGGCTTCATGGCTGTCACCTACCTTGGCAAGGTCATTGGGCTCTGAACTTAGTGCTTGCCTGTGAAGTTGGGTCATATCAAGTCCTGAGGATTCCCACTGGCAGCGTGTCGTTCTTCCGTGGAGGCCCTCTGTGACTCGTGAGCACCCACACAGGATGGAGCCCGAACTCCAGGAGATACCGCACAGTCCCCCCAGCGGCCTACCGCCAGTCTCCGCAGCCTCGCCTCCCTCTCCTCCCTGCCTCACCCACCCCAGACTAGGTGGCTTCTCTCACCTTGGTGCCCGTGTTCCTGCCTCGCCATCTGTACCCTCAGAAATGCCCATCACCTCTGTTAGCCTGTTCCAGGCTGATTCTTGCTTCTCCTCTGATACTAAGCTCAGAGTCTCCCTTCCTCCAGGAGAAACCCCTGCTTCTCACGGTGCCCCCCGAAGCCAGGTTGTGGCTGCTCTTTCTCCTCTCTGCATAACCCCCACCTCAAGCCTCCATCGTATCATTTCCCTCGCTTGATATCACATCTGCCTTTTCACTGGCTCCTTGAATGGTACCTGGCACCTGGTAGGTGTCAAACATTTAATTCATGTTTGTTGAGTGAATGAAAAAAAGCACAAAGGGGTGTGATTCAAACCTGGTATAAGCAGAGAAGGTTACGGACTAAAGAGGATGGGAGCTGGAGGGAGCAGATCAGCTGTAGATGTAAAGTTGCTGTATAAATAAATACTTGAGACAAACTCAGAACATCATGAGGAAACTAGAATGTGTGACTACAGAGATGAGAGGATGGATCAACTTGTTTCTTCCTTATGCTCTTTGATTAGCAAAATGCAGCTCACATGCAAATGTGCGTGCTGCAGAGGCATTGTGGGAACCCTGGGAGGACCTGTGGGCACTGTACCCGCAACGTCTTGTCTAAGTAGCTTTGATAATAAGGCAGAATCCTTTCAATTAGAAGCTGCTGTTCTGCTGTGATTCATAGCTTCTGTTTTCAGTTTATTTTAAAGGGCTGCTCCAAATTTCTTCCTGGTTCTGTCTTTGGGAATCTGCCCTTTTATTTTATTATTACTGACTCTAAAAATGTATTTATTCCACTCATCCTGATACAATTGACCACAATAACTTGTGATTGCATGGTGTAATACAGTTTATGCTGTATGGACATTTGAGCTTCACAAATTTGAAGCTCAGAGACTTTAAACAGTTTGCACAGGGTCACACAGAAGGAGGTAGATACAGAACCCAATTCCTCACCCAGGTTTCCTAACTCTATGTTGGCTGTATTTTTCATTATATTCTATTGCCTCCCTTCATCTGTAATGATAATAGCTACCATATATGGATTGCTTATAAGGAGCCTGGGCTTTACATAAAATATATCATTTAATCCTCACAATATTAAGTATTATTCACATTTTGCCAACCGGGAAACTAAGATTTCGGCAGATAACTTTTCCAAGATCACTCAGCTTGAAAACAGCAAAGCTGAAATTGGAACTTAGGTTTGGCTGTCTCTAAAGCTGCCTAACCGCTAAGCTTTTAATTACTAAGCTCTTAACTACCAGGCCAGTGGTTCTCAAAATTTAGGGTGCAGCATAATTACCTGGAGGGCTTGTTAATACACGGAATTCTGGGCCCTTCCCCCAGACTTTCGGATTCAGTAGGCCCAGGTGAGGCTGAGAATTAACAGTTCTAGCAAGCTCCCAGATCGCGATGCTGGTTGGGAAAACACCCTTTGACAACCCCTGCGCCATGCCACACTGCCCACCCCCCTTCCCAGTTGTACTGAATTACAGCCAGCAAAAATGTGTTTCATATGGAGAGGAAGGATTTTAATTATGCTTTCTTACACGGCCCATTTTAAATGGGGTGTATCCCATATATTACCCAACACAACTTTAGGGGAGAAGATTATTATGGCTGTAGGGTGGTACTGGTTTCAGGGTTAAATTCAGGGTCGTGTCATTTTTATTGCATTTTTCTTTGCATCATTTATGAAAACTGTTCTATCTGTGTCATCACCTATACAATGGGTAAGTTAATGCCCAACTGAAAAGGGTAAGAAAATCATTTATTAATGAAAGCTGAAAGTTCTCTGAGGTTAATCGCCTCTCTCATCTACTTAGCTTCTTGCTTAGGATATCTCTTATCTTTAAGAAGTTTATGATTTTGATATGATTTGCATTTCTAAACTTAACTAATATTGGGGAGAATCAGTCCTTTCAAAAAGGATCGCCCCCTCACTTGACTTCGTCTTTCTACCCACCCCCCATCTACTGGCAGCCAGGCAGCCACTCATCTCTCTCTCTTGTCCCTATAATTATGTCATTTCATGAATGCTATGTAAATGGAATAATGCAGTATATATCCTTTTGAGGTTGGCTTTTGTACTTAGCATAATTTCCTTGAGCTGGTTGTGTATACCAGTGGTTCATTTTGTTTTATTGCTGAGTATTCTAGGCTATAGATGTACCACAGTTTGTTGAATCATTTACCCATCGAAGGACATTTGGATGGTTTCCAGTTTGGGGCTATTAAGGATAAAACTGCTGTGAACATTCATGGACAAGTTTCTGCATGAAGATAAGTTTTCATTTCTCTGGGATAAATGCCCAACTCTGCAATTGCTGGGTCATGTGCTAAGCCCATTTTTAGTCTTATAAGAAACTGCCAAACTATTTTCCAATGTGGCGGCACCATGTACCTTCCCACCAGCAATATATCAGGGCTCCAATTGCTCCGCAGCCTCATCAGCACCTGTTCTCATCTGTTCTTTTGATTAGAGCCATCCTGGTGGGTGTAAAAATGGTATCTCACTGTAGTTTGATTTGCATTTCCCTAATGACTAATGATGTTGAGTATCTTTTTCCCATGCTTATTGGCACTTTGTATATTTTCTTTGGAACACTTATCTATTCAAGTCCTTTATCTGTTTTAAAATTGGGTTTCTTTTCATTGTTGAATTGGGAGAGTTCTTTACATATTCTTGATAAATGGCTTTTCTCAGATTTATGATTTGCAAATATTTTCTCCTTTCTGTGGGTTGTCTTTTCACTATCTCGATGGATATTGGGAGAGAAGGGCCCAGTCGTGTTGATTGTACTTGCCTGAGTTTCTCTAAGGCAGACTTGCTAGGGGTTGGTCAGGTCATGGCTCAAATGCCCCAGACACTCAGCTGTTCATACCAAGATCTGGTAAATTCTCTTGAATGAATATTTTTCCATTTGTCATTAGGACAATTTCCAGAAACCTTAAATGAATTTTTTAAAAATAATTTTTCCCAGCTAAATTGGTGTTTTGCTGGGGAGAGTGGCCACAGAGTTCCTTACTGTGTCAATCTGGAAGACTGGTCTTCCGTAGTCTACTTTGTAGAACAAATACCTCCAGATTTTACCTTACGTTCCCATCAGCCTTTCCTAGTTGTTGGGTGATTCTTTGATAGGTTTAGCAGCTAGAGAAGGATCTTTTCCACACAACATTTGCAGGACTGGAACAGTGCCTGGAACATAGTACTTCTTGAAAGAATGACTGATAAGCGAAGGAGTTGAAGCATCTCGTAGGAGGGGGGTGTGGGGCATGTGAGAACATCAAAATGGAGAGGGGCCCGGTCCACAGAAGGCTTGCTCAGGGGGGCACCAAACACGTATGTGGCCCAACTTGGTCCATCTTCTGCCTCCCTTACTCCTTTATTCATAACATAGTAATAATTTACAGGCTCATTGTCACTGGGGCCCAGAAGAGTTTGAGCATGGTTAGAAATCTGAAAATCATTGTAAGCTATACATGTATATGTTCTGTTTGTGTCTTTGTGTGTCATTATGACTACATGTGTTAAACATCCGTTGTGTATGCGTGAGCAGATATCTGTATACATATATGCACACACATATGTGCAATGGTTATGGAAAACTTGGAGCAGTAGGATGTTTGCAAAGAACATTCTTCCTTCTTCCCTGACAATCATAACAAAGAAAAATGGAATGTCAGACAATCTTTAGTCAGCTAGCCCAGCTGGCTCGTTTGGCAGGTGAGAAAACAGGCCCAGAAAGCCCACGTGCTGTGTTCATAGTCTCACATCTACCTAGTGGGTTCCCGATTCCTGCGAGAGTACATCCCACACCTCATGGTACCTCCTAAGTGAAGGAACACAAGCCTCACTCGTGTAAGCTTCATTTGCCACGTCAGCAAATACTTATTCTATTCAACACCCAGGTATAACTGTCATTTGAATTTCTCCGCTAACTTTTCTGCCTTTTCTCTCCCTCCACTCCTTCCCTAAAGTTAAATTCTCCACCTGGCAACTTTGAAACTTGTTACAATCCAGAACATTCATAGGGTTTTACATTTTTAGCAGCCTAATGATGATGATGTAGGACCTTCAGTGCTAGCCCCTCAGGGGTTTCTATTCCTGGCATTTATTAAACTTTGCTGTAGCCTGAAGTATATCTGACCTTTTTATACTAAAAAATTGCAGTTTAAACTTTATGCATATATGTGTGTGTACGTGTGTACATATTTCCCTCTTCTCCATCGATTAGGTAGGGATTCAGGCATTATCAACAGCTGAACTTGAACATACTTGTCAATTTTCCCCCTATATTTTATGATGAAAAAAGAAAGGAAGCCATTACCATCAGAATTTAATATTTTTCAAATTTAGCTAAATTTGAGCCCTCTTGAAACTCTTTTCTATTTTGAAGTCTATTTTGCAGTTTAATTAATGCAGCAAGGGTTTTTATTTTACTCTCAATGGAGATAATCTTAATCCATTCACGGTGACCTTTTCTTGTGCAAATTAGTTCTACACGCTTGTTTAAGCAAATGGCTCTTTGCATGATGTCTCTTCTTAATGACGGGTTTATAATTGAAAATTGGCTTACTCCCATACGCCTAGTTTGTATGAGAATATAAAAATAGATGTGGACTTTAAAAATATAAATTTATATATCAGGATCCCCAAAAGAGGAGGGAAGAATCCAGTGCCTTCAGGCTATGATTAAATTAGACTATTAGAGTCAGAAAATGCTGGTGACATACGCTGCTGTCAAAGTCACACCTGTCTGCGGAGCATTGGAAGCTCTTGAAAAATGAGAGTGATTTCATCTTAGCTCTGCTGCGAATCGGGGCCTGCACAGGACAGTAGCCATCTCGAGTTTCCCAGGTTTTCTTAAATTCATAGTGAACTTGAAATTGTGGTTGGGAATGTGTTTGTGGAAATCACTTTTAAACTGATAACCCTAAACAAAAAGAAATGCTTCTTATCTTTCCTACACTTCACCAGCAGAAAGAGACAGGCGACACTCGTGTTATATTTTGCATTTTTTCAAGTGCAAAAACAGAGTAATGCCATTAAATGGTATCTGTATGGGAGGAACAGTCATACCTTGGTATCCCTCTTGCCCCATTTCTTAGGCTAGCTCTTCTCCTGCAAGTCATGTCCGCCACTCTCATACAGGAGTATTTGGCTAGGGGAGCGATTTTCAACCACAGCACACTGGTGTGCTGCAAAAATATTTAGTCAGGGGCACTGACCTCTTTTCCCTTAGATTGTCAAGTGAAAAATGACAGCGGCCAGCACAACAATAGCCATCAGCATGAATGAATCAAAATATACCTTTTTTTTTTTTTTTTTGGTCAGTTCAGCAAAAAATATAATACATTTTTGGTGTGCCGCAGAATTTTTAGTCATGAGTTTACGTGTGCCGTGAGATGGAAAAGGTTGAAAATCGCTGGTCTAGGGTAAGCGAATGTTCTTGGTTAAATGTAGAAAACTCCAGCTTGAAGGAGAAAACAAATGTTGCTTTGTGCTTGTAATGGAGGTTTCCTGGGTAGGTTTTAATAGCGTGGCTTTGTGGGATGACTAACAAGACCAGCCTTAGTTTGGTGAATGACATGGCATTAAGGAAGAAAATACACAGCGATTTTTTTTTTAAAGCTTATGGGGACAGCCCAGCCAGTGTGGCTCAGCGGTTGAGCGTCTACCTGTGAACCAGGAGATCATGGTTCGATTCCCCGTCAGGGCACATGCCCGGGTTGCGGGCTCCATCCCCAGTCGGGCGCATGCAGGAGGCAGCTGATCAATGACTCTCTCATCATTGATGTTTCTCTCTCTCTCCCTCTCCCTTCCTCTCTCTGAAATCAATAAAAAACATTTTTTTTTTTTTTTTAAAAAAAGCTTATGGGGACCACATTTTATCAGGACACAAAAACCTGATTTTGTAAGCGAAGGCTGAGCAAGCCCACTGTTACTGGGACCATCAGACTTGTCCGTCATGGGCTCTTTGCAAAAGGCCCCAACAGCTTGTCCAATGTGAAGGTTCGCGTTTGTTCTCCGTGCAACAGCCCTGCCCCACGGAGCAGCGGGAGCTGCCCGCCGGTGCGGTTCCAGGTTGCCCCGCGGAGCAGGTGCGCAGCCCGGGGCCTCCGTTCATCCCTCCTTCCCGGCCTTCGCTGGCTGATTGCTCCCCCTGTCCTTCTAGGTATGACTATCGGGAGATGCTGCACAATGCCACTTTCTGTCTGGTTCCTCGTGGCCGCAGGCTTGGATCCTTCAGGTTCCTGGAGGCTCTGCAGGTAAGAGACCCTGACACGTCCCCAGAATCGGGCTGAGGGACGAAGGCTGACTGGGCGGGTTGAACCTTAGCACTTCTCCTGGGATCTAAACAGAATGTGTGATTTGCCTTCAACATCTGAAATCTGTTTTCCTGAGAAAATCTGCAAGATTTTTCTTATGTGGGGGGCAGGAGGAGGAATTACGCCCCTCCTTTGGACATGAGACATGAGAAGATTAAACTGCCTCACCACTGGGGTGGATGGGTTCTTCAGGGACATGACTGCAGACAGGACAGCTCTGACTGCCACCAGGCATCCTAGCTGGGCTCCTCGCAGAGACCCTGCTCTTCTGGAAGCCAGTCTCAAGAGCAATGGAAATGACTTATTAATCATAGTTCCAAAAAGCAAATTGCCTGTTCATCCCCCCTTTCAGTCGTCGCTCGGACCCTCTAGATTGTGAGAGCAGTGCCCGCATTTCCAAGCTCAGCCATTCCGAGGTCCCTGGCTGCAGCTCCAGACCTGTAACCTCAGTCTGCGGAAACCTCACTCGTGTTGAGGCTGCTGTCCACGTTTCCTACCTGGAAGCTGCAGCCGGCCTTCCTTGACCTGGAGAAAGCATGCTCTCAGCCCCCTCCTCCACTCCTTGTCCCCTGGCTGCCGTGGTCTAGTCCCCTCTGCGCCCCGCCCCTTGCCCGAATCTGTGCTTTTGTCACAGTGCTCCCTAACTCCCACCATCCTGCCTTGTCCTCAGACAGCAGAGCTTCCTCCTCTGAGCGTCTTTTCCAGCGCACTGCGTGTTCTGTGAGGCTCAGGGTCACCAATGTTCTTGTACCCGCTCGGGATGTGGGTGGAGCACATTGAGCCCTGATTTGGATTGTGAGTTATTTGGAACCAGAATTTCGCCATTAGCCCGGTGTATTTTGGCTGTTAAGTCACTGTGCAGGTAGTAAATTGGTACAAGGGTGGTTTGGATCCCTCCACACTGAAGGGAACAAAGTTCTGGCTCAGATGTTTGTGAACAAGGGAAAGGTGAACACTCTGTAATAGTTACGTCCACAAAATGCTTTGTCAGGAAGCCGAGCCCCATTCTACTCTGTTACTCATGACATTTGGGGAAACCACTTGCAAGCCGACTGTGGCAGCTACACTGACGGCACCGTTTATAGTCAAGGTGGGTTTTATGCTGAGATTTTGTTGCTGTAAGATTTTGGTGCATCAGTATAACTTCTCCAATGAGGCCGGTTGTCTCCAAGGAAGTAAGGTCAGCCAGACCATGTACACGGATAGAAATGGGGTTTTAGCACTCTAGGGCAAGATATGCAAATATTAAAACCTTGGCTGGATACATAAGACCTACATGTGACTTGATAACTCACGAAAGCTTACTTTCTTCGGGCCTCAGCAGTCCAGGATTCATGCAACGAAAATGTCAGTGATTGAATTTGTACTGATTTCACCCCGTGATTGGAACGGTTCCTGCTGTCGCTTTCCTCACACTCATGAAGTCCCCTTCTTTGCACAGGCTGCCTGTGTCCCTGTGATGCTCAGCAATGGATGGGAGTTGCCATTCTCTGAAGTGATTAATTGGAACCAAGCTGCCGTCATAGGCGATGAAAGATTGTTATTACAGGTAAGGAAGGGGCTGTGGCCTTCAACAGATCAGTGGATTATTGCTGCCCCCATCCAAATGTTCAGAGAAGATGAATCTAAAAGGTCAGCTCTATAAAAGAAGTTTTATCAGGAGAAAATGGCCTGTGTCGTGGAGACTGTGAAGTCATTTAATATGGCATTGTGCACTTTCCAACACAGAATCTGCCCAGGTCCAGGGAATATATTAGAAAAAGAACAAGTTACAGGTAACGGATGAGCTCTGATAGTGAGTAGAGGTGTATATCTACTCCCTTCAATATCCAGAATTTTTAGAAATGATATGAGAGGTCTTGTACTATCCTACTGCTTCGTGTGCCTTTCCTCTGTTTTAGTATTTGCCTTCAGTTTACTTTTCAGAAAGAGAGAGGTCTCTAGTGTTGATTTTTATAATTAGTGTTATCATTGCTCAAATGATCCACTCTGTGTACCTGAGTGAGTGCTGTCTTTAAGATAGCTAGTTGAAAGAGCAGCTATTACTAAAAGTGTTTTTTGAAATGTATCTTTGGCTATTTAGATTTTTCAAATTTAATTTTATTGTGGTAAGAACATATAATGTGAAACCTCTCTTAACAAATTTTGACGTGTATAACGCATTACTGTTGACTATAGGAACAGTGTTGTACAGCAGGTCTCTAGTTAAGCAGCTTCTTCTCCTGCTCAACTGAAACTTTATACCCACAAATTAATAACTCCCCGTTTCCTTCCCCCCAGCCCCTGGCAGCCATCAGGCTACTCTTTAACTTGATGAATTTGACTCTTTTAGATATTTCATAGAAGTAGAATCATGTAGTGTTTGTCTTTCTGTGACTGGTTTATTTTACTTAGCATAACATCCTATGTTGTTCTGTATTGCCAGATTAAGATTTAATATTGTTAAACCATCCATATTACCCAGAGCAATCTACAGATTTAATGCAATCCCTATCAAAATCTCAATGGCATCTTTTATAGAAATAGAAAAGCAATTCTAAAATTCATATGGAACCACAAAAGACCCCAGAGAGCCTAATCAATCTTGAGAAAGAGAACAAAACTGGAGACATCATACTTCTTGATTTCAAAATATATTACAAAGCCACAGGCATCAAAACAGTATGGTACTGGCATAAAGACAGACATACACACCAATGGAACAGAATACAGAGCCCAGAAATAAATCCACATAAATACGGTGAACTAATCTTTTGGGACAAGGGTATCTAATAAAAGTTTGAATTTCTCAAGAGCTACCTGGAAGGGAGATACAATATTCACAGAGAAAATCCGAGGACAGCAATAGTTGGTCATTAAGGATTTATCTATAGCCCCTTTGGGCAATAATATTTACATTCTACATGAATTGCCATGCTCCTTTTTCTAAAATTACAGAATATTTTAATGCTTTTGTTTTGTAGCATTCTGTACTTTATCTTGAACCACCACAGATATGCGTAGAATGATTTTTTTTTCAAATGTCCTTGCATTTTTGATATCAGAAAATTGAGTTTCTAACTCTGTCATTGATCCTACTTCGGTGCTGCTAGTCAGTCTGCTAGCTGGCTGGTGAAGTGAGGCAGTACTCTCCCTAAAGCAGTAGGTGAAATATCAGTGAGAGGGCTGTGGATCAGGCAAGCCAAGCTAAACCCAGCTCCCAGAGTATTCCTTCTGCCTGGTCCTCTGGGCCTCCAAAACAAAAGAGGCATTCACGGTCCAGCAGTGAGCGTCCTTCCCACACAGTGACAACGTGTATCTAAAACACTTACTCATTAAAGGCCAACCCAAAATGATAAACATAGCTGTTTTTCATGTTGCCTTATTTCTTTTATGATTTTGAAAAATAATGCACATTTATTTAAGGAAATTTGGAAAATGAATGGAATAAAAATATGAGCCATAATTTCTCCATTTATGTGCCAATGTTCCATGAATTTGATGTGAATACGTTGGGAGTTTGTCTTTGATGTGGAGACCATTGTGGGACACTTAGTTGTGCTTGTCCATTTTCTACCATCTCACCAAAGTTGGTGCATATTTCACCTTCTGAAGCACCTTTTTGGCTTGACCCTGGAGATTGTGTTTTCTATTCCACACCCACACAAGCTTGCTGATATTTTCCCCTCTCATATGTGTCTGTCTGCGCACAGCTGCCTCCATATTGAACAGTGACTACACTGTCATTGACAGTGGTTTTAAAGAGCTGGCAATGGGCCCAAATGTCTGCTCCGGGAAATGTTTTTGTTATGTTACAATTTTTCATTTCTGTTTTAGAACAGCTTGGATGTTTTTATTTGCATATGTTCTCGTCATCCTGTCACCAAGAGAGCTCAGTGTGTCTTTTCTATATCTATTTCGGTAGATCCCGTGTGTTTTGTTACCATACATGACCTTTTATTAAGACTTTGAGTTCTGCAGCTTCCAGAAAAATCTGGCCAAATTGGAATTAATTTATAACTTTTCCATACCTGCCTCTCCGGACAAGCAGATTAATAGCCAATAGCCAAATGCCATTAAAACTTAGAGCTTGGTCTTTTCAATCAATTGGAATTATCTTCCAGAACACGTTGTAGGGTGTGGTCAGACACTTGTATTGTGCACACAAACAAGTAGAATATATTTCGCTGGATGTAGGAACATCAAGATGTGGCTTATATAAGAGGGGAGTGTATTGGTAGGTTAATCTGTGATATTCCCTTTCTCCTCTCATAACCACAGTCTATCCTGCTTTCTGGAGACCACATAGGAATAGTTCTCAGCATTTTTCTAATGGGCTGGCTCCTCATGACCATGATGAAACAGTGAAGTCAGTCTATATGACTCTTAAAAATACCCATGACATTTAAAAGAGAGCATGATTATGAAAATTGAGCAGGATAATTTTTTTTCAGGTCTTTCTTTGGCAATCTAGGTAATTTCTCAGTGAGTAAATAAAATAAATTTGCTTTGACTTGCCAGGGATTCATGATATGAATGTTTTTTCTCCCTTCTCCAAGGGTATGTGACTTCCATTTCACCTGGAACTCTGGGTTCAGGCTAATGCTTGCCTGTGGGTTTCTCCTTTACCTGGCACCTCCATGCTTCTTTAGTGTTGGGAATCCACAGACACACTTTGGGGCACAGATTTGCTCCCCTCTTTTGGATGTGGCCCAGACAGCTCATCCTTCTGTTCTTATTATAAAGCAGTTTTACGGCTCCTCTTAAAAGCGATGCTACCACCTTCCCCTCCAGTGGAAATTCAGATGTAGTCTTAGTCACAATGTCACGGGTAACCTGTTAACGCAGCAAACAGAGCATTCCCGCTTCAGCCCAGGCCCCCATGTCTGTCTGATTAGTCACGCATTAGGGAAGCAAGCATGCAGAAAGAGGTGAGCACAGAAGGGCACTTCCTAATCACAAGGAATTCCCTCTAAGGGTATAGACTCCGTAAATGAAAGAAATCTTAAACTGTAAGTGAAAATAGGAAGCAAGCCCAGGAAACTGACCAGAAAGTATACTTCAGAGCCCCTGACCGAAGGCAGTTCACATGCAGAAACTAAGCAGTTGGCCCAACTTTGAATAGCATCGCCCTTATGTCAACAGTGATCACATCAGTAGTAATTATTGCTATGCTAATTAAGCTTCCCGTGTTCTGGGCACTGGGCTAAGCACTTACATGATCTTCATTACGACCTTATGATGTTAGTATATATCCCCATTAAATGGAATCTTTGAGACATCAAGTAACTTGTCCAAGGAAGCACAGCTACTAAATGGTGGAGACAAGAATCACCCCTTTTTCTTCTTCTATAACTCCTCTGTCCCTGTGCTTAACCGTTAGCTACACTGCTAGTAAAAATAATGATATACCTTTGGTGGCTTCAGATGGCCACGTTCAATTCAGCTCTTATTTCTTAAATAACTACTCCATAAAAGCCACTCTCCTGCCTTAAAATGTGTAGCAGTATGGACAGGACACGGATCCCTCCTTTAAAATTGTGTAGCGTGGTAGAGAGCAGTGATGACTAAACACATACAAGGTTGGAAAGATTGCGTTAGCTTGGGGTAAGTGCTGGAGCCAAAAAGGTAGGTCTGAGGAGCAGAGCAGCTCTCAGGTGAGGTAGGAGGCATGTGCACATAGAATTGACTAACCCCGGCTGCAGATACGCTGGAGAGGCTTAGAGACATTCCCTAAAAAGCCCTTGAGTAGATAATTTGTAGTCTCTGGCAGGGCATGTCTTAAAAGTGCTTGGGGGAGGATGTTTTTCAGCCTTTCCCCAGGGCCCGCAGCTCCTTCTCTGTAAACTTTGGTTGTCCCTGTGCAAGATCACAGATTTGTGGGACTCACAGGAGAAAACAGCAATTGCTACTATAAGAACATCCTAAGCAACTGATAACCTGCTTCTGAATCTTAGAGAACTGTAACTTTCATTCATTAAAGGTCATTATTAAAGCTGATGCCCAGTAAGTGCTGTTTTACCCGACACCTCTTCAGGGCATTTTAAACTAGAGGTTGGCGATTTGTAGAGCTCCGTGTGCTGGAAGCTGAATGCTATAAAGAACAAAAGCCCAAGTGGGTTATTCGATCCAATGGCATCTCGTTGTTTTCCACTGATAGTTACTGTGTGTTCACCTTGTGTTACAGATCCCTTCTACAATCAGGTCTATTCATCAGGATAAAATCCTAGCACTTAGACAGCAGACACAATTCTTGTGGGAGGCCTATTTTTCTTCAGTTGAGAAGATTGTATTAACTACACTAGAGGTAAGTGGGACCACTTGGCTCTCTCATGAATAATGGTCCTTTATACGCTTCTCTTGGCCTTCTCTTTTGCTATTGGTGATGTGTAATTGGTCAGATGGGGCAAAACCGAATTTTCTGTGCTTGGATATGACGGTTAACTCTTTTTTTGCCTGCTCTGCCATGACCAAGCAAAGAACTCCATTTCTGACAAACTCGGGAAAACTGACATGAGGAGAATTACACCCCTGACACAGAGATTGGTTCTGTCTTACCTCATTTCAGGGATATGTGGCTAATGACTGTCTTCCTGTCATTCATATTTAATGGCATCCTTTCAAGACCCAGTTCTGTAGCTCTTTCAGTGACCAAGTCGAGGGAAATCTACTACCATTCTAAAAATATGACTCATTTCCTGGCCACCATAGTCCCATGGCATCGGGGCACAGCAAAATTAATTCTCAAGACACGTACAACCCAACCAGCATTGATGTTGCGAAGATACGTTAAGAAGAAAATCAGGATTACACCCGTCTGGCTCCGAAAGTGTTAAACATGAAATCAGAACTCTTGTCGGCAGATGGGTACCCATCGTCAAGTTGCTTTTTTTAAGACAGAAGGAAGAAAGGAAGGGGAAGCATGGGGATGATTAAAACCTTTGGAAATAGAGCAGGTGGAGATGGCCTGAGGCTACACCAAAGTAGCACAGAGCTAAGAAAAGATTTAGGAAAGTGCACACTCAGAGCTGCAGGCGCGCAGGAAGGAGAGCAGAGGTGCTGCGGGGAGGCACAGCGTGCAGGTGATTCTGAGGCGTCTGCACAGTGCGGCCGGGCCTCTGTGGCCTCACTTTTGGAGTATTTACTTCGGAAAAGTGATTCCTGCTCCCAAAGCGGGACTCTGGGGCACACACTGAGAAGTCCGAGTGATGCCAGGAAAGCAGAAGTCACCCTGTTTTGCCCACGTCACCACTTTGTCGCCATGCTCGGCATCAGAGCCTGTGCTGGCCCTGCCCCAGGCGCGGGGGGGCGTTTACTTGCTGCCCCAAGTCTAGCCCGGGCTCCTGTGCTCCCCGGGGGACCCGCTCTAGTCAGTGTCCTCTGGTGAACGATTCTACCCTGAAACAAGCGCAAAGGGCTGTTGAGGACCCAGGCTCACCCTCCAGGGAGACAGGTCAGAATGGCTTCAACAGGCTTCCTTCCTGCAGCGAACTTCTCTTACCCCCACGGCGCGCCCTGCAGTTAAAATGGGTGGGGTCTTCTCCTGTCCATAGCAGCAGGTCTGAATATGTGATTTTCTTTTCTTGAATTTTGCTCTCCACACAAGCCCCTTCCTAGGAATAAGGGACGGTGAATATCATTCTCTTCTCTTTCCTTTTGGAATAAGATGCCTTTTTATCAAAGAAGTGCATGTTTATTTTAGAAAATAATGGAAAATGCTCAAAGCATAAAAATAAAATAATCTACCCATGTGAAATCACTGTTGACATATATACACATAAACTACGTATATTAGTTTTTTCTATGCAAGTTTACAAATATGCTGTCATCTTTAATTTAAAAAGGAGTCTTCCTTACTCCATGATATTTTTTCAGCTTAATAATGTATTGTTAATATTTTCTCATTTTATTACATTATTCTGTAATTATTTTAGTGACTGTATAATACTCCATTTATAATATCATTCAATTTATTTAATGAATCCCCAGTTTGAAGATAATACCATTGTTTTTGGCTTTTTATTATTATATACATCATTAAAGTAAATAGCCTTAGCACAAAATTGCTGGGCAGGTTCAAGATTACTTCCTTAGGATATAAATTTCCTGAGTTCAAAGACCTGGTCCAAAGAGTACGCAAAATGTTAAGATTTCTAATTTGAATTATCAATTTTTCTATAATAGAATTGAACTAATTTATATTCCCTCCAGCTTATATGAGAGAACCTGTATTGATCTTTAGTTTTTTTCACTTTCACCAATATTTAGTGTTTTTTACTTTCACCAGTATCGTTAAAAATGATGAATTATTATTGTCTTAATTTATATTTCTTAGGATGAATATTTTTCATATATTTCTTGCTCAGGAAACTCACCAAAAAAAAGAAATAGCCACAACGTTGTCCCACTTTTTCGCATTAATTTTTAAGAGCTTATTATATTAAAAATATTAACCCTTTGACTGTTGTGTTGCAAATATCTTTCCCCAATTTCTAGTATGCCTTTCTATTTTGTTTATGATTGGACAATCTTTTCATCTGTGACTTTTCCATTTGCTATAGTTAAAAAGAAGTTTTTGACCACAATTCTATTTATATACACAGAGATATTCACTTATGTTTTTCTAGTACTTTCATGGTTAAGTTTTTACCTTTAGCTGTTTAATCCAATTTACTTTTACATATGATCTGTGTTGAAAAGCTAACCTTTTTTTTTTTTTTGGACAAATTGTTGTGTAGTTGTCCCAATATATTTTGTTGGTGTTCTCACATGCCACTCTTATGCATCTTTGGTTCTGTTTCTAGGCTTTTAATTTTGCCCTATTAGTTATCCACTCTAATACACCCAGATCACATGTTCTCATTTTTTTTTCACTCTGTATGTCATCCTTTGGTGTGAGCCTATATTTATTTAACTGATCTGCTTTTGTTGACTATTAATGCTGTTTCTAATTATTTATTTTTTTATAGATAGAGATCCTTTATTCAAGCAATGACTTTCTACATGTGTATTAGACTACATACATCTCTATTTCCTTAGTATGGCATCCTTGAAGTGGGATTACTCAACCGAAGAGTCTAGGCATTTCTAAGGTCATGATCTGTATTGCCAAATTACTCTTCAATCTAGACTCTCACAGCTGCCTGGGGGAGACCCTCTCTTGCTGCATGCTTGTCAGCTTTAAGGAGCATAATTAAAACACATACACACACACAACTTCGCTAATTTGCCAGATGAAAGATGGTATCTCATTAATTACATTTCTTTGAGTATGGTTTATTGCATAGATCTGGTCTCTTGCCTATTAAGTTAGCAGGGCTCAATTATCCTGTAATAACAGTTGGATGTGTGATATTCATCAGAATAGGAACTTATGTCAAGCTGTTTTCATCTCTGTGCCTGGAAAATGCCTTCTTCCCCTTGGATTTAAGCCATGTAGTTCTTTAGCAACACAGTTGTTTTGAAAACACTGCAAACCATATACTTATTCAAATTTATAGCAGCTGTCAAATCTCCTCATATAGTTTCAAGATTAGATTGTAACAGTTTGACCCCTTAACTGAATTGCATGAGCAATACCATCCAGTTTCCCTTTTTAATTCAGGACTTAGATAACCCAGAATCCAATGTAAACAGAAAAGCAGAGAAACTGGCAGAAAATGCTATCCACATACACAAGTAAACAAAGCCAATATGTTTGTAAGAGTGATTTTAAAATGCCCACTTGGCTTAGAATGTGGATAATGTAAGTCATTTGGTCCCTCCTGTAGCTCCTAAGGTCTGAGGGTAATTCAGAGTCACCCATGGACAACAGACATTTGAGGAACCCTGGCTTCAGGCTGTTCTGCACTCAGAGCCTCCCTTGCCTACTGTATTCTGGACCGTGAGAAGAGATGACCTAGGGTTAGAGATCGTGAGCCTTAGAGTCGCACATAGTGCTCAGATACAGTTGAAAACAGGACCCCCATTCTCTCCAATGCCAAGGTCAGGTTGTTAGTACGTTCTATTGTGCTACACTCAGTCCTATTTGGGATTCAACATAGTGTTGTATTTCCAGTGTCACTGAAGTTTCTTTATCCTGCATCTTGAAATTAAGGAGCTATTTAATAAGAGCTAAGCTTTTTGGAGCTGAGTTTTTCTGTGTGTGCGTGTGCAAAGTGACAAGTAATGATGGGGACAATAATAAAATACTGTCAAGATAGCATCCCTTCCTGGATTTCAGTATTTGTCAGAATACTTCGCAAAAGTTACCTGGCCCAGAGGACTGAACCATAGGAGCCCAGTCAGAACCAGGGTGAGCAAAAGAAAAGTGTATTGATTGTAATAACAGGCAAACAGCTAATGGTAGATGGAAGGCACGTCTTTGGTGGTTTTATGAAGTCTTCACCCTCCAGTTTTCTCTCCAGTTCTCTGACCATGCACATTTAAACCATAGTTTGCTGATGCTGTTGTACAGTGAAATTTTAAAATCAATGAGATAATGGAAGTAGGAGATTGCTTTGGCTTGGAGAGAGGTGACATATGGTGGCACTGTGTGTATTAGGTAACCTTGCACTGGTCAGAAGACCATGCCAGGGCCACACAGGATGACTAACCTGTAATCAGTGGTCCATTTTTTTTTTTAATGGAGCAGAAAAAAGAAAAATAAGAAGGCTGTCATTCTTCCCTTTGAATTCACCTTAATAGGAAGCATTATTCTTATTAAAGGTGCCATTTGGGACTATAATGAAAAAAAAAAATTATATTATGTGTGTGTATCTGTTTGTGTGGATGTATGTATTGATTTTCTTTATAGCCAAAGTAGTGTCAGACCTCTAAATGGAATGTCATCTTTCACAGCAATAGAAATGGGCACTAAGAATCCTGAAAGGATCCTGGGAGCCGTCCAGGGTAGCTATAGGGAGAATTGGACATTAGGAGAGGGCCAGAATGACCTCTCTATTTGGTGAAAGGAGATCCATATTCTTTCAAACTTTTGAGAAGGCAAGTTGATAGAAACCTTTTAGAAAGACATCTGGCAGTGATATGAACCAGCCTTGAAAATAAGTGTTCATACCCCTCGACAAAGTCTTAAAGAATCAGTCCTAACTGTGGAAAACTTTAATTCATAAATGTGTTCATTGCTTTGTATAGGAAAAAAAATCGCACTGTTGTTGGTCATTTAGAAGTAAACCAGGAATACTGTTAGTAATATGGAAAGATGTCTATAATAAATAATACCTATGATATTATACTGAGTAAAAATGGAAAAAATCTATGCCTAGAAAATGAATACAGGAGTGTGATTTTTTTATTAATGGTAAAAAAAATCAAGTCTTAAGTATTAAAACTTATGCAGTTTTTCCTAACAATTCTGAGAGCTTGTTACAATTGATGTAATATTTTATTGTTTTATTACAAATGAGGAAAGTGAGACATAAAGGTGGCCAATTGCTTGACCCAGGTTAAACTGAACATTTGCTATTGCTTTTGTACCCTTGCTGATATCTTCCTGTCAAGAGCCATTTGAAAAGAATATAACATGCTTATTGGTATTTCAGAAGTACTATAACTTACTGTATCCTTGAATTAAAAAGATAACAATGTTGTAATACTCAACCAAAAAAAAAAAAAAAGTCTATGACAGTGGGTAGCATCCCACCCAGAGACCTGAAGTGAGTGGTGATCCATTTTGTGACATCTCTGAGTTCCATGTCATTTATATATAGGTCAGATTTATGATGCTATCTATTCTCAATTTGCTCTGTGTCTTGATATCCAAACTTGTTTAAGTGACCACATGCTGGAAGGTACATAAATTGGGAAGGCAGAAAAGGGGAGAAATATTAAAAACTATAAAAGAAACTAAATAGACAGTAGATTTGGGCAAATAAAAAAATCTGGAATGAATATTATA
Organism: Miniopterus natalensis; assembly: GCF_054644295.1. Taxonomy (NCBI): domain Eukaryota; kingdom Metazoa; phylum Chordata; class Mammalia; order Chiroptera; family Miniopteridae; genus Miniopterus; species Miniopterus natalensis. The sequence continues at coordinate 14,326,655 of NC_142096.1, read as the reverse complement.
CAAAGTGAAATTACTAGCCATGTAAAAACCCTCACAACCATGGCATTTTCTCATAATTAATGCCCAGACAATAGCATTTGAACATATCTCTGCTACAGCACAGAGTAAACATTAATATTTTATCTAGATTCCTGAAATCTCCACCACATTAGAAACGTCTACCCAGCCATATAAAATGAGCAATTTTGATCTGAGGGAAAGCAAAAATGTAGAAGTCATTGAACTAAGATATTTGAGTTCTAAATTTCCTCTTTGCTCCCTCTTTTCTTTCTCATTAAGAAATATAAACATAATAAGGTTTGCAAAGATAAATGTAGCTCACTTTATTACTTGTCCAGTCACCATGTGGGATAAGATGAGGGTGTTAATAACCTTACAAATAATAAAACTCCGTTTAAAATGGTCTGTACTTAAAGATCACATTGCATTAAGTGGGGAGCTGGAAAATGATGATGTAGGTTTGAAATCTCTTGAGACGTATGGCAGGCTTTTTCTTTTTTTTTAAGTAGAAAAAATAAAACATTGCTGAAAACATGAAATTCTGTATCAAGTTAATTATTTGCCAAATCATATTTTAATGAGTGGTTGGAATAATTACAAGAGTTTGAAAGTCACAGAGACAAATCTGTAAAGCGGATTAATCACATTCGTCTGACAAATGATCCAGGATGGGAGAATGCTTAACTCTAAATGGAGAATTTAATGATCTGCAAGGTCCCGAAGTCCAAAGAAACTAATGAACTAGCTTGGCTATTATTAGTCTTCATATGCCATGGCCCTTGTCCTATTATGTAGGATGTTTTAAATAATTGTTAACTCACTACTTTTTGAGATGAAATATAGGAAAACTTCAGCTACCCAGGACCCCAAAGTCCAACAGTTGACTTTGAAAGGAAAATGAAATATGACAAACAAATGAATCTGTCTCCTGAATTAGACCCACAGGTCAAAACCTCCACAGCTTCTAGAATGTGCTGTACCTTCAATTTGCTTTTAGCTACGTCTTCCCATGGTCTGCATTGACATCTCTGTGCACTGGAACAAATCTTCCTGGTGTGGATGCAGACCCACTGCTAGATGCTCAACCATCAAGGAAACCATCCCACACACTGTGTTTTGAAATGAGCATGGACTTCTTCTTACAGAAAGACAATGTAGTATTTATGGTTAAGCTGCAGTTTTAGTTAGGAAATTTGATCAGCCATAACTCATCTCTCTCTCTCTCTCTCTCTCTCCCATTGCTCAGCCACTCTCTTGGTGTTTCAGACACTTTTATCAGTGACGCATTGGAGGGTTGAGTCTCTACGTGGAGGGTCTTCATCCCTCCAGTAGGATTGAGCATGGTCCTTATCAAATGCCATCAGGGTCTCCTCCTCACCATGTGCTATGTTTTTGTTTTCTAGATTATTCAGGACAGAATATTCAAGCACATATCACGTAACAGTTTAATATGGAACAAACATCCTGGAGGATTGTTCGTCCTACCACAGTATTCATCTTATCTGGGAGATTTTCCTTACTACTATGCTAATCTAGGTAAGTGAGTTCCTTCCAGGGAGCGACCCTTGTGTAGCCTCCAGGCGTCGTCCAGAATTAAAGGCCCTTGATTTCTCTGTTCTACAACAGAGCCTTCCTAACATCCCGCCTTGGAACTGCTGAGCGAGCCCTGTCATACATGGTACATCAAGGTCAAGAATCATAAATCCTGTAGAGCAGTGCAAAATGAAAAAAATAAAATAAACACCTTTCTTATCTGAGCAGCTACACTTTATATTTAGTAGAGTCATTTCTTTTCGAATCCCAAATTATGGATCATTTTGAATGTTACAGTGGGTTAGCTGTAATCTTAACTCTCATCATACATAAAATGGAGCTAGAAGATCTCACCCTAATATTTTTTCACAATCCTAACTTCTCTATCTCATAGCAAAGAAAAACGGAATTAATAAAGGGGAAGGAGAAAGATTTAAGAATATCTGACAAGGAAGAAATGTATCACTCATTCAACATTTATTATGTTCCTCTTACATGCTACGTTCATGCAGTGCTAGGTGATAGAAGAAAAAGTCAAGCGAGATACAATCTCTGCTCTCTGCTCTCAAGCAGCTTTTAGTTTCATATTAATGGGGCAAAAGGAAATGGGCGGAGGGAGAAAGGTCTACAAATTGTTCCCATTATTGCCATAGATATAATTTGTATTTCGGGCCCCAGTTGCTCTAGTGTTAGTACCGTCTTGGGCATTTCCTATCATTCACGGTTCCAAATTTGAGAAACCCTGGGATAGGAAAGCATCTTTCAAGTAGATGGGGCGAAAAGACTCTCAGATGTTTTACCCAGTGCTGACATTCTCTAATAACTACCTCACCCTTTTTTGAGTTGTACATATTTAGCTGATAACTTACAAAAAGGTGTGGTCTTATGGATCAACCGCTGACAACCCCTTAGTCCAAAGCAGACATGTTATGGAGACCACATCAAAGTCAGTGAGTGTCCACACTGGGGAATGTGTTTAGAATTTAGTCATTTTCAGATTAAGGTGGTCCTTGGTAAAACGTCTACGTATTTCTTGTAGAGCATTAATATCTTCATTTGGAGTGAGCACATTAGAAGTGTGTAAACAATGCTTCTGAAGCTGTTAGTGAAAAACCCCAAAGCGGTGACTTGTCCTCGCTGTTAAAAAGCGAACCCCTCCATCGTATTTATTCTTCTTACTTGGCAATACCTTGAATGTGTATCTCGATAGTGGGGAAGTTAGCTTCTTTCTAACAGCAATTAAAGTCGTAATTGGATGATATAATGTTCTCTACAGGCATTTGTATGATCCTTTAATATACATAGTCTGATTCCTACCTTTATCCCGGCAACATTAAAGCTTAACTTGGATGTCCCCGCACTCTTTTGTTCACATTTAAGCTACTAAAATGTGAAATCAGTGGGTCTAAACTTATGCAGTTTAGATACCTTTCTACCCAGGGCTTCGGAGCACACAGCTGGCCGAGGTCTGGGTCACATACTTTTCTCTCAGCTCTGTCACTGCTACACGAATGGGATTCTTGGGAGTATAGAGGCTTCCACTTCACAGTAATGTGGTGATAGCTGCTACCAAAGACTGATCACGAATGATTTGCTTGGTCCTGTTCTAGGTGCTTTGTATGCATTTAATTGAATTCTCATAACAGCCCCATAGGTTTGATACTATTCTTACCAACCCCATTTCACAGCTTTGGAAGCATGGAGGGTTAAGTAATTTTTACAAGATCCCACCACCAGTAAGAGGTGTTCAAACTTTAGTCAGGCTCTGGATGCTGTTCTTTTAACTTTTACCACTTGCTAGTTATTATTTGAAATAGTACTGATGAGGCAAAAAAACCCCAACTACATAATTACAAATAAGACACATGCAAATGCCCTGGGAGAAAGAGCACATTTACTTACACGCATATTAAGATGTAAGTGACGAGGGAAGACCCTTTCTTGAGCTGAGAATGGGGGGGGGGGGGGTGTGATTAGACTCGGGGTGCCTGCAAAGCAGAAAGAAGATCGAAGATGCATCCCCGAGGGAGAAAAAGGGCCTCAAAGGAAGAACCTGGAAATGGACACGGAGCTGTAAATTATCCAGGTCTCCGGACTCAGGCCGCAGTGAGCCAGCCGCTCTTCACCTTGTTTCTGTTCTGTCAGGACCTGAGAGGCGAAGGGAAAATACGCTGGAAGGCGCGTCAGCTGCAGGGCCAGGCAGCGGAGCAGGAGGGGTGATTTTGTGTCTCGTTTTCAGCGCTTCATTAGGCTCCTCTCCCCTTTCTGTTTCAGGTTTAAAGCCCCCCTCCAAATTCACCGCGGTCATCCACGCAGTGACCCCCCTCGTCTCTCAGTCCCAGCCAGTGTTGAAACTCCTCATGGCCGCAGCCAAATCCCAGTACTGTGCCCAGGTGAGCGGGGCTCATTGATGCCATGTCCTGTCACTCCCCTTTCATTTGTCACGCCTTGTTATGTCCTTTCATCCGCCTAGAGGTTCTTGGAAGTGAGATCTGGCACAGGTAACGGGCGGGTTGCAAAGAGATCTTTGCCCTGGGGCAAGGTTAATATATATATATATATATATATATATATAACAACACATTTTTTAAAGGCTATATAAGCGCATTATTTTGTTTTTAAATGTCACTGTGATAAAGTAACATCACATGGGCCACTGGGAGGACCCAGAAAACTACGTTTCAACAGAAGAAACAGTCTTGGTGTCAGGAGGCATCAACTTTCGGTGACATTGGTAACAGAAGATTCAACCTGTAGTAACAATATTTGACAAGTCAGCATCTCTCCCACACAGTTATTAACAGTGGTTTTTCTGATTTGTAAATAGCTTATAGAAGAAGGTTTACAATCAAGGAGAGAAGTAAAGAATTCCGAAGTATACATTTTTGAACTAAACACATTTATTAGCAATAATAAAGTCCTGTAAAGTCAGCACCCATTGCGGAGAACTGAAAACCCGAGCTCCTGCTTGAATTCTTTTTATTTCTGCTACGCCGCCTGGTGTAGTGCAAGCTCACAGCAGATGTTCAGGATACATCTTTATTTAATTGGATCAGTGTCATTATCTCACTCGTCTCTATAAGATCCCAGAATTTAGGAAGTCACTTTATTAAGATCCAGCAACCCCGACATTACTTTTTTTCCTTCCGACTTTCTCCAGCCCCCAGACGTAATCTTTTTAGGTTATTCTCTGTGCCCCCTCTCTCTGGTGGTTGAGGTGACTAGGCTCGGAAGGTTGTGTGGGAGCGGACTCACTTTCAAATCAGTTTTGATGTCTGCCCTCTGCCTTGCGTGGATCTCCAGCTCCTCTCTCTTTCTCTGAGAAGGAACGCTGAGTTGGAGGCCAATATAAACCCAGCCTTACCGAGCCATCTAATGACCCCCTATTCCTTTCAGATCATAGTTCTATGGAATTGTGACAAACCCCTACCAGCCAAACACCGCTGGCCTGCCACTGCTGTGCCTGTCATCGTCATTGAAGGAGAAAGCAAGGTAGGACTGCAAGGGGACCTAAATGTGGAACCACCACAGAATATCCACTTCCCCACGGGGTGCTTTGGTATTGGCCCTAGAGGTCTTCCCCCTGCTCCTGGGCCTGGACTATTTTTCCTAAAACTGTACCTATCTCTGAGTGTCCTCAGCTTTGACAGACAGTCATAGGCTTTTGAATTAGTGAATCCCGGGCCCCCAATACTAACTCTTTAGGAGATTTGTGACCCTGTGCATACTTTTTTTTCTCAGTTCCCTCATCTATAAAATGGAAATAACAGCACATACCTCATAGGGATGCTATTAGGACTAAATGGATTCAGGGCCTGGCAGTAGTAATCTGTCTCTCAGTGAAGAGCTCACGTGAAGATGAGGGGGTGATGCATGGGGTTGGCCCAGCTGATGAATCTGAGTTAGCTGTGTCTTTCTAGTGGTTGTTCCTCACATTTATCTTAAAAAGGGCATTTTCACCTGAATTCTGTTTTGGTGTCTCCTTCAGGGACTCTCACGAGTGCTGCTTCCATTCTCCAATTAATTTTGCCTAGAACCGAATGATCTTAATCATCTCACGGCCCTTCAGGGAACCTATTTGCTAATACTTTAAATGACCATTTCAGGCGTATGCAATCTAGCCTTGGCCCGCCTTCCCAGTCTTCTCTCTCATTGCTTTCCCCTATAGACCCCATCCTCTGACCGAATTTGATCATTCCCAGTTGTATGAATTGCACCGTGTCCCATCCTACCTCTAATTTTTGTCTTTCCCATGTGCTGTAAGCCCGACCACCCCTCTCAATTCCGCATGTCTGTCGTCAAACTTCCCATCCATTTTTTAAGCCCCTGTTCACATGCTACCTTCTCTTTGAAATTTCTTCCATTGTTGGAAGCCAAACTTGAGTTCATTTCTCTAGCTTCTGCTTGTTGCTTTCTTGTAGATCTTATCCACTGTGAAGAAATTAGTCGCCACTTAGCGAAACCAAGGTTGGTGAAGCATTGTCATCTAAGAGACTTCCTTTCTCAGTCCCCGAGGGGTCCTATCAGGGGAGGTTATCTCACTCTAAGTAAAACATCTTTGAGCCAGAATAACAAATGTCGATTGATGAGGTTGAACCATTTGAAACCATCATTTGACTCACAAAAAGTGGAAATTTCATATGGTTTGCCATAATACAGTGAGAACTGTAACTGTCACATGGACGCGATGATCCAGTGTATGAGTGCCTACTGTGTGCTGGGCACTGCGCTACATGTTGGAACACGGTGGGGAATATGGCAGATATAGTCATGGCATTCTTAGGGCTGGACTCAAGCAACATGGTTGTCAGAGCTGCTTGGGAAGCATTTAACGAGAGGTGGGAGGTAGAATCACCGCATGCCTTCTGGCATCAGTCACCCTTCTGCATGCATGTCACCATAGGTGTGGTTGCACAGAAGGACTGGCACACACAAAAATCTCCTGCCTGCAACCTTCTGTATCTGTCTCCCCGAATCCAGTGCCTGAGGCCTGAACAGTGCTCAGGCGGAAGCTGTAAACTTTGAACTTGGGGATTCTTTCTTTTCTATGCTTCCATGGGCGGCTAGAACTTCTTCTAGTAGATAAGCCTTTCTTTGACTATTTCAGGATATTCAGAAAGGATCCAGGCTGACTGACTTCCCTGGGACTTCTATGATTAGTATTGCGTTTTTATGCACAGACTCATCGATTGGTCTTATATTTCTGCTCTGAGCCAGGAGTCCCTGCTTCCTTATTTATAAGATGATAACAATAGTACCTATCTCACGGGCTTCACAAATGTGTCTTGTAAGACACCTCCCATTCCTCCAGCTGGTCTATATTTGGGCTTCGGGCCATCTTTTGAGTCCTAGCCTCTGCCCGGCCAGTGCCTCCAGTGAGTCAGAGGGTTCCTTTTCACGGCCCTGGGATGGCACCGCCTGGTGCCTGGGAAAACACTGGCACTTAAATCTTGCTTCAGCTCTGTTTTCCAGGGAACCTAGGCTAAAACTTGGGCCCCTTTTGAGGATTAAGTGAGCTACTGCATCGCAGGTGCTTCGTCTTGTGCTTATGATACAGCAAGGGTTCAATACATGCCAGCTACTCCTCTGGGAGGCGTTGTCATCTTATGGTTTGTATGGGGCTCTCTTGTCAGACTTACTTTTGTGTGACGCAAGGTGAGTTACTTAACTCTCTGTGCCTCATGCTCCTTTAGTAAGTGGAAATAATCTTAATACCTAACTAACAGGGTAGCTAAAAGGATCAGATGTTATAATACTGTATATGTAAATAGACCTAGAAGGGCAGGTGCATGTGGTGGGTGCGCAGTTGGGCTTTGTATAATTACCTATGGACATTTCTTATCCCCATTACGCAATATACTTCCTGAGTCTTGGTCATTTCCTAGCCACGTTTATTAATTCTAGAAGGGTTTGGGCTAGTATGTGGTAGCTAAATATTTTTTAAATGACCTAATGAGGAACACCCAGTTCCCACAGATTGACTTTGTAAGTATGTGGGTTCCTTGGATGCTAATCCATTCGACTTTTGGAAGGGAGCCTGAGGCAAGATGTTTGAAAGAGAGCCTCTAGTTTCTACACTAGAATTTGGAAGTGGTTGGCTTAGGAGCTCTTAACCTCTGTTGATGAAGCAGGTTCAGAAAAAGAAAATGAATCCTTTTAAAACCAACAGTTGGGCCCAAGATGGGGAAGCAGCCATGTGCCCTTCCTATCGCCCCTTTAAATCTCCATGTCTAGCCTTGAGTTTAAAATTGATGTGTTTGCTGCTTTGGCTGTGAAGTTCTGTTTTGAATTGTTAGGCCTTGTCTCTGCAGTGCTCCGCTGTAGGCGTAGCAGGGCATCGCTAAGCTGCAGCTAATGGTCTTTGCCTTTAGTCAGGGACATGGAAACAACATCGGGAGAAGTGCTTCAGGCTGAGGTTTCTGAACACTGTGTGTATGGGGCTGCTGATCGCTTTGTATTTGATTTGATTTTGGAAGCCTGAAAAAGAGAGAAAGAACTTGACCCAGTTGACAGATGTGTAGGAGCAGACCCTGAAGCCATTTATGCTGTAGATACATCCCTGTAGCTCCCAGAGATGGGTCAGAGTGGGCGCTTCCCACCCTTCAAAGTCACAAGCCCTCCAGTAGCTTCACAGGCGTGTAAACCCAGTCTGAGACGAGGCCCTGGATGAGCTGGTTCTTGGTGTAAATATGGCTTGGGCATCTGGGGTGGGAGGGTGGATCCTCACATTTGTGGAGAAGATACTTTGGCAGCCAGTTTAGGAGTCTGCCTTTCTCTCTGTCTCTAGTGTCCAGTTTCTTCATTCCATGGTTTTTATGCCTTGAGAGTTGATGGCAGGTATTTCTTTTCTGTTGGGTTTCCAAGTGTGAATTCAGAGAGGATGTCATAACTGTTACTATAACTTCCAGAGTCAGGTGGTGAATGTGAGATTGTCATATGTGCCCCAGATTCACTTTTTTTTTTTTTTAACGTTTGTTATTGATTTTTTAGAGAGAGAGAAAGGGAGAGGGAGAGCGAGAGAGAAACATCTATGACAGAGAAACATCCATTAGCTGCCTCCCACACGCCCCCCCCATTGGGGACCAAGCCCACAACCCAGGCATGTGCCCTGACCGGGAACCGAACCAGCGACCTCTTGGTTCATGGGTCGATGCTCAACCACTGAGGCACACCGGCCAGGCCCCAGATTCACTTTTGAGGTCCTTTTCAGACCTGAGACAGGTGGCACATCTGGGATGAAATGCTGCTGGGTTCATCGGGGACAAGACAGTTAACGTTTCTGTGCCTTAGTTTTCTCATCTATAAAAGGGGGTTATAAATATGAAATGAGATGATATAAATAAGAACTTGAAGCATTCCATGGCACATTGTAAATGTTTAAAGCTTTCAATCATTCTTTTCTCTTTTTTTAAACCTTACCCAAGGATATGTTTTTATTGATTTGAGAGAGAGAGAGAAAGAGAGAGAGAAACATTGATGTGAGAAAGAAACATCAATGGCTTGCCTTCTGTATATGCCCTGACTGGGAATCAAACCTGAAACCTTTTTTAGTGTACAGGACAATGCTTACTTTTCATTTAAATGAAATTAAAATTGTAAATTACCTCATGACTACCTTTTATTGCTATAATAACTAGTATGTGTGTGTCTGTATATATTTTTAATCTGGGCTAAAATAAGTAAATAGTAGGATTTTTAGATGTCTGTGTGCACACCTCCTATAATATCCTGGCCTTCCAGTGTGTGTGTCCCGCACTTGGAATCACTATTCCATCCATCAGCCCTTTCCTGGCCTCACAGTTTGGATTCTCTCCTCTGGGCCTTTGTGTCTACTGAGTGCTCTGTCTGTTATGCCTCATTTCTGTGTATACCTGGTGAATTCCTACCTACCAAGGTCCTGCTTCAATGTCCCTCTTCATCTGCTCTTCCAAGTGGCTGGTGGCTGCATCCTCTTATCTCCTGGCATTTTTCATATCAGGCGAGGACTGGTCATCTTGTTCTTGGTCTCTCTGCAGACTGTGAACAGGAAACATTTCTTCTTTGTCCTCTTAGCTAGCAAGGTGTCTGTACACAGTAGGTGCCCAAAATTGTGGAACCAATGAGTCTGCACTGATGAGAAATGGAAGTCTTCAACGTTGAGGGGCGACATACTGCTAGAACATTCTTTTGGAAGGTTGAGGATGGGGGAATTGTCCTGAAAAACAAAACTCAAAATGTATGTCTCTTTTTCCTAATTCCTTCTCTTCTGCTTGCGTCTGCTTCCTCCCAGGTTATGAGCAGCCGTTTTCTGCCCTATGACAACATCGTCACTGACGCAGTGCTCAGCCTCGACGAGGACACCGTGCTGTCAACTACGGAGGTAAGCGCCACACCCGAGGAGGGGGCAGTGGGCTCTTCAGGCCGTTGCCCCAAACCCCCAGGTGCCAGGTCTTCTTTTTCCTGGGCCTTGGCCAAATCGGAAACATTTCACAACTTCCTGCAGAGTTGGCTTTAATCAACCCAGTTCCTGTGAGCACCTTGCTACCCCCAGCACCCTGATGAGGGCATCTTCCCCTTTGTTTTCTCTGCTAATTGGCTCCTCATTTGCATGGCTGTACCTCACCTCTTGCCTCCTGCCTGCCCTCTTTTTTGTTTTTAAACAGCACAGCTGCTGGCAGGCATGCAGAAGAACCAATGGGAGGCACCTGTTTAGCATTATCTAGAAATCACACTGTCCAGTGCAAACAATCCCCTCCTGCCCCAGTTATCTTAATGCCTGTGTGGGCGTGTGTCACCTCTGTTAGGGAGCACTCTTCTGGGCTCTAAAGGCAGTTTTTCTGTCTTGGTTTCAAGTGCTCATTTTCTTTCACCCACACAAGAGCAAACAGTTTCACTTTAAGCAGAGATGGAGGTCCCTGCTATATCAGACACTCAGGTACATGTGCCAAAAATAAGATGGCACAGAGAATGTGTGAGGAGGAGAGAGCAGAGGAAAGACAGATACAGTAGAAAAGCAATTTTTACAACCTTACTTTAAACCATGCAGGTGACCGAAGACAGTTATATAAAAATGTAGTATATTGGAAATACATTATTAACGGTAGCTGCTAAAAAGTCTGGAGACCTAGCTACTTATACCTTCCCCTCCTCCTTTTTTTCCCCCTTTTTATTATGATCACTTTCCATTTAAACATGGGCATTGCCCAGCATGTACTTTCCAAGGGGCCAGTCTGATTCTAATGGCCCGCTGCCCACATAGCAAGGACTTGGGGTTACCCTAAGCTACCAGTCACAGTGTCTTTCTTGAAATTCCACCGATGCTTCCAGTTTCCATCCAGTGGCATTGAACAAGCGTTACTTGCAGGGTCAGCCTAAATAACCCCAGGACAAAAAGTGCTGGGCCTCACCTGGGAAAATGCTTTGTGTTGCTGAAGCTCTATAAATACTTGGTGAATGAATGACTGGAGGGATGCGTGCTGAGGGGATTAAAGAACGCACAGCCAATTGTGTCATGTGTAAGTCTCCAGGAGAAAGGGGTAGGAGGAGAAGACATGCTTCATGTTCAAAGGGAAAGATAGCTGTGGAATACAGGGCGCGGGACGCCCAGCTTGCATGCTTCTGCTGCTTCCTGCAAGGGATGCTGGCATCCCAGGAGCACATTCATTCAACAAGTGTTTATTGAGGGATTTCTTTGTTCTGGTCTGCATGCCAGGGGCTTTGATTGTTACACGGTTCCTGCCTGTAGCCATCAGAATCTTGGCAGCAAACAGAATTCAAATCAGGTGGTTCAAATGAAGGGCTTTAGGATTATTGAGAGAGGTGGGTGGGGTTAAAAGGACTCTACGAGCAAGAGTGCGGCACCTGGCCAGTAACAAGAACAGGACCCAGCTCCTACCCCGAGGCTTGGAGGAACCAGGAAAGGAAATAGTGTTTCCAGAGTCCCTGAGAGCGGGAACTGGGGAGAAGGGGCTGCCCTGCAAGCGCTGTGATCGTGGAGGGACATGGCAACTGCGGGAACTCCGGTGCCAAAGCTGGGAGGGAACAGGGAAGAAATACCCTGACCTCTCTCCCTGTCTCACCTCCATCCTGCTGAAGGCTCCCACTGACCGACCCCGATCTGCCACCAGCCAGCAAGGAAGACCAGGTTGTGCCGGCCAGAGGCCGGCATCGGGACGTAGAGCATAGCAGCAAGAGCAGAGAGGGGGTCTCAGAGCAAACAGGAGAAGCACCCCGTTGCCGTGGTGCAACGTATGGTCACAGTGACAGCATGTACCCAAGTCATTTTCCTGTGTCCCAAAGTACTGATTCTTCACCTTACGTCTTCCCCTGGGCACAAGGCAGTTAGTCTCCCTCTAGGATTTGCATCCCCCGTCCCATGTGAGATAACTTCCAGCTGCTGTGATGCAGCCGCGTGCTGGTGAACTTCTGTTCCGAGAACAGCGCCCCCGGCCCCTCCGTGCACACTGGGAGGAGCATGTGTTGTGTGTGGAGTAATTAGAAGTCGCCGTGGGTTGAAAATCATATGCGAATGGAGAGGCTGGCAGCCTGGGTTACTGCGGCCTGTTGATCAGTGGGGTGGTTGTGTTGCCTAAAATGACCGAGGGCAGGATTTCTCTTTTCTCCTTTTTTAGGTGAAGAGATGTTGGTTCATTTTATTTCTTCTCTAAGGATTCTTGTCTTGTTTAAATGTCTTTCTGTAGTATTAAGGAGAGATTTTTTTTTAAACAGCCTCCTTTAAAGGGTATTAGATGGAGTTGGTTTATAGTTATTTACATTTATCTGGGTTGCTGCGAATTCTCAAAAGAAAACAGCTGTTGGTTTTTACCAGAAAAGGCCAGGAGCTGACCTTTGCCTTCTTTGATGTGTTAATGATCTGCGTGAAAGCAGAGCTATCACAAGAATCATGGTTTATTGGAATTTACTTTTGAGTTCCTTTGAAATGACTTGAAACGGCTCTGAGATAGTAAGAATCCATGTGATGAAAATACCCCATCGGGTTCTCTAGCAGTTTCCAGTGCATGTGTTTCCTTTTCAAAGTATGATGGAAACCCCAGAGTGCTGACAGCCAGGCTGATTCTTAGAAGATGAACTCGATAAGATCCTGTCCCATAGGTTCGTGCCATTAGCATTTGAATACCAGTGACCATATGCAGATTATCACAACCGGATTTCAGTTTTTTGGCACAGACTGTCCACTTCCCTGCTGTTTTTAACTCTGAGATGCCCCATGCCCCACCAAGCTTCCTTGATGGTTGCTCCACCACCCTGTTTCCCCCCACCCCCTGATGTTATTGTTTGGGGGAACAAGCTATGTATGTTGTTAAGGCTTTCTTATCTTGAAATAGGACACCAAACTCGATTTTCATAAAAATTTGAACTTATGGCTGCTTACAAAAATGATGACTTCTGCGCTGGCCAATGTGGCCTAGGTTGCCGGTTCGATTCCCAGTCAGGACACATGGCTGGGTTTGGGGCTCCATCCCTGGTAGGGGGCATGCAGGAGCCAGCCAATCAGTGTTCCACTCTCACATTGATGTTTCTCTTTCTCGCTCCCTCTCCCTTCCTCTCTCTCTCAAAAAAAAAAAAAAAAAATTTGCTTCTAACTAAGCCCCCAAAAAGTCAGAGATAAAAGGACCCTACAGATCACCCAGGCCAGAGTTTCCCCAAAAAGTGGTCTGTGCACATTAAATAGTTTTACATGGTTCATGGCAAGCATGCATTTAATTTTAACAATTCTATATTTACTTTAATGTTTGTTAGGAAATAATGTGGCCTGCAATTATATGTAGGATTTCACTGACATGTTTACCTAGGATGAGGCTAGTGAGGAAAAAAGAAGGAAAAGGCAGTTGAAAGAAAAACACTGAGTAAAGTGATTGAAAGTCTGGTCTGGGAATGTGACAAAGAAGGAAGGATGTTATGCAGATGATGAAAGCTTGGGAAATGCTGATCTAGGCTCATATGCCCTGTCTCTTCTTTTAATTGAGGTAAAATTTACATGACAAAATTGACCATTTTAAAGTATATAGTTAGTGTCACACAGTACATTTACAGGCTGGGTAGTCATTACTTCTGCCTTATTCTAAAACATTTTCATGACCCAAAAAGGGAACCTCATACCCATTAACGGGTCACTCCCTAACCTTAGGAACCACCGATCTGTTTTCTGTCTCTATGTAGTTGCATATTCTGGACTTGCATGTAAATGGAGTCTTATGCTATGTGACCTTTGGAGTGTGGCTTCTATCCCTCAGCATCGTGCTTCAAGGTTTGCCCCTGTAGTATAAAATGGATCACTATTTCATTCCTTTTTATAGCTGAATAATATTCCGTTGTATGGATATAGCAAATTTAGTTTATTTATTCAGTAGTTGACATGACTGGGGTTGTTCTCACCTCTTGGCTGTTGTGAATAGTTATTTGCTCTACTCTTGAACTTCTTGAGAGGTCACTGTGCTGAGACTTGAACTCTTGGTGGAGCAAATGAAATCTCCATTTTCATTGCTTATCAAGAAGAGGTAGAGCAAAGGTTGTGGGGTGAATGTGTAGCCTGTATAAGAGATAAATTGCTTCCAACACTAGCAACGGAGCTAAAGGAGAGGCTATGAAAACAGTACACACCAAATCTGAAACCAGGTGGCCGGGCTTCAGATGCTGGCTCTGTCACTTACTAGCTCAGGCAGGTTATTCAAACCTCCATATACCTTAGCTTCCTTTTCTGTAAATTTGAGAATATAATGTTACCTTCTCCCAGAACTAGGATTAAATGAGTTAAAACGCGTGAGTGCCTATAACCATTGTAAGCATTACACAGTTATGGGCATTGTATGATTGTTTGCTATTACTATTTTTACTTTTACTTTCAATATTGTTTTATTTATCATCCATCAGATAATCATCGGAAGTCCATTGTGAGCTTACGCACTTGAAAACAGACCATTTGCTCATTATAAATGTTAGTTCATAGCGTATTCAGAAGTCCCTGCTTTGGGTTGTCATAAGGGCTACAAAGTCATGTAGCTGCATTTCCTTTAAAATGCTCCTGTGGCTTCACTTGGCCTCGTTCCCACTTATTCTGGGTGGTTTTCGGCGTGGATGCCTCCGCTCGCTGCCTCTGGCGCTCCGCAGCTCCCAGCCCGAGAGGCTGAACGCCGCCTCTTGTGATGTCTGCTTTGTGCTCCTGATAGACCTTGGGTATCGCTTGAAACATCTTTTCTCGCGCTCTCAGGAGGATGCCTTTCTTTTGGGCCCCTCGGCTTTGCTGTGTGCGGGTGTGATGCGTGCTGTACACTCACACCCTGGGCGTCTACAGGAAACCCCCCGCTCATGAAGCAGACACACTGTGGCTCACGAATCAGCCGTCACATGCACCTGGTGGGGGAGGAAGCAACTGCTTTTTGACTTGTTTTCTAGCTTGAACAGACGGCATTTCTAAAAGACATGTCAGCAAATGTCCTGTGTGTTTTTCTTCTTCTTGCATTTCTGCAGTAATCGGAAGTTTCTGTAACAGAAAAC
The DNA here is from genome assembly GCF_054644295.1 of Miniopterus natalensis. Lineage (NCBI taxonomy): Eukaryota > Metazoa > Chordata > Mammalia > Chiroptera > Miniopteridae > Miniopterus > Miniopterus natalensis. The sequence continues at coordinate 14,311,628 of NC_142096.1, read as the reverse complement.
ATTAAAATGTACATAATTGTGGGGCAAAATGTCAAGCAGTCAGTTTAATTTGCTGATGAATGTGTGGGAACCGATGTTCCGCAACAGTCTGGGGTTTCGCCTTGTGAATTAGCAGGAGAAGGTAATGTTTTGTTGACACTGCTGATTGCTTGTTTGGCCTGTGTTCTGCCTGCAGGTGGATTTTGCCTTCACCGTTTGGCAGAGCTTCCCCGAGAGGATCGTGGGGTACCCTGCGCGCAGCCACTTCTGGGATAACTCTAAGGAGCGGTGGGGGTACACGTCCAAGTGGACGAACGACTACTCCATGGTGTTGACCGGAGCTGCTATCTACCACAAGTGAGGAATTTGCACGTCTCGTGTGTTTAGATTTTTATATATTCCTTGTATTAGTTTCTGACTGCTGCATACGTAGGGACTTGAGCCAAACCTTGTTAACAACATTAACAGACATTAGCCCGGCCGGGCGTGGCTCAGCGGCTGAGCGTCGGCCTAGGATCCAGGCGATCGGGGTTCGATCCCTGGACAGGGCACAGGCCCTGGTTGCGGGCTCGATCAATGATTCTCTCATCATTGATGTTTCTGTCTCTCTCTCCCTCTCCTTTCCTCTCTCTGAAATCAATAAAGATACATTTTAAAAAAACAAAACATTAACAGAAATTAATCTGCATCCCCCTTTAAATTTTGTTGATGTGACATCATGTGTCTTTGAAACCAATAAAACGCCTTGGCTAATTGCATTTCCAGAAAGTATGGTAAAGTAACATCTCCAGTTCATCTGAAGTGTGAAGACATCTCAGGGTGTATTGAGTAACTGAATATTTAGAATTCCAACTACAAAAGTAAATACTCAATTGAGTTACCCCCCCCCCCCAGCACCATTCCGGTTGCTTGGGATTTACCTTTGAGTAAAATAGAAAAATATGCCCCACCTATGATGGTCTTATATTCTAACAAGGGGAGACGCAATATACATAATAATTCTATATGTTAAGGTGAGAAGTTACATAGCAAAAAGGCAAAGTAGAACAGATAAGGGGTCAGAAGCAACAAAAGAGAAGGGGCAGATTAGGGGGTGGCCTGGGTGATCCTCATGGAGCAAGTGAGATTTGAGCAGAGACTTGACGGAGCAGAGGAAGTCAGCCGAGAGAATGTGGGCAGGAAGAGTGTTACGGCGTGGGAAACAGCTGGAACAAAGGCCCTGAGGCAGAATATTGGAGGGATATCAAGAACATCAGTGTGACTAGAGTGGAATGGAAAGCGATGAGACAGGTCATGGGAGCCCAGATGCAGGATCTTGCTGTCCACCATGAGGACTTGATTTTCCTGTCAGTGACATGGGGTTTGAGCAGAGCAATCTTATGTTTGAAGCATCCATTCTGGAGGCTGTGTTAAGGATGGTTTCTGGGGGCCAGGGTAGGAGCAGGGAGACTTATTGGGACATGGTTGGCATTATCTAAGCAAGAGATGATGGATCCTGGGACCAAAAAGTGAGCAATGGGTGGTAAATAGTGATCAGACTGTGGGCATTTTTTGAAGATGCTCCAGCATGATGTCCTGACAGATTGGATATAGAAGTTTTTTGACCTGAAGAACTAGCAGGATAGAGTGGCCATCAACAGATAGAGAAAGCTGTGGGTGGAATAAGTATTAGAGGACATTCAGGAGTTTAGTCTTGGGCTTCGTAAGACATCCAGAGGGTGTGTTGAAGGAGGTAAGGGATGGAGATAACATTAGGGAGTCGCTTGCATGTCTGGTTTTTAAAGCCAGGGCAATTGGGTAAGATTGCCAAATTAGTTCACGTTCTTGATTCAATCATAGATGAAATCCCCACTCTTCTGATCAGAGGTAAACACACCAATCTTAACCTAATCTTTTTTAGTAAAGAATAGAGAATCTTGCCATATCAGGGGTAGAGTTGGAAATGCATGCATTTAAGCTGGCTGAACCTTCATCTCAAGATTCGTCCTCTTGGAAGTTCATTGTTCCCTTTCCTCCTGCATTGCCACTTACAGCATCTGATTTATTCAAATGTTTTTTCCTATAAATATAGACTATATGTCCCTCCAAAAAATACTGGAATGAAAATAATTCAAATTAATATGGGTTCTCCAGTGATTGGCCACTAGATTAATTAGGGTTTTGCTCTAACTGTTGAAATATATGGTTTATAGGCCACAAAAATAGAACAGTATATTGTTGGATTTAGAGTTATGGGATAGTATTAAATACAGTTCTGCCTAAGCCAATAATTAAAATTGTAAAGCATCTTGTAATGATATATAGGTTACGTGTAACTATCCTTGCCATCTAAGTATTCTGTTTCTTACCAACCACCCTGATATTAAAAGTTAGGCTGGACAAGCTATATCTGCATGTATCTCTGTACCTTGTTTCTTTACCTATAAAAAAGGGTAATAATAGTACTTACAGCATAGATTTCTTGTAAGGGTTGGATGTGGCATTTGTTGGCATTCTAAAGAGCACTTTAGAATGTCATCTGGCACAAAGAGTGGGGCAAAAGTAGGCTTACAGTTGTGACTACTTGGAATAGAGAGTGTATTCTTGTATTATTTATTTATTAGTGTATTATTTTCCATATAAATAGCTATAAACTTACTTTTGCCCCATCCTGTGTAGTAAGTACCATATAAGTCATAGTTATTATCATCATCATCCATGATATGTGTTGAGATCCAAAGAACAGGTATGTGTTTTCTGTCAAAGAAGGCCACCATATGTAATGATGGCCCCTCGGGAAATGTCCTTGGGTTTTACAGATATTATCACTACCTGTACACCCATTATCTGCCAGCCAGCCTGAAGAACATGGTGGACCAGCTGGCCAACTGTGAGGACATTCTCATGAATTTCCTGGTGTCTGCTGTGACAAAATTGCCTCCAATCAAAGTGACCCAGAAGAAGCAGTATAAGGAGACAATGATGGGACAGGTAAGAGAACTTGCTCCCTTGCTTTGCTTGCTGGTGGTTCACCTGGAGGGAATGAGGACTTACTGTTCCTCTACTAGGCATAAAGAGGAGACATAAAAAAACAAAAATCAACACCCCACATCTAAAGGCTCTGAGAGAGAGCATGGTTGGCACATGGATAATTGGGAAGGCGTAAGTCAAGGGTTTCTTTATGTCAATATATAAGCTTTCTGTGTGCCCAGGTATTTTCATATATATTATCTCATTTAAGGATACAACGTTCCTTTAATATTGTTTGCTCAGAGAGTTCTGTGAACTTCTCTGAGATTATATGCTGATGAGGGAACTCTATGACACATGATTTCTTAGGGGTTGGTTTAATGGCCACCTCATAGATTTGCCTAATTCTACCAAACCAATATTTCTAATAATTTTGCACTTCTTTTGGGGACAAACCTAAGTTTAGCCATAGGTCTAACTAGATGTGTCTAGTTAAATATGTACTGTATCTTCCCATCAAACACATTTGTTTATTGAATGTTTGTATGACTGGTGAAGTACATATTACACTGGAAATATATCTTCTCTAATATGTTGGTTGACCCAAAATAAAATCTAGAGACAAAAAAGTTACCTGAGTGATTCAACAGATTTTTTTTAAATTATTTTTAAGAGAGAATAAGAATGAGCTTAAGCTCTTGCCAGTATTTCAGTTTGCACACTGCCCTGAAGGTCTTGCCCTTTGGGAATGAGTAGACCCATCCAGAGCTCATACCAATTTAGGAATAAAGTGACATGTCATGGGGATTGTCTGCTCTCTATGAACTCAACTGGTCAGCTTAACTTGATTTACCAAGCAGAGTACTCCTAGGACAAATGGTAAAGGGTGGAACCTAAGTTCTGTCCCTTTCTAGCCTTGAACAAGTAATTTTAACTTCCCTGAACCCACCTCCTCATCTATACAGTGGGGATGTGATTACTAGGAAGAGAACTTGACCAGGTTGTTGTGAAGCTCGAATGAACTTCATGAAAACACTTAAGGAGTCATATTTTGTTTGTTTTTCTGCTGCTCGGAGGTAACTTGACATTTGTATTTACCTTCAATGGTTACTTTCAAGCATGTTGACACTTGTTTTAAAGTGACTCTGAGTGATTTTCACAGTAAAATGTACCTTCCGATGAAAAAATTTTCTAACAATGCATGAGGATTCAAGCACAAGGACCACACACACACACACACACACACACATCATTAAACAGTTGCCTAATTACATAAGTTTGTGTTCTGCTCCCATAATTGAGCAGCCCACCTTTTCCTAGTTACATAAAAACATGGTTTTAAAGACATTGTGCTTAGTTCATCTATTTAAATTTCAGCCCTCAAGTCATTTAAGGCTTCCTTTCAATCAGTGTCAGTCATTCTCATGGTCTAAAACCATTTAACCAACCTTAGGGGCAACGCAGAGAGCTAAAGAGATGGTACCCATCATTAACAAGAAAGCTTTAGAAAACTGTCTTTGAAACCACAAACACACTGCTGGTCATAATATTTGACCCCGACTGCAGAGAGAACTTTTAGATTTAGTGACTATAGTAGGGGAGGTTCAACTGGTAAGTCGTGTACCAAGCAGAGAATGAGTCATTCAGTATGAACTGTTGTTTGCGTGTGTGTTTAGCAGTGGGGAAGGAAAGCAGGAAAGCAGCATATCTTGGGAAAACCTTCTTCTGGGGTGGGTAGAAACCAGGATCAGTGCTTGGGTTTTCATCAGGCACAAGGGTAGGGAGGTATGGGGTCCCAGCCAGCCCCCGAGCTCTGCCCCATGCCAGGAGGCTGGCTTGGTTTTCTGCAGTGTCTCCACGTCCCCTGGCACTTTGCTCACTGTCTTCCCTGTTTCTCTCCTTCCCCAGACTTCCCGGGCTTCCCGCTGGGCCGACCCCGACCACTTTGCCCAGCGACAGAGCTGCATGAATACGTTTGCCAGCTGGTTTGGCTACATGCCGCTGATCCACTCCCAGATGAGGCTCGACCCCGTCCTCTTTAAAGACCAGGTCTCTATTCTGAGGAAGAAATACCGAGACATTGAGCGACTTTGAGGAACCCAGCCGAGTGAGGGAGGGGAAGCGAGAAGGGACTGAGTCAAGTGCTCTCTTCCCAGTGCAGATCCGCTCAGCCGCGGAGCCAGATTGTGCCAAGTAGCCAAATAAACTTACCATGAACAGAATGACAAAAAGGCCAATGAGAACTCGACTCCTGGCTCCTGGGACTGCTCCGGACTGCTCCAAACTCACCTCACTGGCTTCTATGTCCCAAGACTAGGTTGTGTACAGTTTAATTATGGAACATTAAATAATTATTTTTGAAATGATTGCTATGCAGGTTTAAACTTTTTTAATGATCAAAACTATTAAAAACCAGAGTTCTTTCTTTAATCAAAATTGTGTTGGTTGTGACTGTTTCAAAGCTGCTGCTCCTCTCCCCACAACATCATTGTCAGTGGTCATGCAGGGTTTCCCGCAGTTACAAAAGCTCCAGCTTCACAGACAACACAAGCCACTCTATCCAGTGTCCAGAAATAGTTGAGCATAAGTTAAGATAAGTTCATTATTCCACTTTGCCAGTGCAAATTGTTTTCCACTTTGAATTTGCAGATGCCCTTGAACTTTTATCTCTAAAGTGTCGCTGCATGCGAGAAAGTAGTATGACTTCCAGGTAGACAGTTCTAACTGAAAACTTTGAGATATGTAAGTATGATAATCTTTTTCATTGGGGGAGTGGGGGGAGCGGGGGGAGCTAGGACCAAGGAAACGCTAGTATCATTAACAAATGTTCAGTTTGCACAAGGAACCATCCATACCATCCACCAGCAAGCATGCTAGTGAGAGGGAAGTACTGAAACACAGCAATCACCCAGTTCTTTTCAGAGGTGGGGGCTACATTATACATGGGCCTACGTTTATTAGAGCTGGGGAAGGCTTTTGTTTAAAGGCAAAGGAAGTGTATTGAGAATGAGTATCTGGAGAGGAACAGATTATGGGCAAGACAGGCTCTTTCATGTTTGTGGAAACATCAAGTTTCCGAGCTTCTCTGTTGAGAAAGAAGTAAGAAGGTATCAATTCTCAGCATTGAGCATGAGGTGATTGCTGAGAAGTAACCTCACCATTGGGACCTGGATACCATTTTTGGTCAACATTCTTGTTTTGAGCAAGAATCTGGCACACATAATAATCAGAAACAAATGTGAACACTGTTTTATTTCATTTTCATTTTTAAATCTGGTGACATTCACTTGTGCTTCTTGTTAAAAAGAAAGTTTCTATCCCTGCAAATGCTGCTCTGAGCTTCTGATTATTGTAAAACTGCAAATATAAGCTGAAATATATATATATCACTTAACTCCATTGTAAATGATGGAGAAGAGACTTCTGATACTAAATGCTTTCTTCTACTTGGAAGAGGCAAGAGAGGGTAGAGAAGAGAAAGACATTATTGGCCCTAAAATCTTTTATGCTGAATAAACAAGCACTTTAGTCGTCCCCCACCGCCACCTCACATCTCATAAATTTATTTCCAATGTTGTTTAGAAGAAAATTCCATCACAGAATGATGTTGAAATAACTTCAAGTGCCTGGCTTAGGTCAGTGGAAACCATAAATCCAGGAGACTGTAACTCATCCTTGCTTTGTAGACATCTGGAGGAAGAAGAGGACCTTGCAATGAGAGTGCAGGGAAGGAAGGAGCTGTAAATGAGTGAAACAAGGTGTTTGCAGAGGTCCAAAGAGGTGACACAACACACTACCTAGTGACAGAGCAAAGACTGGAGCCCATGTGTCCAAACGCTGTGTTGTGAGTGGCTCGCAGGTAATGAAGTCCAATGAAAGGGGCTTTCTCTGCAGCCTCGTGACTCAGAACAGTTCCTAAATCAGTCTGTCATCCAATTTGACCCTGCTTTAGCCCACTCTCAAAATGGGACAGTTTCTTCTAAGTGTATGTGATTATCTCATATATTTGTTGAAAAGTAGTTCTTAGGTCCACAGTCCTTGCCACCTTGTTTCTTTCTAGCAGATGCCCAGTCTGATAGGGTTCATGCCACTCAGGCTGCAGCTCTGGATGACTTGAAGGGGTGGCAATCCTTATTCATCTGGCCTTTGCAAATTTGTGCTTAAATTAATTTTTTGGGCTGCCAAATTAGTCGTGTATCTTTCTCCTTTGCAAAAATGAATGCAGCATTTTGTTCCAAGTCCCCAAGCCAACTTGAAACTCGTGTGTCTTCTTGGCTCATGGAGCAAAGTCCCCAGTTGTACCAGCCAGTCACATGACGGGATTCAGGGGGCTACTTTGCCAGATTTACCTGTCACATAGCTCATGGGGCATATTCTCCACACACAGTGTATGTTGTGTGAAAAAAAGAAAAGATGATAATTATAAATGAGAACAGGATCTGACACACTTTTCAGCCACTTCACATCTCCATGGTATCATTTTATATCATTCTCTGAGAAAATCTCTTTGGGATGCTGGCTAGTATGTTCTTTTACTACTTGGAACATACAGCTGGGAATTGAACAATGCTTAGCAAATCAGTGAGACCCAACAGTAAGATGTAATTTTAATTCACTAAGGAAAGAGCTATATTTCACTGCGGAAAGTTGACAAATCACAGCCATCTCTGTAGGATGTCAGGAGCTATCTCTCAGCCAACTCGAATGATAACCAGAGGTCCCTAAGTGGGCCAACATGAATTGGTAAGAAGCCAAGAACAGAGAGCGCAGTGCCAACCATGTAATGAGTTGCATGCAGAAACTCCAGAGAGGACTGGACCACTTATGATTTCCACACAACATCTTTTTCCAGTTCCTCATTAGGACACACGATCTTAAAAATAACTTTTTAAGCTGGTTTATATAGTTATATATATCTATGAAAAGTTTTATAAATATCGAATCAAGCTTGCATTATATTTAATATACTTTAAGTATATCACCTTTGTTGAAAACAATGAAACGACTCAGCATTGAGACTGTACAGAAAAATATATGAAATAATCATTGCTGTCACATTACAAAAGATAATGTAGGTAGGCCTGCCTGGTCATATGAGCACACTTTCTAATAGGGTGCTTCAGAAGAAAGTGAAGTCTCTCGTACCAGAATCTAATGTGCATTACACTTTAATTTATTCTCGTTACAAAAGGTGCTCAAAGAAGGATCAATCTCAGTTGCTTCCTTCCAACTTTTTTAGAAATGATTTTTGTTTTTCATTGACAGTAGGTTCTGGAATATCTGGCCTTTCATAAAGGTTACTAAACTTTAATTTAATCAGGGGTGAGATGAATGAATGTGGATAGACCTATATACTGTTTCATTTTTTTTTTAAAGCAGCTCTTGATTTAAGAGCAAATGGAATTTTAATCAGACCTGTTTAAAGGGCGGGCGTGGGGAGAAGGCAGAGAGCCTCGCCAGGTGAGAATCTGAATAGGACTCTTGCTGAACATGCTGAATTATGGATTCAAAAGTGGAGGCAAACTTCCCAGACCTGAAAGTGTCTTATATTCGCTCAGGTCTCCTTTTAAAAGTACCGGTTTCTGCAGTGAACTCTCAAATTACCCACTGTGCTAGACTTGTCCCCTCAGTCTCAGAGCTTCAGCATGAGAAGATTAGCTTATTCCTTGACTCCAAGTCTACCTTAAAAAAATGGGATTGAGCCCGGCCGGCGTGGCTCAGTGGTTGAGCGTGGACCTATGAACCAGGAGGTCACCGTCCGATTTCGAGTCAGGGCACGTGCCCGGGTTGCGAGCTCGATCCCCAGTAGGGGGCGTGCAGGAGGCATCCGATCAATGACCTTTATTGTTGATGTTTCTCTCTCTCCCTCTCCCTTCCTCTGTCTGAAATCAATAAAAACATATTTTTAAAAATTGGGATTGAGAATCCTAAGAACATAGTCCCTCCCATTAATTCAGTCACACTGTGCAGAAGCTCTGGATGGAAAAGCTTCTATTTACAACATAATCTCAATATTAAGATGATTCCCAGAAACCGTCTCCCCTTTTTGTCCTTTCTAAAAATCGGATGATTTTATTGTCACGACTTTTACTTACCAGGGATTGTTCGTAATTGTCACTAATCTAGAGTTTCAGTATGTCCCCTATCAGGAGCCTGGAGGAGCTACCCAAATTTGGGACTTCCGCTGCCCAATAAAATAGATGAGGGAGGCTGTACTATTAGCCCCTGGAACGAGAGACGAGGGCAGCCACCGAGACAGCTGCACCCGCAGGCTAGCCCGGTCTCACCCTTGACTGAAAGCCAGGCACGCCAGCCTTGCACTCCCTCGATTTTTATAATGATTTGCCTTTCAGGCCTCAGAGGCCATTTGATTTCTGCAATACTCTGCTCTCCTTCAGGACACCCCTTTTCTTTTGGTTGTAATTAGTACTAGAATCAGGGCCATGCCAATGACCTGGTTACCATGGGATGAACCTTGTATATTTATCTTGACCAAAAAAATATGTATACAATAATGTTGAGAGGTAGAAGAAAGACATCGAAAACTGGAACCATTTTAAGTAGCAAATTGTTAAGCAAAAAGAAAAAGCATACCTTATTTTATGTACAATGTACCCGTGGGACGCTTTTCTAATATGTTGCCGACGTTTTTGTAGTAGTGTCACCACAGGCCTTTTCCGAAGTGTTTCCCCCAGTTGCTAGAGATCGACCTTGGTCCAGCTGGTCCCCGGAGCGTGAGAGCGAGCCTGTGAGCAAATGCGAAGCCGTAGTGCTGGCTTACTCCACGGGCCTGTGGAACTCTGCCTGGGCTTTGCCATCCAAGGTAGATTGTTTTATAGAGAGTGTCACCAAAGCCTTTTTCCTTCCAGTTTACAGGAGAAGAAAAAAAAAGAAATCATTAGTGAACAACATGACTTTTCATCTGCGTGGTTTTCATTCCATCTTTTCTGCTGATCGCAGGAAGATGTCAGTTTTCAGGAGGATTCCGTGTGCTGGGGACACGAAGCTCACGTGGAGGTTCTGAGGGCGACAGGCAGCTGAGGGTGGACCACGTGTGCCGGCTGGAGGTCCAGCCCTCGCGGCCTTGCAGCCTCCCGGGGACACGGTGCGACCAGCAGCAGCCGCCTCCCAGCCAGATGCAGCCGGTGCTGCTGGACGCAGGTCAGGGGGAAGGGCGGTGATGTGCCCAGGTCACATTGTTCCTCCACAGGGACACGGGGACAGCGTGGCAGGGCTGGGCCCCGGAGCATCTGGAGCCTGACAGCTGTGGCCATTACCCCCTTTGGTTTCAACTACTGCGCAGAGCTCGTGAATTACTGGCTGGCGATGCATTTACTAGGCTGGCTTTTCTCAAAAGAATGTAGAAGTGGTTCCAGGTGTGAATGCGGCTCCACGGTCAGGACCGCTGCGGCCCGGCTGTGACAGCCATGAACCTGGGCGTCCTGTTTCCTTCCTCCTGACTCCTGACCGGTAGCATATCTTCATCTCTAACCCTCTTCTGCCCTCTTTCTTTGGACATTATGAGAGCAAGGACATCAGTGCACTAGTGTCACATATTCTCAGGGGAGCCCATGCCAAATTGCATTGGGAGGTATTGATTTGTTTTATGTTCTGTATTTCAGTCTGTCCATCTGTAAAATGATGACTTAAAAATACTTATTGGCAAATGTTTTCTGAACAGCTACCGCCTACTGAGCACTGTTCTAGGTGCCTCCGAGGGACCAAAGATGAAAAAAAATTCCTTCTCCCTCTTCTCAAGCAAGAGGGAGAGAGAGTCGGGGTGAGGTTGGACAAGGTAAGTCTGACAAGTCGTCAGAGGAAACTCAGAAAGGAATTTGCAGAGTCCCAGGTTCCAAACCAGAACACACAGGTTACAGGAAAGCATGCTAACATGCAAAAATACCATGAGTGATCTTACTTTATAAATAAAAGATTGCATTGCCTTATAGTCCAAGCATTTCTACCACGTCTAGGCATAGCCAGAGGAAAGGACAAGTTATTTGTGGGCCCCTGAGTCATTCAACATTGGCCTCCCTTAACGTTGTGTAGTCTCCCTGATTTGCAGGAATTCAAAATATAGGGGTTTTGGAATTAGGCTTTGTGGCCTACTGTTTGAGGCACATGCTTTGGACAATACCGTGGAGAAATTCATGTACTACAGTGGAGTCAAGGGTTGTTTGTTTTGTTTTGTTTTATTTTTGGACCCATTCAGATGAGCTCCAAGTGTCCTGGTTAAAGTCACATCTTTGGAACACAGCCACCTGGGTTTGAATCCTGCTTCTGCCTCTTGGTACTTCTGTGGCCTTGTAGAAATTACCTGCCCTTTCTGTGCCTCAGTTTCCTCAAAACAGAACTAGTCTATATCTCATAGGGCTCTCCTGAGGATTAAATGAGTTCATAAACACGAAGTTCTTAAAATAGCGCCTGGTACTTAATAAGAAGTGTGTAACTCTTACCTATTATTAGTAGATAGGCTTTTGCCAAAATGGTTTATTTTAAGAAGCTTTCCCGTAACCTGTTAAAGAAGAAACATACCAAGTTGAATGCTTAGGATACTAATAATGATCCAAATTAAACTGTGGTCTTTCTAGTGTCGCAGGCACCTCTTGTTTTTAATTACAGTCATGTTTTAATGCCTATCACCAGGAAATCATCCTCACGTTCAGGAATGGGCAATCCATCAGCAGGAATTACACACAGTTGAGTTTTTATTTTCTAGCTGAACTTTTTTGAGGAATGGTCTGTTTTTCATTGTCATTGAATGGAATAGAGTTGAGGTAGTTCAGGACTAGAATGAAGTTTGGGTGCCAATTATTATTGTTTCTTTTCTGGTGGCTTCAATTATATTAAGAAAGAAAACATGTTCTTGCCAATATATAAATTATTTGCCAAGTTTGGATTTCTGTTCCAAACTGAACTGCAAATAACCTACTTTCCTTGGCTAAGTCTACTTGTAAAACAAACCTAAAATGTGTCTTTAATCAGAGAGGATCAGATCATCCCATCTTAGAGTAGGAAAAAAAAAAAAGGTTAAACTATGAGGAGGGAGACCTGGAGGTTATTTTAACCACACTCCAAAGATGCATATATACATGTTATTTTATAACTTGCTTTTTATTTAATTTTATTCTTTTAATCCTCACCTGAGGATATGCTTATTGATTTTTTTTTTTGATTTTTTTTTTTTTTTTTTAGAGAGAAGTGAAGGGGGAGAGGAAGGGAGAGAGACATCTATGTGGGAGAGATCATCGATTGATTGCCTTCCATACCTGCCCCGACTGGGGAATCGAACCCGAAACCCTGGTATGTGCCCTGACCAGGAATCGAACCTACAACCTCTTGGTATGTGGGATGATGCTCCAACCAACTGAGCCATACTGGCCAGGGCTATAACTTGCTTTTTAAAAACGTAATAAATAGTGAACATATTTCCATGTCATCAAATCGTCTTGAACAATCAAGTTGCAAATGAACTTGTAATGGTGCCTGGGACACTGTTCTATGGCTCTTCCATATTCACTTTACCCAATTCCTAACTGTTGGATATTTAGGAATTTTGAAATTTCTCACAGTTAGGTGGTAAATATTGTAATCAATGTTTAATGAATGTGATCTATGCGGTGGTAAATATTCCTAAAGATAAGTCTTTGTTTACATTATTCACCATTATCTTAGGATAAATCAGAGACATGTCGAATGTTATAAACTTTTTAAAAGCTTTTGCTGCATCCTCAAAAGGTAGTTCAATGTATTATAATGCCTACTGAAGGAAAATTCAAACTCACCCAGTACAAAGCAATCTAGAAAATGCAATAATTGTAGCTTAGCAGCCAAAATACTTTAAAAATTGGGGTCCTAGGAGGCAAAATTAACAAAGGGTCTTTTTAAAAACATATGTCTTTATTGATTTCAGAGAAAGGAAGGGAGAGGAAGAGAGAGAGAGAAACATCAATGATGAGAGAGAGTCCCTAACTCCTGCACGGCCCCTGCTGGGACTGAGCCCCCAACCTAGGCATGTGCCCTGACCGGGAATTGAACCCCGATCACCTGGATCCTAGGTCAACGCTTAACCGCTGAGCCATGCCTGGCTGGGCAATATAGAACAATTTTTTAAGTGTTACTACCTCTAAAAAGGATGCATTAGAATAGCTGCCTTCCATATTGTGGAAAGGACATTACTTACAAAGGGACATGAACTCAAACACCCTCCGTCAGAAACAGGTAACAGGGGGCAACATGGGAGCCTAGACCTCTATGAAGGACATCATTGTATCACAAAGATTTGGTTGGTTTAGTTTGGCGAGGCTCAGGATGAATGCTTGGCTAACGACAGATACCCCAGCAAAAGGTAAAGTAAATAGCAATCATGATAGTAATAATAATAGTTCCCTTGATTCCCATTTCCTTTCCTCCTCATACTGAAGTTTCAGTGCAAAACACTGGAATTGTGGGTCGTATCTGATTCTACTGTGCTTGTCAGAGAAAGATGCAAAAGGTGGCAGAAAACATGCTCTTTCAAAAATCTTTAGAAAAGATCTGGCTCTAAAGACTTTTAAAATGGAAAAAAATGACTTCTATTTCTCATTAGGATGTAAACAATTTCAGGAGATCTTCACTGTCATTCTTACAATGAGTACAAGTCCAATAAACTACACTATCACAGTCATTTAAAGCCTGGCAAAGAGCTGAAAATGAAAAAAACACACACAAAAAAAACCTTAATGAACTAAATCTTAGGAAGAGACTTTCCATTCCTAGGAGAAGGGTATCCCATGGCTACTTTTATCACAGCAACACTGGAGCATGGGGCAAGGAGAAACCAGGGGAACCGCTAGTAGACTTTAACAGCCACGTGTGGGCTGGCACGAGGGACTCAAATTCCTAGGTGGCCCGATCACATACCCAGCTGCCAGTTCCTTCTCCATGAGATGTGCACCAAGGCCTGCAGCAGGGTACTGCGTGCCAGATGCAGGACAGGACTGAGAGACCCTTCCTTGAGGCACACTGGGTCTTCTCTGCGAGGAAGAACAAAGCCACCACCTTTCCTAAAAGTAGAGTGGGCGCACCACAGTGAGAGATGAGGAATTTAGGAATGTAGGCTTCATGCTACTACGGGTGCTGAAGCAATTGTCCTTCAACACTTTTGAGTCACAGACTCCTTAGAGATTCAAAGCTATGATCTCGGGCCCAGAGGTGTATATAAGCTGCATGCACACAATATTTGCCATACTATGAAACAGTTTCACAGATTCCCTGAAGGCCATCCATGGACTCCTAGGGCCATGTTGTTGTCGGGATAGAAATTGCTTTTCTAAATCCTCAAAGCCATAGAAAGTTACAATACAAAGAACCCACCATTTGCTAAATAAGACAGTCATGTGTCTTAAGTGGCCTTTCCAAATACTGGATTTTAATTTTGTGAGAATATATGACATTTCTACTAGATACAGCATGTGGAATCCCACCAAACCTGCTGTGACTTTTTGCTATCCAAACTGGTGGGAGTGCCCAAAATTAATGAAAATTATTAATTGCCTGTGGTCCTAAAATTGGGTTCAATTCATTGGTCTGAGGATTCTCATTGGGAAAATGAACCCACCTCTAAATCCAGGTCACTCTGAGTCAGGAGGGAAGGGATTCTCTCAGTGTTCCTCCCGTTCCCTAAGACACTGGTTGGCCCTCAGAGTCCAAGCATCTAACAGAGTATAGACATTACCAAAAATTTGAATTGTGCCGCAGAGCCACTCGGTAGAAACAATTGCCTAAATGATGTGATAACATAAAACTGCTGAAGGTGGGAGGAGAGGTCAGGGATATGGAATGGTCGCCATTGTGTATTTTTGACAGATGTGGAAAATGATCTGTGACTAATTAATTTGTGTTTTGTTTTGTTTTTTTCATAATCCCAAACCCTTGGCCTAGCTCTGGTTTAGACTACGAATGGATGTAATCTGACCTAGTTTTTCCAATAAATGGGTATGGCATTTCACCCCCTTCCTTAGGTAAAGAAGAGAACATTCAGGTTTTCACTGAATATCATATCTATGACCAATCTGTTTCCAATTTATTTGGAGAAAGAAATCTCTTTAAGCTGCACATATCTCAGAAGTATTACATGGTAGTTTCTTCCTTTCACTCCCTAACTCTGTATTTATAGCTTCTAGATATTGGCAGAAACTAACTTTCAGCTATTTTTTGCATAACATTGTCTAAATACTTTATTTTGGGGCCCTTTTATTTTGCCAATCAATTTGTAGTGTCTATAAAAATAAAATCTCAAGCTACTTAAAGGCAACAAAGTATATCACTGAATCTTTAATTACAAGAACAACTGTCCTCATGTTATTTAGGTGAATACCTTAGGCATTTTTCATGGATGCTAAAGTCTACTCCCAAGATGGCCATCTCATCTAAAAGCTAAATGTCCTTTGGTGGTTAGCATGGATCACAGGTCATCTAGGGGAGTCACCCCACTGAATTACTCAAGGTGAGTCATGGCTCTTGCACAAAAATTTGCATTATCTTATTTAGTTATGATTATTCTATTGTAGTCTTTAAGAGCCAGGCCACATTTGGATTTGAAATTAGGACCAGATTTAAGGAATGAGGTCATTTTTTATGTAATAAACAACAAAAAAGACAGATAACAGAAGCCATGTGGTTGAGTCCTGAGTAGGCAAGAGTGAGGGTCCTGACCAATGTCTCTGGGAGTTCTCTTCCTACCAGCACCGCTAAAGGAGCTTTAAAAATTATGTAGATTTTTAAATCTACATTCAGAGTCAGATTCAATTCATCTGAATATTTTAAAAGATGACCAGACGTTTCTGATACATAGTCTGCTGCTTATAAGCACTCAGTAATTCTCCATCGCCTCTATAATTGAGTTCAAACTCCGCTACATGGTTTGCCAGGTCTCCCATGATCTCAGCTATGAAGCCTCTTGTGCCCTTCCAAGTTTCCTCTTTTTTAATAAAATATTTATTATTCTTTTAGGAACTTTGACCTGTTTATTGTTACTTGCACATACTTTGCTGTTTTCAGGCTTCTCACCTTTACCCACTCTGTTCCCATTGCCTGTATCCTAGTCTCTTTCCTTCCCAAACCTACACTAAGTAATTTTTACTGATTCTTCATGACTGAACGTCTCCAAAATTTCTGATCCATTCTTCCCAGTCTCCTTCTCAATGGGTATTAGGTACCCTTCACCTATTGTACCATGTTTCTGTGCATATTTCTTTCACAGTACATACCACATTATGCTGGAATTTTCTGTTCAGGTGCCTGTCTGGCAGAATATGGGGAGATAAGTGAGGGCAAGGAGAATCTCTTAGTCAGTTTGTGTACCGGTAATTAGATAATGCCAGCCCAGAGTTAGCACTCAATGAACATTTACTGACTGAATAACTTGGAAGAAGTTGGAGGACCTAGAAAGGCTTATTTAGGTGGGGATGGCTAAATATGCCTCTGCAACATGGAAACAGTAGGTAGCTGGAAGCACTTTTGCCTGAGGATCATGTGCTTATGAACTGAACATCTGAGCCCAGAGATAACACTGTGTCTTGTCAATCAGAACACCTAATCTCATGCCTCTTTCATTTTTCTTTTTTTGCCCCCCAACTTTAGTAAGATGATTTTTAATCTACTGACTGGCCCTAGTTTCTGCTCTGCTATGAGGAGTCAAGGGCAGAATCTACAGGGAGGGCAGAGGTTCAAATGGATACTCTGTCCTTCCACGTGCCCGGGTGGAGGCTCTCCCTGTCCTGCTGGTCTTAGGAGACTTGATTCTTTGTCTTGTTTTTGTTTGTTTGTTTCCATTAAATAAGGCAAATGTGGTTCTACTAGTCATTCATCTATTTACATCCATTCGTTCAAAAACTGTTTGTTGGCTGTCTTAAGTTTTACCTTCTTCTCGGAAAAGCCCTGCAACTACAAACTTTAATAAAGAGTCATCAGAAAATCCTTTCTCATCTGCTAAATTACTAGTACACACACACACACTAACTGGATCTGGCTGCAGGAGGTATCATGAAGAAAAGGCTTTCTTTTTGGAGGCCCTGAGGCTTTCAGTGAATGCCTAAGAGTTGTGAGGCTGCACCAACATCAGTCTTGGTGAGCCCAGCACTCAGGCAAGAACACTGACAGGTGAAGAAGGAAGTTGAGGCCCTTTTGCGTCTTCTGTTTTCAACATTTACTTTCCTCTTCTTACCACCAGATGGGTGGTGGTTTATTGGCTGATATGTTTAGCAACCTGGAACAAAAATTACTGTTCTCCGGAGAGAGGAAGGAGTGAGTATGGATGATATTTTTTTAAATTTATTATTATTAAAGATGTTAGATTTTTTTTTCTATTTTGGTAGTTGGTATGCAAAGCAGCAACCTTAAAACCATCAACGAATTATGAATCAGACTATGAGAACGCAAGAGTAGATAGGTCTGGGACATGTTTCATTGTGGTCTATTGCCATGGGTGGGGTGTGAAGGACATTGGTGGTGGCTTGTACCCTGGTCTTACTCCACAGAGGTGCTCTAGCTTAAACTTAAGGCTTGGGATTAGATGTCTTCTGGACGGGTGTTTGTCTGGGGAGGTCAGAAGAAGCATAGACAGAATTAGCTTTGTGGCTCCTACCTGGGCCACTTGGAGTGTTCTCTGTTGGCGTGTCCACTCTGTGAGAAGCTAGTTGCCATGACCAAGGCCTACTTCCTTGACACCACAATGTCTCAGTGGGGATTTGAGGAATTCCAGGTACAGGTTGATTCTTGAGTCAGAGCCAGAGAGAGCAATGTGAGGTGTGCTTGGGGAATCCTGAGAAGTCCTGTGTGAATGGATGCTAGGACAGGGATTGGGTGTTTCTGTTTTGTTTTTTTGAAAGGAAAAGAAAATTCACTGGAGCTTTTCAAGGAGGGATGTGACAGAATTGGAGCTGTGCTTTATGACAAACAATCCAGCAATCATTAGAGTGGTTTGGAGAGTGACAGATGGAGGCAAATAGACTAGGTAGAAGGCCATTTTAATAATCCAAGCAAGAGTTAATAAGGGTCTGAATTAGGGTGACAGCAAAGAGAATGGAGAGGAAGAGACGGAAAGAAGAGTCGTTGGGAGAAGTGACAGGTCTTGACAGCTGATCAGGCATGGGGCCTGAGGAAGAGGGACTCCCTCATCCTGACTGCGAGGCTTCAAGCCTGAGTGACTGGCAGGGTGAAGGTATTAACAGAATGAGAGAGGAGGGGGAGACACTGCTTCGAGGGTGGAGTTGGGATTTAGGTCCTTGATTGAATATGGGGTTGTTCCTGACACCTTTATCTTTTGAGAGGCATTATCCTCTCCTTCCTGGACGTATTTCTCTGCCCTGTGGAAGCCCGCACCTTCAGGTCCAACCTGCTGTGCTCAAGTGCTGTGGGCTGTATGTGGAATTCTCTCGGGCCCTTTTGGGCTGTGGCTCAAAGTTCGATGAAGCCTGCGTATGGTTCTAATTTCTTCATTTGGCTCGATTGCTCTCCTGTTGCAAAAACTAAAGAAGATGATGATTCTCTGCGCCACAGGATGAGAACCAGTTGCCTGGAGGGCTAGGCTGGAAGAAAGCAGCGTCCAGTGCCAAACACGTGCGGGGAGGGCCTGGAGCTTCCCCAGCGCGCCCCCGCCATCCCCAGGATGCTCTGCAGCCGAAAGCACAGGGCTGGCAATGATCTTGGGTTCCTCTTGAGAATGCTTGTGGATGACTTTCTGGGCTTTTCACAAAGTGTAATGTATCTGCTTTAATGAGCAGCAAAATACTGTTTGTAATAAAAGAGTTGCTCCTAGCTTTCCTGGAGTAGCCCCATTTACGTTTAATGTGCAGAAACATGGTACCAGGGAAGGGATGGTTTTTATGCAGAAAGACCTCATTTGATGTGAATGACTTATTCTTGAAAGTTCTAGGAAATTTATATTGTAGCCTTTTTTAATGCCTAGTGAGAAACTATTTAAAGATACCATGCTGCCTTTGTATAAGGTATTTAATAATGTGCCTGACATTTTCTTCTTCACTCGTCTGGTAACTTTTAAAGTTTCTTCCGTAAGAAAAAGCACGGAAGACAGGAAAGAGCATGGTCGTTGGTATGAGACAGACCTGGTCCATGTTCCACTGGGCCTCTGCAGTGGACGTTACTGAAAGCTTGTCTCACATAATTTTCTCCTTAAAAGGGAGCGTTTTTTGTGGTTTGCGAGGATACCTGATTGGCTGAAGGGAATCCTATCCCCCTTTGCTAAAGATTGGTTCGTGAGTGGGTATGTGAACCCAAATGAGGCTACCAAGAAATGAGGAGGGGTCTGAGGATCTGCTGAGGGGTGCTAGGAAAGTCCTTGCTCACGCTTCAGGGACATTTTCCTAAAGACTGTCTGGCTAGTGCATGTAAAATAAGGAGACACCATCCCATGACCGTGAAAGGAGCTGTCTTTAGGGTGACCCTGAAACGTGAATGTCTGACAGAAGGAATCTGAGGCCTCAGGCACATTTTGGGGCTTCTACATAGAATAACCCGAAATTATAGACCACTTCTGAACTTGCAGTTCTGTGAGCCAGTGAATTTCCTAATTGTTTACAGCTGTTTGAATCGTTACTGCTATTAATTGCCTTTGGAAGCAGCTTAACTGACACAACCACTAACTGATTTAGGACCCAGGCGGATTGCTTCTCCACGTTAGCCTCGGTATTCGTATCTATGAAAGGAACAGAAGTAGAAAAGGAATGGAGAGTTTTGGAAAAGATGGCAATCTACCTGTTGAGCTGTGGTGCTTGGGGATCATCAAAGTTGACTTCTCTCCCGTTGCCTTTCCACAGATGGCCATGGACTCTTGATTCTTCTTCTAAATAGGTTCAGAGGCTTCTAGTTGGACAAGACTCAGTGACATGACTACGCAACTGGCCTCTTTTGCAACAGAGATGAGAAGCAGCTGCTTCTTTTTATGTTCTTGATTCCTAAATGGCCCTGGGCCTGACTTTAATGGATGTTAGACAAATTCTGCTGCTGGAGTATTATTGCCTTTGCCCCAGTGACCTTTTGTGCAAAGCATCATCTGAGTCTCAAGAAGGACAAAGATCTAGGAGTCCATTGAGCTTTGAGACTTGCTTGGGTGATTATTTTCTGCTGGCTGTTAATAGATGTCTAGTTGTATTGCTGGATGTAGTCTGTGACTTGGTTTCTTCAAAATCTGGGTGTCAGCTACTACTCGCTCCATTTATTCTTGTCTTCATCCAACAAATAATTATTGAACACATACTGTGTGCCAGAAACTTTTCTAGCCTTAGGGATTGTATTAATTTGTTAGGGCTGCCATAACGAAGTCCTACAGAGTGGGTGGCTCAAATACTCCAAGATCAAGAGGTTGGTTGGCAGGGTTGGTTTCTCCTGATGCTTCTCTCTTTGACTTGCAGATGGTCATCTTCTTCTGTCTTCACATAGTCTTTCCTCTGTATGCATGTCTTGTCCAAATTTTCTCTTCTTAGAAGGATGCCAGTTATTTGGATTAGGGCCTAATTTTAATTCCATTACCTCTTAAAGACCTTATCTCCAAATATGTTTATATTATATTGGAGCCTAGGGCCTCAACATATGAGATGGGTGGGGAATGAGGCAATTCAGTCCATATCAGGTCTACAGCCGGTCACAAGAAAGACAAATCCTGAGATTTGCTTTGCTTTTTGGTTTTTTTAAATTCTCAACCGAGGATATTTTTCCATTGCTTTTTCAGAGAGAGTGGAAGGGGGAGGAGAGACAGAGAAACATCGATGTGAGAGAGACACATCGATTGGTTGCCTCCCACTCAAGCCCCAAGGGGTACTGAGCCTGCAACTGAGGTATGCACCCTTGGCCACAGTCGAACCCAGGACCCTTTGGTCCATGGGCCAATGCTCTAACCACTGAGCAAAACTGGCTAGGGCACAAATCCTGAGATTTGAATATGAGCTCTTTGCCCTTGATGCTCTCTTATTTTGTTTCCTTGATGAAGTGATGGACTGAAGGGTAGCAAAGGTATTTTCAGCAGCAAAGGAGCTCTTCTAGATGGGGTTCCTAATCCTTCCTCTTCTTTGCAAGAGCTGATCCTTTACAAAAACAGTACATCCTATTGCTGTTTTTGCTGATTCTATGCAAAGTGATAAATTTAGCCTAACTCTTTCTGAGTTGTAGGTAAAACACATTTAGAATTACAGAAGAAGAAATAGCAAGCTGTCTGCAGAAATGTATTCAGTGGCAAGATGACTGTCATCCCTGGAGATTATGTTTAGCTATAGCTATGATATGATTGCAGATCATCTTCATTAAGCATTTGTTCTATCACAGGCTTTGTGCTAAATGTGTTATGTACCTCATTAGCCCACAGAACCTTGTCTTAATATCCTAATTCCCATTTTTCAGATGAGAAAATTGACACTTAAAGAAGTGAGGTCACCTTGCTCAGGTTTGGCTGCTCTGCCTGGACCCAGAGCCTGTGCTATTGCTACCAAGAAGCACTGCTGGGAAAATGTGGCATTCACTTTTGTTTAGGGAGGCATGGAGTAGGCCATGGTAGCGGGTGCATCTTTGCTGAACTTTAAATTCTAGAACTCTAAAGCTGGAAAGGACTGATGAAATCATCTAAGTCCTTGCTCAAGGACATTTCTTGGGTGAGTTAAAAAGATACTATTATAATTCTGGTTTTCTGATTCTAAATCTGGTATCCTTTAATCTCCCCCATGAGGTCCCTTTGACTCTTCATTTACTGTACCATAATAATTATGATAACAAAGCCATAATGTTATTTTTAGAGTGCCTTTTAGTTCTCAAAATGTTTTCACCTACTTAAATTGGAAACAAAACAATGGGCTTTAATTGACTAAACAGGAAGTACCCTGGGCTCTTCCGGCCAAAGGGGAATTTAACCACGATGACTGGGAAATGTCTCAGCAGCCATTTTTCTACCAGTGTGGATTGTTTTTAGACTGAATCCCAGTTGCTAAGATTGACTAGAAGGAAGAGACTCTGACTCCTGCTCATTACCCTGAGGCAGAGAACAAAGCTTTCAGAATCAGGACACAAAGGACCCAGTGCAAAGAACAGAACTGCAGCATGGCGGAAAATCAAAAAGAAGTGATTTCAGGGGAAAGCCAGAAATTAATATATCAGTAAGATTTTTTTGGTGCTGAGCAATAGAATCCTATGCTGGCTAAAATAGGAGAGAAATAAAAAGAAAAGCGTTGCTCTGCTGTAAGGTGGTGCATCTAGGGGTGGAAAGGAAGGTTGGAGAAAGCAGACTTAGAACAGAAAAGAACCAGGCAACTCCAGATTGTCTCACAAACTGGAATGAATGAACATGAGCCTTATCTTCCAATAAAACTGTCTTCCATAGTTTTACTTCATTCAAGGATTAAAAATCCAGAAGAGCAAGTTCAATTGGCCAAGCTTAGGTTATATGCCTGCCCTTGACTGTATGCTGCGGTTAATAAAAATCCTGGTAACCTCCAAGGACAGCTTCAGCTGTCACAGAGGGAGGGCAGGCACCTGGCTTTACCACCCTTCCCATCAAGAGCACAAAATGATCTCAGGACCCCTTTGTCCACAGAGGGATGGCCAGACCTATAGAGAATTTTTATAAGAATTTATTCACGCCATTGATGACATATGTGAGGCACCAGATCGCAAATGCTCCTGAGAATAACAGTTTTGCAGCCTCTTTTATGCATTTGAAATTAGGGAGGGACAGTAAGGAAGACCACGTGGAGGTGGGAGAAAGCCAGATGGGAATTGGATTAAAGTATGGTTAACAAGATTATGTGTTCTCTTGAGGGTGGTTAAGGTTTATGTCAAAAGTGTGTTACCTAGATGCACAGAAACCATGAACAGGGCTTATTTAAGGCAAAGATAAACCTTTTGCTAAAGAAGTTTGTATGCCTGGGGCATGACTACCCACCATGACCTGTCCAGTTAGGAATGTATGATCAGATCACCCTGTGAGGTGACTTTTCATAGAACTCCTTTTTTTGTCCATAACTTTATACCCTGAAAAATTACTGAGGACCTCAAAAAGCTTTGGTTTATGTAGATAACATATTAGAAATGAAAACTGATAAACTTTAAAATATTTATTTAGTAATTCATTTAAAAGTAGCAACAATAAACCCATTTCATTTTAACATAAAGAGTGTATTTTTAAAATGAAAATAACTATTTTCTAAAACCAGAACTATTAGTGGAAAGAGTGGTGTTGTTCTATGTGTTTGCAAATTTATTTATGTCTGGTTTAATAAAAGACAGCCAAATTGTTACATCTACTTTTGTATTCACTTTCTTCTGATATTTTATTTTGGTTACAGTATATGAAGAAAAATTGGCCTCACACAGATGTGTATTAGGAAAAGGTAGGAGTGTTTTAATAGCCTTTTGGCTAATTGTGGAGATTCTTCTTTGATATTATACCAAAACTCAACAAGTAGTCGTTTCTTAAACTCTGAAAGTCTGTTTTCATGATTAGATACTTTAAAGTCCACCAGTATCTCTTGTACTCAACTGTCTTTCACCCACGCATGATTTTGTAACCATCATGCATTAGTCATTTAGAAAATGTTGCTTTGCTGAGTTATGCAGAGCTTCCAATTGTTCACAGACATCATCGACAATATACACAATCATAGAATCAATATCACTACCAATCTCATCAGAAAAATATTTAAGCATTGGGACACTGCCAAGCCCATGGTGGCAGATACTAGTTTCCTAATATTTTCCTTCAGATGAAATCTCATTAGTAGCAAAAATATATCAGCAAAAATAGTCAGTGGTTTTCCTTGAAGCGACAGTCATATTTCATTCCTTTTTGGAGAAAGTTTCTGCCTAATACTCAAGGCTAAAGAACCATGGTTTGTCTGTAAGTCATTCTCTCTAATCAAAACAAAATTGTGACAAAAAAAAACCTCATCCAGCTCACACTCAAGCAATTACACAAGTGGTTTTCCCCAAAACAACTCTCATACTTCTGCATGCAACCGAACCTTTACACGTATAGAATTTCCCATTTCCCCAAAGAGAGTAACATGACAGGTACCAGGGGGCGGGGCTTAATAAATTAATAATTCATTATTTTTATTGAGGTAAAATTGGTATATAACATTCTATATGTTTCAGGTGGACAACATTATATAATAACTCCTACTGCTTCATCATTGAGATTTTTAAATAAAACTGGCTTAAATGCATCAGTTTAATCCAGCGTTTTATGTGGCGATGAAGAAAGAACACTGGCTGCGAGAACCGCTTGGTGGCTCTGCCTGAATCTGTGCAAAGGGACCAGTGATTTGACTCACTATTGGGTTTGGGAGCTTTTTGTTGGTTTGTTTATTTTGTTTGTTTGTTTGTTTTTGGCTTTTTATTTGGTAATAATTTTAAATTTTAAATTTTTTCAAAAAACAATAATAATACAGAGAACACCCATACACCCTTTATTTCCATTCACCATTTTTAGGCCATGTGCCTCTCCCTCTCATTTTTGTTTGCTGAATCATTTGGGGGTATGCTCCATATATCATCGTCATTTAGCCCTCAATATTTCAGTGTGTAGTTCCAAAAGATACTCTCTTCAGTAGTCACAGTGCAGTTATCAACTTTATAAAGTTACACTGATACAACATTTTTATTGCCCAGATTCGAGTTTTGGCAGTTGACCTAATGAGGTCATTTATATGTACAAGATCTATTGTGGAGTCAGATATTACATTTATTTATCTTGTCTCTTTAGCCTCCTTAATTTGAAATGTATTTCCACAGCCTTTTTTTGTAGTTGTTCTTTTACGACACTGACATTTTTGAGAGTAAAGGCCACATTCCTTGCAATATTGTGATTTGTAAGAAATACATATTTGATGATTCAAATAACCAAAATATATTTTTCATATATATATTAGGTCTTCATCCACAATTCCTGGCTCATAGCTCCTAAAACCTTCATGAATTCTTACTATTTTTTTATTGATAGAGAGAGAGAAAGAGAAAGACATCAATGTGAGAGAGAAACATCAATTCATTGCCTCCCACATGTACCCTGACCGGGAATCAAACCCGCCACCTTCTGGTGTATGAGACCACTCTCCAACCAACTGAGCCACATTGGCCAAGGCAAAGTCTTACCTTTTCAACTGTTTATAATATATTCCTGTACTTAATTACTTTGGTGCTAAAATTGTCCTAGATCTTACCCATGGGAGCCCTCCAAGCTGCCTCCTGTGTCCTTGTGACATGTTCCAATCACTTTTCCCTTCCTGAGCGCTTTCTTACTTTCTGGTGGAAGTTGCTGCCAGTTCATCTTGTACCTACTTTGCCCCAGTCACCGACTCCCTATTTCTTCGAGGGGGGCTGATTCCTTTTAGCTCCCGTTGCTTTTGTATGATCCACCCAAATGTCAGTTGTATAACGAGAGTTTTGACCTCTTGGACTTCCTGAAAAGTATCTCAGGGACTCTGAGCAGCCTGTGGGCACTTTGAGTGTTACTCCTGGATATAAATTATGCTTAAGTTAACTCTGTGCTAAGGTGTTCATAATTTGCCTTGTGTGATGTGTATTAAATTAGCTTAATTGAGGAGCTAAAGCCTCAGTAGCTGAGAGACCTTGACCACTTAGCTCCTCCCTCCTCTCCCTCTCCCTCTCCCTCTCCCTCTCCCTCTCCCTCTCCCTCTCCCTCTCCCTCTCCCTCTCCCTCTCCCTCTCCCTCTCCCTCTCCCTCTCCCTCTCCCTCTCCCTCTCCCTCTCCCTCTCCCTCTCCCTCTCCCTCTCCCTCTCCCTCTCCCTCTCCCTCTCCCTCTCCCTCTCCCTCTCCCTCTCCCTCTCCCTCTCCCTCTCCCTCTCTTGTCTCTCCTCCACGTGACCTCACATTCTTTCTTTTTTCTCCACCCATAACAATTTGATAAAAAGAAAAAAACATGAATTTTGGAATTAAGCTGGCCTGGGTTTGAACTTGTTAGTTACTTGACCTTAGACAAGTTTTCTTTTCTCTCCCAGGTTCACTTCCTCCATCTGACCTTGAAGCTACCACAAGCATACGTGGCTCTATTACACTTTACTTCACTGCTCTTCACAGATTTTTTTTTACAAATTGAAGGCAAGACCCAGCACCAGCAAAATGATTACGACTCACTTTATTGCAGTTGTCCGGAACTGAGCCCACATGTCTGAGGAGCGCCTGGCACTACAGAGTCATTGAGGTGATTAGATGACATTTAAGGCATTTGGGCCCTGGCAGGTGGCTCAGTTGGTTAGAGCATCGTCCCAATACGCCAAGGTTATGGTTTCGATCCCCTGTCAGAAACATACGAGAATCAGCCAATAAATGCAGTAATAAATGGAGCAGCAGATCACTGTTTCTCTCTCCCTCTCTCAAATCAATTTTTAAAAATGTTTAAAAGCATTTGGCACCTTGCTAGGTTCATGGAAGACCCACCACCCAGGTTCCTCTGCTTCCCTTCCTTCAATCACCGCCAGTTTTCTCCTGTGCTTACTGCAGAGCTCCTTGGCCCTGTCCTTAGATTACTCCACCTCACAGATGCTCTTCTGTTCCCCTGTGCCCTGCTGTGCCAGTGCCCCCGGCAGAGCCGCACATTCCAGATGCTGCGGGGAAAGCCCTTGATTCGGGCTGAACGCACGGGTGATATTCGCTAAAATGCAGATGGCACATTAGGCACCTATGGGAAATGTGTGTATTGGATTGGAAACAGGCAAAAGCAAAATCTTGTGGCAAAAAACAGGCTCCTGGTGGAGGGTGGGCAGGAAGAAACAGAGGCAACTGACTGGAGCTGCCGTATTTCTCTTCTGGAGCCCAGATCTCCCCGCTACAGCCCAGGTACAAATGAAGGCAATGCCCCCGGCCATCGGGGGTGATTTATATGAAGGACAGGACCAGGAGAGCTGGGAGTCGGGGAGACAGTATCTTGGAGACTAGAGTTGAAATCCACAGGATGTTTAATTACCCGTCTTTGTGTCAGATGGCTGTGCTGGTTAAATGAGCCCGAGCCCGGGATGAGTGCACAAAATCAGTGGAGTTGTGGGGGCAGATTGAATGCACCCCGAGAACTGTGACCTGCCAGCCAAACGTGGGCAGAGGCTGTGCCCAATGATGTGACAGGACACCCCCGAAAGCTCAACATTTCTGTAGAACAAAACCGGGTTCAAACAGGAAATTGTGTTCACAGAGACCATTACAATGACCACAAGGTAGGAATTATGATTCCTCGGTAGAGAGCTAGAGCTGTTTTTGTCCAAGGATCTTTTTTGACAGGTACTTTTATATTTCTATACAAATCTTTTCCCTTTTGGCAGCAGTTTCTATTTTCAAAACCCTGACCTAAGAGTTCATGTTGTAGACTCACGAATTGTTAGTGCTAAAGAGATCCTTAGAGATCACCTACTTCCACCCTGTTATTTCTTTTTGGCTGAGATTACTGAAGCCCAGAGATGTCTAATGAATTCCCCAGAGTCACACAGCTTGTTTGGGGTGGGCCAAGGTTAGAAGCTTGGCTGCCTGACTTCTAGTCCAGAGCTCTTTCCCAGTCTCTCTTTTTAAAATATCTTCTCAAAAATTATAGATCCTGCACTTTCTTTGGTCAAACACTACTCATGAAAAATATTTAATAGATGCCACCAGCCAGTTCTACATCCACATTTTTGCTTTAAGTGAAGTCATTTCTCCCTTCAAGGAGGTTCCTAATAATCTGAAAGACAGGAATACTCTTTTAACACAGGTTATAGTTCAGCAGAAACTGGCTCAAGGTTGTTTATACATTCATTCAACAGATATTAATTGCTACATTCATACTTGACCATACGTTTAATACTTTGTGGGGGAATAAAAGAAATATGTTCTATGAGGGCTGGGAGGTGGTTATTTTTGCTATGAATTAGTTAGATATTATAATGTCATATGGCTCATAAAAACCACAGAAGAATCAAAAAAAGATTATTTAGCGATTTTTAAAAATGATTTCCATACTCCTATAAGAACAAAAATAAATAGGAATGAGGTATTTAAATTAGAATTTTAACCTAAAGATGACTTGAAACTAATTTAAATATGGGGAAATGTTAACTGGCCGTGTTCTGTCTTCAGTGAGGACTTTGCAGAAGGAAATGAGCTCAAGGTACAGTGGGAGAGATTGTGTTTGTATGTATCTGTGTTAAGTGTTAAGAAAGAAACATTCCTGAACACTCAAGGTGAGAAATCTAGGCTTTGGGATCAGGACAGACTCTTTAGAGGAGAGAAGGAAGCTCCTTTTCTTCTTGGTCAGGTCTCTCCTGCCAAGTTTAGGTTAGTAAGTGTTATGGCAACATTTTTATTATTTTCCCCAGGCTTAAGCATCCATGGAATCCCTGCATTTTTGCAACTCCTGAGTTCCTGCTCTACCCTGCTGGGCCTGTCCATAGGCACCAAGTCCTATCAAACTTCCCATAATGAGAGCTAGCCCTCCAGGTGTCAGGCCCATGAGTCTGTCTGGTGGCCACCCCCAAACATATTGGCCTAGCACAGGTGTTAGGGTCTTGTCCTCAGAGTGTGGTTCTGGACTCAGCACGATCAGCATCATCCCCCATGTACTGAATTAGAATCTGCAGTTTAATCCCCAGTGGTTTCTATGCCTATTAATGTTTGAGAGGCCTTGTTCTAGGACACTGGCCACCAAGTCAGACAGACTTGACTTCAAACCTTTGTTCTGCTGTTATCTGACTCTCTGACCTTGGCTAAGTCACATACTCTATCTGAGACTCAATGTTCTCATCTATAAAATGGGTATAGGCTCCCTCTTAGGCTCTCAGAAAGGTTTTTCCCTTTATTTACCTCAGTCCTTTATTATATTTTTCTCTGAGAGCAAGTACTACAACTTGAAATTACTTTTGTCTATATTGTTTTGAAGGGAAGTCCTGTGAAGTTGGGAGCCATGCCTATCATTTTTATCCTGGCATTCTGGGGCCTTGCACAGTGCATGGCACCCCAGGGGTGGCGCAATTATTTGTTGAATAACTGAGTATTACAAAAAGGGGAGGGGAGGGGAGGGGAGGGGAGGGGAGGGGAGGGGAGGGGAGGGGAGGGGAGGGGAGGGGAGGGGAGGGGAGGGGAGGGGAGGGGAGGGGAGGGGAGGGGAGGAAACTGACTTCACTAGAAACCAGCCAGCCTCATGCTGGTCCTAGAGGCATCCCCCCCATATCTGCAGTTTGCTTTTCTGCAGTTTCAGTTCCCCTGGGTCAACCGTGGTCCGAAAATATTAAATGGAAAATTCCAGAAATAAACAATTGTTAAATTTTAAATTGCACTGCTGTGAGCCCCGTGATGAAATCTCACGGCCTGCTCCGCCCCGCGCCGCCCGGCGCGCGTCCTCCTTGGCCCCGCATCTCCAGGCGGCACACGCTCTCCTCTCCGCCCTGTTAGGCACTTAGCCGGCTTGGCCACCAGATCCCCTGTCCTGGCATCACAGTGCTTGTGTTCAAGTCACCCTGTTTTACTTGATAATGGCCCCAACGTGCAAGAGTAGAGATGCTGGCCATTCGGACATGCCAACGAACAGCTTCCTTTAGGTGAAAGTCCTCGACTTACTAAGGAAAGGAAAAACACCTTTTGCCGAGGTGGCTAAGATCTATGGTAAGAACAAATCTTTTATCTTATAAATTGCCTAATTTGTAAGTTAAACTTTATCATAGGTATGAATGTGTAGGAAAAAGCATGGTGTATACAGCGGTCAGCATTACCCATGCTTTCAGGCATCCATGGGGGTGTTGGAACGCCCCCCCTGTGGATAAGGGGGCTGCTGTGCTAAAAGGCAGAGCACGGTGTCTCCAGGGGTCCCAGCCCTGCAGGGCTTGGGATGACATCCTTACTGGACTGAGTTTATTCTTGCAGAGCCTCCGACCCTTTAGCTGTTAAATAGGGAAAATCGCCCACCACCTGCATATCTTATGATGCTGTAAAGTGGAAAAAGCATGTCGTTCTTGTGAAAACGATTTGTTCAACATTATAGCACATGAGCAAAATGGGGTGCTCCGTAGAAAGAACACTAGCTTGGAAGTAATAAAACCTCATTTCTGACGTGGTTTCCTATTTACTAACTGCCCGCCGTCAGCACTTTGGAAGCAGGCAGATAGGCCTGGGCAAAAATTCTAAAGCTGTGTGGACTCGGGCAGGTGCCTTACACTCTCTGAGCCTGCTTTCTGATCTGTAGAACGGGGTTGAACTAAATCCTAGGGAGTACAGGCACCTCGGAGATATTTTGGGTTTGGTTCCAGACCACCACAATTAAGCGAGTTCTGGCAATGAAGCGAGCAGTAACCCTTTTGCTGGTGGTGGGTCTTGCCTTCAATTTGTAAAAAGCGCAACATCTGTAGAATGCAATAATGCAAAACGCGAGGTAGGCCTATGTTTAGCACGTCTGACACATGTCCATTCCTCGACAAGTCATCTCAGCCCCACTTTTCTGATGATTGGGATATTAGGAAACATAAAAGCCCTGTCCTGCCAGGTGATATTCTTGTGTGCTAAATTCAAGCTGGGGAAGCCTTATATTGTCCCTGCAGCTCCTCCTTTCCAGTGGCTCCAAATTCCCAGTCATTTTCTGGTTCTGGTGCAGGCTTACTCAGTGTTATTTGCGAACTACTCCTTCCAGTGGTATTAACTTGTAACTATAGGTGTTTGTGCTTGATCTGAGAGAGATGGAAATTAAAAGAGCTTTCTAGAGGCAAAGGAGCAACAGGTGGTTGGAGTTACTATTCAGAGACACCTGGCCCTGCTGAGTGTACCTGCAAAACATGGAGCAGGTACCTGCTAATTTGAAGAGGCTGGCAAACAGTGGATAGCTATGGTGAGAAAGAAATATTGCAGTTTGCAGTCTTGTACTTGGAAAATGACAGTGCAGTAAACTCGTGTAAATCTGGAGCCTCTAGAATTCACAGTTTTAAGCGTCAAACCTTGTGTCTGCACAATCTCAGGGAAACTCTTTGCAAAGTTTAAAACAAAAAGTGCCAATCAACTGGTTGCTGATATCAGGGCTTGCCTGATTTCCTGCTTCTCTGTTCCTCCTCGCAGCTGGATCTCCTTGAATCCTGCCTGCAGCTCAGCTGGTGCCGCCCCATACCCTGAGCCAAATCCTTCTCGTTGCCGACAGGGCTTGAAGAACTCCAGTGGCTTCCAGGTAATCTGGCACCACCCACCCTGGTATCTGAGCCAGTTCTGCTCTGAGTCTGGCCTTGTCACCTTGAGCCTTTGATAGTTGGGGTCCACCTTTCTGATGTCCCCGAATCCATCCTTGTTGTCACCCTGTTTGTCCTGAGCTTTGAAATGATTCTTTTTTTCATTAGATTCTAATTATTCACCTGTCAGAATGTTCTGTTACTTCTTTCCTCCAGATGTCAATGTCTTTCTTGGATTATGGCCTGTGTCTAAATAATGAGGCTTTTCACCTCCACAGGTTGGTCTAGACAGTGGAGATGCTGTGAGCTTTGAAATCAGCCAGACCTAGGTTCCAGTTTCAGCTGGGCTTTTTCTTAACTATGTGACATTGGACATGTGGGTCAATTTTCTCATCTATAAAACAGGAATGTTAATAATAACATGGCAGGGTGCTATATCCTGAAGGAAAATAGACAAATACATTGGAGGACCTGGCACATGGTAGCTGTGAACACATGAACAACGACAAAATAATACCAATGGTGCTATTATTTATTGAGCATTTACCACATACGAGGCATGGATCCAAATGTTCCCCATAAAAAAATTAATACTATGATCCACATGTCACAGATGAAGAATCTGAGGTGTAGCCAGGTCAGTAATTTAACCCAACATTACCCAGAGAACAAAGGTCAGAGCCTGGATCTGAGCCATGATCTGCTTGTCTAACTCTAAAGCCTAACTTCCTTCAATCACACTATACTGTCAATAAATAATATGAGCGTCTTCCACCCACTTGGATGAATTTTCTCCTGTTCTCTGAAGCCGAGTTTGTCCGAGGTATTTACTGTGCCCTTCTGGACATAAATGATTGCAAGTTTCCTCTTCCCACTCCCCTCAGTATGCCCCATTCTGTTCCCATGGAACATTTTATGGCTGGCCATGTCACAAGATATGACATCCTCAAGTCTATGATGCCAAACAAATTTGAGTTTTACAATATTGAATTGGTTTTAGATACAGCCATGGGAGTAATTTTAAAATCTGGGCTCCCAACCAACAAAGTAATTTACCTTTATTAATGGGAAAATAAACATCTCTGTAAAGAATGGTTTCTTCCTTCCATGGCCCTTGTCCTCAGAAATCCAGAGCTGGGAAGGCATCATGCACACCTGAGGATGTCATGCGAGGCCAAGAGAGCAGGTTGTAGACCCAGAGTAGACCTTATGTATAGTAGTGCCCCCCCTTAATGTGGTTTTGCTTTCCATGGTTTCAGTTACCTATGGCCAACCCCAATCTGAAAATACTAAATGGAAAATTCAGGAAATAAACCATTCATGAGTTTTAAATTGTACCCTTTCTGAGCAGCATGATGAAATCGTGTGCCACCTTCTCGGTCCTGCCAGGGACATGAACACTCCCTTTGTGCAGAGTGTCTACGCTCCCCACCCAGTAGTCATTTAGTAGCCACCTCAGTTATCAGACTGACTGTTGGGGTATCACAGTGCTTGTGTTCAAGTCACCTGTATTTTACTTAATAATGGCCCCAAAGCACAAGAGTAGTGATGGTGATGATGTGGATATTCCAAAGAGAGGCCATAAAGTGCTTCCTTTGAGCGAAAAGGTGTGTATGCATGGGGAAAAAACCTAGTGGCTATAGGGTTCAGTGCTGTCTGCGGCTTCAGGCACCCACTGGGGGTCTTGGAATTTCTCCCTTGTGGATGCAGGGAGGCGTCTACTGTATGTATCTACTTGCCCTTTCCCTGTGACTGTGCTTCCTGCTCCCTCAATTTCTGTTGACTGTTGTCTGCATCTTCTCATTAAAGGTTAGGCTGGAGTCATGGAGGGACCCTTTTGTGGGGTGTCTATAGCAAGCCAATGAATTGTGAGGACTTTATTTAAGATTTGGCCACCCAAAGCACCAAATGATCATCCAGGTGATGTAGCAACACAGAATAGGAAAAACAATAACTTACTGATGCAACTATTGTCCTGAGTACTTTGTATACAGTATCTTATTTAATTATCCAATAATCCTGTAAGGGAACCATTATTTTCATTTATACAAAACTGTGACTCAGAAAATGAAATAAACTGTTTCAGACTAAACAGTTACTAAATAATGGTACAACTCAACATATTTTATAGGACACACCTTTCCAACCCAAGGTTCAGGTAGAGAATAATAAGTGTAAACTCTGAAGACTGGTGTCAAAAGTTCTCATTGATTCAATACCTCTTATATCAGATGCGTAATTAGAATCTACCCCAAACTGACGTGAGTTTATAGCCAGAGCCTGAAACTGAGAGATGCCGTTCAGCTATTTGCATACAAATAGACTACAATTATTATGAAGTATAGTCCATTATGGAATTCAGTTTAGTTTGCATTTTTAGCTAAAAACATAAATTCAGCTAAGAAAGAGTTAGCTTGATCAATTACATTTTTGTGAACCCAGTTTTGTTTTTTAAGGTTTCTAAATTAATGTGCTCAAGGGGAAAAAAATACCCCTGAGCTAAAATTATGTAATCAACATGGGAAATGAGATTGAAGTTTTTGAAAGTTTGGGTCTCCTTCCAAGGAGTTTGCCAGAAATCTCAGCCATCACTTTGATTTGGGCTCTGATCTCAATGTTGAATCGGCGGTGCTAGACTGTCAATCTGTGGGACAAGCTTTGGATAGTATGATCTCCCTGGAGGACCAGAAGACTCCTGGATTCCAGACTCACGGCTCTGGATCTTTTCTCTTTTTCTTCCTGGGCAATCATAGCCATTCTGCCAGGAGCTACCGTAAGAGCTAATGTGTGGGATTTCGAGTTAGACAGATATGGGTGTGAGAACTGACTTTGTCATTACTTACCTGTGTATCTGTGAACAATTTCTTTTACCTCTCTATGCTTTATAGCCTCCTCATGTTTAAAAAAGAGACTTATAATAGCATATACTTCAAATGGGTGCTGTAAGAATTAAGTGAGATAATGAAAGTCCTCAGTATAGTTTATGGTACATGGTAATCACTCTGAATAAAAATCATTATAAATGTTATAGGATTGATTGCTAACATGCATAACCTAATAAGTTCAGTGACCCATGTGGTCTAGTTGCTGAGCTGTGCTTCGCATTCAGGGAAACATAGTCCTACATCTAAAGGCAGTCAAGAGTAGTGGAAAGCTCCTGTTTGTATTTCTTGGAGAACATAGAGGAGGGTCCCATTACTGTCACCTTGACACTTTGCATCATCCCTTTTTCTTTTTATCCCTCCAATTCCCTTATACCCTGTAGCTGCTCCTGCATCTCTTGCCTATAAATCTCAGCTCCAAAAAAACTCTCTTAATAACTAAATGACAAAGCTTTTCGATCTCTCATCTCTTTACCCCTCCTTCTATTACTTTATTATGTAGAGCAGCTTAGCTTCTCTCTCAGTAAGCAAAAAATCCTTCTTAGTGGGATTGGGAAGGAGTGGGAATCAGCAGGCAATGCAGGATTATTTTTGTTGGGCTGGAGGTGGAGTGGGGTGGCTGTGAACACTTGTAGACTAATAACTCTAGTTATATCACACGGATATAATCTCCAGAGCAAGAAGAGTTCTGGCATCTCGGCTGCTCACTCTGCTCCCGAAGCCCTACCTCATGAGGATTGTTGATACATTTAACCAGGAAGAGAGTAAGAGATCAGCAAACACAAAATTTTCTGTGTCCACGAAAGGTCTTTCCATAGGAAACTCAGTTTAAATAAGCTGAAGCCAACAAGCAATTAATCACTGGATAAGAAAATCTTAGCACTTACTATAATGACTTGCTCTACGTTTCGTACAATGTGTCTAAAAGCATAACAGAAATGAATGCTTCCTTTTTTTGTCTGCTGGAGTAAACTTGGCATGAGTTATCAGGTATAAACTACCTGGAAGGTGAACAGCACTGCGAGGATGAGTTGCATCAGGTTAACTAAAATGTCCACATGGCCATACCGTTGGCAGAAAAATGCCTCACAACTGCTAACATTTATCGAGCAATTCTCTTGTGCCAGGCATTAGTCTAATTGTTTTGCATATACACCGTTTTATCTTCTCAACAATTCCAGGAATCAGGTGCTCTTATGAGCACCATTTTACAGTTGAGAAAATGAAGGTTTAGAGAATTAAAATAACTTGCCCAGGGTCATACTGTTAAAAAAGGATAGTGTCAGAATTTAAATTCAGGGCTTGTGGTCTCACCCACTACTGAACAAGATGCTGAGTTCCAGGTTAAATACAAGGACTAAGGAGAGGATCATCTACAAGAAGACAGACAAAAAAGGTTAAAAATCCTTCAAGAAACTAGAAAGAAATTGGAGCAAATGGTCCAGGACTAAACTGTGAATCAGGCAAAACGCTGAACGATTTGAAGTCAAGCGTGTGGCCTGTTGGGGGAGACGGTCCTGAAGGCTTAAAGCTGGTGAGTAGAGCTGGGTGGCCTCTTCCCTAAGTAACTCATGATCTAGATGAGAAAATAAGATGTATGGAAGATATTAGTGAACTATAGAGGAAAGGTATGCAAGGGCCACTGAATGGGCATTGTGGATTATATAGGCCGTACGAGGGGTCTCCTTCTCTGTTGCTGTTTTATACAGATCGGATGCACAGGCAAAAACCAGGCATCTAGTTCCAACCAGGCATCCTGGAGTCAGAAGTTCCAAGTGCCAGGGGACTTCTCTCCCTGCAGTGTGTGGAGTCACCTTTGCGAGCAGCACTTTGGGGAGGCAGGAGCAGGGAGCTCTGGCTCGCCTGGCGGAAGCATGTCCACTGGAGCTGCATCGTGGGGCCATCTCAGCCCGGCTCTGGTCGTAGATGCTGTTCTGTGGGCCTTCTGCGAGAAGCCTTGTTTCCTTCACTGTATTTGGCTAAGACAGCAGTCTTGTGGGTGGCTTCAGAATTAAGTTTGGAACAGAGGAAGTATTGCAACACATGCCAAGAATTGAATCTTATTTTTAAAAGCTGCTTTTTACAGAACTGAAGATCTGTGACCCTCCCTGTTTACAGCAGACCCACACATTGGAATTGATATAGGGTGGGTGATTTGAGCATCCTTTAGTGGCAGGTTTATATTCAAGAACTATTCTCAAGGGTACCACTTCCTTTTAGGAGTGATTACAAGCCCTCAAACCCTTCCTGGGGTTCTCCTCCTTGTCTTGTTTTTCCCATTGTGAACAAGCTTTGTGAGTTCGGCACGTTGCTTTGCTTTATGAAAAAGAAGGTATATTTTGTTGTTTCACACTCAAGTGTCTTACTTGGCTAAGTGATCATTGAAATGCAATAGTTCAAATAGAAATCTGGGAAGGGGGGTTGGTGGAGCATATTGAGGCCACCGGAAGAAGCATTCGCTTACCCTCTGCTTCAGGTAGTCCTTGATAATCCAAGATGAGAGCATCCTTGGAAGGTGCAGTGACAGAAATGATGCAGCAAACAAATGTGGAGATGTCTGCATGAAAGAATGCCTGGAAGCACTGATGGCACCATTTCCCTCCTAGCCCACCAATCCTTAGGCTTCTCTCTTAATTTCTGAGTTGCAGCAATGCCCTGATTTGTAGGAGATGAGGGCACTGGTGACTGTAGGCAGTGGCTCAGAGGTCAATGGGTGGGATTTCCAGACTTTAGTCATGCAAGGCAAAGCCGACCCACTAAGTGTGAGAGGAAAGGGCATATCTGTTTCTTCAACTGGAACATGGGGATCCTGATCTAGCTCTGTGAAGGCTGGAGGCAAGATCAGTGTCCTAGTGTTGGTGAAGCATTAGGGAAGTGTGGCACAGTGTTTTTGCTTGTGGGTGGTCTATCTTCCCCTTCCTCAGTTCTGGTTCCTGGAACTGGAGGCATCTTTCTCCAACAAGACTGCTTAGAAGAACTTTGGAAGCATCACAGAGCAGTGTCCTTGTCAGACACCTGCCAGGGCAATGCTCAGGATTGCTCTCCAGTTGGCTGTGTCCTCTTTGAAATGTACTTTTAGTTAAGTGATTGATGTATTTGATTTTTGACTTTGCTTAGCATTGGGTGCTAACTCAGTGCTCAGCCTTGTCAGCTGTTAGTCAGTGCTCTGGAGACAGGGCTGATGTGGCTTTGAAGGGAGGGCCTCATAGTTAAGACTGCATCCCAATGTTTTAGACATCAGTTTTAGATGTCGATCATTACCCAAATGCCTGAAATGGGGTGGTATAAAAAAGAGGCACCTCTACCTCTTTTCTTGAAGGCTTACATTTTTCAAAACATTCAACTGGTTCCAAGGATAATTTAAATTGATATAAAATATACCAGCAAAAGGTAGAGCCCAAGAGAGCAATGTGCTCTAAGTCTAAAAATCATACTTATCAACTGGAGGCAAAGGAATATGTGTAACTTTGATGATTATTTATGTATGTGCACATTTATTTATTTATATCCACCCTCCAGCAAGGAAAACATAAGGAGAAAGAGAGGTAAATAAATGAAGATTCCAGCATTCCTTAGAAAAGAAATCCTATTCTCTTTTCCCAAGACTGGAAACACAGAGGATGCTTTGTGTGACAGGTGAGACACACATACCAAGAGTCAAGGCCAAGACAGTTGGGACCAAAGATGTAGAAAAATCAGAAACTATAGAGCCGAAGAGCCACAGATTAAAATAAGGTAGCATGTCTCAGGATGAACACGGCTTCAGAGCCATTTTTGAACAAGTTCATAACTCCCCTCCAGCCTGAAATTTTACCCTCGAGTAGAAATGTTGATAAAAGGTTAAGGTCAACACCTTTACTGTGCCACTGTGACAGAGATGGGACATCTTCTCTGTTAATAGAGGGGATGAGTCCCAGGTCCCATGTGGAAGAGTTTCTCTGGAGTCCTCTAGCATTTCCTGGAATTTTCTTTCCTCTCTTTGTTACTCAAGGCAGATGCAGGAAGGACTGAAGCTACACCTGTTTGGATTGCCCTGCTCTAGGAATGCCCTGGAGTTGACCACTGGACCAGCTAACAAGGTTAAATGCCAACTCCAGCTTATCTTGGTGTTGGTGTGACTTGCCAGGACTTGCTTTACCTCTGCATGGCTGTGGGCCTAACGGGAGAAGAGAGGACTCCCTTTAGCCTACACAGCCCTGCACACTGTAATGCTTCACTCACTGGAAAATGGAGATGGAGATTGATGCTGGAGATAAATTCTCAAGCAAATAAAATGTGTTTTTCTGTTTTCTGCCTAATATATTCTTGGGCTCCTTGAGGAGGGAGTTTGTAGGAAGGCAGGATTCAAAGATTTCAGATTCTATATCTTGGCCAAGAACAATTTTCTGAATATCTTCCTGTCTTATCATGATTTATGGCCCACAGAAGCTCAAGAGGCAGACAAGGAGCTTGGACACAGGACCAGGATGCCAGCAACGAAGAGAACCATAGAAATTAAGAAAAATTGTCCATTCACTTTCAGTCATTCAAAAAATACATGTATGTTGGCATTGTATGAAATGGAGTTGCAAATTTACCTAAGACAGGATTTTTTTTAAATCAAAGATTTCACTACTTAGCAGGGCAAACAGACTTACAAATGAATAATTACTAGTGGGAGGAGGGCTGTATTGCAGGGGAGGGTTAGTAGCAAGTTGCAACCATAGGCAAACTCCAGACCATTTTTCGCTCGTAAAACCCTACCCCCACTCTCCTCTTCCTATCGTTCCCTCTCTTTGTCTTTTTGTAGTTATTGTTTTTAATGTCTGTAAGTATATAACACCCTTCAATGGACATAGAGATTCTGCTGCTCAAAGCTTTCCCACCTTGAAGAGCCCTTGGGTGGGTGGTAGCCTGATAAGACCCGTCCCACCCCGGGCTCCCTTTTCCTTTGGTCTCTTCTTGGGATTCTTTTTTTTCCATCAGAGGCACTAGTAAGACAAGTGGTCGGTGTGGATCTAAGGGGAAAAGACAAGAGGACACAATGAGGGTCTTTCGTGCCAACACTGGGCTCATCGTTGTTGTTAATTCTCACTCAAGGATATTTTTTCCATTGATTTTTTTTTGTTTTTAGAGAGAGTGGAAGGGAGGGAGAGAGAGAGAGAAATATCGATATGAAAGAGACACATCAACTGGTTGCCTCCCACATATACCCCAACCGGAGCTGGGGATTGAACCTGCAACCCAGGTACGTGCCCTTGACCAGGAATCGAACCTGTGATGCTTCAGTGTGAGAGCTGACTCTCTAACCACTGAGCCACACTGGCCAGGAGCACAGGGCACATCCTCCGCTATGTCATGTGGTCTAGCCTGACTCACCAAGAGTGGGTACTTGCACCTGGGGCCCAAGCCTGAACTAGTAATAACACTGCTTTTTCCTGGCCCTGGCCCTTGTGAACATCAAGGAATATGGCTGTGACAGGATAGGGGTAGGTGTTTCCCGTTGGTGATTCCAGCTCTCCAATGGAGCTGAAGTGGGTGGGTGGCGACTGGAGATAGACCAGGGATGAGAATTCCTGTGAGGGATGGTGCATTGAAGAGAATAGTTTTCTTTCTTTTCCCTCCCAGAAAAGAGAATTTGCCTTGTGTTTAGCATCTACCTCCAAAAAAATAAAAAAATGCTTGGGAGGGAGGTGGGGGGAATAATGACTAAATACTGTGGCAAGATGGGCAGAATTCCTTCATCCCTGCTAGTCAAGAAATGCAAGGGCCAACCCATGGGCATAAAGTTCTGCTCACTTAAAATTTTGTTAAGATGATAGATCTCATGTTCAGTGTTCTCACCACAATAAAATGAAACTAAAAGTACATAAATACAAAAACACAAAGGAAAAGAAATGTAAGGCTCAGGTGATGGAGGTGGGCCAGCAATGCCTTCCTGCTGCAGAGGCAGCCTGTCCTGGGTGGATACTTTAGTATTAGTAGAGGACCGCTTGGAATCCTAATTCTATCACTTTTGGCTAGAACATCTTGGGCAAATGACTTAACTTCTCCAAGCCTCGGTTTCCTCATCTGTTATATAAAGTTATTTGTTTTCCCACAGAGCTGGTATATGGACAAATAATATGCTAGATAGCTTTACCTATATAGCCCTTGGCACAGTCCCTGGCACTTCGGAAGATCTGAATAAATGATGCTTTTGCTGTTGTGATTAAAGGAGAGCCTTGCTGGGAATAGCAGGGCATCACAAGCCTTCTCAAACTTTCAGCATAGGTGAGATGTGGACTCTCTTCCTCTTGATTATCCAGAAAGGACTGAAAAAGCAGGGCCCACTTCACAACCTTGATTGGGTACTATGCTCCAACCACTATTTTGGTTATTTAAAGCTGCATAACAAACTACCCCAAAACAGTGACTTAAAATGACATTCATTCACCCAGCTGGTGTCGCTCACTGGTTGAGTGTTGACCTATGAACCAGGAGGTCATGGTTCAACTCCCAGACAGGGCACATGCCTGGATTTTGGGCTCGATCCCCAGTAGGGGGTGTGCAGGAGGCAGCCCATCAGTGACTCTCTCTCCCTCTTCCCTCCTCTCTCTGAAATCAATTAATCAATAAAACATATTAAAAAGCACAGGTCTGCAGGTGAAATGTATATCCCATAAATTCCAGATAGACAGTAAACAAGTCACATGTTCCAACTTAAAAAAAAAAAAAAAAAGACATTCATTCATTCATTCTTCTGCACTTTGGCCAGAATTTACTAGGATAAGCTCATCTCTGCTCCATGTCACATTAGCTAGCATGGCTCAACAGGAGGCTCTTCTTCCAAGATGGTTCACTCAGCCAAGAGGGCTGGTGAGTTGATACTTGCTATTGATGGAGATCTCAGCTGGGACTCGCATTGAGGGCCTCAGTTATCCTCTATGTGATTAATTTGGGCTTCTCACAGCATGGTGGCTGGGTTTTGAGAAGGTCAGTCCCCAAAGTGAGCATTCTAAGAGGACAAGCCATTCTTTACAGCATGCTTACTAATGTCCTATTGGCTAAAGTCAATCCTGTGGCCAAGCTGAGATCACTGGGGGGTGGCAGGTGAGGGAAGTAAGGAATGACACATGTCATGGTGTGTTAGTGGCTATCAAAGTGAGGTTCACTAAACACTAAGTGAGGAGTAAGAACACAGAGCAGATTCTCTATCCACCGGCATCTATTCTTCAGTGTAATAGATCCTTATGAATTATTCTTTGAATCAATGCACACATGATCTTCAACATCCCTGGAAGGTGCCAAGTGGCCTTCGCTAATGTGCTATGTCCTTCAGCCTCCCTTTTCCAAAATATAAACATTTTAGATCAATGAACAAGGAGTCTAGGACTGGGTGGGTCAATGATTTAGGTCTAATATATGCAGTTTTCATGAGCCTGAGCTGAACCATCTAAAAATATCCTCAGATGTGCTAGTATCCCCCTCTTTCCCCTATATGAATAATTTTATTTTTTTTTTATTGACAAGGAATGAATTCTCTGAAACCAGCAGCAGAAACATTGCATTTTACTGATAGGTGCACATTACCTGAATAAAGAAATAAAAAGCTTTATTAGCAAAAGAAAAATAAATCCACTTAGTGATTGAAGCAACTTGCTCTTTCATAGCTTGTAATATTAATTAGCCCTCTTTTCTCTCCTCTTTAAAAAGAGCATGTTTTAATTGTCTTTCTCATATCCCTTGTTTTATGTCTTCAGTTTCCAAATTGATACAGGGTTGCTAGTAAGATCTTAAAAATAGGCTTGAAATACTTTTGAGAAAGACTATTTTCAATTAATTATAAATTATTTCATTTCAAAACTCAGAAACCAACTATGAATCCTGAACCTAATACTTATCTTCTCTAATTGCATGAAGGTGAAGACAGAAATAAATTTGGTTGAATATGTAATTGGCACACTTGTATTAAGGTTACTGTTTTAGCCTATTTAGGCTTCCCAGGGAGATTACAGAAATCTCCACTCCCACCAAAAGCTTTTGAATTCTTTGGCATCAAGTGGTCTAGGGGTGACAAGTAGGGCACCCACAGGCAGACCAAAGGGAGGAAGGGTGGAGGAACGCTCCCTTGGGGTCCTCTCCAGATGCCTCTATGTAGATCACGTAGTGCCTGCAAATGCTCCATGTCGCAGATTTCTCCTGGAGCTTCAAGCATGAAAACCACTGCAGCAATCCCACATAATCCAACGTTGCTTTCTCCTTTTCTTCCCTCTCCCTCCAGTGGAACCTCCTTTGTTTTATTCCTGCCTCAACACATATGACTGCGTAGATATTGATTACGCCCTTACCAAGTGCCTGGTACTGGGCAACGCTACTTACATACATCTCCCATCTCTGAGGAGTAGATGCCATTATACTTTTACATATGTGGAAACCAAGATGTAGAGAGCTTGAGTGATTTGTCTGAATTCAGTGTGGTCCTGAGTTTAATTCTAAAGTCCATTTTTTATCTGACCTTCAGCTCTAAATGATAGCTTTGCTGGGCAGAGCAATCTTGGTTGTAGGTTCTTGCTTTTCATCACTTTGAATATTTCTTGCCACTCCCTTCTGGCCTGCAAGGTTTCTGTTGAGAAATCAGCTGACAGTCTTATGGGAGCTCCCTTGTAGGTAACTAACTGCTTTTCTCTTGCTGCTTTTAATATTCTTTGTCTTTAACCTTTGGCATTTTAATTATGATGTGTCTTGCTGTGGGCCTCTTTGGGTTCCTCTTGTTTGGGACCCTCTGTGCTTCCTGGACTTATAAGTCTATTTCTTTCACCAGGTAGGGGAAGTTTTCTGTCATAAAGAGCTTCATAGACACGAAAAAGCTAAAGGAGTTCATCACCACCAGACCAGCACTACAGGAAATGAGGAAGGGTCTTCTTTAAGAAGAAGCTAATGAACAATAGAATCTGACAAACTAAATAGATCCAGAGACATTGACGCATGCAATAGATGATCATATTTCAGAGGGAAGAGGGAAGTGGGAAGTGGGGTGGAGGGTGGAAAGAGATTAACCACAGAAGTTATATGCATATATGCATAACCCATGGGCACAGACAATAATGTGTGAAGGCCTGGGTAGGGAGTGGGAGAGAAGCAGAGGGGGTCATTGGGGGGTGAAATGGGACATCTGTAATACTTTCAACAATAAAGATAAATTTTTTTAAAAAGTTTATTTTTTAATTACTACTTTATTGCCTTCCATGGAAACAAGAAGAAAGTTACCAGGACATGTGAGGCTAATTTATCTTGTGTAGGTAACCTCTCTAGGGGAAGACATACTTTGGGCAGTGTTTTGAGAGCATGGTTTTGAGATTAACAGATGCCAGATCTATCTTTGATGGTTTGTTTGACCTTGGCAATTTATTTCATTTTTCTGAGCCTCAGTTTTCTCATGCATAAAATGAAAATAGTACCAGCCTCAGAGGGAAGCACAGTATAGTTGTTAAGACGGCAACCTATTTGGCAATAAAAGAAATGAAGTGTTAGTCCATGCTACAACATGGGTAAGCCTTGAAAACGTGATGCTAAGGGACAGAAGCCAGTCATAAATGATCATACGTTGCCTGATCCCATTTATATTCAATGTCCAGAGCAGGCAAATCTATTAAGACAGAAAGTAGGCCAGTGGTTGCCTAGAGCTCATGGGAAGAGGAGATTGGGAATCGACAGCTAAAGGGTATGGTGTTTCTTTTTGGGGTGGAGAAAATGTTCTCTAATTGTTTGTGGTGATGGTTGTACAACTCAGTGAATATACTAAAAACCATTGAATTGTACACTTTACATGGGTGAATTGTATGGTATATGAATTATATCTCAATAGAGCTGTGATTTAAAAAAGAGTGTGGTCTGGGAGGCAGAACCCTAGTCTAGGTTCATATCAGACGTCCCCCAGTCAATGCCCATGTGATACTGGCCCCTCCACGCCTCAACTCCCTCACTAGTAAGACTGGGATTATAGTACCTACTGCATGGGGTTGTTGAGAGAATTTAATGTGTAAGGAACACAAGGAGCATGGACAAGTGCCTGGCATCCATGAACTCTTAACACACGTCATTACTCATATTATCATTATTGGGTGAGTGCAGCGTCTGACTTTTGAGAAATGCTTAGTAAATGGAAGCTACTGGTAACAGCAACTGGGGTCGTTAAAGACTTCACCATACACAGGAATTACCTGAATTTCAGAAATTCTGTGATGGGACTGCCTTTGACAGGTCAGGCTTATGGATCTAAAGATCACCCTGCTCATCCTGCCCAAGACGTGCTGAGTTTGGGGGTCTAGTCTTCCCTTGACTCTGTGCCCTCGATCACATCACGTGGCAGAAATTTGACTGTTCTGTTGTCATCATCAGGAGAGTCCCAGCGGTGGCCTCTTCCCTTCTCTCCTGGGCCGCGCCGTGTGCGGGGTGGGGCTGCCCACTCCCTGCTGGGCAGGAGGGTCTTCTCCCTGCCCGGGGAGCTTTCTTA
The DNA here is from genome assembly GCF_054644295.1 of Miniopterus natalensis. Taxonomy (NCBI): domain Eukaryota; kingdom Metazoa; phylum Chordata; class Mammalia; order Chiroptera; family Miniopteridae; genus Miniopterus; species Miniopterus natalensis. The sequence continues at coordinate 14,267,180 of NC_142096.1, read as the reverse complement.
GGGAAGAGATGCTGCAGCCTGCATCCCTGCTTCTCTGTGCTCACATTCCTCAGTGCTGACTTGCACACGCTTGCAATCTGTTCCTTCTCCTGGCTTAGCTTCAGGGAAAGTTTAAGCCAACGTTTTGCCCGAGAATGATAATCGCCTCGGTTCAGGCTACGGAGAGCACTTATCCCATCTGTTTCCTTCAGATGAACTGTGCTCGGTTTTATCCTTAAACGGTTTAGCATTGTTCCTCAAATCCTATCCGGAGCAGATGGTGCCAGAAACCTTAACTTAATGAAAACATAAACTCGTGTTGAAGCCTCGGCGACGCAATACCTGGAAGTCGAGATGATGTAAGTGGGCTGTTGTTTAATTCCTGGCATGAAGGTCATCCAGAACCTCCATAGTTCGCCCAAAATCAAAGAAAATTTACGGATGAGGAGGGGAGATGGAGATCAGACTCACGCACCCATTTTCTCCACCGTGTTCATGAAGGCTGTGAGTTGGGGCTCTCAGGGCTACCCAGCGGTTTCCCAGGGAGAGGGGCTGCGCGCTGCTCCCATGATTGACAGCTGGGCCTTTCCTGGCTCTTTTCTTTTTTTTAAGGGAAGGTTGGTGTGAAAACCTCCATTCCCCACATGGCAGCTGTGAGTCATCCCTGGAGCCGAATCGTCACGAATGCCAGGAGCCTGATACAGGCTGATGTGTTGCTTTGGCCAAGAAATCTGGGAAAGCGCATTGTGATAAAGTTGCTTCTTATTTGACTGCCTTTCTTTTAAAATAGAAACTTCTGTTATTCACAGGAAGGTGCCAGAGGCTGTTTGCCTCTCCTTTTTTTCTGTGCAAAAGTGTTTGGTTTTGAAGCAGCCTATTTTTATCATGCTTTCCCACCGTTACCAGGACTGCATGTTTTTGTTTGGAGCGCACTGGAGTAATGTCTTCTGGTCTTGAACATTAGTGGTGGGCTATGAGGCTCAGGGCAAAGGGAGGGACCATGTTTTCTGCTTGGCTTCTATCCTGTTTGGAAACTGGAGATGAAAGTCACATTTACAGTGAAAATGAGAGTAGCTGAGTGTAAAGCAACTGCTGGAACCAGGTTCCCTCTGAGGAGGCATTAATTTCAAACGCTTGTATTGAGTACTTTCCGACTAAGGGCTAGGTGCTGTGCCCTTAGGAACTTAAATTAGGAACTTTGACTTAGGAAACTCAAATTTATTAGACATGGTCTCTGAGCTCCAATGAGGAGCTACTGAGAAGGTTGAAAGGAGACAGGCATGTGACCAATAATGGCAATGGAAGTGTTATTCCTAGGCTAGCATTATGTATAGGGGTTGGGGTATAAAGGGAAAGGTGGTCACTTCTTCCTGGCTATGTCATGGAAGTCTTTGCTTTGAAAGTGACACTTTGGAGCTTTAAAGAAGAGTAGGTCTTCACCTCATGGACAGATGTGGGGGGCATTTTTGCTCCAATGATTTGCCCTGGTAGGACATCAGGGAATTTGTGAAATGCAACAAGGAACCTCCCATGTAAAGAATGTTAAGGACAGTGCTTGACATCATGTTGGGTCCCTGACATATCACTGGATGGGAATCAAAGAGAGACACTAGGGTTTATGTGTGGCAACAAATAGGACCATGGCTCTATCAGCATTTGGGGCTGGACACATATTTGTTAAATGAATTCCAGGCATGTGGGCAGAAGCATGGAGGTGAGAGAGAACATCTGTTTTGGGAAATGAAAGGAATTTGATATGGCTTAAGTGTAAAGTATATGCTTAGAAGAAATAAGAGACTAGGCTGGAGAAGTAAGCAGGGAGTTGATCAGAGAAGGCCTTCTTTGGTCTCGGCTTTATCCTGAGGAACTGCTAGAAGGTTTGAAGGGACTGGTCATAGTTTCATATCATTAAGCTGCAAAATGTTGGGCGTGTTTTTCTACCAACTCCTGTTTCTTTGGGCCATTAAAAATAAAAGCAAAGGATAAATGGGAAATGGATGGTTATACTGTAATCTCGAGTGAATTGATATGGCATTTCAAGGTACCATAATTCTGTGCCATGAAGTGCTTTCCACAGTTACACCCAGATTTGGCTTACCAAGATAATGTTTCCAAAGCGCTGTGGGAAAATTTAAAATTGGTCTTACTCTAGTTTTTCCCTTGCTGGGGTCCTACTTCACTAGCTGTCACATATTTCTTTTTGTACTGAGAGCGCCTCTTCTCATGCTTCGCCTGTGTTGAGTGGGGCACCGTTTATAAGAATCACAGGAATAAAAGGGAGGGTGGAAGGGAACAGGGAGAGGTGCGTGTTAAAGGTGGGGCACTGGAAAGGGGCTGAATGTCAAGAGCTAGCTCTTGGTGTGAAGTTTTAAGTAACCTTGGTCAGATTTCTGAAAAATTTTGTAAAACTTCACAGACTTAGGTCTTTGAAATGAAGACTCAGGCTGTCTAAATACTAGCCTAGAGACTGGTGGGGGAAGAATGCTGTTTGGTATTTGGCTTTCTTTGGTGATATACTCACTAAATTTCCATAAAGCGTCCAAATGGTAGGATCTGAGAGCTACTCTCTGGTCCTCACATGGAGATTTCTTTCCCTTGGTTAACGGCTAGTGAGAACATTAGCACCACAGACTTGCAGATGGCCCTCGTGGGGAGAAAAACCAAATGCCCAGAAGTAAATGACACACATTCAAGAGAGTACTTCTCTCCTCTCACTTAACAAGGCTTACCAACATGTGATACTTTTTTTAAAATATGCTTTTATTGAGTTTTAGAGAGAGGGGAAGGGAGAAGGATAGGGAGATAGAAACATTGATGAGAGAAACATCATTAATCGGCTGCCTCCTGCACGCCCTGGACTAGGGGTGGAGCCCGCAACCCGGGCATGTGCCCTGACCAGGAATCAAACTGGTGACCTCTTGGTTCATAGGTCGATGCTCAACTGCTCAGCCACGCCAGCCGGGCCCAACATGCAATACTTTTGCTGATGAATTTAGGAATCAGAAGAGGGAGGAAATGCTAAGTATAGGGGTGTCCTGGAAAAGCCATGACCATCCTCCCTTCCCCCACATCCTCACCCCATCATTTTAATTGAAAAAAAATGCATCCATTCTTCTTTGAGGACTCAAGCCAAGCTTTCCCCAGGGACAGTTAACAGTAGTTAATTCTGCTGATAACTGGATCTCACTGCCTCAGTCCAGTCTCTTCTCCATTTTCACTCTCCCTGGGGGACCTCCTCACTCACAGGGCTTTAAATACCATTTATACATGGAAAATGTCAAATTTATATCTTTATCTCAGTCATCTTTGTGTGTATGTGTGTGCTGCAGATTCAGATGTCCACCTGACTGCTGACACAGCGCCTGTGGATAGCTCCTAAAACTCACCTTGTCTAGAAGGGACTCCTGACCCTCCTCCAGGGTCCTTAATGTGCTCCTTCTGCAGTTTCCCATTTCAAAAAAGTGCACTTCCATCAATGCCATTGCTCAAGCCAGAAATTTGGAAGTGATCTTTGTTAGTGGTCTTTCTCTCATTTTCTGCATCTCTTCAATTACTTCAGCTTGTTGATTCTACCTCTAAAATGTATCTTGAAGCAATCCACTCTTCCCCATCTCCATGGCCTCCATGATAGACCAAGCACTGGCCTCTGAACGGGTCCCTCAGCAGCCTCTCTGCAAATCCATTCATTACGTGGCAGCCAGAGTGAACTTTAAAAACACAGAACTGATCACGTCCCTCTCCTGCTTAAATTCTTCAATGATTCTCCATTGTTCTTAGGCTCAAGTTCTAAATATCTGGGAGGCCCTCTATGATATAACTCTCTAACATCATCTTCTGATTCAAGGTCTTTATTTTCTCTACTCCTAATCTGGGTAATTCATCTCACTGTAAATGTGAGACTAATTAGCCTGGCCTCGACTCCCTCTGTCCTGGGGAGAGAGTAAACCGGTAGCTGATGGAGTGAGGGGGCTAAGTCCTTCTTCTTAATGCCCCCCTTATTAGTAGGTAACAAATTTCCTCTTCTAGTGAGAAGAAATAAGGTTTCTCCCCTTGTGGCCAGGAGGTTGACTGTTATCACATACCCTATAACACCTATGCAGAGGATCCTAAGAATTTTCTCCTTTACTAATATGATGAGTTCCCATTGTACCTTCCAACTATATTCTTTATCTCTTACATTATTAGATAGTTATAATCTCTTTATGAATCAATGTCTTCAATTATCTTTGAGCTTTTGGGAGGAAAGACCAGTTTTTCGTTGTTGTAGCTCCTAGTTCCATGCAGATTTTGGTGCATTTTATACTCAGTAATGTTTATAAAATGAATATGCATGTGAAAGAAAAAATAGTCAGGATCTGAAGATAAGACACAATTTGTAATATTTCAGCTTTTAGGAGGCTCCCAGTCTCTGTTGGTACTTGTGTAGTTCCCACACTCTTCTGAATCACTAAAGTTAGTCTATGATCATTACAGTTCTATTATCCTCCAAATAATCCATGAGTATATATTTTAATACCTTTTTCTCCCTAAAAAATCCAGGGAGAGACAACAGGCAATCATGATTCTAGGCATGTAGAGTCCACATAGCTTTGCAGGATCATTCTAAGCTTATAAGAAAACTTCCTTGGCTTGTTGCATTATTTACAAATAATGAACCAACATGACAAACCTCCTCATGTGTGTCTGAACGAGGCTATGCTTTTTATTTTTACAACCAAGGTTTTGTCTGTGTTAGTGTGGGGAGACACTTTGAAATTAGAATAACTAGTACCCTCCTTTAAAGAGGACTCAGAAATAAGATTATGAAACCAGCATGAACTTGATGCTGCAGAGCTAATTTAGTCCAAGAATTCTACGTTACATAATAAGGCAAAGAGGAGGGATAGTTAAAGGGCCACAGTGCTGGGCACAGCCTCATTCTGCTGTGGGATTCCTTTTGTCTAACATGCAATGCTCCTGAGAGGGGTAAATATGCAGTCATTTAATACTGAGGACATAGGCCAATGTGAAAAAGTGGGATTTGGGGGAATGAGACACTTGATGGGAGAAGAAATGCAGGTGGAGGAAGGAAAGGATAGATCACAAATCTCACTGGCATTGCGAGTTGTTGTAGGGCAAGCTCTGGGCACACCATCCCATGTTTTCGGTGTGCTCCATCCATCTTTGGAGTTCCCACCTCAAAATGCAATTTTGCCTTCTCTGACTTTATGAATTCAGAGTGAAAGTATTCCTGTAAAACTGGAAACCAATATATTATAACACAACATGGATTTCACAGCACGATCAACTCTGGGTGTGTGTTGGCCTCACCCAAGGTCTCCCTCCAAGCATGACAATGTGCTTTATTTCCCCCTCCATATTTCTGCCTTCTGCCAGTAATGGAGAGAAAGGTAAGGAAATGCTGGCTCGCTAGGCAACAGAGGCAGAGACCGAAGTAGAACCTAGAAGCCTAACTGCATTTTTTTCATTCTTTCTAATTTTAAGGAACATGATGAGGATCCCATGCTATATTTTATGTAAAGCACTTAGTACACAGGGAAGAAACTGTTAGGACAAGTCCATTTCTAGGTTCTCCTTTCTGTGCTCTCATGAAGACAACATGTCTCAGCTTCCCTTGCAGTTAGATGGGACCATTGACTGATTTCTGGCCATTGGAAGGTGAACACGGGTGGTGTGTATCAACTCCAGATTGGCTCATCAAAGCTCCCATGTGCAATCTTTGCTCTCTTTCTCTGTCCACCAAATCGATTTAATGTCTCTAAGGGACTGGGGGTGGGGGTTGAGGGACAACACTGCCAACGACAGGAGAGACCTAGGTTCCTGATTGAGTGCGTGGATTAGAGCCTCCCTGCTCTTCCCCTTCAAAGACCCACACTCAACCATAGGGAAAGAGAAATTTTAAAACTTTTATTGGGTTAAGCTATTGAGATTTTGGAAACAGCACTTTTAGCCTATCCTGAGTAATACAGCATAATTACTGGCTGATTAAAATGATTAAGAAATGTTGGCTAATAACCACTGGCAGCAACCAGACCATGATGCTCATGGCCACATTCTCTCCCCATACATGGCTCCACTTGGGAAATTAAATAAGGCTTCTGTACATTCCTTAGAACATTTCTGAGCAAAGAAATTAGAACAAAGGGAGGTGGTTAGACCCAAAGTGACTTCATCTCAGTAACAGAGATATAGCCCTCATAGTGAACTCCCTCAGTAGTGAACTCCTTTCTATTGATCGTAATACTTCTGCTTTCTGGTCCAAAGCCAAGCTAGGGCTAGATAAATGCCAATACCTTTCTTCCCTTTGGGGTAGCCTTTTGTAGATGGCATGTGCATCCTTCTAATTGTGCTTGCACATCCTGTTTTTTCAAACGGGAGTCAATGCAGTCAATGGGGTATCAGCTCTGGCCAAGTTATCAAGAATCCATCTTTTTTCCTGTTAAGTTGACTGACCCTAATATACCAAACTGATGCTCTGTGTGAGCAGTGTCAGATATGCTTATATAAGTTGTATGTCCTGTTTCCTAGTCACCTTGATTGGAATCATGGACATTTTCCCAAACTCTTTAACTGATAGGTTGACAGAAGGAGCCTTGACTTTGGGGTGGTGAACACACAATGCAATAGACAGATGATGTATCATAGAATTGTACACTAGAAACCTATATAATGTTATTAACCAATATAATCCCAATGAATTCAATAAAAATATATTTTTTAAAAGAACTGATAGGTTGACATTGACAGATGGTTTGGGTAATATTTTAGGGATAGATTTAAGTTGTTTTATCTTCAGAGAGTAACTCCATTTTTAAGTTCTTAAAGTCACCTCACTTTCCCCAAGACTATTGCCTCACTGATTTGAATTCCATTTATATTTTGTGTCCTCCAAGCCTTCACTGAGGCCACTTGACATCACTGGACATTCTTTTACATTTTGGCATTCCCAGGTATCTGCCAGCCCCTAGGCTCATTTGGGGTTGGTGCTTTCAGAAGCTTGACTATCTCTATGTCATAGCTGCCATGATTTATTGCCCCAACACAGTAGAAAAAATGAACTCTTAGAGATTTACCATCTGGACTTCAGGGGTTCAGATTGGCCTGTAGGCAGCAGAATAGGGTAGACATTCAGAACATAGGCTCTGGTGTCAGACAGACTTGAGTTCAAATCCCTGCTCCACAGGTTCTGAGTTGTGCAAACCTGGGCAAGTTAGTCCATCTCTTGGTGCATTGGTTTCCTCATCAATCAATATTTGCTGTGAATGTATGTAAGAAAATGTACCTAGAGCACTTTGCCCAGTTCCCCGTATGAGATCAGATCTCAGCCACCAATTCTCTTCCATGTAGTTAATTTAGTATAAATGAATTATGCATTGCTTATATGGGTGTACCAGATAGTAAACTGTCTGTAATCACTTACAGGTTTTTTGTATGAATCATTATGGGGAAAGCAAGAAGCTCCCCCAGAATTCCTCTCCTGCAAGCAGGGGTGGGAATTCTTGATCTCTTTCCACTGGTTGTGAAGGGTTTTTGCACAGAGGCAGCACACACTGGCCTCTCTCCTGGGGCATGGGGAGAGTTGCTGGGTGGCTACATCTGCATCACAATTTTTCTGGGTAAGCTGGTCACTCCCTACTGATTTGTTATCATGCTAAAAGTGTCTCCTCCCTTCCTTTCTGGAGCTTTTGCAGCTGTTCCTGGAAGGAGACCCAGTTGCAAGGGGTTGTTATGGACCAGGAACAGCTGGGATCTTAAATGATCTGTCAGCAGCTCACAGCAAAGTTCCAACACCCTGAAGTAATGACGGGGTGGGAGAAGACTCAGAGGAGGAGCTGACTATGCAATAGGCTGAAAGCCCCTTTGAAATCTGGTGACACAGCTATTGAGTCTAGCCGGCTGGAGAAGGACATGGGGAAGGCTGATTAGAGGAGAGGCTCCTCTCTAGGGATGACTTGAGGGCAAACAAATGGGATCCTGGGAGGCTTCCAGTAGGGGCAGTGGGGGAGAAGTCCTGGGGCCAGGCAATTACAGGCTCCTAATTAGCTGGCCAGAGCAATCAATAGTCATGTCGATTGTCATTTGCTTGCAAATTGCACACCTGATGTCCCTCAGAAAATTTTGGCCACAGACTAAGATTGCTACTTCTGAAGGTTATGAACAATAATTACTCTCTGTCCCTTTACCCGTCACAGTGTGAGCCCCAAGATCCTTGGTCTCTGGATTCGAAACAGGTACAAGGCAAGTTAGCATGGAGAGGCTGGAGGCAGAGGGGCCCCTCCTCTTGCAGAGCCTGAGAGCCCCATTTGTTCAGTTTTCAGGAAGCCTAATAATGAACTGACAGATCCAAGGCCCTGGGGTTTAGTCCCTGAGGGCGGAGTTGTTACTTTTAAGTATTTTCCATAACCTATGTTTTCTTAGGCCTTTCTGTTGTTGTTACAAATGACAAAAACCCAATACAAATTAATAAATGAGAAAGTGTTTGGGTTAGTGGAAATTTAAGTCTAAATGGATTTTGTTTATTGGTAAGTTCATAGGATGACAAGCTTTGGACATGGCTCAATCCAGAGGCTCATGATGTCTTCAGGACTCAATATTTCCCTGTTGTCGTCTCTTAGTTCTTACATGTCTCTGTGATGTTCATTATAGGGGAGGTGGCAGAGGAAGCCACCCACAACTCTAAGTCTTTACTAGCTCCACAAGCCCAACTAAAAGAGGGAAACTCTTTCCCAAAGGTGTCAGTGGAAGAGTGTGGAAGGACTCCCATCAGCCTAATTGCATCGCGCCCTCCTTGGAATCAGTCATGGTGCCTCTTTGTAGCAAAGCCTGAGTCGCAGGGGAGTCTGCCCTTGAAAGGAGATATTCCCACATGAGCCATCGGAATGGGAGAGGGACTTGGACAGTTCTCCCAGCCCCACTCATTAGCCTCCTAGGGAAACTGAGGGAAATGTAAGAAGAGAGAGAAGACTCGTTGAGCACGGTTCCAGGAACTTTCTGCAGCTGTTTCATCTTCACGCCACCATTATGAAATAGTTGTTGTTATTATTTCCACTTTAGGAATAAATGAAATGAGATTCAAAAACAGCAGACAGAGTGGGCAACTAATATTTCGACCTGTTAAAAAGAACCAGGCATTAACTATGCAAAGCATTTAATGTTTGTTAACACATTAAATCCTCACCAGTCAGTCAGATAAATATTATTATTTCCTTTTACATATGGTGAAACAAAAATTGGGAAGATAAGCCTGGAATTTGAATTTGGGTCTAACTCCAAAACCAATATATTTCCAGCTACAAATATTACTGCCCACCACTGTTTGCTACAACTTTTTTGGTATGAATTGATTACTTTATGCACTCAGTAATTAACCAATCACTTCAACAAAAGTTTAAGCACTCAGGATACCAGTTTCAAGTCCCTGACTTCTTAGAGCTCACATTCTAGTTGGGAAAAAATTTATCTATTGAAACAAACACTTGCTGCGTGGCTATTATGACTAAGATTGGTGCTACAAAGACAGATATGTACAATACGTGGCATCTAGTAGTACTCAGAAAATACTGAATTAATTAAAGACATAACCCCCAGGGACCTCACAGTACATTAGCTCAGCTTCAGAACAATGTGAATTTGGGAAAGGATGGTCTGAACACAAATATCTTGGCTACAGCTGCAAACCAAAGACTGCCTTCAGATGTGCTGAGTGTGGAAGAACTGTTGAAGCCAGCTTTGCCTCTCAGTGTCTCACACATACGTTCTTCTCTGAGCTTCCTGTGAGCAGGACCTGCTCTGAAAACCAAGGACATGCAGAACCCGGGCAGGAAACAGGACCTGAACTTGGAGCCCGTGGCTGGCAGATAAGTTCCATTCCTTGGGCCTGTAGGAGTTGCCTTCTTGTACTAAAAAAAACTTGGTCATGATTTCAGGGTGACTAAGGGCAACTTGAGAAAGAAGGGGGGAAAAAAGACATCTTAAATACATCTGTATCAAATCATCTCTGGGTTTTGTAATGAACACGAGGCATTCCTGAATCAGATGGGCCCAACATGGGGAAAATGTTGCTGAATGTGTTCTGTTTATTACCCTTTGTTTTCCCTCCACCTCCTGTCTCCCCCCAGGGCACTTCTGAAGCACATTTCTAAACTTATCTATGCTAAAGCCAAGGGTAATGATGGCTTTATGATGGAGATTTCTTAAAGGAAGCTATGAATTTTAATGTCTGGACGGGTGCCCAGATGGTAAAAAAAAGTGTAAAGGAAGAGAGAGCATTGAAATAAAATGCGTCTAGAATGGAAAATGAAGTGGGAGGGTGATGGGATTCTCATGCTGGCTTTTTGTGGGATGATCACCGTCTCTGTTCCTGTTTGATGGTTGGGCTGTTGACAGTTGGCAAGAGACTCTCTGACTCTGAAAGAGGAAAAATGGAGGTTAATAGCAATTCTTGTTGAATTTGGGGCCATCTCTTAACCAGCCTCCTAATGTGATCGTAGTTTGAATTGGGGGAATGGCTGACTATCCATTATTTCTTCCAGGATAGAGACTCCCAGTTACAATGTGGTGCACACCTCCATAGTGGTATCATGTTTGAAATGTCTGTAGGGGGACAGAAAAATATTTGAATCAAGCCAGCAAAGCAATCAATCCAAATGTTTACATCCAAAAATCAATGTTAACATGAGTGTAGTCACCTTGGAAACTTACATACTGATTTCTGTAAAGCTACCGCTTAAAAAGCATTTTTGGAATTTCTCATTTTTATTTATTTTTCCAAAATGCCTTGACAGCATGGCCTGTGCCTTTCAGTAAAGGAATTCTCATTGCTTTCTAGTTATTCTTGTTTTAAAAATAATTTGCATATTAGGGACAGTAGTAAGGGGATTAAAAAATACAGACAGTTGATATCTTAGCATAGAAAAAGTAAGTTACATTTTAAATTGTACATAGACCTATATTCATTGTAGAAAATTTAGAAAACTATAATACATACAAAGAAGAAAATAAGAATTTTCCTGTAACTTCAGCACTCAGTGAATGACACTCGTGACATGTTTTAGGCTTTTTAATGCACATATATGTGGCAACTTTTTTTTTTTAAATGTGCTAGACTACTTAGAGCCTGCAATGCCTAGTATATTTATTGTTTTTTTGTCTCTGTGTTTGTTTGTTTTTAAATATACCTTTATTGATTTCAGAGAGAGGAAGGGAGAAGGAGAGAGAGAGAGAGAGAAACATCAATGATGAGAGAATCGTTGGCCGGCTGCCTCCAGCTCCCCCTCCCCCCCCGACTGGGGACCGAGCCCGCAGCCCGGGCCTGTGCCCTGACCGCTGAGCCATGCCCAGCTGGGCCATGTCGCAGCTTTGATGATTTCTTCTCACTGCTTAGGTGAACGAGAATAAAAATATAATTATTGTTCCTACTTATCCCCTGCAACCCCCTCCATTTCTATTCTCTTCTATTAACACATACATACTTCTGAGAAAAAACACAAAACACACTTACCTTTGTGTTCTGACAATTAAGCTCGTCTGTGTGTGGGTTTGTGTGTGTCTTTGAGTGTGACTGTGCATGTGTGTGTGGACTGGGTTTGAGGGATGGAGATCGATCGTTTATTTGGGTCTTAGAGGTCATTGGAGAAATAACGAAGGCCTTAGTTTGGAAGATTAGGCTTATCATGGAATTAAGGCAGGCTTTTCCTATATGGGGAGGAGAGAGATAAATTGGAGCTTAAATTGAAAAGGTGGAGCGGCCCCAGAAGAGAGCTGACATTTTCAAGAGAGGTTGAGCGGAGAGGATGGTGCAGATTCTCTAAAGGTCAGAGACCAGTGTCCCCTCCCCAGTACCCCAGGAGTGGCCAAACCTCTAGTGGCATGTCCATGGAGATAGAACCCTGAACAGCGCTGTTTGGAGATCAGTGGCAGAAACCTCCCATGGCTAAACCTATGACAAGTCCAGTGCTATGAGATACCTCTCTTCCCACCTCTAGAACTACAGCCTGCGTCAGTATAGAGGTGTACTTTGATGGCAACCGAGGTAACAATTATGGTCTAAAGATAGTGCATCTTCCATTTCTTGGTACTACATTGGCCCTAGGATAGTAGGAAGATCCAAAGTAACGGGTGTGTGTGTGTGTGTGTGTGTGTGTGTGTGTGTGTGTGTGTGTGGTGGGCAGTTGGTTGTGTTGGGGGAGAAGTACCAACAGTCCCTTACACAATTCTTCCTTTCAGCTAGGCAAGACAGGATGCTAAGCCAGATTTCATCTGATTTAGAAAAATAAAGAAATGTGACACTTCTTGCACTGGTATGCAAGAAGCAAATTCATGCCTGATATAGATGTGTTTTTAAAACACAGCAAGAATGAAATCACACTGTATAATATATCATGATCATTCCATGCTGTTAAATATTCTTTTGCAACATAATTAAAAATAGCTGCATAGCAATTCATTGTATAGCCACATTACATTTTGTCTACTTCTCTAAAGCTGGATATTTAGGTGGTTTCTACTAGTCTTATAAATATTTCTGGGGGGAAAAAAACATATATTACTATATATCTTTACTCCCATCCTTTATTTCACTATGATAATTTCCAAAGGAATTCCTGGGTCAAAGATTTTACACATTTTAAAGTTCCTGAACTCTTCGATAAAGTGTCCCATAGAAACGGAGCGGCAGCTGACTTTCACTAGGAGAATAGGAAATTGTCCATTTCCTGGCACTCTTTTCAATTATGGGAAGTAAATTTTTTCAAATGTTGGCAGTTGAATTGGTGAAGAATGGTATTGCCATTTTTAACACCATTTTTTAAAAATAAAGGGGCAATTGTTTCTGTTAATTGCTCACTTAGTTTTAGACTTTTGACTGATTTATAGACCTGATCCTCCTCAATAGATGATCAACATTTGCCCTGCTGAGGGCAGATCCCAGGATGTGCTGTACCCAACTAGTAAGACAGCTACAGCTGGGTGCAAAGGAGTGAGGGGTGCTGGGGCAGGCCCCTGGCTCAGCAGCTGCTTCCTAACTGTGCTTCTCCATTACAGCAGGCACACACCTTGGGGGCAGTTAGCTTCTTCGTGACAGCTACTTACCAACTACGGGTTACTTTACCTGTCTAGGTCTCCAGGTTCTCATCTATTACATTAAAGGAGATAATCCCATTTACCTCACTGGGTTGTTGGAGGCCAAATGGGACAGTTCATGTAAAGTGCTGAGCACATTCTTAGATAATATGTTTAGGACTTCACCATGTGAATTTGGGGGAAACAGTTCCACCCATAATATAAATACTTATCTATACACACATATAGGCATAGATACGTAATCATATCTTAAAATCTATTTATGACATCTTTCTACGTTATACTTACTTACATTTTTATTTGGTTAAATCAGGTATCATAATTGAGTTTCCTAAAACAGAGGCTGAAATGGAGGTTTATATGTAAGTGATTTATTAGAGAAATGCTCTCAGGGGAAAGCTGTAAGTGAAGGATGGGGATTAGGAGGGGAAGGGGAAGAAGCAAAGATGTAGCTTTGGGTTAGGTCTAGCCTCAGCTTCAAGAGGGTGTGGAGAGGAGCTCACAGCATTTTAGCTTAAATTGCAGAAGGACAATTCTCCAGGGAACCTATTCTAGCAGTACCTTTCTTTTAATATATTCATGGTTGAAAAAATTCTACTTGGAATTGATTTTTCTATCTGGAGTGAGGTAGAGATATAATACGATTTTTTCCCAATGACTAATGAGTTTTCTCAACAGCAATCACTGAAATAGATCATGGGCATCTAACAGGGTCAGAGTAAACAGGAAATTGCTATTTGGTGCCAACCTGGGTGTAGAAGTTGAGAACATAGTCTTTGGGCAAAGTTCTCATTCCCAGCTCCCTGAATAGTTGTCCTGGGTCTAAGAACAAATGTTCATCCCACCCCATCTCCCAGAATGAGCAGAAAAGAGGGAGAAGTAATGAAATTTCACTGTAAGGAAAGGGGTTTATATCCAACCTTGATGTTCAGCTCAACCAGTAAGGTCCTACCATCATGGCTGAGAAGGTTTGTTGTTGGGGGAATGCCTGGTCCATGACCTCCTGCCATTGAGACTTTGAGAAGATGAAAGATTAAGTCTCTCTTATTGAACCTTCTGCTCATAACTGCTTGTCTTTCCCCTCATGAGGACTAGGAATTCTTGGCTTGAATATTTCCAAATGAACTTCCAGACTCCCTTCCTGCTGGAAATGTTGGTGCTTCAGTGGTTATCACTACTGCATTTGCTTTTTTAAGTAAAGTACTTCTTCCTTGGTTCACAGTGTATTTTCCTTCTTGGTGAATGCCACTGAAAGACACATCCATCATCTTTTTTGTAATGCCCAACTCCTCCGGCAAGTCACTTCCTTCCAATTGTGTCAAACCCCGCTGAATTCTTAGTTGACTTCTTTCTTCCTTTTATGGTAGAGAACCAGTTCTATTATTTATCTTAACTGCTCATAAAATCTTAATTTCATCTTCTGCCTCACTTTTATTATTTTGGTACACTCTTTACCACTGATAAACTTCTCCTTCCTCCTTGGGAAGGATACCTGATGTGTATGTTTTTGTAACTCCTGTGGATTTTTCTTATCTCTGATTACTTCATGTTAAATTAGCTCAGTCTGGCTGGGGGCACTCACACACATGATTGCTTTGGTGGTACAGCGACCTCGCTGGAAAGGTCTCCTAGTATTGCTGATGAACTATCTGAAAAACTGCTGACTTCAGCTTAGTGCGTTGCCATGTCAGGGATGGGAGTGGGGCACATCCTTGACTTCAGGCCTGCAATTTGCTTGCTCAGTTGAGTCTCTAAGAAGCTAATGTAACAGGTAATAAGGCCTCCTAGCATAATAAAGAAGGAAGCAGGGTTCCTTTCCATGGTAAATGATAGCATGTAATCATTAAGTTCGAAAATGATCGGAGAGGCTAGTGAGTCTCCAAATTGAGGTTATGGTTCCTTTGAATCAGCCTGAAAATGACTTTATCAATGTCATAGTCCATGGATAAGACAGAGTTAATGATCATTGGTCCAGCCCTGGGCCCTGGGTGTCACCGGAGTATATCCTGGCCAGTGGGCATTCTTCCTGCAGGTGCCTGTCATGCAGCTCCAGTAGGTTAGAAATGTCTGGAAAACGAGATCAGTACAGCCTATTTGATCCCATGTCTAACCGTTTAGACATGCCTCTCTCTCTCTCCCTTCTTTCACCTTCATGAACAGGGCCAGGCTAACACTGGGCCAGAAGTGTGAAGTAGGTAGTTAATGTTTCCTGTGTCTCTCATCTCCTCTTCAGTTGAGGTGCTCTGCTTCTCCCCTCCATCCTTGGGTGCTGAGGGCCACCATATTTGCTCTCACTCTTCCTAAATTAGCCCCTCTGACCCCCCGTAAAGTTGTATTTTTTCTCTGAGCTCTTGCTACATACCCTCCATGGTTCTCTTCCCACAGGAGCCTGATGGGTGACTGGCTGGGCAATCTGGTGAACTGTTACTAGACGTGTTGTAACTTAATTTCCAATGTGGGAATTTCCAGCATCAGTGGAGCTGTTTGGAGAAATTTTTAAAAGGATGGCAGCATTAGAGGGAACTTAAGGAGGTCAGTGGAGAGTATACAAGTGATAGCTACTTTCAAAGTATAATTTTCAAAAGTTAAAAACAGAGTTTGATGCAAAATACCATGAATTCATGTCAAAATGTAATTCAGTTAATTAATGAGGGAACCAATAAAATGGAAAGCTAATTCAAGGAAAAATAGAACTAGATATTTACAGGTAATGAAAAAAAACTGTCAGATTTAGATTGCTAGGTTAGAAATAGATTGTTAGAGAAGATACAAAAAATGTGTAATATCCTATAGAGCAATATTATTGCTGGACAGAAATTATTTGCATGTGTACTGGTAAATGTACAGGTTAACAGTGTTGTGTATGACACTGAAAAGGACATGTTTTCTTTTTTCCAAGATTTGGAGATTTTATATGCACACATACACACTCACATATATACAGGGTGTCCCAAAAAATGTATACACACTTTGAGTGATTATAAAGTGAGTCTTTATTAACATACAGTTCATTTTCAAAATTTAAAAAAATCCACAGACATGAATATCTTTTTTGTCAATTCCTGTTTTCAAACTGGTCCAAGCACTGCTGATAATGCAAAGCAATGGAATCGCAAACATCAAGAATCATTTCGTTTGGTATTTGTGCGCCTTCAATTCGTCAGCTGTTGCCAGTTTTGTGCTGTAAACTTTATCTTTTATATATCCCCATTAAAAAAATTCTAGTGGCACTTCAGGATAGATTTTATTTGTTTAAAGCTTAGTCTGGCTTCACCCATTATTTCAAATCAGTTAAACCTAAAAAGGAGTGAAAATTAAGTGAGTTATTTTTGGAGACACCCTATATATTATATCTGTGTATATACTACATACATAAATGCACATATATAATGCATATATAGTATAAAAATATACATCATATATATACATATATGTGTGTGTATCTATATATATACATCTCCCTAATATCTTCTAAGGAAGCAGCACTGCAGGCTGGTAGCCCACTGGTACTGATACCTGGATACTGCCCCCGAGATTCTGCTTTGTGTGGTTTGAGGTGTAACCTGGGCATCAGCATTTTCCAAAGCCTGCCCCGATCGTGACCTTTATCCCTTCTCCTAGGGGAGACCTTCTGGAAAAGGATAGTTTATTTTACCTCGCAGGGAGGGAATGCTGCTCTGACTCTGGATCCCTCAGGGTCCACGCATCCAGGCCGCTCGGCCTCACTGCTCTTCATGACAACGCCTGGCTGACCTAGCGGGGCTCCAGACCAGCGCAGCCTCGGGCCTCCCGTCGGGAGCCTGGGAGCCTGATCAGATGGGGCGGCCCGTTTGAAAGGGGCGCGTGTGCAGCTGGTGGCAGAAGCGCAGCCTGTGTCCCACCAGGTCTCCAGGCCGCTCTGCGCCGGCAGCTGCTCCGTGGGCCGTGCGCGTGTCCTTCATGCGGAGCCGCTGCTCCCTCTCTTCTTGGGAAACTTTTAGAGCCCCGTGGCTGCCTCGATCCCTTTATCCTGTAATTTCTCCGCTGTGGATGTTATTTTCACCTCCCCGCTGTACTTTCCCCCTTTCCGTGCTGTTCTTCAATCCCATATTAGGTGCCTGGCTCAGTTTTCTGCAAGGTCTTTATCTTCTGGCTGGTTCCAGCGCTCCTGCGACTTTTCCTTGACACCCTCCCCGTGCAGGTGGACCAGGGGGAGAGCATTAAAGGACAGAACACGCCACTGGAGAAAGCTTTGGAAGTGCAGTCCAAGCAGAAGGCTGCTGTGGGTTAAATGATGTCCCTCAACATCCGTATGCTGAAGTCCTAATTCCTAGTACTTCAGAATTTGATCTTATTTGGAAATCCAGTCATTGTAGAAGCATTTTGTTAAGCTGCAGTCACTAGTGTGGAGCCTAAGTCAGTATAACTGATGTCCTTATAAAAAAGGGGAAATTTGGATAGAGGCAGACAGACACACACATGTCCACACACTCCATGTGGAGGTGAAGGCAGAGACTGGGTGATGTTTCTACAAGCCGAGGAACACCCAAGGTGGCCAGTGAGCCACCAGAAGCTAGGAGAGAGGCACAGAACAGGTTTTCCCTTGTAGTTCTCAGAAGGCACCAACACAGCTGATATTTTTATCTCATTTTTCTAGTCTCCAAACTGATATAATGACTTTCTATTAAGCCACTCAGCTTGTGTACTTCGTCACGACAGCCCTAGGAAACTAATGCGTGGACCCTGAGAGGAGGGACCCCAGGCTCTGCCTTCTGTCTGTCCCCCAGGCACTAGAGCAGGCCTCCAGAGCATGCTTCTTGGAAGTAGAAGCTTCCATGGAGTTGCCTCAGGGCCCCGGAAGCCTCCCCTTTCAGCCCAGCAGCCCTGTGTTTTGTGATTTTATACCTTGAGTCTCCGTGTAAAAGCCCATTCACAAAAAGAATTCATCTGCCAAAAATGTTAGAAACGCCACAGCTACCCTAACCATGGGACTCCTTTTTTCAATATTTGGTGAGCCTTCCCAATGTTCTTGTTCTAAGGGTGTTTTCTTAGTCTGTGCTGGGCTGTGGTAAGTTGCCTATCATGGTCAACTGTTTTCAAGGCCGAACAATGGACCTGCCTCTGGAAACGTGGGGTCAGGGAAGGGCAAGTGTCCAGGCACTGACATAACTGGCCTGTTTTCCCACGCTCCAGCAGGCCAGGGTCTGGAAGCAGCGTGGCTTGGCGCGGTGATGCCAGAGGCAAGGAGAGAATGAAGATGGTGAGGGCTTCGCTCCTCAGACAGTCCTGCTGACCTCATGTTGCTTTCTTAGCTGGCCCGGGTCCCTGCCTAACCTCTCTGGACTTCTCCCTCCAAAAGCAAAGGCTCATTCGCTCCATCAGGTGGTGGGAGCTTAGGGCCACCTCCACTGTGGGCTGCTATGAGCTTTGAAGCCCACTCTAACCTTCCCAGTGGCCTTCTAGAAACCTTAACTCTGCTCTTTGCCCAACTACACTGCATTACTCACTCATGGAACAGCTCCTGAGGTCTTAAAGTTCAAGGACACTTTTGTAACTACACCTGTGACCACGGAAGCAGGCACTAGATTGCTCTGAGGAACAGAGCAGCCTCAGTAATAAGAGATAAAAATTAGTTTGTGTGCCATGCATGGCTCTCCGTGCTCTTGTGACAACCCTATTAGGTAGGTGCTATCATCCTTACCTGACAGATGATGAAATTGAGGCTCAGAGAGGGTAAGTAAGTTGCCCAATGTTGTGTGGTCAATAAATGGCAGAGCAGGGATCTAACCCCAGCAGCCTGGCCCCAGAGCCCTGTCCTGAAACTCAATGTTACCCCCCCTTATTAATGCATATTCACAGTGGAAGGCCGAAGTTACAGTCCCCGGAGAGTGCGCATGGCTGTGTTTCTGAGGCCTGAGCAAGCATTGAAAACAGTGTGAAAGGCGCAGGTTAATCATAATTCACAAAGTAACAGGGATGTTGCCTGTTATACAAAGAGCGTAATAAGGACCCCAGTAAGTGCTGAACTAAACTGCCATTGTGAACTTTTTTGCCAAACACAAGCAAGTAGCGTGTTATTACAGCTTCCCCTTGGGCCTCAGGCCAACCTTAAGGAAATTCTACAGTATTAAAAGGACCCCTGTCTCTGCCACAATAAGGTGGCTCTACATCTCCAAAGAAGGCAATAAATAACCAATATGTTTTATTGCCATTTCCAAGTTTAATTTCTCTGGGAAGGCAGGAGTCTTTGCCAAGAGCTTCCTAAAAATGAACGCAAACGGAGAGTTATTTCCGATGCACAGTGCATATTTTTAGTACCATGCTGGTTGTAAGGTCCTTCCTGTTGAGGTTGTGGGATCGAACTATTTTGCTGAAATGATGGCCTTTGCCACTGGCAGGGTTAGCTGTCCCACGCCTCCTCTGGGTGGGTTTTCAGCGTGATTTCCGTGGCAGGGGCCTGGCTCGACCTCCTTGCTGGAGCCCAGGCCACACCTGATGGACGGCCACAGCTGCCTGGCTAACTGGTGTGTAAGTCCTCGACTCCCTGCCACGCTGGGCGGTAGCTCAGGCTTTATTGAATGCCATTCTTTGCTTGTCCCTGTGCTGGTAGAAAGTATAATTTTCAGCACAGACAGTACTCTGAGCCCCAGTCCAGCCAGACCACGTGATGGCAAAGTAATTGGCACTGAGCGTCTGTTGGACCCACTGCTGGGCTGACCAGGAGGTTAGAGGCACAACTGCTAACAGGCGCTGAAAGCGGAGGGGTCTCCCTGGAGGCACGAGGAGCATGCATAGGAAATCGATATGGCAGAGATTATCCTGCTTTGACCACTGTCCCTTTGTGCCAAGACTAGGTAATGGGAGGGGTGTCCCCCGAGCACACTATTAATTTTACATGGAGAATTGGAAGTGAGACCAGAGGAGGCAGTGGCTGCTCTTTCAAAGTGCCTTCTGCTGGGGATTTTTTGTGAAAGGACTATTATTGACTAGACTGTTCTTCTAGACAGGAGAGCATCTCTTTTTAAAAACAAACAAACAAAAAACACCATACGTGAATTCCAGTCCGGTAACTGCGGTAGTCAGTGCTCTGTAAAGCAAATTATGGGGAGCAGGTAGAATGTTCCGCTCTGGGTTCCCAGGCCCCCTCACTGCTGCTGTCCTGGTTTCCACAACCAGGCGTGCGAGTGACAATGGATTGCTGCGGCCTGGGTCCGAGCGGCACCCTCTAGCGCTGTGTGCAGCCACAGCTCACATGAATTTAAGATTTGGGCCCAGGAAACCCAAGACTACCAGCAGCTTGCTCAGAGCAGAAACTCAGCAGAGAGCATACCAGCCCCTCTTCTCCTGTATCAGGAAATATGAAAATCTAGTTCCCAATTTCTGCTTCATTTTCGGTCTTGGTGGGGAAGGCAGTGAGGTGGTGACAACTCTGCTCTGGCTGTTTGAAGACAACCTGGGCTTTTGGGGGTAGTGAGAAACATTTGGGGACTGCTCCTATAAGAGATGGCCCAAAATGCCAACCATGAGTCCTGGAGGGAGGAAGAATCAGTGAACCCTGGGGACCTTATTAATCTTCTGTAATATCAATTTATTCATCTAAAAAATGAGGGAAATAATAACTGGGCCAACAATTGTTGCAAGAATTTATTGAGATAATATATACACATTGCAAATGCCCAGCACCCTTGAGTCTCCCAGTCCTTTCATGTACAAATAAAAATGTCCCAAGCTATGGTTACATACAGGGCTGGCAATCCAGAATCTTCCTGCCCCCTTCTTCCTGCAGGAATTCACATGGTCCGTACGCATCTCCTGGTAGCCACTTGCTCAATTTCCTGCAGGTGCCAAATGTTCTATTTTGCTTAGTTCTCAACTCATTTGGTCTTTTCTCTCAACCCCACTCCACTTCATAGTGAAGCTCCTTCCCTTTTACTTTGTTTCCCCAGGTTTTTCTGGAACACAAGGCATTTGTGTGTAGCAGGCTTTATGGAACAAAGGGGTTCCGGTAATTCCAGGTGATGCACAGCTGAGGGTCTCTCCTGAGAAGTCTGTTCCACTGGGAAATGTGTCTTCTGCTCCCACCACTCTGGCTTTGGATGAGAAGACTTGCTTTGCCCATGTTGTTTACTGACTCCTTCCAGCGTAATCAAAACAGGCGTGATGACGGCCCAGGGGCCCCGGAATTACGGTGCAACACAGAGGTCAACTTAGACGTGGCACAAGCCTTTCCTACTGGGGTCCCTAAATGAGCCTTGTTCTCAGCCTGCTCCCATGTGGCCACGTGCAGCTTCCCACAGCCACAAGGAGAGATTAGATATCTCCAATTCTTGGAATACAGACCAAATTTCCTCTTGATGTTAGAGTAGGCCAGGAAGATTTTCCTTTACCTTGCCCTAGAACTTGGCTATGCCTTCCTGCCTTTTTTCCCCTCTGAATTTCAGGCTTTTGTAGCCATGTTATAATGCCCTGGAACTTATTTTCCACATTTATAAACTGAGAATGTTAAAATATATAAATTTCAAAGACCCTTGTGCCAGTGTTTTATATTTCCAAGACTGATCCACACACTCCTTCAGTTTTTGCCTGTTTAAGGAGAGGGATTTTCCATTCACCCTTGGTAACAGAGTTCTCTTATTTCCTTGATTGATATAATAAGACTCTGCAGACACACTGCAAGTTGATAAACACCAAACAAATACACATTTCTAATGAATTATTTAAGTTGTATATAAGCATTAGTGCTACTAGTGGGTTTGTTGAAATGAAACTACAAGTCAAACACCAGTGCTAGATGGAGGGAAATCTTTCTTCATTCCAGTTCAGTTAGTTTGGAGTAAATGATTTCTGGGGAAAGTAGAGGTTTTAAGGACTCTGTATAAAGGGAGGGGAAGAGGCCTGATGGTATTTTGGAAAAGAGAAAATATTCCAGTTGCAGAGTGTAGCTGAGAAAAATTAAGATAGGGAGAAAGAAGTGGTGGATTTGTTTGGCTGGGTGGGCGCTGGGTAGGCCCTGAGCAAAGCCAGAGTCAGCAGGTCCCACTCTGTAGGCCGTGTTGTTTGCATTGATGTCCAAGAGTATTAGGTGCTTTGTAAAGGAAGTACAGAGAAAATATTATGGAAATGATGATAACAATGAACAGAAGTCTAGCCAGTATTGACTGAGTGCTTACCACATGGGCTATGCGTTTTACATGTGTGAGCTTAATTAATCATCCTAACAGGCTTTTCCCTTTCCACATGAAAAGACTGAAATGGATTGCTGTTAGTGACTTTCCCAAGGCCATGAAACTATTAAATGTTGGAGCTGGAATTCAAATTAAGGTTTGTCTAAATCCAAAGTACTAGTCTGATTCTGATGCACTAGCACAAATACTTAAATAAATAATGTACATGTCTAGAACAAACTTAACCCTGAGAATATTAACTGGACTTTCTGGTTGGGGCGACCTCTTAGTTCATAACCTTGAAATTTTCTCTCTTCTGCACATGGGCTATTTTAACCCTCAAGACTTTGCAGAGATTGAAACCATTTTCTCAGGAATTGACTATTTCCTTTCATTGCTAAGAATTATAACTGGGATGACTTCATCACTGGGAGCTAAATCTTTTGAATTGCATGAGTAACAAGAAATGTTGATGTGGTTTTCAGAGGAGAAAGTTTATTATTTTTATAGTCCCTCCCTCCCTCCCTCCCTCCCTCCCTCCCTCCCTCCCTCCCTCCCTCCCTCCCTCCCTCCCTCCCTCCATTCCTTCCTTCTTTCCTTCTATACCAATCTGAATAAAGTCTACCATTTGCAAAATGTTCCAAAAGGAGTCTTGCCTTTCAAAAGAAATAACACTTGCAAAGTTCTCCCCTGAAATGATATTAGAAGGGCAATTTGAAACAAACAAATTTAGCATCATTTCTTGTGACGTCATTATCAATAATTGAGTATTTTTCATATGTCGGACATTGTACTTAGCACATATACATTACCTCACAACACCTTTTGGAAGTATTGTTATCACCAGGTTAAGTGATATTACGATGTCGACTTTAGAAAAGAACAAACTGAGGTTGTTAGAGGATAAGTCACTTGCCCAAGGTCACACGGCTGGAGGCAGGTTTGAACCTAAGGTGCCTGATTCCAAAGACTGTGCACTTAATCATCACACCATATTGCATGTCATTGGAGGAAGAACCAGTCCTGCCAAATCCAGAGGAGACATGAGTAATGGTTAACTAATAAACATCTATTCATCTTTGTCCATCTGCATGTCCATCCGTCCGTCCGTCCATCCATCCATCCATCCATCCATCCATCCATCCATCCATCCATCCATCCATCCAAAAAGTATCTATTAGATCCAAACAATTTACTGGCTTTCTAAACAAGCAAGAATATCAGCTGCTTGGAGTTTTGCACGCCCTTAATACCTGTGATGTTTCTGAAAACGATGGAAATAGAGAAAGGAAGGGCTGAGAGAAAAAGTCAAGAGCCTTATTTCTCCAAATAATTAAGATAACATACGGCATAAGTAGGTAAAAGATTAAGGGGCTGGGCAGAGCATTAAGCATCGGATCAGCATGATGCCTCTCTTATTCTCTGATTCTTGGCACATTCCTTTAATGGGGCAGGCAACGTGGTGTGAGTCCCTCAGTGTGTCCCACTTTCTTTTCACTGTAGCAGGCTCAGCAGATCCCCCCCTGCAAAGCCTTGCTCCTGTGGACTCCTCCTACCTGGAATATTTGCAACAGCATTTTGTATCTACTATGTACTGGGCGCTGAATAATAGAGCCCCGTCACTTAAGTAGAACGCAGTAAATGACAATTTTCTCATGGCTGACACTGGCATGCTTTCTAAATGCTGGTCCAACAACTGAATTCATCAGAATTATCCAGGGAAGTGATTAAAGGCAGGCAGTGAAGACAGACTGCCTGGGTTCACAGCCTAATAGTACAAAGCCTTAGTCATGCTACTTAGCCTCTCTGGGTTTAGGTTTTTCTCATCATGAAAGATGATATTAGCAGTGCCTAATTCATATAGTTTTGATGAGTATTTAGAGAGTTCATATTAAAAATAAAACACTTAGAAGTGTCGTCACAGAATGCTGTAGATTGTCGGTTATTGTTATTAGAAGTATAAATCATGCCTGGCTGGCGTGGCTCAGCGGTTGAGCATCGACCTAGGAGATTGGGGTTCAATTCCTGGTCAGGGCACATGCCCGGGTTGCGGGCTCGATCCCCAGTTGGGGGCATGCAGGAGGCAGCCGGTCAATGACTCTCATTATTGATGTTTCTCTCTCTCTCTCTCCCTCTCCCTTCCTATCTCTGAAATCCATAAAGACATATATATTTTTTAAAAGTATAAATCATGAAACTGCTGAAATGGGCTGAGTGAGAATTTTTGGGGTCATGGCCCAGGATTCTTATTTTTTTTAGTTTTTCCAGGTGATTCTGCTTTTGAGTCTTGTTTTAAACCCAATGATATAGAGTGTCCAATGAAATATTCTTAAATGTGAGTCTGTGTCCTAGGTTTATTTTTCTCTCCCTTTCTCACCAGTTGCTTTTATTCCTTTGTGTTCTGTTAAAAATCACACTTCTTCCAAACATCTTTTTCTTGCCTGGATTCTGAGTCCTCCTCTTAAGGTTTACTGCTGATCAGGACATTAAGTCTCTCCCCTGCATGTGATCCATCTTCCCTGGTTGTTATTTGCACGATTTGGTTGGCCCTGTGAGGTTATAAATCCCTCGGTATAGACCCACACCTATAGGCTTGCACACAGTTGGAGCTCAATAAATATCAAGTTTGGTAATGATCCAGACACTAGTTCAAGCAGGTATTCTGATTATTTTTGCCACAATAATTTACAAGGGCTTTATTCAACTGATGGGAGTACTTTTTAAAAAAATATCAGCCATGATAAATAAGTAACTATTCTATATTCATAAATCTTAAAAATATAAAGCCAATGAGGGGAAAATCACATAGTGAATAAAATATCACATATTTTGGTTTACTTGTCTCTTCTATATCTGGGATTCACTGTCTAATGTTGATCACACAGGCTACTAGCAGAATCAGGAGGAAGTTCTAATGAAAGCAAGAAAAGTGATTAAAGATAGTTGCAAGTAACTATATGCCCAATGACTTCAGGGCGAAGGACACTATCTTTAGAAGATACAGATTAGCTTCCTGTTCAACAACAATCCCCCTAAGGTTCTGAGGCAGTTGTTCCTCTCCTGCTCCAGTTCATCGATTGAGGCAGCCATCCTGATTTGTCCAAGGTGTGAGCATAAGACCCATGTTGGGTGCCTCTAAGTAAGTCTGGTCTGCTATAAAAATTAACAAATATATTTGGTGATAAACAAGAGGACTTTAATTCTCATGATTCTAGAGGCTGAAAGTTGAAGATCAGGGTGCTAGCATGGCTGGGTTTTGGTGAGAGCTCCATGCCAGGTTGCAGATGGCTGACTTCTTGTGTTCTCACATGGCAGGAAAAAGGGTGAGGGAGCGCTCTGGGATAGTTTTGTAAGGGCATTCATCCCATTCATGAGAGTTAAGATTTCAACATACGAATTTTGTGTGGGACACAAATATTCAGTGCATTGCATTGGGTCA
This sequence comes from Miniopterus natalensis, assembly GCF_054644295.1. Taxonomy (NCBI): domain Eukaryota; kingdom Metazoa; phylum Chordata; class Mammalia; order Chiroptera; family Miniopteridae; genus Miniopterus; species Miniopterus natalensis. Next base: position 14,241,539 of record NC_142096.1, on the reverse strand, counting down.
AGTAGAGACCTCCCCTGGGAGATCCTGAATTGAAATGATAGATGAGAATTATCTAGATTTACTATCACCATGGCCAGCCTCATTCCGCTGATGGCTTAGAGATGCACTGATGAGAGGTAGTGGAAGGGAGTCATAGTAGCATTTGAGGCCCTGGTTTAGTTCTTCCAGCCTTACTCCAACCCCATCCTCTCTGCAGTGTAGTGTGTGGCATGACTGCTTTCTCTTTTTTTGCTTATGTTAATATGGATTGGTTTCATTTGAATGCCATGGAGGTCTGACTTGGTAGAGTGGAATTACAAGTTGAACCTCTGCTACACTTATTCTTCTATTAATATAGCTGTACCCGTATACATTTTTGATGTCTAAACAGTGTCACGCTGTTGGCTCATAGCAACATAGGGGTTAACTAGCATCTCTAGACATCTTTCAAATAAACTACTGTCTAGTTATCTCTCTGCCTTTCTGCAATGAGCATTGAATTCTTTCAACTAAATATAAGATTTTATCTTTTTCTTAAATTTCATCTTGGTGGTTATGACCCAGTATTCTAACTTATGTAAGGTTTGAACATCGATGTTTGTCATCTGTTATATCATCTTTCCCTCCTGAATATGTGTCATCTGCATATTTTATATATGTGTGTTTTATATCTTCATACATATGTACAAGTTATACATGTTTAAATTACTGAAAAAAAGTGAGTGTTTTTGACCATACAATTTTCCTTCTAGGCATATATCCTCTCACATATGCTTAAAGAGACACATTGATAGATGTCCCTTTCAGAATTGTTATAGAGAAAAATGGGAATAAGCATAATATCTAATAACTGATAAATAGATAATAGCATGTGGTATATTTATACGATGAAGTACATTGCTGCAATTAAAAGAAGTGAACTAGAATGCTAAGTATGGACACTGTTAAACATTTTGATGACAAAAGCAATGTACTGAGTGACATGTACAGCACAATACGATATTATAACAAAATGTTACATTGCAAAATGTAAAAAATGGCCAATTATGAGTGGTAGAAACATGGGTCGTTATTATTGCTATAGATCAAATGTTTGTGTCTCCCCAGAGTCTGTATGTTAAATCCCAAACCCCAATGTGATAGGATTAGGAAGTGGGGCCTTTTGAGAGTTGTAAGTTCATGAGGGTGGGATCCTCAAGAATAGGATTAATGCCCTTACAAAAGAGACCAAAGAAAGCTCCCTCAACTCTTTTGACCTTGTGAAGTTATAGCAACAAAGCAGCCACCTATGAACCAGGAGGTGGGCTCTCATCAGACACCAAATCTGCTGGTCCCTTGATCTTGGACTTCCCAGTGTCCAGCATTGTGAGAAATAAATGTTTTGTTGTTTAAGCTACCTAGTCTATGGTATTTTGTTATAGCAGCCTGAAGAGACTTGTGATTTTCTATATTTTTAAAAAAATTCTAAAATGTAGTCTTTGGCACTCCAGTAGCAGCACCCATCAAGGTAATTGACCTACTTAATAAACTTACCAAGAAAGCAAATGAATTTGGCTTGACTTGACAAGCTTAGCAGAGGCTGACTAGATGCTTCCTGACCCTATTCTTCTGCCAAAAGAAGATTATATTTACCAATGTCCTTTGCGGTTGGATGTGGGCTATGTCACTGGATTCTGGTCTAGAGAATGAGATTTGGCCATCAAACTCCTGCATGGTCCTCTGTGCTCTCTCGCCCTTTTCATAGTGAAGGTGGAGGCCAAGAGATGAAAGGAGACAGCCATCCAGGCAGCTGCCCCACCCACATCAGACTGTGATGTAAATGACTGATAAACCTCACTTGTGTTAAGTCGCTGACAACCAGGACATGATTTTTCAGCAGTTAGTGCTATTTATCCTTTTAATGCACTAGCTCTTCTACAAAGATTTATTCATTGAAAGAATAATATTACAACGTTAAAGGAAAAGAAAACAGATAGTACTTTCCTAAGTCAGCTTTTAACATTTTTCCCTTTTCCCTTTCCATTATAATCTATAGGCACATTTCAAGAGAGTCATAATTAACTTGTCACAAAATACTTTGAAATAATTATTCCCCAGGGACAAGATTTTTGAAGAAACTTTTTTTCCTTCTGTTGAGAGTTATTTCAGGATACATTTTTGAGGTATAGACATATTTAATTTCCCCCCCCAAATAATTATATCAAAATTCCAATACCATCAGCAGTTTTCCTGAACTATTACAAGCAATAGCATTTAACAATTTTATTTTTTAAAATGAAAATAATGGTACTTTGGGAAAATATTACAAATGAAAATAGTTGTACCTTACAAAAATATTGCAATCTCCTTTCAGAATTTCAGACAGTACAGAAGGAGGAATCCATATTGCCCCTACCCGGTACCTACAATGACAATTGGATGTGGAGCCCTCCGTTATCTGTGTGTGAACACACACACTCATGCACGCACACAAGACAGTTAGTTATAAATGTTTTCTATATTAACTGCCTTAGCAATCTATTAGGAACATTTTTTATGCCAACAAATGCAGATCTATGCTCTCATTTTAAATATGAGTGGCCGTTTTCGACAGCTACTAGCCAATGTGGCTATTTTAAAATTAATTAAAATGGAATCAAAGTAAACAATGTTAATAATTCAGTTTCCTGTCACACCAGCCACATGTGACTAGTGACCACTATATTGTACAGCAGAGACAGAACATTTCCACTGGTGCTGAAAATCTATTGTACAATTTATAAAGGTTCGTATAGGTTTATTGAACACATTCTCTATTCTTGATATTAGGTGATTTCTAGCATAGTCTTTTCTCCATTCTAAACAATACTGCAGGGAACATTTTGTAGTAGTCTTAGGGCAGATCCATGATCACTTTCTAAACTCTGAGCTGGGTCCCAACTCCAACAACAACGGTACACATGCCAGTGTCAGTTCTGACCCAGCTCTTCCCACACTCCCTGATTTTCTTTCTTTGACTTTGCTGCCTCACTGTTAATCACATCAGGATTCTGTCTTAGTCCTTTCGGACTGCTATAACCAAAATACCATAGTAGGGGCAGATTAAACAACACATGTTTATTTCTCACAGTTCTGGAGACTGGGAGAACCAATATCAAAGTGCTAGCAGATTTGGTGTCTGGGGAGGCTCGTCTTCCTAGTTCATAGACAACTATTTTCTTGCTGTGTCCTCGCATGTTGGAAAGAGGTGAGGGAGCTCTCTGGGGACTCCTTTATAAGGGCACTGATCCCATTTATGAGGACTGCACCCTCATGACCTAATCAACTCCCAAAGCCCCACCTCCAAATATCATCACATGTATTAACGACTTAGTACAACAAGCTTTTATTTTCCACTCACACTATAGCAGGTGGTTGGGGCTCTGCTTGGAGTTTTCCTCACTTCAGGATACAAGCTTATGGAGTAAGTACCTGGAAGTTTCCTGTGATAGAGGGAGAACAAGTTTGGCAAATTCACACACTAATTCTTAAGGTTGCTTCCCAGAGGCGATACACATGACTTACACTCACATTTCAATGATCAAAACAATTCACACCATCCTGCCTAACTCCAAAGGAGGTGGGACATACAAGTGGTTGGGAGAGCAACCAGAAATACTTGGGAAAAAGCAGTGATAATGCATCCAACACTTAGTTCTCTTTGATTAGTTGCAAATTTTTGCATAGGCATATGAAAATGGTGATGATAATAATACCTAACATTTGCCACATGCCAAACATTTCAGTAATGTTTTTACATGCTCGTTTAATCTTCCGGATCTTCAATTTCTTCAAGATAAGTGCCCTCATTTTATAAATGAGGCATAGGAAGGGTAAGCATCTTGCCCAAGATTGCATGGCTAGTAAATGGCAGAGCTGGGATTCTGATTCTAGAACGTGCATGTTTATATGCTTCCTGCATTACTTCTTGCTGTCTTTTAGATTCATATTTTGAATGGTGTCCCAAAATAATGCATAGGTCATCTTCCTTCTAGAGTTATTTGGGTGCTGTTTGGCTTCTCCCCTTAAAAAATAAGTGGAGGGCTGGACGAGGCAGCATCATATGAGCAGGTAAGTCTTGGTCAACCCAACAAAGGTAGAAGGGCCCCATGAGTCATGAACCTTGAGACCCTAGGTACTTAGTTTCTCTGTTGAAACTACTGCAAAAGCGGTGGCTGCACTGAGCTGGGGGAGTATCCAGTCCCTTGGCAAGAGGTCTTTCCGGTTCTGAATTGAGCCTTGGGCGTAGGCAAAAGGAACACTGTTGGAAATAATTCAGTTGGGGAGAAAACCCTCTGTCCTGTGGGCTTTCTGCTTGATGTGGCTACAAATATATTCTCCCCAACTGCTTCCTTTCCTTGTTGTTCATATTTGATTAATCCGCATCTCCCACTGTACGCCTTTGCTTCTAGACCTTACCCCTTCAAATGAAGAGAATTTCCCCTGACTAGTGCCACTGTGAGAACGGCTAGGAGTGGCCTGGTGCTCTGCCCTTTCTTGCTAACAGGGCTGTAGGCTGGCCCGACTATAGAGAAATTAACTCTGAGAGTGGCTATCTTCCATCTGCTCTTGACTGATCATGGGCTGTGCTATAATTTCCCTTCCTTCCTTCCTTCCTTCCTTCCTTCCTTCCTTCCTTCCTTCCTTCCTTCCTTCCTTCCTTCCTTCCTTCCTTCCTTCCTTCCTCCCTTCCTCCCTTCCTCCCTTCCTCCCTTCCTTCCTTCAGCTGCCTTTGAGGAAAGTTAGTCAATTCTCTTCATAGTTGGTACTGAAACTGGAAGAAATGCCCCCATGTTGTGGCTCACATGTGGTTGGCACCATCCCCTGGGTTCCCACTGGCGACTTTGCGTTCCCACCCTTGCCCCATCCCCCTTCTCTTTGGTCATTTCAGCGATTTTCCTGAGGGGAATGGAGACTGTTTATGTCGTGGCCCTTCCTGTAAGTCTGTTTTTTATTTTTTCAAACATTTTTTTTTAAACTTAGCAGATGGTAAAAAGTTGTTTAAATTTGCATTTCTTGATTACAAGTTAGCTTGAACATTTTCCCAGACATTTGTTTCCTATTTGTATTTTCTCCTGTATAAATTTTGTTTCTTTGAGGCTTGATCATTGAGCGATTGGATTCCTACGGGGAGTTTCTAAATATATATGTATGCATTTTGAGATCATTAAGGAATTGTTCCTCTCTGTAATTTTTGATGCAGATATTTTTCTTTTCAATCATGTGTCTTTTTTTATGTTCTAAACATTTTCTAATGGCTTTTCTATCATATTATCAGTCTCCAGAATGGTTTTCTTTCCTAATCTGTTTACCTGTTTAGTGCCTGTCTCTTCTCCCTAGAATACAGGCTCCTTGAGGGCATGAGCCCTGGCTCGCCTGTTTCCCCATGATTTCCCAGCATCTAGAATAGTGTCTGGCTTAGAGTCATTGCTTAATAAATATTTATTATATAAAAATATATTTGGTTACTTCAAACCTTCCAAAGTGACCATCTCTTCTGTTTAAACTGCTTTTTCCAGATTATTTGATTAAATGAAAACATTTAAGTTTCTTTAATTTCCTGGAACATAGCTATGTTGTTTTCCCTTCAGGATATTATCTTAAGCCCCATATATTAAATATTTCCTTCTTTCACATTTTTGTGATATTTTAAAATTATATATGAAATTATTATGTCCCATGGATTAACTTTTCTAATTTTGAAATATTACCATATGGGTTCCATCATTATTACTTAAAATAAGTTTTAAACTCATAAGTTTAATTTCCCCTCATAGTTTTTCTTTAAAAAAATTTATTTAATAATGACACTCATATTGTTTCAAGTTAATTTTAGAATCACTTGGGGGGTTATTACTGATGATGCCTCATAATTACAACCATCCTTTCTAAATGCCTAATGTTAATTTGGTTGTGGACTGGCATCAAACCTACATTTGTCATTCCCAGCATCCACCTCTCCTGACTTTTAACTGTGCCCTGGAATGACCAAGCCTAAGAAAACTCACAACAATAGACTTGCTCTGGAATCTGAGGCAGGTCAACAACCAGAAGGATGAACACTTTCCCTTCTTGTAGTCGAACTATGTTCATCAATTTAGCACTTTTTAATTTAGCAACTACAATGTGACAGACACTGTGCTGGGTTCTTAATCTCTATGAGTCAAAAGAAGCACCTGGCCCCTCATAAGAATCTTAAGGCTATTTAAATACTAAGGAGCAGATAATAATAAACTGGAGGAAAAAGGCTATGCTAAAGGAAGTGCAGGATGCTATACAGACATACAGGGGACTCATCAAATCTAGATTAGGGGTGTTGGAGAAGGCCTTCCAGGAGATGATGACTTCTAACCTAAAATCTGAAGGTGAAAAAGTCATTAGCTAGTCAAAAGTAAGATGGGGATGGGTCAGAATGGTGGTCCTGACTGAGAGAAAAGGGGAATTAGAGGGCATACACCATCAAGCTATATTAAATTTGAGCCTCTATTTATCATAAATAAATTGAAATTGAGATCCACTTAAAATATGCTGTCTCTATCCAGCTACATATTAGAATCGTGTTATCCTATGAGCTAGAATACTCTAAGTCCAATAGGCAAGGCTCTGCTCCCCCTGGACAGTGCCTGGCTGGGCATTGCTAATATTGGCCTAGGTGACTTCCTTTTTTGTTTCTTTTCATAATTGACCAACTTTCCCCCCTTTCTCCATCCCTGATCCCAAGATTGACCTAATCACAAAGTTATAATAATACATTCAAATAGGTTATCTTAAAGTTTTTTGGCCTGGAAGCCATCCTGCCTTCGTTAGGGGTCTCCACATATGTATGTACTGACCAGTAGTTCTTATTTTGCAATTTGACTCTCAGGCAAACTATTTTTCCATTGCAGGGAGTCACCTTATGTGGTTTTCCACATTCTTGTACTTCTAATTTACTGTTTGCTTTTCAGTAGAAGAGAAGAACACAAGTTTAACTTGGAATCGGGTGGATCATCTATACAAAGGACCAGTGTCCAACAATGGATATTGCCCAGCATTGATAATATTCAAGCATTGTTTTCTAATAATTTGTAAGAAATGGTACAAATGTGATTCCAGCTGTTGAGGGGAAGTGGCCTCTATTTGCTAAAGATCCTTCAAACCTTAGATTCTTATTTAAAACTCGCAGAGAACTCATCAGAAGATAAATATAAGAGTTGATATAGTCCAATGGCACAGTCTCTGAAAATAAGGTAAAAATGTCAAGAACAAAAGATCTTCAAGGCTATTATTTTCATTGTATGGAAGGTGGAAAACATTTCTTTATGAAACTCCTGGCTCAATAATACTGCCGAAAAATCAGGTCACGGTGTACTTCTAAAACTCTAAGATGACCTTTCTGGCCTGTCAAAATTAGTGGGAAAAATTTTAATGATACTCAGATCTATTGACATTTTATGTGCTGAACTTTCTTGGAGAAATCAGGGGACAATATGCCATTATAAAGTTTCAGTTCTACTTCTTCTTTCTTAATGTCGTAACTTTTGATCAGACACCTTTTTTTTTCAAGGAATGAAATGTTTTAGAAAATGTCATCCTTGAGATTCTTGGTCGATATTTTCAGGGTTTATCATTTTTGTTAGTCATCAGATGGCTCTGTATCATTTATGTTAATGTATACTAGAGTAATTGACCAAGAAATTTCATTGACTTGTCATGTTGATCATTCATACACAAGAGTCTAGACCTCTCTGCCATAATGTGTTTTAGTAGAAAGCTCTCCCTAACTCCTCAATTTCAGTGCCTGAGAAGTAACTTGCCCCTTAACAGTTCCATGACCTTTGACCTCTCTGCATGAGGGAAATGAAGAGTGACTTGTCTGTGGGTAACCACGAAATGATGCTTTGGTTATGAACTCATGCAGAGTTGACTGCCCAATGTTTGTGTAATAGTTACACAGGGCCCTGAACGCTGTGGGTGTATTGAGAGGTATCTGGGAAATGTAATGTACTTTAAATTACCAAGAAGTAATTTGATCAGAATAAGCCAACTCCAAAGAGAGCTCATTATGTTTCCCCAAAACGCAATTGCAAACTGTAATTGTATTTCTTTTTAAGATGAACAGCAAACCCAGGGCAGTGGTGCATTTATCATTTTTGTCAATCCTTTTCTGGAACTTGAACACCAGGGGCGATGGCATAGAGTCCCCCCCTTGGGGACAGAGAGCATTCTGTAACTCAGATAGGGTAGGCAGATATTGCTGTTGCTCATCTCCTGTACACAGTAGCCAGTAATGGGTTTTGAGCAGAGGGGGCATTAGTCAGTGGACATCTTTAGAAGGTTCATCTGAGAGCAGGGTTTCAAGAAGACTGGGGCTCTGAAAAGAAATTAGAGAAAGATTGAGTATGAGACCATTGTCTTAGTCTAAACCTATAATATTGGGGGTTTGGGCCTGGGCAGTGGTGGTGGGATTGGAATGGGAGATGTGGGTGTGAGTAATAATCCAATGTGACTGCAGCCATGACATTTAATAACTAGTTTCACGCTGGAGATCGTTTGTAATGGAAAGAACCCTGGTCTAAGCGTCAGGAAAAAAAGGGTTTTCAGGGCATTGTACAGGCTTAGTTTTCTATTTTATAAAATAAAGAAATTAACCTAGAATGATCTCCAATTCCTTTCTGAGCCTAACATTTTAAGAAAAGAAGATTTTAAGGCATTATGAGTTTGACTTTATTCGCTGAAGAGAGGCCTAACATCAGGAAAGAGTGCAAAGTTGCTATTTGGTATCTCCGTGATTTCTCACGGCACCCAGGCACCCAAACAGATCCCTGGCTAACCTACGCCCTGAGTTTTACAAGCACATGAACCCTTCTGGTCCCTCTCCAGAGTCAGAGCCCGCCTGTCCTTAGATGTACTTATGTACTGATGTGGGTGGATTGCAGCTCTGGAACTGATTTGTAGCCTATAATGTCTAAAGCATTTTTTTCTTGGAGATGATAATATTTTATCTTTGTATAGTCTGTCCAATTTTCAGAAATATTTAATTTAGACTTCTCAGGAACACTGTGGGCATATACACAGTGCAGGTGTCAGTATATCTACTTGACAGATGAAGAAGCCGAGACTGGGGATAGTTAAGCAGTTTGCACGAGATCACACAGCTATTAAGTAGCAAATACAGCATGGAACACAGGCTTTCTTAGTCCAAGTCCATCTCACTTGCCACTCTATTACATATTTGTGGGAATTTTAGGTCCCTGAGCAAGAATATAGGAGAAGTATTTGGGTGCCAGGGCCATGTGAAACCATTCAAAGATCACCGTTTGGCCTGTTTTTCTGCTTGCAAATATCGTCCCTGCAACCATCTCATTCTGAACAGTTCTGATAATATTATACCTAGTAATCCACAGTAATAATGATGATAATCACACTTTTCCCCTGACCATCCCAAGGAACGTTTAGTGTATTAATGTTGTTAATTAATCTTCATGACATCCTCACAAATGCAGCAGATTGCAAGGAGGGTGTCCCACCCGGCTGACTGGGAAGCCGAGGTAGAAAGCAAGGTTACAGGGCTGCCTGAAGGTGAGAATAAATCAGCAGACGCGTGAGCCAAGAATAGCCTTTTCCCAGCTGAAGCTCGAGTCTGTTGGGAAGGAGCTCGCTTCATGCTCCTTAACCAGAAAATAAAAATTGCCACTTTAAAGCCCAGCTTTTCTTTGCTTAGTTATCAGTGCTGTTAAATGCACACTTTCTCTTCTTTGGGGCTCCCACTGGTCAGTAACGGACTGTGATGCCATCTGTCTCTTGCCTGGGAGAACATGCCGAACTGTCCTGTCCATGACAGCCTCCACCCCTGCGGTGGCAGTCCCCCTTACCGTCTCTCTGCGACCCGAGCTCTTTGGATTTGCACAGTTCTGCAGAAAGCTGCCCCACTGGCCTTCCCTTTTCTTACTCTGCAGCCTTGTCTTTACAGCACACATTTCCCCATTGGGAGGAAGAGCATTTGTCTCCGATGTTGTGTTTCAAACTTTTCTTTTCATCAGAGAGAAGACGGAGTGTGTTAAAAATGATGATTGTGTCCCTGACCATGCGCTCAGTCCAGGCCGTCTGTGGTTTCTGTGGTTACTGCAGCACTGGGGACCTGCCCCATGCAGCGGTGACAGATTGCCCTGTGGCAAAGCTAGGAGAGTGTTTCTCTGGGGCAGGGAGTCCGGTTACACTGGGGGAAGGGGAGTGGGATTCCCGTAGGCTGACGGGAAGAACATACTCATCTGTGGGAAAAGGAATGATTATGTTGCTCCGTTGTTGGGAAATGTGGTTGCCTTTAACCTTGAGCCCGACCAAAGAATCCTGTTACGTTTACTTTGACACTGTAGTTAAACCCCACACAATAATTAACTATTTTTCAAACATCACCAGGAAGTGGGTTATCAAAATATTACTCTGATGGTAAAAGTGTCTTTAAAAGCCTAAGCCACTTAGATCAGCAAAGAGAAAAGGGCCAAAAAAAAAAAAAAAAAATCCACACTGAAACATTTCCAAAAACATTTGCTGGCACTCTTTCAAAATTCATCATCTGTGATGTTTTCTTAAAAGCTTCATGTGATCCAGACAAGTGGCACACGGGAAAGAGCCCAAGCCATCTTTTTACAAAGTATTTGCTCAATACTTATCTTCTGTGACTTGAGAAAAATGAAATGTTGGGGGAGATTAAAATGCTAGCAGAGTTCTAGGAGTCTCAAAGGCAAGGATGGCATGTAAATACTATTCGTGTTGCTACCTGCCATTCCCAAGTTCATGGCAGACATCACTAATGGATCACACCACTCTTCCCTGCTGAGCCTGGTCTCAGTTCACAGCCTTTCTCACCATGGCACTAAACATTGTCACAATCAAATTATAGGACTTGGTTCTCCAGTTGAAAACCATTTACCATTCTGTTTTAGAGCAAACTGACTTCCCCTGCTTTTCTCCAGAACCATGATTTTCAACTGGTGTGCCACAAGAATTTTTAAAACATCCAATACCTGACTATTTAGTCAGGGGCACTGACCTCTTTTCCCTTAGATTGTAAAATAAAAATATGACAACAGCCAACATAACAATAGCTGTCCCGTGTTAATGAATCAAAATTATAATGTTTTTGTCAGAACAGCAAAAAATATATATATATATTTTTTGATGTGCAGCAGAATTTTAGTAATTAGTTTATGTGTGCCATGAGATGAAAAAGGTTGAAAATTGCTGCCCCAGAATAAAACCAAAGGTACAGAGAAATGGTATGGTTGGTAGGCAGGGTGGGTTGTTATGAATATAATTAAGGTATTTTTCAAGCGATCTGGGCTAATCCTAAATCTGGGGCTATAATAGAATTTTCTCCAAATTTAGGATACTTAAAAATATTGCATCATTAATGAAAGAAATGTAATTGAAAGTACCAATGCTTTATCTTTTGAATTAGAAGTTTTATAATAGAATTTGAGGAAGGATAGTGGAGCACTGTAGTTTCATTCACCTTGGGAAGTATAAATTGGTACAGTTATTTTGGAGGGCAACTTAGGAGTATCCAAAAAAATTTAAATGCACTTACCATTTATCCCAGTAATTCCACATCTAACATATATTTCCACAAGTATTTAAAGATCTGTATTTTAAGGATATGTATTGCAACATTGATTACAATAATAAAATAAAGGATATAATGTGTATATATATCTCAGTAGAATACTATGCAGACATTCAGAAGAATGGGACAGGTACAAATGTGGTAAATGGCATTGCTTCTTAATTCCTCCACTTCCTAGCTATGCCTCATTACTCCACTGACTTCATGGTTGGCCACGTAGCATGCCTTGCTCATGGGGTGTGAATGGGCATATTGCCACATTCTAAAATGTGATTGCCTAGCTTGGCTGGGGCCCTTTATCTCCAACTCTCTATTATATGAGTATAATGTCACCTAGTAGCTACTTTATCAGCTTGGATTTCAAACTGAGAAAATGAGATGAGTAGAGCTTATTGGGGCAGAGCCAGATGAACCTAGCTTGGTCAAGCCAAGCCCACAGAACCACAGCTGATTTGCTACTTATGGAACATAAGCAATAAATAAATATTTGTTGTAAGCCACTGAGATTTTGAGGTTGTTTGTTATATAGCATTACTGAAGCAAAACCTGACTGATATGTCTAATTTAGAAAAAAAAGTCAGGAATATGCATAGTGAAAAGAGCAAATTACATAACAACATAATCGTTATGATTGGCATTTTAAAAATCAGTCCATCACCCATCCATTCTTAACCTAAAAATAAAAGCCAAAAAATGAGAGGCAACAAGCATTTAGTTGAGATCCAAAAGAATAGCTCTTCTGGAAGCACTGTTTCAGGCAGAAACCCAAAGAGTGTTTTGATTAGGAGGTGAAGGCAAAAGGTATTTATGAGAAAGGGAAGGGGAACAATTACATCAGTAGTAGGAAGGCATTTCTATTGGCAGAGATAAGCTCATAGAGTGATGCTAATTCTAAAGAATGTTTTTAACTTTCAGTCCAGTATCCATAATATTTGCTTTCCTCTTATCTTTGCAAACAGCTGTTTGGGATACAATGCCCCTTTGGGTCCAGTCTGAAGTTCTTTTCCGCCCTGTTTTAACTTTCCAAAGGTTTGAGGAGTAAGACACACAAGACAGTTCCTCTGGGGTAGCAGCTCTGAGTCCATTTTAAAGTGGCTCCATTTATGTTGCTCTTCATTCTATCTATCATCCATCCATCTATCTATCATCCATTTATCTATCATCTATCTATCATCTATCTATCATCTGTCTCTCTATTAATCTATCCATCCATCCATCCATCCATCCATGGATGAAAAAGTGGCCACATACTACACCTGACAAGCTCAGGGAAGGCCACATGGAAGGCCCTATAAACTCAGAGACTGGGAGTAACCACATATGTCGGTCTGAACATAAGAATTCTTAACTAAATGAGGATCATGGTGGGTAGCCACATTCCATGCCTGTCACTTCCTTGACGAAGGTCATTCTTTGCCTTAAGGGAGACTGTCTATTGTCTTTTTGTATCTAAGATAACATGTCCTTGGAATGTCAGAGTAATCTCTTTTTCCAGACCCCTCAGAGCACTTCCCTCTCTTATGTCTTCTCCTTTGATTCTAATGTATAAAATAAGCTGCAAAACTGCCATTCTCTGAAGAATCGTCTCAATTTGTTGAGATTTTGCTTCCTAGCATTTGTTGTCAGTTTGATTCAAATAAACGAATACAAATTTTCTACAGATTGGGTGTTTATTACATTGACACATCCAACCATCTTTGCTTACATATAAATAGAAAAATTCTGAAAAGATATATAGAGAACTATTGTAACCATACAGAAACTCCATTCTTTGACAGGACCCTTTCTCCTTCCTGTCCACTCCCTTCCTTAATCATTAAGCCCTCAGGACATCAGATTCTGGTCAGTATCAAACTGTCTTAGGAACAAAGCTTCAGGTCTGTAGACCACAGAATCAGAGTCAAACTGAGGATAATATCTTGCATTCAGTTGTATTTCAGCCCCAGGCCCATGAAAGAAGGACCTTACAAACCACACCTTCATGGAACCAGAGAGAACAGTGCCTTGGTGGCCTCAGGGCCTGACATGATGATCCCACCCTGACCCCAACCAGTCAGTAGAGCCCACAACCCCAACTCCTTTGACCACCATGATTAATTATTTTCCCCTGTGTAACCCACCCCCTGGAAGCCATCAGGGAGCCAGGTCTTTTAGCATGGTGACTCCAGGCTTGGTGCCGTTTCCTCAATTAATACACCTCTACTTTCTTTTGCAGCAAACGCCTATCCACGTTTGGTTGGGCTTTGATGTGCAGTGAACAGATGCCTTTAAGTCTGGTGACACTCTCAACAGAGGAAGGAGGGATAGAGGGAAGAGGAATTTGCAATTTAATTTATATTTTTTACTATTGGAACTTTTTTACCAAAATGGGTTCTTTTTAATTATATAAATATTAAGAAAGGTTTTCATTTTTAGTATCTGCTATTTGTTCTAATTTTGATTTTTGATTTCATTTTCATTATACTTTTTTTCTTTTAATATGTCTTTATTGATTTCAGAGAGAGGCAGGGAGAGGGTGAGAGAGAGAGAAACATCAAGGATAAGAGTCGTCATTGATCGGCTGCCTCCTGTACGCCCCCTGCTGGGGATCCAGCCCGAAACCTGGGCATGTGTCCTGACTGGGAATCAAACTGTGATCTCCTGGATCATATGTTGATGCTCAACCTCTGAGCCACGCCAGCTGGGCTGTCATTATACTTTTAAAGTACTGTGAGTTGAGGTGAGGAAAAAATCCACAAGAAACGCCAAGTCTTCAATAAACAAAAAACAAATGAATTATGCATCCTTTCCATAGAGACATAACTTGAGACATAATTTGGGACCTAACCTCAGAGACTAGTCTCAAAACCTGAAAAGGTAGGGGGAGAAGAGAAGGGGGGGGGGTGGCAGTGTTTAATTGCTGCCTAGGTTTGTGTTCCTGAGTCCCCAGGACAAAGACATACACTGAGAAGTTTGAAAGCAGAGCGGCAAAGCTTTCTCTTGCTCTCATTCTCTCATTAATTGCTGTTCAACCTTCATGACTTAGTTGTCACCTCATCCAGACACCTGCTTTGACCCCCTAGGCCAGGTAGCTGCCTCCTATGTGTTCCAGCATTATCATGTGTATAGAACAGAAATGAGGAACTGTCAAGTCCTGTGGTCAATGCCCATTTATTTGTCTTTCTCACCCATTAAACTATTTAAGGTCAGGCACCTTGCCTTATTTATCATCATATCCTAGTAACTCATCCTGGAGTGTAATAGGTGCTCAATAAATATTTGTTGAATTGAGGTAGAAAGTGTGCTGATTTGATAGAGTAATCTCTACTCGGATGTTAATGTATTGACTTTTAGGAATTTTTGCCTTTTAATAGAAAACGGCAGGAATTTTAGCTTCTCTCATTAACAGGCTGGTAAGGGACTCCCCCCCCATCCCCACCCCAGAGGATCCTTCTAATTTATAGATGAGCAAATGTCTTAATTTGGCTGAAACTGAGGGATTTCCAGGGATGTGGGACTTTCAGAGCTAATATGGGGATAATCCTGACAAATTGCAAAGGCTAGTCACTCTACTTTTAGATCAATTACATAAGAATTATCCTTCTTCTTAGAAACAGATTAAGGCAAATTGTACCATTCTCTTCTCATAGAGTTCAGAAAGGATACCACAATTAATATGTTATTGCCAATATTTCTTTCTCCTACCTCTCAGGAGATCATTGAGTTTTCATTTATAGCTCATGTGCTTCCTCAATGGACACATAAAAGATATTGATTAAAGTCTCCCATCCCTTCCTGCTGTGTGTCCACAAAAGGTTGTCAATCAACATGAGGAATTTATGAGATTAAGTGCTTAGAAGGCAGAGACTATGGCTGGTTTTATAGTGACAGAAGTAGGGCTGAACCCATGCTATTTTCTTACCAGAGCCTTTTCATGCCAATAGCTGTGATGAGAGAGAAAAGGGTCCCAAGGTTGTTAGTCTGCCTAAGCGTAAAGGACCCTTATGCAAACAGTCCTCAAACAATCCTCCAAGTAATGTTTATATGCTAGAGCTAGACAGACAAGCTCTTCTCTTTGTCAAGTCTGCAGGTTTCTATGAGAAAAGTCAAACTGCTTTGCCCCAAAGGGGAGAGGGTTGGCTAAGGCCAGCTGGTGGGCACAACTGTGAAACACAGGGATTTTCAAATCCAGACTCCATCAGGAAATCAGCTCTCTGGCCAGCAGCTGTGCTCCAGCTGTGCCGGAACACAAAGGACTCTGCCAGAAGACAGCTGAGACCCAACCGAGTCCCTGCTCGCAATTGTTCAGTCTTCCCCAGAACACTGATGTTTTCTCCGGAAGCATCACGTTACGCCAAGTAGGGATGCTCTCCAAAGTGTGGTGAGGCCAAGCTTGGACCTCCCCAGCGCCTTTCTCTACGCTCTGTGCTTTCCTCTAGAACTTGTGTTCTGGGCCAACTGGAGGCCTGGGCAAGAAGGGGCAGAAAGAAAACATTCAAAAAGATCAAAAGGATCAGTTCTTTGACCATCAGATTTTTATTGAGCACCCACTCTCTGCTGTGTTCTCTGTGGCCCTGGGCACAAAGTAAGTTTTATCTGTGACTTTTCTTCTTGCCATGGGGTAAGGCTGTTCGAGCACCCTTGAGAAGTGCACGGGGTGGTATGTTTCTAGGTAGAAGCACATTCTACCAAAGGGATGCATTTTAAGCATTAAAAGAAAGACAACACGTTGATAATGATTAAAACTGTGATATTAAGATGTTAGAAGAAGCAATATAAATGTAAGACAGGGAAACACGGAGAGAGGAAGCCAAGGGAAGACCATCAAGGATTGACCATGTAGCCCATCCCTTCCTCCTTTCCTGAACCTTCACCTAGGCTTGCTCTCCTGATGTTATTTCCTGGATAAGAAATAAGGCTCTTATTCCAGTGATGCTTATGGTGCCTGTTTTTGCTGGTTTCTCCTGTGTAGAGGTGACCCCTTAGAATGGGAGTGGCAACCAGAAATGGTGACATGGCCAGCAACATCTCTCCCCACAGAAAGAGAAGAAAGAATATCTCCTAGCTACTATGCTGAGTCACAAGGCACCCTAAAACTTAGTGGCATGAGACAACCATTTTATTTTCCTCACAGATCCTGTCTGTCAGGAATGAGGACAGGGCAAAGCAGGGATGGCTTGTCTCCACTCCATTCTGTCTGGTACCTCAGTTGGAAAGACCTGAAGATTGACTAATTTGATAGATGGAGGCTGGCATCATCTGGAGGCATCTTTACTTACACGTGGTCTCTCCACATGGAATGATTTGGGCTTCCTTACAACATGGTGGCTAGTTTCCACGGTCATGTGTTCCAAAAAAACAGGAAGGCATGGCATTTTAATATATCCTTAGAGGTAAGTTCTGTCCTACTTTGTTGGTTGAGGCAATAAGAAAGTTCTATTCAGGTTCAGGAGGGAGGAGACAGTCTGCATCCGGTGCTGGATGAATGTTAAAGTAACATTATAAAAATCAACATGCAGGTTGGTGGTATTGTTGTGGTTGTGTGTGGCAAATACCATCTGCTGCATCTTCCTAAGTTAAAAGTTTATTGAAAGAAGTTAGAATTTAGGCAAGGTTGGGGACACTAGGAGGTATTTTTTCTTTAGAAATTCTTCTGACTTTCTGAATGTGCAGTCGACTCTGCCATGAATGCCCTTTTCTATCTTCTTTGTTGGATATATTTTGATTTAAAGTTCCAGGTGTAATTCTCTTGGCACCTCATTGGTAAAATCTTCTCTGATGAACTAAGATAGAATTAATGACACATTTCTCTGTGCTCCAAATAGTAGCTAAAATGAAATGAACACTTTTCTATGTACCATTGTTCCAGGTAGTTTACATGTTTTAAATAATTTATGTTTCCCAGCAAGTGTACAAGGTAAATAACATTATTATTATTTTTGTTTTACAGATGAAGAAACTAAGGCATAGAAGTATTAAATAACTTGCCTAAGGGCATATGGCTTAAAAGTGGTGGAGGCAGTAGGCCACACCTACTGTGAAGGACGATGGGAGAAAGACTTCAGAATGATGTTTATAGAAAATATTTACTGAGTCATTTACCTAAAGAGTATAGGTGGAGGGTGGAACCAAATTCCCAAGACCATGGTCAACTCAATCCTTTCAGCAACCTTGGGCACTGACTGCCCCTCACTGTGTCTAATGAATCAAAAATCTGTTAAGATCTGACATTGAAATATTAACACGAAAAATTTTCTAGGGATGCAAACCTACTTTTAGAAGAAGAGCATAAGAAAAGCATGAGAATGAACAATTCAAAATTATTATTTTATAAATAGTTCTGTGAAGCCTGGGAAGGGTTAAGGATGGGCTCTTCTCTTTTCTCCCCATGGAAGAGAAGCAGAATTTCAAATAGCTCCTCTCCCCAACTTGGCAATGTTCTGACTTTGGAGGATGCCTCTAATTGCTCAGAAGCACAACCTTCTCTCCTTGAGAATCCTGGCAGATGAAACAGGCATTTTACCTTTTCTTTGCAGCTTCCTCCGCCCTCCCTACCATCCTCCCACCCAACACACATCTGTGTAGTTGCTAAGCACAAGCATGGGTTTATCTGACCTCAGACTCTAGGCACCCTTTTTTGAAGAGTTTCTAAAATGAATGGGCAGGGAATGTTCCAATGCCATTGGGCTATTCTTAAATGAAAGTAATATTAGTTGTTGTCTAGTTACAAGGGTAGTTAGCACCAAATATGCATATGGCCGGTTTGTTTGGAAATAGTACTCAAGATGCCAGGGGTTGCAGATGCTCCAGGGCAGCAAAAAACTCAACCTTCTCAGATGCAGAGATGCCATCCTGGACTTATTTCCCTGTAAGAGGCTTTCCACAGCCTGTGTGATCCCAAGTTTCTGCTGCCAGTGCTCCTCCTTCTCCTACCACAGACCTGAACTCCCCCTCCAAAGTTTAAGTGAGGTTATAGGAAGCCATGAATTGTTTCCAACTTTGGAGACCCAACAGTCGCTCTCCGACAGAGATCCACAAAGTTATCCAGCACCCAAGAGGCAGGTTCAAATGCGTACTTGACTCCATGTTGGAAGAGGTCATCAAGGGACTTTACCACAGATTGACCTGAGAGCTGGACCCAAGCAATCAGAAGCTCCTCCCCACCTCCCCTGTTCTTGGAATATACATTCTGTGCACCATTCCCATAGTAGGAGCCATTTCAAGGATGACTCCTTGAGAGAGTAAGGTGTTGTTGAGACCATCTTGACAGAATTGGTGATTGAACCCTGCTAAGGCCTCTATAGAAACTTTTCAAATTCTGGCTGGTGGGTGTGAAGATCTACTTTTCTTCTGACAGCTCTAGACAAGCCGAATATGTAAGTCCCCTTGCTGATTAAACCTGCCATCTACTAATCTGGAGTGGTCTGCCTCTTTCTTTGGTCTCTCCTTGCCCTTGGAGTATGAGGCAAGTTTCCGAACCAGCACTCCAACTGGACAGTTGGACAATTCCCTCTCCTTTTCCCTAAGCCCGAGGTTCCCAGCAGGGTAGTCATCTAAAAACCACACAATTGCCCTACAATTCATCTTTTTATAACTCTACTTTCTATTATTTACCTCTGATTAAGTGGCAGAAGTCTGTAGAAATAATGCTTGGAAGCAACTGTGGAGTTTTAGGACTGAATATGTCAGAATGTAATATCTACCAAATTTTCAATGAGTTTTTCCTGAGGGGACTGTTAGCCTTCGAAAGGGATCTCTACAGGCCAGCATTTCCTCTTTGATGAGTTTCAGTCCAACACGGCTGCCTCATGGCCATTTTTATACCCACCCTTCCTGATCCTTTGTGAAGTGATTGATTGGAAGTGTGTTCTTAGAGCTAAAAATCATCGACATGCTTCTGTTTTCTGTTTTAATTTTTTAATATTCTTTCGACTCTCAAGTAGAATTTCAGATATGTCAGATTGGCTCTGCCTGTGGCTATTTCATGCTCAACTCAATCCAAAGATCCGGTTTTAGAGAAGGGATCCATGGCAAGAAATGTAAATTGCTGTGCTCTGCTCCTGAGCCATCAAATACCCTTTGTTAACATTCTCATTTTCCATTAAATGAGCTATTGTTGCTACAAATCAGTGGTTCCACTACAGAATCTGTAGCACAATAAACAAAGTGTAAAAGGTATGTAATGAGGGGTGCCTCTAATTTTCCTTAATTGCCCATTGAATTACAGCCAGCCTGACCCTGACACCAACATCACTTCCTCAATACATATCCTTGATGTACAGCAAATTTTTCTTCTATGACAGGTTTATTTCTTTGTTGAAGAACCATTTAAGAGGTATTTTATTGTATGTTGCAAAGATGTAATTGGGGTTCTCGCTGGTTTGTTCACTTAATAGGTGTGGTAATAATTATATGTCACTTTTTAGTACATGGAATCTCATTCCTTTCCAGGTTGATTGCTTTATCGAGGAGGCATCGAATGGAATTGTTCCAAAATAATATCTGTGGGAAGATGAACTTTAGATTTATTTCTCTCTGTAAGTGCAGGGTCGCAGGGTTGTGGTGTGTTCAGAGAAAGATAGCAGCTTCATACCAAATAAGGGAAAGAGAGAGAGAGAGAGAGAGAGAGAGAGAGAGAGAGAGAGAGAGAGAGAGAGAGAGAGAGAGAGAGAAAAGAAAGAAAGAAAGAAAGAAAGAAAGAAAGAAAGAAAGAAAGAAAGAAAGAAAGAAAGAAAGAAAGAAAGAAAGAAAGAAAGAATCTGTGCATAGGGTTATTTTTACTTAATATTTAAAATATTTTTTTCTTGAATGGCAGGGAAAATCTCTACTGGTATTGACTACTTTTGAACCGAGTTCTAGAGACAAAAAGAATGATGTATGTCGGGATTAAGTTCCAAGAAAACATTCATGGTGCTGGCTGATATCACTTACAACATATCATTGAATCCAAAATTATTCTTTATTTATCTTTTGCACTTTCAACTGTATTCCAAACTGCTAATCCATTTTGAGTATTGTTCTTGTTAGTATCCTATTTTCTGTGTCTCCATTTGCTTTCTTAATTGTATGTTGAACCCGAGCTGTATTTATCAGGAAATTCAGAAATATCAATATGAGTAGGTCTGAGAGAAGGAAAGATGCAGAAGTTTGGAAAGAACAGGTGATTCTGGGCATTGCACAGTAGGATTCAATGAATGAGTCCCAGCAGTGGTCTGATTTGAAAGGTCATTAGCCTGGATGATAGCATTGTGGCATTGCTTGGAAAAGCAGCACATTTGGCATCTCTGTAATTACATTGGTGGTGACAGGAACATGGTTCGCTGTGGTCATCGATGGTGGCTGCTTCAGTGACCTTGTTGCTTCATATATATCCTCAGTGGTAGCAGCATCAGCAGCAGAACTTTCATCAGACAGAAGCATTTGTCATGTAGTCTTCAGTGGGTAGCAATGGCATGACTGACATTTTTGGTGTCAGGAGTGACTAAAGACATCACCACAGCAGTTAGAGAAAGTAGAGAAGAAAAGAGCTGAAACAGTGTCACCTCCAATTAAACTAGTGTTCCGAGGAGGATTCCCACTGTGGATTATCTGTGGTTGAGCTGTGGGTAGGGGTGGGGAAGCTATTTTTCCAGTAAAGCTGATAGAAGTAAAGTCAGAGAATAATAGTATATATCTTGTAAGATTGTGGTTTTAAATCAGTAGCAGGTTTAAAACATAAAACAATGCTTGGCACATATTGCAAATTAGCTAATTTTATTAATTTAATATAACAATAATATTATTTATTACATTTCCATCTTGTTAAACACTTATTAAATCTAGGGCCTGGATTAAAGTCTTTACTTGTATAACATAGACAAAATATTTTCTGCTACAACTTTAGTAACAGTTACAACCTAAATTGTGTCTCCCCCAAATTCATATGTTTAAGCCCTAACCCACAGTGGGGCAATCTTTGGGGATGGGGTCTTTAAGGATGTAATTAAGGCTAAATGAGGTCATAAGGATAGAGCCCTAATCCAATAGGACTGCTGTCCTTATAAGAAGGGAAAGAGACAGAAGTGTTCTCTCTCCCTGTGTGCCCAGAGAAAAGGCCATGTGCGGGCACAGGAGAAGGTGCCATCTATAAGCCAAGGAGAGAGATCTCACCAGAAGCCAATCCTGCTGGCACCTTGATCTTGGCCCCAGCCTCCAGAACTGTGATAAAATAAATCTGTGCTGTTTAAAAGACCACATGTAAGTCATGATACCCCCAGTCTGTGGCATGCTGTTATGGCAGCCCAAGCAGATTAATACACATACTAAAAACAAACAGAAAACTCAACCCTTCCCCTCAAATCCTTCCCTTTCCTTAATTCATTCTTTTTTCCTATGTCTTGACTTCTTGCTATCCTACCCTACTGTTAGGAAGAACGCTTGATCTTGCCAATTAAAGGTTCTTGGCTTTCTGGTTTAAAATGAACTGTTTGGATACTTTCCCCTCCCAAGCAGAGAAACACTTATTTCTTCTTGAGATTTTGGGGCGTGAAGTCCTTCTGGGCTTTTCCTGGGAAGGGGTTTGTGCTGTATCCATTGCTGAAGTGTCTGCGGTGGGGTAGTCTGTTTGCATGTCACATGTGGGGCCTGGTGATCTTCCCTGGGGTGGATGTGAAAGTCACCTTCGCTATCCCTGGGGCTGCCGGTCCTTAGGAGCTGGCTGTGACTTCTGTTGCATCCTCAGGGCTCCCGGGAACTTCAAATGTCCCACAGAACTTGAGAACGGGGTGGGGGCACTTTCCTAAGTCATTTCTACTCTGACATCTGGACACCATGTTGGCTTTGCAGACATGAAGTCTCTGCTACAGGCAGACTGGGAGTTTATATAGTCAGTTGAATTCAATTATAAAAAAATAAGTTACTTTTATTTTCAAATTTGGGTTTTTATACCTACCCATCATACTTTAACATTTTAATCAACTGTGTAAGGAAATTAGGCTCAGAGAGACGGAATAATTTGCTCAAGGTTAGTAACTGGTAGAGCCAACACTTTAATTTATCTGGTATCAAAGTCTGTGTTGCTGACCACTATGCCTAAAACTCAGCATTTTGTGATTACTGTATTACTTTTATCCTCTGAATTGTTTTTAATCCATAAGAGGGTGTGGCTTGAATAGTAAGAGTTATTAACTATATCCTGTTGTAAATGTTCTTTATTTGCCTTTGTCCTTTGTTCTTGTTTTGTCCCCTTCAACTCCTTTAAAAATTTTTTAAAATACGTCTTTATTGATTTCAGAGAGAGGAAGGGAGAGGGAGAGAGAGAGAGAAACATCAATGATGAGAGTCATGGATCGGCTGCCTCCTGCACGCCCCCTGCTGGGGATCGAGCCCCCAACCCGGGCCTGTGTCCTGACCGGGAATCGAATCCTGATCGCCTGGATCCCAGGTCAATGCTCAACCGCTGAGCCTCGCCGGCCGCGCCCCCCTCAACTTCTTTAATCTCTGTGACTGTGTCCCTTTTGTTTTATTAGTCCTCAGTTTCGTCTTTCTCTTGTCACTCCGTGAGCCTCCAGGGTTGGCGGTTGGTTCCTCCTAGAGCTGCGTCTGCCTACACTGCGCTGCGTGGCTCTCGGGATATAGGCCGTGGCATATGGAGCCACGGAGCCTGGCACCTTCCCATCCCTCAGAGGGCAGAACCTGAAGACAGCACTGCCTGTGGACTTGGAAGCCTACACACTAAGAGTTCACTGCGTTCCCAAGGTCCAGGAGGACTGAGTGTAAGATGAATGGAACAATCATCTTCCAGAGAAGTAAATTTACTTGGCGGGTTTCCACTAAAATAGATTTTTAAAAAATGTCAGCTGGAACTAAAACACTTAAGACATATGGTGCATTAACTAAATGTTTAAACATTTGCCTTTAGCTGCGTGAACATATCATTGATGAGATGAGCTCAGTGAGCTGTGTTGAATATCCTTGACTGAATCACTGTCCAGTAGATAACTCTATTTCTTGAATCTATTTAATACAAACCATTCCCAGATGCTTACAACAGATACCAAATACGTGTCATAATTTCACTGCTAAATGCAAATGCACGTATAAATGAGGGATCCAAATGGGAAACTGTATCTGTAATCTCTGTCATTACCTTTTATTTGAAATAGGTTCTATAGGAGCAGAGTGCAAAGAAGAACAGCATTAGAGTATCGCTGCATGGAGCAGTCAAAGCCTCTGGTATGCCACCACCTCAGTTCGAATGTCTTCCAGAAAGTCCCTTAATGCTTTAAAGCACAGTCAGCACATAGGCAAGTGTGGGAGAGCTCCCCCTCACCCCATGTCCGTAGCAGACATTGTTAATCAATCACAGCACTTGCTTTTCCTGCTGAGGCTGCACTTGGCCTGAAAATTTTTCTGCACCCAGCACTCCAGGCAACCACTGCCAATTGATCCAAGTTGGCACTTTAAAAGAAACCTATTTGCAATCTCTAGACACAGAACAAAGATAGAGCAGTGGGGTGCTTCTCTATCTGATATATCTAACAGATGTGATCATTGGGAATACTAGGTCATTGGACACTGTTGGGACTTATTCCTTAAATTAAAAGGATGGCTGTGGGGGGACCCTTGGGTCCTGGGAGACTCCCCTAGGACTTGGATTAGGTTCTATGTAGTTGTATAAAGGGCCGGTTTTCTGTCTCCCAGGCAGAGTGGTTCCACATATGCCCATGTCTCTTCCTCCTTCAGGCTCTGAGTTTCACAGGCTCAGTGAAAACACTGACGATTCTAGACCCATTTGAAATAGAGAGAGCAGGGGAAAATTAGAGGCCTTAAGACTAAGATAATCACTTAAATACTGCAGAGAACATCCTGGAGTGTGTGTGTGTGTGTGTGTGTGTGTGTGTGTGTGTGTGTGTGTGTGTTAGAGGGTACTTATATTTAAGGTCTGATCTCAAGCATTCATATTTCTTACATAGGCTGTAAAAAAAATAATAGCTACTGTTCGTGTACTTGAAAAGTGTTAAGCACCAAAAGGATATTCACTTGCATTTAATCTTCATAACATCCCATTTTATAGATGAGAAAACTGATGCTTACGATGCTAGGGAATTTATGTAAGATCACACAGCCAGTACATGCCTGTGTCCGGTGGAGTCTTGATGGAGTCAGATGGCAAATTCTAAAAGATAAATGAAGACAATTTAATGAAAGAACAATTTACGGAGGTGAGGGTAGAATTAAGGGACCCCATAAGCGATTGTTTCAAAGCCTCCAAAGTTGAGCAATGAATGGAACCCTTTAGCCCCCTAGACACAGGGTCACTGAAACAGTGAAAACCTGTGTGTGAGATCCCTGAATATGAGCTGCCACCTTACGGAGAGGAAGCCCTTTACTGCCCCAACCAACCGTGTCTTGATCGGATGAGACGGATGAGGCAGGCGAGAGCCTGTGCCTCCCATCAGCCAGATCTAACTGCAGCCGAAGGGGAAGGGCCCAGGGCCGCATCCACAGTGATCAGCACAAAGCAGAGGATGCATCTGATGGGCAATGGGATTAACGAGCTTAATGGTGGCGTGGCAGTTAAACCCAGCATTGCTCTGAGCCCATTCTCCTAACTGCTACTTTATATTCCACCCTTCGCCTGGGGCTTAGGGGGTCTAGACGTAACAGCCAGCGCTTGCTTTCACTCCCCAGAAGAGGAAGAGAATTTCATTTTCCTGGGGGCACCGCGGTAGTACACACTGTCCTTGGCACATAACACTGTTCAGTGAATGTTATTTGTTATTATTTCTACCTCTTCTTTTTTCCTTCCTTCGTCCAGTTCTCCCTTATGTGCCTCAGTGATGGTGTAACCATGTAGAAACTTCATTTCTTCAGAATGTGTTGTCCCCTTTCTTTCCATTTTAAACTGGCCTCCTCCAGCTCTGACTCACTTGCCTTCCCCTCCCTTGCACGCCCACTCCCTTAATCATTAGGCCCGAAGGCAATGAGGTTCTGATCAGCATCAGATAATCTTAGGAACAAAGCCTTGGGCCTATGGACCACAGAGTTTCAGTTAAACTAGAGATAACATCTAGGCCTCAGTTGTGTTTTAGCTCTGGGCCCAGAAAAGTGGTGAAACCTGATGTAGCAACACCAAGGCTGATATCAGGACCAGATGCAATTACCAACTACCCCCTACCCTAGTGTGGACCAATCAGTAGAGACCACAACCCTGACCATGACCCTAATTCCCTTAGTCAGCTTGATTAATGATTTTCTCCCATATAAACCACCCCCTGGAAGCCATCGGGGAACCAGGTCTTTGAGCATTAGCTCACCTGTGTATCCAGGCCTGGGCCATTTCCTGAAACTAAACCCTTACTTTCTTTGCTGCAAACTGCTGTTCATGTGTTATTGGACTTTGAATTGGAAATTGAATATCACTTATTTGATAGCCAGCATTCTTCTAATACTGGAAGTTTCCGCTGGCAAAGCAGTGGTGGAAGACTCTGACAGTATGGAGATAAAAGGATGGCTGTTTATAAAAACATAGTAGCGATTTTCATAATTGTTAAATTTATCTGAAATTTATCAAGGCACAGATTACCTAAACTAGGAACTAAAGAAGGTTCTGGAAGCACCTATCTCTCTCCTTCCCCCTGTCTCCCGTTTTCCCCTTTATTCCTCCTCAGTTCTCTTTCTACCATCACCCACTTTTCTCCTCCCCACTTGTCTTCCCCACCCTCTCTCCCCATGACTCTTTGGTCGTTGGTTGTCTTCTGCTCCTGCCCTCTCAAAAGCGTTGATGGGACAGAGCCTCTGACTGCAGGCTCTAAATGCCAACTGCCTGGATTCTGGCCCTACCCCTGTCCTTGTTAGAAAGGTGACGCTGAGTAAGTTCTTCCACCTTCTGAGTCTATGTTTCCTCCTATGTAAAACAGGACAGTAGAACTCTCCTATTTTACTAGGACAGTAGAGCTCTCCTATTTTACTAGGACAGTAGAACTCTCCTATTTTACTAGGACAGTAGAACTCTCCTATTTTACTAGGACAGTAGAGCTCTCCTATTTTACTAGGACAGTAGAACTCTCCTATTTTACTAGTGTTGATAGAAAAAGCAGTAAGGAGTGTAAAGGCCTCGCCTCCATAGTTATTGTCTCTCCCTCTTGCTTTTTCCAGCTTTCCTTGCACCTTTCTTCCCAAGCCATGGCCCGCAGTGCCAGATGTCTGCTGCCCTGTGACTTCCCAGAGGGGCAGAGGACTGGCCAATTCTGCTACTCGGGTTCTAGAAGAAAGATGCAGGCAGCGCTGGGAGCATGGTGAGGAATGCTTACAGATGAAAAGTTGGTTGTTTATGTGCATTTTGGAAACATTCATCTTTGTGGTTTGAGGGACTTCTTGAAGGCAGTGGTCCTGCTGCATTCAGTCAAGAAACAGCAGCAGCTGCCTCCAGGAACAGCAGGTATTACTGGAGAGACGTCGTTTTGGATGGGAGCTGCAAAGGCCCATGGGTTGACAGGGAGTTGCGTAGTCGTTCAGCATTTAACTCTCCCTGGAATGGCCCAAAGAGGGGGCTATGTGTGAAGTAAACTTGTGGTTAAATTGCTCTGGCACAGAGCTTCACACCATCTGCAGACATTGCAGAAAAGAGCATGGGAAGCCAACAAGCTGTGAGTGACAGAGATGAATCTCCAAGTCATGTAGTTCTGTTTGGAATTCAGGCAACATTGCAGAGTGCCACAGCCCTGGAACATTTCTTTTAGGCTATGAAGACATTTATCAGCCATAACTCTCAGGTGACTGCGTGTCCTGGAATTCCTGGTACCATCGAATCAAAAAGAACCCAGAAGAAAGACTTCCTTTTTAAAGGAGAGGTAGTAAGGTTATGTTCAATTTTTCACTTAAACCAACTCACCATGATGCCTTAGATGAAGCCGACCTACCACATCCTGAGGGCTGGGGAGGAAACAGAGAAGGTCACCACACCCTACAGGCTATACTTCTTCAGGTGGCAGATGGACTCCCTGCTTGGGATTTGTAGCCACATAATTGGTAGACTGAAAGAGACTGCTTAAAAATTAAAATTATGCTGTTTGGAATATTTACGTGTTGACCAATGCATTTGTTTTCATAAAATGCTTTTGTATTTGTAAAATATTTCTACTGAAAACCCATTTTCAAAAATAAAGTTCTAATAGTAAAAATAGCAAATATCCATTTATATATAAGCAAAATTAAAAAGCCTTTTACATTGATTTCTATGTTGATTACACGAAACATTAAAAATAATGTAAATAGGCTATGCTTGACACACTTTATGTACTTTAATCAATTTCTTGGTATTTCCTAATACCATTTTCCTGGTGTTCTCAAAAACATATTTTTGCCAACATGGTCTCATTTTAAAAAATTTAATAAAATTGCCTGCAGTCTTCTTCTAAGTGTAGTTTATGGCTAATAAATTTTGAATTATTGGCATATTTAATTGAATCATCTGTGGATCATAATATTTTTAGTTTAGAAAATTATTTTAAGATAGAGAAGTACCTGGCAAGCTAAAAAAAATATTGCTAATGGAGTATAGTCTCAATTTTGCTTTTAAAATCAAAATGCCTAAGTATGTAGTCCCAAATATATTCACACATACTCTTTTTCCCTCCAGAATATCTTTCTTTGAAAAATATTTTAATCAAAGTTCTTCAATTAAGTTGTCTCCATGATTTTTTTGAATGTTTCTCCAAACTCAGATGCTGCAAAATCATAGGGCTTCTTATTCTCACTCCATTTTGGTACAGAGTATAAATTTACCCAATTAAAAATCAGAGTTCTATCAAGAGTCTCACGACAAGTTGAGGTATTCCAAACCACATTATAGGATTGCAAATTTAAATGTTATACCCAGCAAGACGGTTCATCCTTTTATTTGTTCACTCCTTTCTTCGACATTTTAATAAATTTAGTGTTAAGTTTCATTAAATCATTACTTTCAGGAAAAGTGCACAAAGTAACCATTAGCTTTTGAAATGCATGGTGATGCTTTCTCAGTAGCTTTGTACCTTAAGTTTCCATTTGGTCGTGAATATCATGGCCCCACAGTAGATCTCAAATATCAGCAGACATTTTGTACAAGTTATGTGTTTGTCAACTTTCCTAAGAAATAGAAATTCAGTACTTATATTTTTAGTCAACATGTGTTTTCCCCTTAGAATTCACTGCTGCTGCTGACTTATTTGAAAGCTTTTTAAAAGTTGTAGATTCAGAGTTTTATGCTGAATGATAAAACCACTTCGGTAGGAACCACTCTGCATACTCTCTATGGAAGGACTCTCAGTCTGTTTCCCACACATTTCACATACACCTAACCTGTGCTTTCCCAAGTTTCCCTGTCTCCATGGCCTGGCACTCTGGTGGCTTCAAGCATCTTGCAGGTTGTAGCACCAGCCATGGCACGGTTTGCACATGTGCTCTGTTTACTTGGAATAGTGATGTTGAACACTTGTGCCTCGAACACCACCAGAGACAGAGGAGTTCGCTTCTTCCCAGACCCTTGGCTATCAGATCATTTTGTTTGCTTTCAGGAAAGGTATTATTCTAGGTCATCTAGAAAGGGCCGGGAAAAGAAAGAAAGGTCATCTCTGGTTGTTTTTCAAATATAACCAAGTATTAAATTGCGATCTCTCTTTATGGCATGTGCATTTCACGTACAGACTAGATGAAGCCATGGCAGTCTAAAAATCAGCCTGTTTTAATACAACTGTTAATAATAACACTTTTATAAAAGTGAAAACTTGGAGACACATGCTAAACCAGATGGAATGCCAGGATACTAGACATAAATACAGACTGTTCAGGGCAAACCTGGATATAGGCTTCCCTTACTTGGCTGTTAAGAGCCCAATGTTCAGTATCAGATAATAGCTGCATGACTATAGGTAAATATCTACCCTCAACCTTCTCATTTGCAAAATGAGGGCAAAAATGTCTGCCTCGCTGAGCTGAAAAAGTATATGAGAAGTACCTGGAGTAAGGCCAGGTACACAAAACCACTGCCCACTCACCACCTGAGAAAGAGCTATTGGGATAGCTCTTCCTCCATGCTCTCCTTACCAATGACTTATTGGGCACAAATGCCATGGGATGACTGCTACCCAAGCTGATCTTTCTCATGAAAAACCAGGCAGGATCAGAAAGAATCAGGGCAAACAGCAAAGGGAAGAAAAGAAACAAGGCTAACAACGTAGAGTAACAGCCCTGCAGTCTTGGTAAGATGACTTAAATGCATGTCATCGTTCCTTCAAAATTGGAGAACCACAATTTATTACGCATTTCCTCTAAGTCCAGTTCTGGAACAAATATTACTTTTTTAAAAAATAATGGGGCTATAATATCATTCTCACTGGTGCTTTCCCTGTAACTGCTGATGGGGCAGTACTATTATCATCTCAGTTTTATAAATGAAACTGAGGCTTCGAGAGGTTAGAGGACAAGCGCTCACGAGGAATGCAGTCAGAAATAAAACCTATGCCCCTGAGTCCATGCTTTTTTATCTCTGGCTACATTATTCTCAGAGGTTAAACATGTCCATAGTTTAGCCACGTCTGGAGTGTCCCACATATGATTCTGTTCAGCAACACTGAGTAGAATTTTATGAAAAGATAGGGTTGTCCTTCCTTATTAACCTCAAAAAGTTAGAAACCCTTAAAAGCCTGTAATGGATGGTTCATCTCTAAATTTATCTAAAGAGTGTTTTGAGGCTATTTGTCATTTTTATCCATTGGCAAAAAGAAGTTCCATAGTGTCTTAGCCGTAAATCATAAAATTAGCTTATGCTATGGGCTAGTTGCAAAAAAACCCCAAATCTCAGGAGTGTGAGGCAACAAAGAATTATTTCTTGGTCATGCTACCTGTCTACTGCAAATAAGAGGTTGACTCCTCAAGGTATTAACTTGGAATCAGATTGACAAGGTAGACGCTCTCGGTTACCTGCCAGAGGGAAGAGAGCTCTTGAGGAGCTCAGTAGTGACACACTCACATCCCCAGATAATCACTGGGCAGAACTAGCTACATGACCCCACCCAGGCACAAGGGGCCAGGAAATGTAATTCTGTCATTTGTATGGAAGAAGAAAAGTTCAAATATTGGGCAAGTAACCACTACTACACATAAAGTTACTACAGATGTTATAATTTATTATTCTCTCCTAATTTTCATAAAATGCCCTATTTCAAGCTTCAGGTACTTCCCTCTACTCAATACATCTGTTATTAGGTAAACAAATCCTTATTCACATATTTTAACAAAATTTCCACCTTGTTTCCAGTGGAAGAACATCAGGTTTAAGAGTCAATTCTGTCTTTCCTAAAAAGTTCTTTTAAAAAAATGACATCAACTCCTAGCTAAGGGCCCATTCCTTAAGGAAATGTGTCATTTTCTTGTCTAAAAGTCAATGAGCTCAAAGAAAAATGAGGGAAGGGCTGAAAGGATGTGGAATAAAAGACCCAGTTAATGCCTAAAAGATGCCAAATTGGAAAGTGTTACTGTTCCTTATATCATCCATCACTGCAAATGGCTCAGCAGGAAAAGACTCTCTCAAGCTGGCAGTCTTGCCATAGAAATAGATCATTTCAATAAGGGTGGCAGGACCGCAGAGCTCAACATGGCCAGTGACATTCCATTGACTAGTTCAGAACCAAAGAAAGGTAAGAACTGAGTGAATGAAAATTCAATCAAGTCCTAATCAAAGTAAGGTTCAATAAATCTGGAATATATTCTAGTGTTGGAATTTTTTAATCTCTAAATATTAATCAGCTGTAAATTACTTTCAGGTTATCCATTCAACTTTTAAAAATGGATTGGCCTTTTCATAGAAATCTGTATCCGATGGTAAAGATGGAATTTAATGTCTTTGGCTTAGATGTACTTCATAGAAGCGAGCAGTCTTTCTTAGCTGCGTTCTTTGCACACACAAAAGAATGAGATTGCAGCAGACATTCCAAGTGCATGGGGCTGGGCACATGCAAGGTAGAGACTGGGAACAAATTCAGCTTTCAGGGCATTCAGTGCCACACACAGAAAATTCTCGATTGTGTTTTAGTTAAATTCCTATTTGATAATCATGAAGAAGTAGGATAATTCAATTCCACAACTAGTTATTGAGCACCTACTAAAAGTACTTTATAGTTCAATGAACTATATGAGATGAAAAATATTATACTTGAACTTGAAAAGACAACACAGGTCAACAAAGAGCAGGCAGTGAAGAGAAAAGTGATAAAATAATTAACTGATGGATTAAAGTATTGATCAAGAAGGTATATGTTTTGCAGATTAAATGTAGGTCCAAAGCAAGTATTGGTGAAAAGTCAATGACTCACTTTGATGTCTTTGATAAAGAACGTTTTAAATATTATAGAACAGAGAATACATTTAAACCTCGCTTATTAAAGCTGTGATTCTAATCTTTAAAATAGTATAATTATTTATTAAGGTTGATGTTAAATCAGCATACTTAGATATCATCTGAGACAATCTAAGACATGGATATGATTGCATGTTGATTAGCAATTCATAACTATTAGATGTTTCCAGAAACTGATAGAAATATTAGATGCTCTTGAATGAAATATTTTAATGAAAATAATGTATTTTCATTATTTAATGAAAATAATATAATCGTACTTTATAAAACTTAAAATTCCCCAGATTATTATTAATAGTATAAGGAATTAATGGCACATAAAATGAAAAAAAAAACTTACAGTATTAAAAAAAACAAGCAATGCCTGACTATTTAGTCAGGGGCCCTGACCTCTTTTCCCTTAGATTGTCAAATAAAAAATGACAACAGCCAACATAACAGTAGCTGTCTGGTGTGAATGAATCAAAATTATACCAATTTTTTTTGTCAGACCAGCAAAAATTATATTTTTGGTATGTTGCAGAATTTTAGTTATTTGTTTATGTGTGCCATGAAATGAAAAAGGTTGAAAATCGCTGCACTAAATCATTCTTTAGTGTATCAGTAAACATATACAGTAAACATAAACATCATCACTATCCAGTTCCAGAACATGTTCATTATCTCAAAAAGAAATCCTGCGGCTATTGGCAGCTACTCCCCACTTGCCCCTCCCCTCGGCCCCCAGCGACCACTAATCTACTTTCTGTCTGGAAGGGTTTGCCTGTTCTGGACATTTGATATCAATGGAATCACACAATATGTGGCCTTTTGAGATTGGTCTCAAATTTTGCATAATGCTTTCAAGCTTCTATGTTGTAGCATGTATCAGTCCATCTTTTTTATGGTCAAGTAATATTCCACTGTATGGATATAGCACATTTGGTCATTCATCAGCTGATGGATAGCTGAGTTTTTTCCATCTCTTGGCTACTATGAATGCTTTTATGAACATTCATACACAAGTTTTTGTCTGTACACATATGTTTATATCTATATATAGGGTGTCCCCAAAATTTATACACATGCTTTGCATAATGATAAAGGCAGTGTTTTTCAAAATACATTTCATTTTCAAAATTGAGCTATCAACTGTTAAAGTGTGTATACATTTTTTTGAGATAACCTGTATATCCAAGCGTGTATATAGGTATAAAGGGTGTATATGTTTATACTTACATATACCCAATTATTTTGCGTATATACCTAGGTGTAGAATTAGTGGAGAATATATTTAACTTTTTGAGGAACTGCCAAACTGTTTTTAATAGCAGCTGTGCCATTTTCATTTCCATCAGCAATGTCGGAGGTTCCAGTTTTTCCATAGCCTCACCAACACCTGTTACTGTCTTTCTTCTTTATTATATAGCCAGCCTGGGTTTTAAGTGGTATCTCATTGTGGTTCTATATTTCTCTAATGACTAATTATGTTGAGCATCTTTTCATGTACTTATTGGGCCATTTGTATATCTTTTTTGTAAAAATGTTTTTACAAAACTGCTCACTTTTTAATTGGATTGTGTTTTTTTCTATTTTTATTGAATGTATTGGGGTGACACTCGTTGACAAAATTATACAAGATTCAGGTGCACAATTCCACAACACTGGGTTGTCTTTTTTTATTATGGAGTTAAAAGAAGTCTTTATATATTCTGGATACTAGATCTATAAAAATATATGATTTAAAAAGAATTTCTCCCATTCTCTAGGTTTCATTTTACATTAATGATGGTATTGCTGCACAAAAGTTTTTAATTTTGATGAAATTCAATTTATCTTTTTTTTAATGCACACACTATTTAATGAGTGCCTGTGTGCCGGGCACTGACTGCCAGGGCTCTGTCCCACCTCACAAAGCTGCGATTCTTCACCCTGTCACCCTTAACCCAGTGTGACACACAGACCCTGGCTGGAAGCCACCCATGCAGCTAGAGAATCCGGAAGAGACTGGCCACCCCTTCTTCAAGTGAGCAAACAGCAGAAGTTGCTCTAAAATGGAAAGATGTTGTTAAAAAAACAAAAAGAGAAAATCTTAAGAGAAAAACCAGCACAAATGGGAATGGGTGTCCCTAAAAACCAAAGCGCTGGATATGCTTAAAGTACTAAGTGAAAATACGAAATTTTAAAACCTGAACAAAAAAGGTTTACACTTCAAGATGCTTTCATGCCCTGGCTCCTGGGGTCGCCCACTTGGCCACTTGGCCTGTGGTGCTTTGGGCGCCCTGGTGGCATGGGGCGGACACACTGTGGGCGCCGCCCACCATGTCAGATCAGGCCTGTGTCTCCTGGGCTCCTCCAACACGTTGTCAGGGGTGGGCCGCCCACTGGAGGCCGGAGAGTAGACAGGCCACCCCTAAGTCCATCCTGGGGGTGCTCAGGCCGCACTGGCCAAGGCGCGTCTCTTACAGTGTCCCCAGTCCCCTGCCCTGTGGCCTGCCTGGGAATTCAGCCTCTCCCCCAGGCCAGGGCAGTAAGAAGGCCCAGCCCAGGAGGCCCAGCCTTGGGGTAGGCCTGGTGGGAGCTGTGAGGAGGGTTTCGCCTCCCCAGCCCATGGGCCGGTGGCTGCGGCTGCGACCTGGGAGACCCTGGTGGGCTGCTTGTCCGCCGTTCCCTTGGGGACGCCATGGCTCTGGAGCCAGCCCAGGAGGTCCTCGTGCACCTTGTGCGTCAGGATGGACCCCGGCACAAGCCTGACGCGGCCGGCTGGCTCCAGCGGCTACGGTCTGCCCCGCATCACCGCCAAGCCCTTGGCCTGCAGGCAGGCCAGTGCAGGCCAGTGCGGGCCAGTGTGCGCCAGTGCGGGCCAGTGCGGGCCAGTGCAGGCCAGTGCGGGCCAGTGTGCGCCAGTGCGGGCCAGTGCGGGCCAGTGCGGGCCAGTGCGCGCCAGTGCGGGCCAGTGCGGGCCAGTGCGCGCCAGCGCGGGGAGGGCGTGGCCGCAGCAGGCGCGCCTTGGGCTGTGCGCGGAGGGCGCGTCCTCTGCGTGTCCGGGTGCGCGCCACGCACCGGCACCTGCTACCACGCGCGGGGCAGCAACAGAAAGGGCCTCTCGCAGCAGTTCCCGTGGAGCCTGCCCAGCCCAAGCGCCAGCTAGATGCCCTCCTGCGGGGTGGCCCCGGGGGCGAAGGCAGCTGAGTGGCCTCGAAGCGCGGGGAGGACGCGCAGCCAGGTGAGCAGCGGCCTGCAGCCTCTCCGCAGGCTCGTGCCGCGTGGGTGCGGACGGCGTTGCGGGTCAGGGGGATTCACCTGGGGTCCAGGGCCGGGGCCAGCTGCCCCCAGTCACACGCCCGCAGGGTCCAGGGGAGCGAGGCCTCCTTTTGGGGTCTGTTAGAAGCGCTGCGAGGTGGCTCGGGGCTCGGTGTGCGCGTGACAGTGGTGCCCCACCTGGGCGGGTGCCAGTGCCTCCTGGGCCACGGCCGCAGCCCGGGGAGGAGAGAGAGGGGAAGGTCGCAGGGGCACTGCCAGGGGAGCCAGAGGGTCGGCAAGAGCCTGGGAATCCTGGAGGGGCCCTGGGGGGGGGGGGGGGGGAGACGCCCTCGCCCCCCCTCTCCCCACAGCCCAATTTACGTATTATTTATCTTGTTGCGCGCTCCTGGTGTCGTATCTAAGAACCGTCGCCTCATCCGAAATCTCCAGGGGCTATACCTGCTTTTTCTCTGAGAGCCTGACAGTTTCCGCCGCCTGGCCCGCGGCGCGTTTCGGGCCCTTTGGGCTGTGCTGAGGCGCCGTGGCCCAGCCCCGTCCTGTGCGCGCCGGACTGCAGGGCTTAGCGCCTTTGCCGAAAGAGTCTTTTCCCCCGTCGAATGGTCTCGGCACCTTTGTTGTAAAGAAATCGATCATAAATGTGACGGGTCTGTTTCTGGACTATCAATTCTAACCCATTGATCCATTTGTCTACCCTGTGCCAGCACTGCAGCCTTGATTACTGTGGCTTTGTAGTAAGTTTTGAGATGGGGAAGTGAGAGCTTTTTCAAGTTTGTTTTGCTGAGTCATTTTCATTTCCATGTGAATTTTAGGGTAGAGTTTGTTAACTTCTGCAAGAAAAGGTAGCTGGTGTTTTGGTAGGGACTTTATTAAATCTATAGATTATTTGGGGGGAAATTGCCATCTTAAAAAATGTTTAGTTTTTCATGAACACAGAGGGAGCTTTCCATTTATTTAGGTCTTAAAATTTTTTTCAACGATGGTTTGTAGTTTTAAATGTACAAGTCCTGTACTGACTTTGCTAAATTTCTTTCTAAGAATGTTATTATTTTTGATGCTATTGTAAAGCAAATTACAGCCTCAAGTTCATATTTGGCTTGTTATTGCTAGTAGAAATACAGTTGATTTTTGTGTATTAATGTTGTATTCTCCTGAAAACTTGCTGAACTAGTTTTATTGGTTCTAATACTGGTTTGTTTGTTTGTTTGTTTGTTGGGTTTTTTTTTTTTTTTAGTGAATTCTGTAAGTAGAGATAGTTTTAGTTTTTTCTTTTCAATAAGGATGTTTAATATTTTTTTCTTGCTATGTTTCTTGGCTAGAACACCTAGTACTGTGTTGAATGGGCATCCTTGCCTTTTTCCTGAGTTTAGGGGGAAAACCCTTAAGTCTTTCACTGTTAAATATAATGTTAGCTGTGGGCTTTTCGTATGCCTTTTATTATGTTAAGGAAGTTCCCTTCTATTGCTGTTGAGTGTCTTTATCCTGGATAATAATGTTTGATTTTTGTCAAATGCTTTTCTTTGCATGTATGGATATGATTTTTTTGTCCTGAATTCTATTAATTTGGTGTATTACATTGACTGAGTTTTATTTGTTGAACCAACTTTGAATTCCTGGGATAAATCCCACTTCGTTGTGGTGTATAATCCCTTCCATGTGTTGACTGATTCAGTTTGCTACTATTTTGTTAAGAATTTTTGCATCTATGGTCTTCCTCCTGTTTTTTGGAGAAATTTGTGAAGGATTGGTGTTAATTCTGTAAACATTTGGTAGTATTCACCAGCAGTATCATCTGGCCCTGGACTTTGTGGGAAATTTTTGATTACTAATTGAATCTTTTTACGTCTTTTAGATCTGTTAGGTTTGCTATTTCTTTTGAGTTAATTATGTTAGTTTGTGTCTTTCTAGGAATTTGTCTATTTTATCTAATTTGTTGGCACACAATTATTCTCAGAACTTCCTTATAAATTAATTCCTTTTAATTTTATAAGGTTGGTTGTAACATCCTGTCTTTCACTCCTAATTTTAGTACTTTTAATCTTGTCCGTTTTTCCTTTAGTCAGTCTAACTGAAATTTTGTTAGTTTTGTTGATCTCTTTAAAGATTCAACTTTTGGTTTTATTGGTTTTTCTCTATTTCTTTTTACTCTCTATTTCATTTATTTCCATTATTATTTATTATTATTATTATTATTTATTTCCTTCTGCTACCTTTGGGTTATTCCCATGTTCTGCTTACAGAGACTATGGCTTAAGGATCAGGATAGGCTATAGTCATTCTGGATTTTCAGGAGTGTCACAAAGAAAAATGTTTGCAATGAGCACAAAAGCGACTTTTGCACCTGCTTTCTCACAGTTAAATTAGACGGTGTTTTAAAAAGTTAGCTTTGATAAAAGGACATACTAAAAGAGATCCCCAGTGAATTATTGCAGTAGGGTTAGAACCTGAGCAGACCTACTGTACCCAGAAGGATTTGGTCTTAGGTAATGTAGATAATAAGGTTGTGTCACTCCACAAGTCCCTCTGCAGGTGCAAAATGATTACCAATGCTTGGTGTCAGCACGCTGTATTTAGATCAGTGACCCCACTTTCCAAGTGTCTACAGAAAAATGGCATAAACACATTACAGGTGTAGAGAATGTTTTCAGAAGCAACCAAAACATTGTAGACAGAGGCCAAAAATGTTTGCAGTGTGGCCAAGAGAGCATGAACTTTCACATCCCAGGCAAGTCAAGAACCTGATGCCAAGAGAATTGACGTCATAGGGAAATATGGTTTCCTGAAGTGACTTTTTCAGAGGGAAAAGAACTGAGATAACATGGGACATTAAATGAAAATTTCAGAATAAATATCTAAATGGGCCAAAGGCATTGAAATTAATATAAAGAGCTGTCTCCACTAAAAATTCTGTTGACTGCCATGATCAAAGAGATCCTTTGACAAGCCAAAAAAGTTTGACTTAGGCACAGCTTCCGAAATAGTAATGAATTACTGGACATGCAAGCTGTGACAAATAAATGCTATAGTTGGGCTTCAGCACAGAGCTGGAAATTTTGCTCATAAATTGCACAGGCCAGAAAATAATTCTCTATGCAAGCAATAGAGAAAAGAGAGTAACTAAGAAAAGAGAGTAACTAAGATAGAGGTTGGTTTCCAATTACAGTGTCACAAATTAAATGAGAAATCTTTATATTTATTTATATTTATTTACAGCAGTGCTCTGTTGGAGGGAAATTTTGCTACAAATAATGCTAAATGGCAGAAATTTGAAGTATCCTATTGCATTAACCTTTAAATGGGGATTTCTCCAGGTTTCTGAAGGAAGGCACCGCATAGTCAAATTACATATGCTCAGCACTATAGTAAGTAGTGTGAGAATCAGATGAAAAATAAATATGTTTCCTGCCCTTACTTTATAATTTAGCTAAGGGCACATCATCAGGGTGAAGTAATGAGATAAAAATCCGAGGCAGACTAAGGGCACTTGCTCGTGTGGAGGGCTCTCAGCAAACTCCCTCTCTGGGTCCCGCTAAAGAACCAGACAGCTGCTGCTCCCCTGCACAGAGACCCTCACAGATTCCTGACTGGGCCCCTCTTTGAGCTTCTATGCAAAAAATGGAAATGACTCCCAGAAGGGTTTTGTTATCGAGATTTCTACAAATTAAAAAAGGGAATTTAAAGGAATAAAAATCACTTGGAGCAAGAGCATTGAAAACTGATAAACAGACAACGAATAGCGAGCGAGGAAGTAGAAAGGGCTCATGTACGTGACTGAAAGGAGAAGCAGCTGAGCGCAGTCAGCAAGGGCCGAGCGAGCGCACTGGCTGAGAGCCATGTGCTGACTCGATCATTAAGAATGTGCTAATGGCTTTTGTGTATATTTAATTAAGCTGGAAATTATGTAATACGTTTGAGAAATCTTTCCATCAAAATTAGTTCAAATAAAACGTTTTGGCACGCAAGGGCAGCAGGCCTCGGTTATCAGAACAAATCACAGCGGCCCACCTCATTACCCGGCCCTCCTGGACAAATGAGGCGTCACTCGACACCAGCGAGCCTGCCAGTGTGGAGCGCGCAACATATTTTCTGTATTATTACAAAATTATACTAAAATGTGATTTTTGGAATATCGCAACTTTGACAGTGGTTCCTAAGGCAGCACATTAGTCACATTTCTGGCACAGGAGCAGGAGAGTTTGGATCAAATTATTAAATAGATAAGCTCAGATGAAAAGAAGTGTATGTTTCTGGTAGGTCTTCTGTTTTAGTATTTGCGTGGGAAGTTTTCCAGTGTCCTGCGCTAGTGCACAGCACACGTGAAGGCCATGGCAATGAATATCGTTACCCGCACGGATTTGTATTACAGAAGGAAAACTGTGCATCTAGATTTGTAATCAGAACAGAATCTGAGGGCTGTTAACTATGATGGCAACACTGATTTTGGAGAAGAAGAAAAAGATGGGGAGGGGAGTAACCCAGGCTTAAGCAACAGCAGATTTTTCTTTTATTGATTACCTATTCATTTTGTGGGGTTTCAACAGTGAAAGAGACCCGAGAAACCATAAAATCAGTCCCTCAAGTTGAAGCTGTAAGAAAGCAAGTCTTCTCCCCCCCCCCCCCCCCAATATAGTAATTAACTCAGGAGCACCTTGGTTACTTTTCCATTAAGCAGGTCTCGGGGAGATCCAACTGATTTTAGTTTCCTTATTGGACTCATCCTAAGCACCCAGGGTGCTTTTGAAGGATATGATGCAGATTGTTAACACTTTGAATTATAGCATCACAAGACTTAGCGGACTTAATGAGCAACGCAAGACACTATTCCCATTTTATAGGGAGCATAACCAAGGCAGGCGGGCGGGGTAAAGGGCCGCCCAAAGTTGGACAAAAGATTTGGAGAGGAGATTAGGACACAGTTAGGTTATCCTTGGTTGATTGCTCTTTTTACTTGGATATAAGCTGAGTCTGTTGGAAAAATATGTCTCAGGAGAAAATAAAATGTATTGAGAAAAGGAGTTAATTCTTGGACTGTGGGATTGTATTTGAGATGCCTTAGCATCAATACTCCTCTGTTTACTTAGCAATCATTCTGTTCGCATTTGTCAGTCGGTCTCTGCCAATTGGTGTCAGACGCTAGCCAAGGAGAGAAGGGAGGGACAGGAAAGGGAAATAGTAAACCCAGGTTATTTTTTATAAGTGTGAATTGATGGGTATGGTAGATTTTTTTTTCAGTGTGAAAACTCAAGGTTCTGCGCCTGGTTTTATTTAAAAAAAATATTTTGGTTGTGCCAGTAGACCCAGAACCATTGGGTTTATTAAAAATCCTTTTTGTCTTATCGGAACGGATCAGAAGGGGACCCGAGGTGCCCAGAGGATTTTAGCTTCCCAGTTTTGGAACCCCCTCACCGCTGACATATACACGTGGAGTTGAGTCTGAGCTCCTTCCATCATCGTGGCTGCTCACAACTTCGTTCTGACCCAAACCCTGCTGTGACTGTCAGCATGTCTCTGGCTGAGGGAGGTTGCTTAGGGCCCTAGGTTGATGTTTGTGTGTGTGGAGGGGGCACGTGTCTTTCTTCAGGCTGGGCCCTGTCAGTCGCTATGAAGAGACTCATCCTTGAAAGTCTATAAATAGGGTTCTAATCCTCTGTGCTTCTCCTTGGGAAATTCCAACTTTGGGTGGAATTTTAGGATTTTCTGTCAATGTAATAAGTCTTTTTGGTCTCCTGTACCCTATCCCGAATACCTCATTTTTGTATTTTTTCTTTAT
The DNA here is from genome assembly GCF_054644295.1 of Miniopterus natalensis. Lineage (NCBI taxonomy): Eukaryota > Metazoa > Chordata > Mammalia > Chiroptera > Miniopteridae > Miniopterus > Miniopterus natalensis. Next base: position 14,200,571 of record NC_142096.1, on the reverse strand, counting down.
TTCAAATAAAGGCATTTCTACTGAGAGAGAAAAGAAAGGTATTGAGGAATGATGGATCCTGGAGATTGATCCAGGTATTAAAGCAAAAATGATTATTTTTGATTCATGACTTCTGGAAAAATATCTATGATGGTTCTCCAACACAAGGAAAAAGATGAATGCAGAGAAAGGAAATCTTTGTTGTTTTATTGATCTGCCTTAATTGTATTCTTACATCTCAGAAATATACTTGCACTGAAGACGCTGCCTGTCGGTGCCGGATGGATGGATGCTTCTGTATCTGTGCCATTCCCGTCACTCTTGCCATCCCAGCCCTTGTCAGAGGCAGCCTGTTCCAGTACACACAAAATCATACAAAATGGCTATAGGCCTTTTGTTTTCTAAATGGATAATAATTTGCTTTTTCCTAATAAAACCTGATCAGGATAAAACATTTGATAGGTCAGTGTTGCTTTCCCGGTGACAGTCCTGAATGGAATGACTCAGCAAAAGGATCCAGTGACAAAGTAAAACAAGAGTTAATGACATTTTCTGTGCTCGAGAACAGGAGGGGTTATAAGTACACCAATAGTGAACACACACACACACACACACGTAACAAAGATGATTAGTGTCATAAGAATTGACACATATTTGTCTTGGAGACATGATTAGAGAAGAAAGTATTTGGGGAATCTAGAGGACTTTGTAGAAGGGAAGGCTTTAGGGAGGGGTGTGAAGAGTGTCTAGAAAGGAAATCGAGGTTGGTGGTTCCTGAAGGTGAGTGTGTCTTGGGGGAAACAAGTTGCCTGTCTGACTATGGGACACTCGAAAGGGTGAGAGATGAGACAAGGAGAGAAGAGCCTTAGTGTGGAGGTCTGAAACGTTTGTACTTGGATGGGGAGGCAGTGGTATTTAGTCGTGAATGTTAATAGGTTTGGAGTTTAAGGAAATGAGAGCGTGGACTGGAAATGGAAGGAAAGAGGGTTAGCAGCCCTGAGTTTTGTAGTAGCATAAGTGAGCAAGAGCAAGAACCTCAGCCAGAGGAGAAGCGAGATTTTATTGGCTACAGCTTCACGAAGCCAGCATATCTAGTGATTGAGTATGTCATAGATCTCTTAGAAAATTTAATAAAAAATCTCTGGAAACTATCCAGAAAAATATCACATTTGCACATACTCATAAAATGTTGCTTATAATTTTGTGGGGTTTATAGATCTCTGAGAACCAGGGGACATTTAGGAACCTATGAACTACAATTTAAGCACCTCTGAGTCTGATTTGATTGGTATTTTAAAAATAAATCAGTTATATAACAAAAATTGTTTAGCATTTTGACATGCTGTAGATCACCATTCTCCCACTTTCTTTAAAAAAACCCAGAACAGAATTTGTGGTCAAAAATTTTCTGAATTTGCTGCATACTTGATTGTCCCCTGGAAAATTAATACTGCACATTGTCACATGAAATGTGCACCAGTAAAGAACATTCCGTTAACTCTGTGTACTTTAGCACTTCCAGCCATTGATCTAAAGGCCCTCAGAGCCTGTCCCACAGCCTTCACCCAGGAACAACTGCTAAATGGCTTCACAATCTTTAAATATAAATGGGATTTCAGCTCCAGGGACATAACGTCCCTCTGCATCTGCCTTCACTTCTCCTAGGAGATAGATATTCTGGTCTTTCCCAACTAGCTCTGTGGTCTTGGAAACATTATGTATCTTAGAATTCATATCTGTGAAATAAGGGCCTGCAATGGAATTTATAACCTGCTACAAGACGTAAGATGCGTATGTATATCCACGGAGACAGTGAGCAGGGCTCCTGCATTGTCAACTAGGCTCAAGTGACAGTAAATCTAGTTACTAGTTATGTGACCTTGGACAACTTATGTAACCTGCTTTGAGCATCAGCTTCATTGAGGTAGGTAGGTAAAATAGAACCCATAGGATCAACTATGGCTTCATTGTGAAAACCCATGTACAATGCTCTCCACCTTCCCCAGGATAGAGTATGTGTTCAACAAATGTAGCAGTTTTTTAAACTATCATAAAAGTAGTGAATGATGACTATAATAGATAATTTGGGGGCACTTACTATGTAACTAAAAGTGGTTCGTGCATTTCCCTCGATAGTCCTCACAACAACCCTTAGGAAGTCGATAGTATGATTTTCTTCATTTTGCAGATAAGAAGCAGATCTCGGGGACCTTAAGTAATTTGCCCAAAGCCCCATGGCTTGTAAACGCCTTTGCTGGTATTTAAACAACAGCATCCTTGCACCCCTGACCACTGTGAATACTGCTTCTTAACAGATGCTCTGAGAGGGATAAACACGGCATTTGGGGGGGGTCAGAGGTAGGAGCGAAAGCTTCTCTCTAGGAGGAGCTGCTAATATGATAAAGTCATAAATCTGAGCTGGGACTTGCAGGGCACGGTGATTTTCGCTCTGCACTTGCTCGTCCACCCTGTTCCTTTTCGACATATTTATTTATTCCCTAACTGTAGCGGGTGCTGGCCCTGCAGCAGTGCCTGAGAAGGGCACAGTGTCCCTGAGTCAGTGCCCACGCCTTCCTGGACCTTAGGATCTGGAGGTGGAGACAGTCCAACAGGAGCAGTTCTGAAGGAGCAGTTTAGGATGCTGTTTAATTCAGGAACGGTGAACTGAGGACTTACCCCATCCCAGGCTATGCTGCATTCCCGGGGGCAGAGGGGGAGGTGATTAAGACCTGGCTCTGTTCTGTTCAGTAGTTTGGCCTTTCCCGAGAAGAACTTTACGTCTCTTCTTCATGTTTTTTTGTGGCTGTGTGTGTTCCTGGCTGAAGTTGAAATGTGTCTGATCTGCAATCCAGTCATCCAAAGTCATCTGTGATCTCTTAATTTTTAAATAAAATAATAGGATGTGATAACATTTTAAAATTATAGATCCATTTCCCTCCAACCCCCAGCATTTATCTTTTATCTCTGTCTTCTACCCCCTGTGTCTACCGATGCAGCTAAACTTTTGTGCACACATTGCCTAAGGGATGGATATTACAGGGCAAAAATTTGGGGGCGGGGAGGAAGTTAGTCTTTCTGGCTGTAGTTTCTAAAAGTCTGTGACCTCAAAGGAAGGGATAAGACTCTTGACATAACCCACCCCAGTAGGAAAAGGCTTCCCTGGAAGATAACACCACTAGCAATGTTGCGAAATGACTGAGATTACATTTCTGCCACCTGAACTATGAATGAGGAATTGAAATAAAAAATTCAGTTAAATTATAGAAACATAAAGAAGGTTAATACTTCTTGCCTGATTGTGTTGATGAATGATATTGGACTTCATTGCGCTGATTCATGTTGAGGTTTACAATTCTTTTGAGATAATTTTGGATTTCAACAGGGACTTTTAATATTATATGCACTCATTTGACAAATATTTACTGAGCATCTACTGTGTGCCAGGTATGTGGTAGAGGCTAGTATTACAGTGTGGAACAAGAACAGGCACAGTTCTTTCTGAATAATTTTTATCTTCAAGGCAGAAGGTCCTTAATCTAATAGTTACACAAATAGATGTGAAATTATAAGTGTGAAAATTGCCACCAGTGAAAAATATCTGGAGTATATAGCAAGGGGATCTGACCTCATCTGGGGGCGGGGGGGAGGTATCTGAGAAATCTGAGAGGTGACATTTCAATTGAGACCTGAAAATGGACAGGAGCTAATGAGGTAAAGAGGAGTGGAGAGAGCCAGCGTTCTTGGCAGACAGAATCAGGAGTTTAGGCCCTTCATGTGGTAGCAGAGCCTCGAGAAGAATGTTTTGGTTGGAGGGAGGGGAGAAAGAGACTTCTGATCTTAGAATGAGGGCAGCTGCTGGCATGAAGCGCTTTCCTGAGTGTGAAGGCAGGTTCTGAGTGGGGTGCTGTTGTGTGTCTCCCATGATTTTTGTGCCTGTCTCCTTGAGACCTCAAAGCCCAGGGTGTCCAAGGCTAAACCCTTGATCTTTTCCCCATAGCTACCGCTGCTCCTGAGCATCCCGCCTTGACCAAAGACGGCTCTGTGTTTGCATTTTGTTTAAGCCAAAACCCTCAGCACCATCCTTTCCTCCCCCCTCTGTCCAGTCAGTCTCAGCACCATCCTTTCCTCCCCCCCTCTGTCCAGTCAGTCTCAGCACCATCCTTTCCTCCCCCCCCGTCCAGTCAGCCTCAGCACCATCCTTTCCTCCCCCCTGTCCAGTCAGTCCCCCAGTCTCCTCAATTCTGCCTCGTTAATGTCTCTTGCATCGGATCACTTCCCTCCATTCCCGCTGCGACTGCCTTAGCTCAGGGTCAACACTGTACCCAGCTGTGCGCACACTGAGCAACTGTAAATTTTACTAAGAAGCTGTACCTTTCCCTGCTTCCAGATTTTTATGCTCATGTCTCCCTCTGCCCAGAACCCCTCATCTGTCCTCAACTAAGTTACTCCTGCTCGTCCCACAGAATGTCCCTCCTTCGAGAAACCCTCCCTGACCACCAGCCACAACCACCATTGAGGCCAGGTTGACTCTTCTTCTCCGTGTTCACTCTGAATTCCTCATGCCTGTCCCAACCATACATGTTTATTCTTCTGTCTAGACTGGGGCTGTCCAATGACCGCCTGTGGTGGCTGTCAAGAACTTGAAATGTGCCTTGGATGAGCTAAGATGTGCTCTAAGTGTAAAATGCCATATTTCAAAGACACAGTACAGACAATGCAAAATAGTCAGTTAGTACTTTTTGAATGCTGCTTACATGATGAAATCTTAATATTTTGGACATATCAAGTCAAATAAAATATATTATGAAAATGAAATTCACCTGTTGATTTTTTTCTTTTTAAAATGTGCGTAATAGAAAATGTCAAAGTGTGTGTGTGTGTGTGTGTGTATATATATATATATATATATACACACATATATGTGTGTGTGTATATATATGACCCACTGTCCATAGCTATATATATATATATATGTATATATAGCTATGGACAGTGGGTCACATCTAGCCTGCCCTCTGTTTTTGTAAATAAAGGTTTATTTGAACACAGCCAGGCTCTTTCACTTCCATATTATCATTCGCTTACATATTTTGACTACAGCAGCAGCACTGAGCAGTTATGATAGAGACCTCGTGGCCCACAAGCCTAAGTATTTACTGCTTGGTCTTTTACAGAATAGGTTTGCTGACCTCCATCCTAAAGGGCTGATATTATATTTTATTCATCATTGTATCTCCATTCATCGCACACTACCTGGCACACAATAAATGTTTGCTGAATGAATAAATGTTTGCTGAGTGAATTAATGTCTATCCAATAGATGTTTGTTGAGTGAATAAAAGTCTGAGAATTTTATTGGTCGGATCATCACTAAAATTAGCTTATGACCCACAGCTGTGATCACCATATGACTGGAACTAAAAATTGAAATATGACCTGATAACTAGGGAGATACATGGGTAATAGTAATGCACAACATTTAAAACTGGAATGCTTTTAAAAAACCTAGAATACATGATCCCCTCGTCCATCATCGTAGACTATCTTGACTGTGCCTGATATAGGATGGAGTGTTGTATAAGTGAGAAAGAGAATTATCTCAGAGGTTGGATATTTGAATGAAGGGTTTATGTCATAATAACCTTTACTGTCCCATGTGACTAGTCACCCTGATAAGGAGCTGTGAATTCTGTTGGTCTTGTGGAATGAAATCTGAAAACTAGAGCAGGGAGTGGTGACTCTAAAGACCAACAAAAGAAGAGACTCCCGAGAAAGCAATATTTCAGTCCTTTCACAGGAGATCCTGATCTTCCAAAAAGGATTCCTAGATGTGACTTTTGTGTAGGTTCACCTACAGAAAATTTTCCTGGGAAATTAAAGCAGTGAATCACATGAAAATCTGAGTCTGGTTTGTGTACATGGGAATTCATTCTCATATCTTTAAAATGGGGCTGAGGGTGAGTGTTGGGAGAGAATGAAGTACATCTTCACACTTTGATCCAAATACACTCCTGTCATTTACTCTCTGCTCACAAAGCTGCAGCTGTTAGAGGACACGAAACCATTTTCTTTTGCTTTTCTCTGTCAGATTGTTGATGAAAATGATCTCACAAAACTGAAGCAGCCAGAGTTACCATAAATGAGAATCAAATTTCAGGTCTTGGGTACGCAACATTATCTCATCATGAGAACCGGTCGTTTTTAAAAAATCACAACATTTCTCAGTGTTGAATTGGATCCTTTCTTTTTTAGTAATTAAAGTTGTAAAAGCAACTAGATATATTCTTTGGAGTATGTAGATTACAAGGGCTTTTCTGAAGGGAACCAGAGTTTCTTTTATTAGAGCAGATTTGAGAGGCAAACAGCAGACTAAAAAGAGTAATAGTATTCATTAGTAACATATGTGTTCAGTACAGAAAGAGGAAATTAAATATTTGATGATTTTTATTTTAGCTAGTTCAGAGAAATGAGGGATTATAGAGTTGATAAGTTCACAGGGCTCTATCTGTTAATTCACCTACCCACCCACTGACTCATCTATTTGTCCATCTACCAGCAGTCACTCAATTTATTACATTACATTTATCGAATTACTATTTGTTCAGCCCTGTAGTAGATGTTATGGAATGTACAAGCAAAACAAAAGACAGTTCTTATCCTTGAAGATTTATAGGATGTTAGGTGTGAAGATACTTCAAAGATGTTATTGAGATAAAGAAACAGTTGTTAGGTAGTTTGCATAATATAATACTCAGAAAATTATATAATGGGCCACAGGATCCTAATTCTTAGTGCAATGATTTTTCTACTGATACCAGTTGGGTAAGTCAGGCATATTTATCTACCTAAAACGTTACAGAATAAGTAATCCCAAGTCATCATGTAGGCAAATGTGGGACCATCAGACATGTCTCGTCTATGGGACTTTGAAGAATGTCCATAACTGAGCAAGATCAAGGAAGGCTGAGAGGTAGACATGAACTGGATTTAAAGGAAATACAGAGTTCGGGATTATAAATGGTACAGAGAAAATATCCTAGGTGTGCCAAACAAAATACATAAATGCAAGGGGGGGGGCACCTATGTAGAGAGAAGAGAAAGAGAGGCAGTTAGGTGAGACAAGGGTGCACAAAAGTGCTGGAGGTGGCCCTGAGTGGAGCGAGTGGAGCAGAAGGTCTCTGTGGGAAGCTGGTCAGTGAGGCGAGAGCCATCCCTGCAGAAGGCTGAATGCTGCGGGAGAAATGGCTTTCTACTTAGTAAGAGAAAAAGGTATAGGTTAGGTTTGGGGAAGATTTATACACCGCATTCCCACTGTAGAGAAAGAGCATTCCTCAGAAAGCCAGGAAGGAACCCCAAAGAAAAGAAAGTCATTCTGGCAAATTAAACAAACACGGCAGTAAGTATAGTGGGTTTCCTTTTTCATAGCTGCACGTTGTGCACCACTTCCTGATGTTTGATCAAAATTTACTAGTTTGGTGGGAAAATCTAAGTGAGAATGTTTGAAAGTAAACATAGAAAACTAATAATATTAAGGGTACCCAGACACTTATTTTCAGAAATAGTCCATTTCTACTCCCCCGGGGTTGGATTTCTTAGAAAGGATTTTGATGTAGTGCTCTAATTATTGCATATGTAGGATGAAATGCATCCTTAAGCACTGTGCTGTCACAGTGGTATCCACAAATCACTCGGAACACCATCACTGGCAGAGAGTAAACATTTTATGTCTTATTGAAAAATAATATTTTCCTTATAAAGTATTGGAATTGTGTTCCTTTTAGGCTCTTCCCAACAGTCTCCCTGGAGAGCCTTAAAAAATAACTTTGCCTAAAGCTTCGTTATACATATTTGCCAGTGAATTTTCAGGGCGGGAGTTTTTGATTTGGTTTTTAAATCTCGTCGATTTGGCATGCTAAATTCTGGCTCATATAAATTCACAAGCACAACTATTAAAATTTCTGTCCTTAGACTACACAAAAGTCACAAACGTTTTTAGAGGCTCATCGTTTCTTTGGCTTACAACTTTCTCAAAAATTGAATCAGCTTTTTATAGTTAATTTTGGTCAGCTCCTTGTGTCAAGAGCCACATATATAGTTCCTTTTTTTCAATTACAATTTATTTTCACCATTATTTTGTATTGATTTCAAGAGTACAGCGCAGTGGTTAGACAATCATATACTTTACAAAATGTTTTCACCAATATTTCCAGTCACACAGTTCTTTATCGAGACATCCCTCTCTCTCTCTCTCATCCTAACTGCAGGTATCTTAAGCCAACCAAGCTTCACTGGAAGAGCTACAACCTCAGTCGTTTTTATTTGGGTTACTTTGTCCAAATGAAAGGCTAACTAAGTGTCATCCTAACCCTTCTGAAGTTAACAGTGGGTGTTAGAATCATAGCCTTGATTCATTCCTTCACACAAGGTTGAGTTCTAATCTTTCGGTCTTTCACCAATTGGTATAAGAAATAATAGCCTCTTCCAATTCTGCAAGTCTCCAAATTTTCTGGACCATATCTGTTACCTTTCATATTTGCTTACAAATCAGTTAATTCTATTTGTAGCTCATTCTTTTTATTGTAGTATTAAATGCAGCCAAATGCAGTCATCACCTGCTAGAACAGTTGTTTCCCAATGACTTCCAGTAAAGCTATAAGTTCACAAAGCACATTACCTCCGTTTTAAATTATCACATGTGACAGTTTTATAAAATAGGTCATCTGTATATCGATTGTGATCTTTCCAGCTGCAACCAAAAAGATTCCTTGCTCCCTACCACCTGAACACTGAGCCAACTCCACATACTTTAGGCTTTGGATATAGCATGACTCCAATTCTAGGTACTTATTTTTGTATTGGCTAAGATGTGAGAGATCTACTCATCAGTTTTGGAGGTCCCTGAAATTTGATTGTCATCAAATGATTTTGTCCTAGGCAACTAGAGTACACATTCAGACTCAAAAAGATTATGGATAAAAGTGCTGACTTGTTAATTTCAAATTTGAAGTTTACTTAAGTGGCTAGAATATTTGTGTTCTCCAACCAGAACATACTATTCCTTGAGTCAAGGCATTCTAGAAACCAGTACTTAATCTGAATGTTTGTTGGTTAATAAGAGTTCATGGATTGCTGAGCAATGAGGTGATAATATCATTGTGGGATAATTTGTCCTGTCTCTGTAGTAGCTTGACTTCCCTTCTGGCACCATACAGCTCAGCTGTTTATTGATGGAGATACTTCCTTTTGGACAGGGTTCTCTTCTTATAGCTTACATTCTAGGGACAGAGACAGACAACAGATGCTGAATACAAAATAACACTATCACATAGTGAAAGTGCTTTAAAAATGATAAAACTGGGTGATGGGAAAGAGTGGAACTTGGATTAGGGAATGCAGGAAGATGTTTTAACTGATATGGCCAGTGAAAGTCATTTTCAGGTGGTGACGGGAACTGAGATTCAAATGAGGAGAAGGGGGTGATCATAGAAGATCTTCAGAAAGAAAATTCTCTGCAGAAGGAATGCAGGTTCAAAGGCCAGTGACATGAATGAGTGTGTTGGAAGGACAGAAAGAAGGCCAGGGAAGCAGAACAGTGAAGAGAGAGACATATGGTCCTTCTGAGAAACTGGCACAAGGTGTTCCAGGTACAGCCTGTTGGTCTAAGGAGCTTGTGTTTACTCTAAGCCCAAAGGAACCATTGGATGCTTTTAAGCAATGGATGGATTTCATCTGTTTTATGCTTTAGAAAGATCCCTCTGAACCCTGGTCGAGTAGCTCAGTTGGTCAGAGCGTCATCCCGACACACCAAGGTTACCATTTGATCTCTGGTCAGGGCACATACATGAAGCAATCAATGAATGAGTAGAAAAGTACAGCAACAGGTCTCCCTCTCTCTGTCCCTCCCTCCCTCCTTTCCTCTCTCTTTCTCGCTCTCAAATCAATAAATAAAAAAAGAAAGATCCCTCTGGCTGGCTGCTGCGTGGGGAATGAACTCTGGCAGGGGAAGAGTGGAAACAGCCCATAGCAATGGAGATGGCGAGAAGTGATGGGATCTTGAAAATATTTTGGAAATAAGAGTTGGCAAGATCTGCAGATAGATAGTTTGGGAGAAGCACGGAAAATGAGAAAATGGTTTTTGGCTGAAGAAACTCAGGGGTAGTACCATTAATTGTGATAAGGAAGACAGCTGGGGGTGAATCCACAGTTTTATTTTGGACACACTAAACTTGAGATGTCTATTAGACAGCTAAGAGGCGATGTCGAGTAGGCAGTTGGATATATAAATCTAGAGCCCAGGGGAGTGTTAAGAGCTGGAGATAGAGATTTATGAGTCATCAGTACAAAAATGTTATTTTAGGCTGTAGAAGAGGGTGAGATCACCTCGAGAAGGAATTTCGAGAGAAAAGAGGGTGGATGACAGAGTTCAGGGTCAGCAGAGGAGGAGGGACCAGAAATGGAAGTTGAGAGGGAGCAAGGTTGAGGTTGGAGGAAAGTCAGGAGTGAGAGTGTTCCGAAAATCAAGTGGAGATGTTTCTGCAAGAAGAAAGTAAAATGCTGAAAGTTGATCAATGCCTAAGCCTGTTTCCTGCTTTATATTTCTTCTGAACACCCACAGCACCATGCTTCTCCCCCTAGCATTTGACCCTCAGGAGGGAGGTTAATTACCGAATAGTGACTGTTTGTATAATGATTCTCTTCTGGTCAGTGATGTTAAGTAGATGAAGTGGCGTCTTGACGGAGGAAGAAGGTCTTAGGCCCATGTTGACATTACTGGTGCTAAATACTCACTAGCTGTGGGAAGGTGGGAAGATCACTTAACCTCTCGGAGCCTTGGTTTCCTCAGTTATTATCTGAGGGTGACAGTTCTCATATCAGAGTTTTGTTAGGGGGGATTAATTAATACAATGTATGCAAAGCACTACGCTCTGTGCCTGGCAGAGGGTAGGTAGATCACAAAGGGAGCTTTTATATTTCTTCCCAGACCCTGATTGGCTAACTATGGAAATGGGTCACTGCCAAGTAATCCTGGGAAGGTCAGTTGGTTAACTGTTTAGAACTACGTTGGAGAGAGAATGTCCACCTAGTAGAGCTGTAGCCAAATGTTTAACCTGTAAACAAGTGCCCCCTGTACCAGAACCCTCACTACCACATACTTGTACCTTTCAGAGTCAGGATGCGTAAAACTCAGAGGAGCTTTGTTCTAAGAGATGGGGGCACCATTGATAGAAACATCCCTCTGCGCCCCTCTTGAAGAATTATCCAGGCCTGGCCCCAAGACTGGTGCATCAGGCTGCCAGTGAGTAGATGGCGTGGGAACAGGGGTCTCTGTGGAGCTGAGAGAGGGTCAGAAACTCTATTAAGATAAGCAGGCATCTTCCACCTTTGGACAGCCCGCAAGCCTATCTTATCCTCTGAAGCACAAGAGAGTAGGTCAGAGATATAATTGAGCAAGTGTCTTGGGTTCTTTTTCTAGAAAATGAGCCCCAGCTGCTCTGTGAGAGGTTTTTGTTAAATATAACAATTCCTCTGAAAACACAGCGATTCCCCTGATGGTGTGCCGGCCACTTTCATCGGAGGAGGTGATTGGGTGGTGATGGTTGCCTGGAGTAGGGCAGGGAATCGGTGCGGGTGGAGATATATTAACCCCCTTCCTCCAAACTATCCCCCACCCCAGTGTCTTTGAGGGCATTTCATCTCCAGTTTGGAAATAATATTCTTACCTCCCTCCTTTCTCAGGACACGGGCCTATTTTTCCATTCAACTTGACTTGTTAAATTAGTTTTCTCTTGAGGGGAGTCATCACTTCAGCCCAATTATCAAAAAGTTAGTATAGCAGCTGTGGAGCTGTACTACCTGGCTTTGAATCCTGCTTCCATCATTTAAGATCTCCGGGACCTTGATGAAACATCTCTCTAACCCTGCTCCCTCACCTATAAAATGGGACCACTCTGTAATGTTGCATAGCCTGTTGTGTAGGTCAATACATTAATGCACACGAAGGACTTAGCATTATTAACTTAGTACTGTTAAGTCTTAAATAAATGCCGATGGGATATTTTATCGATTTCATACGAGGATGCTGAGGCGCTCATTTTAAGAGCCATCTTCATGTTGCTGTTTTCACGAGTGGTATTGACATGGTGGTGGTGGTTTAAATATTTTACTTCATCCTCTGATACTTTAGAAACGGAAATGCCACCTGGGAAACTAGCTTGATGATATAGTAGAGGAAAATGACACCTCCTCTAGTTTTATATTTATGAGAGCATCTCACCCACCAAACAAAATGTCAAAGCAGAGCAGGAGTCGTTTGACTGGGTATATTTATCTTTAGGGTGTTTTCAGCTGCATGTGATAGAAAACTGTGACAGAAACTGGCTTCAATAGTAAGAAAATGTATCTCACAAAGCTAAAAGTCCAGAGGTGGGATGGCTCGGCCATATTCTGAAGGATCCATCGTTTTTGCATCGATGCCATGCCATCCTCAAAGGCTTCAGACTTGTCCCTCTCTGGCCATAAATGGCTGTTAGCATCCCAGGCATCACCTCCAAACATGGCCATGCCTAGAGACAGAAAAAGACCATCTTCCTCATGTCTCTTTCTGCTAGGATCCTACATATGACTCTAAGAAATTGCTAGCATTTGCAATCTTTGAAACAATCCCCATGACTTCCATTTTTGTTGATGGTCTCAAGAGTTCAGCTTAAGATAGTTCAACAGCCCTGGCTGGTGTGGCTTAGTGGTTAGAGTGTCGGCCCATCCACCAAAGGGTCTTGGGTTTGATTCCTGGTCAAAGGCCTGTACCTGGGTTGCAGGTTTTATCCCTAGCCCTGGTCAGTGCACGTGAGGGAGGCAACCAATCTGTGTGTCTCACATCAATGTTTCTCTCTCTCTCCCCCCCATCCCTTCCACTCTCTCTAAAAAAAAAACACAAAAATCAATGGCAAAAATATCCTTGGGTAAGGGTTAACAACAACAACAAATAGTTCAACAATTTGCCAGCCCAGCATACCGCGGTCCTTGCTTCCCTCTGCCCCCACTTCGTGTTGTTTTTTAAAAAAAATCAATTTGGCTTATCTGTCAAAAGTAACAGAAAACATCTGTAGTTGATTTAGGCAGGGAATGAATTTATTTAAAATGCACTAAGTCATCCCAGAATGATCTTGAATTTTCTTTTGCTTCATATGACATTATTGGGACAAGAAAATTCTGAATAAAGTCTGCAGATTAGGTAATAGTATTGTAGCTATATAAAATTTTGAAAATCGTGCTGTGATTATATAAGAGAGTTTCTTTTTAGTAAATGTGCAATGATATTTAAGGAAAGAGATCATGTTTACAATTTACTGTTAAACAGTTTAGAAAAGTTACAGAGAGAGATGAGTAAAGCAATGTAGAATATTAGATTAACACTGGGAAAGTAGCCCAAGGGGATCCAGGAATTCTTTGAACTACTCTTGTGATTTTGAGTACTTTTGAAATTATATCCAATTAAAACAATATTTTTTAATGATGCAAAGAGGTGCAAGGTAAGGTGGCAGTGTTGTATCGGTTCCAACAACTTGATTTCATAAATCTCTAAAGACAACGAGGAAGACGGTGCATAGCGCCAAAGGAGCCTCGGTGGCATGGGACCCGGGCTGGAAGGTGCAGAACCTGAACGGAGCTCCAGATCGCTCCGTGGGGACCCCTGGGGACAGAGCCGCCACCTCCCTGGTGTGCTGAGCATCGCGGTTTGCATCACTGCTGGGGAGGGTGCTCCACACACTACAGCACCTTCAGCTCAGCTGCTGCTGCTCCCAGGTCATCTTTTGACCATGCTTTCTACTGCCAGGGGCTTGTCCCTGGGACCTTTGCCACGTTAAACAGAGTCCAGGGTGCAGGAATCAATGGATGGAGCCCACGTCGTGGGCTTGGGCCTAGATGCAAGTCAGGCTAGCCAGACGAGGGTCAGGAATTCACAGGCTAAGTGACACACAAGCCCCGCTGCCGCAGAGGGAGGGGTCCCTGAGGAGCAGGTGCCCGATGCCACACAGCGCACAGAGCAACAGTGTCCGTGGCCTGTTGTGGCTGCAGCTCCGCCCTTAGACTGTCAGAACACACGCTGAGTCTCGTTCCCGGGATGGTAGAAGCAAAGAGATGTATTTCCCTCGACGAGAGGAGTAAAGTATTCCCAGATGTTGGGTCCTAACTCTCAGTGTGCTCACGGTGGGGCTAAGATGGAAGAAATTATCCTGGACGAAATTTAACCACCTTCTGGCTTTCCACGGGAAAGATGACCCTTTGTCTTCAGTTGCATGAACTGTATTCTGAATATTCTTTATTCTGGAGAACAGTATGTTTTTTCGTTCTCTCTCACAGGCTTTTGAAAGTGTTCCTCTCTTCTGTTTGTTTTTGTAAAGATGATCAGGATATTTTACTTGAGGTTGATATTTTTGCTCTCATTTTCTGTCTCTTAAGAAGGAAACCCAGCCCTCAGCTGTGGTCCAGCATCCTGTGCATAACAGACACTGAACATATCCTTGTTTCTTACTCAGACCTTCTGTTAGTATATACAGTATCATAAATGGAATTATATAACATGTAATATTGACGTGTTACTCTGACCTAATAGTGTATCAGGTGCTGTTTGTGCATTAAGCATTAAGAAGATTTTTTTCCCCTCTTCGTATCTTTTTGGAAAAGAAAGACTCATGCTTCAGTTAAGGAAAAAACAGCCATTGTCATGTAATTCTTAAGTGCACATAATTATATTTTTATAAATGTTCCCCATAAAAAAATGATTAGAGGAAGGTAAAACAATATGAGAAATTGTACTCTAAAAGTATTTGACATCTGGTTGGAATTGTTACGCTGTTGGATTGTTGAAATTTCTTTGGAGGGGTTGAGGAGATTTTAATGTTTCATTAGGCAGTCAGATCTGGAGATGAATTTGGCTGCCTTCAGTGGGGCTGGCCGGTTCCTGGGGGAAAGAGGAGCGAGGAGGGGGGCGGGGGGGGAGAAGTCTTTACTTACAGTCCTTGTGGGATGGTTCTGGTGGACAGTCTGAATTATGGGAGTTATTGGCAGCAAGTAAGCACCACCTGAGTGGATTGCTGCAAAATGCTTTCGCTGGAGATGGCTTTAAAAACCACCCATCAATTACAGAGATGGCCTGGTAGGGTAGCACGGGGACCCTCGAGAGCTTTTGTCCAGGAAATTTGAAGAAACCTGTTATCTCCGACCTCCTCTAACCACCTTTCCCTCCAGGGGTGACCCTTCTTGCCTAAAGACCTCAACTGTTTATCACAAACCTGACACTCCAAGCTGGAGATGAATTATTAAACAATACCCAAGACAGGACAGTGACTTTAAATCGTCTCAGAAATGATAAAAACCGACATTTGTCTTTGTTAACCCACTGAGCCATTCTGTGGTCGCCAGTCACAAGTGAAGGGTCAGATTTGGGATTTCTAGATACCAGAATCCCATTGGGGTTAAGCAAAACTCCAGATTTCCCCAGACGTACTTGAGCTGTAGATGGTGCTCATTTGAGACAGGAAGTAGGACGGGATGTTCTCCCATGGTTAAACTTGGTGGCCAATCTAGGGGCGGTAGGTTATAGCCGCCCCGACTTGGGTCCATGTAGTCACCATGGTAACTCACGTCCATGGATAGATACATGAAAGGTCCATGGAAAGCCTTCAGGATATTCATGAGTCTATTCAAAGTGTAAACAAAATTTTGCATCTATTTACTTATGAGCATTTATTTTTCTGAGGAACCCCTCATACTCAGCATTGGGTTCTCAAAGGGATTCGGGACTTGGGGAATTTTGGAAGTACTATTTTATAGTAAACAGCACAAATCTCCCTAACTCCAGGAATCCTCCCGCCTTTGGCAAATCTAGGTTAAAGGGCAGAAGAACATCAGCTTCCTGGGGGGTCCTCTGTAAGGATCACTAAAACATTCCTGGATTAAGTTAAAAAAATCTCAATTCATCTTACTCCTAAATATTGCCGTTGAGTGAAATTAAAATCAGCCACTCTTTTGACTTATCTTTTGAGCATCTTTTGTAAAGCACCTATGCGTGCACAACCCAAATTCTGGAATTAAACGATACATATAACTGCTAAGCATCCTAAAGACCTAAGTGGCCTTTTCTTCAAGGAGTTATATTTAAAGAACTACAGCTGATAACCACAATCGTTTTAAAAAATCGTTTGTATTCACATCTCTCATAAAAATGAAAGAACATCTATGTCATATCATTTCACTTCTACTGCACGTTCCAATTCCCTGGCCCCACAGCTGTTCCCAGAGCCCTTCCCAGGGTGACCCTCCAAATTCTGGGTCCCAGTCCAGGCTGCTTAGCTTCCTCTCCCTTTGTTATGTAGATCAACCTAGTTGATCCGGCTTAGTCCTTCCTCCTGTCCTCTCTTTCTGGGCCTGCTCTCTTTACTCATATTGGATTCTGCATCATAAATGTTCTAGTACCTGGTCTGGAAAAGACTCCCTTTGTGAGCAGGAGCAGTGGGAAAGGGAGAGAGGTGGGAAACACACACTCCTCATTCCAGTTGCACATAATAGAGTGTGGATTATAAGAAATGAGTGATGGATTTTCGTTACTTAATTTTTAAATCCTGTCATATGTCTCCCAGGTAGCTTCCTGATTTGGAAAACCACAAAAGAAAATCAAATGTTTAATTCTTTCCAGATGTGTGTGTGTGTGTGTGTGTGTGTGTGTGTGTGTGTGTGTATATATATATATATATTTTTTTTTTTTTTTAGAATCTTTCCTCAAATTGTGGAAATGAATTTGTCAGTGATTCTGATTCTAGATGCAGTTTTCATGAATATAAAACCACTTTCCTTCTTCTTTCTACCTGTGCCTGATAGCAGGCTAGACACCAGTGAAATGGAGCGGAATAGGTTCATCCCAGCTTCCAGGAGTGACTGTGTGGTGGACAGACAGACAGAGGGGTGATTACAGTCTGTGAAGATAAATGAACAGTGAGCATGCATGTACTGGGCAGTGGAAACCCACAGGGGAAGCAGCTACATTTGTTTGCAGGAAGTTAGCCCTCTCTGCTAGTATCTGCTGCCTGGGGCAAGGAACTTGCTTGGGATATATGTATTATTCATATTTACTAGCTAGCCTGTTACAACAAGGCTTTAGAGTTGCTACCCCATGTTTATAGACACATAAGAACAACAAGGGACAAAGAAATGGATTTGGAATTTATTCCATGAATATTTTTATAGTCTATACTCTGTGTAGAGTCACCATGAAGTGACTCAAGGAGCTTATGAACAAGCCAGGGGAGGTGTGAACTGCCATATAAAAGGTGAAATAAAATAAAATGAACATGAAAAGAAACAGAATAAAGAAAAATGCCTTTAGATACCATGTTTCTGTAGGTACTGCCAAATAAGTGGAAATTAGTGGCTTGCAGAACATCTCATAGCCTCAATTCCCACTTAAAAATATGCACCCTAAACTCATGAGCCTACCAATCCCTCATGACTCAGCAAAACCCTTAGAGGAGGAGCACGTGGCTAGGAAAGAAAAATAGAGACCCAGATGGAGACACAAGAATATAAGCTCCATGAGTTTGGGAACAAAGCTTGAATTATTTGATGAATCTTTAAGGTTTAGCATAATGCGTTAGTGGATGCTCAGTAAATATTTGCTCAGTTTATGAATGAATGGATACACGGATAAATGGCAGAGACTCATAGCACTGGAAAAACATATTGTAATGTACTCCAAGGTGGGTGAAGTGTCTTTTCATTGTTTTATGCTTGTCAGGTAGCACATAATAGGTGTTCAATAAATGTGGAAGGGAAGGAGGGAACAAGGGCAGGAGGGAGAGAGGGAGTTAGTCTCATAGGATCATAGGAGTGGAAGAAAAGTTGTGAATCATTGGTCTTTCCCTTAAACCTCAAGAAAAATCTGAGTATAGAGCAAAACCAACCAACCAACCAACCAAATAAACAAGAAGCCTCAAAGTGGTAACATTGAAAAGTTAATGCTTTCAGTCTAGAAAGAAGCAAAGGCCTAGGGTTTTGAGAATCCTGTCTTTGCCAATTTCTCCATCTATGACCTTGTACAAATTGCTATACTAATTGGGCCTCAGTTTTCTCACCTCTTCAAAGGAAATAAGAAATGACTGTGCTATGAAATTTTTATAAAGATTAAATAAGATAGTGCATCAAAATGTGTTTAAAGCTCAGTAAATGTTAAAGAAAGAAAGAAATTCCTCAGACATGCTGAACTGTTAAATGTTAATAAATATGCAAAGGGAAGATTTTTCTCTAGAATCCTTAAGAGAAGAATTGCTAACTAAAGTTATAAGTATCTTTTCTTAAAATTTAATTTATGGAAAAACCTACTTCTTTTGGTTGGTGGCATGTCTTAGAGGATTTTGCATAGTAGGAAAAGTGCTTAAAAATATTCTAACATGATAGTGTAAATTGTTTGGCAAGAGGCTCTCATGTTGTGCCACAAAAATTCTTCCATATTTAATTAAAAATGTCAACAACTTAAAAATTCATAGACTTGTCAAGAACATTAATTGGGGATGTAGACTAGTCATTGGAGGACTTCGGCTGTCACCTCCAAAGCCAGACTTTCTGTCCTGGTTCTGATTACTGGGAAGGGTTTGAAAGAATGGATCCAACTGCTTTAATAGATGCCTGTGATTGCAGTAGAAAGTGCAGATATTAGGGGTCAGTTTGATGTTCTGTCCCTTTCTGAGCTCCAGGGGGTGTCTTTTGAAGAGTAAAAATGGAAGGAAAGGAGAAGTCCATCAGAGCTAACAGCCCAGGAGTGTCTGGGGTGTACATGAAATGGATAGCCTTTACTTCTTTGGGAATTACAGCTGTGCCAGGAGACATGTAAAGTTTTAAAACTATTAAGTAAATGAAACCAGTCCTTTTAGTTTCTCATACTATCTCCAGTGCCAGCTCTGGGCTCAGGGACAAATGTAATGACAAGTGATTAATATCAGGGAAAACCACCCAAATCCAGACACATACATAACTTTGCCTCCGTCTGTTCTTGGTTGACAGTCACTTGGATAAGACACAGTCACTTGGAAAAGACAAAAGTTGAGACCCAAGTTTAGCCTTGCCACCAGGGCTCTTTTATTTAAGGGACCCCAGGGGGAAGGGAGATTTATTTTTTTAGAATTTCTCTCTCTTTCTGAAATACCGAGCCACCTTATTCCCGGGTCTCCCTCTACCTATTCTGACCTGAAGTAACTCTAGCACTCAACTAAAATCAGAAAAAATGAACAGAAAACAATATTACATCTAACCAGTTCCTTTAGGATGATCCAGTCACCCACCCACACCACATTTCACAGATGAAAAAGGTGAGAACTTGGGAGGAGATGTAATCATATAACTGGCTTATGATTAGAACCCAGACTAGAGCTACAAACTCATGACAACCAGACCAAAGTATTTCCTAGCATTCCTACCTTGAGAAGCAGGTACTCTGAAGATGATGAGTTGAATTACAGAAAAGAAGGAAACCAGAAAAGCCTACAAAGCGAAAGCTGCATCCCAAGATTCTGGTCTAACTGCACAGGGCTTCTCTAATGTCAAGGGAAAAAATCAGTGGAACTGAAAAGAAATGGAAATTTCATTTTGTGCTTATCAAGAATTGCTGAAGATTTTAGTTATATGAATAAAGCTCTGCATTCCCCTCCTGGGACAGGCTAACCAATCAAAACATCTCAGACCCTCTGGTTGTCTGTGAAGCCTCATCAGTTGAACAGCCAACTGGTCAACCATTCTGCTAATGGGTCCATTCAGTCCAAATGGTTATCTGGTGGGATATGATGACTATAGCTGTTATGTCTCCTCATGTGTAGATTCCGGGAAATGCCAACTTATCCTACTGAATAAATAGTCCTTTGAGGCTATGATGTTGGGATGTACTGACACATATAATATCTGTACACAGAGTGACTTTTTCTTGATGAAGTGGCAGAATGTGGCAGCAGGCTAGTATTGAGTAAGGAAGGCCACTGAACCAGGTAGGCCCCAGACTAGACAGATCATTGGAAACTGCGCTTTAGAATAGTGCCGAAGATTGCAGCCTTCACCTGCGGACTGTCTAGTTTACATCATGCCACCATCATTTATTGGGTCTTTGAACAAGTTACTTAACCTTCTGCTATGTCAGTTTCCTCATCTGTGAAGTATAAGAATAATAGTTCTCTCCTCAGAATACTGTGAAGATAAAATTAGGAATATTTATGAGGGATATCGCACAAAATAAGTGCTCTATGAATATTAATAATCTAATATAATAATTAATGCTATTTAAATAATGCTGTTTAAATGACATAAAGGAAATGATGGGTGAACATGATATATGCTTTAACACATAGCAATACACAAATATGACATAAGATTATTAATAGTGATACTAATATTACTAGAGGCAGTAATTGAGGAAATACTAACAGGAAATTTTGGGGATATTTAATTTCCCTAGGACCTAGGAAAATTGATATCATCTAACTTTTACCTTGGGGTTTAGAGAGAAGATAGTTGACTGCCTGGTTCAGTAGGCACAAAAAAACAGCTACAAATGTCATTGAGCCTCTACTATAAGTGCAGAGATAAAAGAAAAATAGATAAAATTTAGTTCCTGCCATCGATGACTCTATAGAATAAGGTGGGGGGGGGGGCTAGGACCCAAAACCACCAGCTGTAATCCATACTATTTTCTCAGAGGATCCCACCTTTGGGTCTTTAACTACATCCTCCCGCCCCCCCCCCCCCAGCCAAGCTCTGTGCTCTCTCCTCTCTCCGCCTAGCTTCGGAATCCTACTGCACACCCTCAAAACTCTATGTCCTTATACTTTGTAGCCTTTATTGTCATTCTAGTATAAAAATATAATTTTTACAATTTTAAGTTTAAGACCTGACTCAGCCCACTTGACCATAACTTCCTGAAACCCAAGACCACGTCTGCCCTTCTTACTGACAACTCCCCACTGCTTAGCACAGTGCCAAACACAAAAGTACTATATGTTGAATGAATGCAAGTGGAGGGTCATGCCTAGTAGAACTGGGGAAAAGTACACAGAGAAGGAAGTGGACTTTGAAGGCTATAGAGGAGTTCAGTGGAGGAAATGCATGTTTGAACATTTAAAGCCAACTGCACACTCCTGAATCAGTAAACTGCCGCTGGACTTTTGGAGAGATATTTACTAAGTAAGATATGCTGCTGACTGTTCTAACTGGGTCAGGCATCTGAGTTCAAATTTTGTTTCTGCCAGTTTGGCACTGGGTGCACGTGGCTTAACTCATCTGAACCTTTGCTTCTCCATCTATGTAAAGGAAGCAGCAACACTCATCCCTAGTGAGCTGTTGTGAGGATTGAGCCAGTACATGAGGGGGAAGCCTTTTGTAAATTGCAAACATACATGAGTCCTGCTCATTAGTACACTTGGCCATAGCTATATTTGCAAAAGTAATAACCACAATGATATGACTAGCTCTTAACAACTGTCTTTCATAAAAGGAAGTCCCATAGAAGTCCCACAAGTGACAAGTCCACTTGTTTTACAGACGGGGCTCTCCGTTAAAAGGAACCGGAGCATCAACAAGACAGGAGCTGGTCAGCTTTCCCTCCCTCTGAATCTGGGCCAGGTCCATTGCCGAGTGTTATGTTAAATAATAAAAGTACTGGCGTTAAATGTGTTGCCACAAATCAACAACCTATTCACGGCAACATATTATGGCACAGCAGTCTCCAAGCTATGTGTGCTTTTAAAAATATTCTTAAAACTGCAAGTGCTTTGTATGGCTGCTTTGCAAAATCACTAGAGCCAAAGTATTTGTATTTTAATGTTTATCCCCAAACTGGCCTGCTGTTTTCAAATTTCCCAGGAAACCAGCACCAGCCCGATTTAGAAATGCAGTGTTAGTAAAGCAAGCTGTGGGGTTCTGATACCTTAGCAGGACCATAAAATGCTCATAATTAAATAACTGCTTTTCTTAATGCAGCTATTCCCGTTTCCCCCCAGCCACTTATGTGAAGCATTTAATGTTCATTCTTTCATTACCAACTAGAGACTCTTGTAAAGAGGTAACTGGTCCCAGAAATTGTTAAAAATGTCTTAATAACGGTGTCTTTTACAAAGGGGAAAATGTATTAGAAAATAAAGCCAGGCTCTAGGCACTTCCTGTGGTTATGTTTATTGGCCCTTGACCCACAGATGATTTACACGCAGGGATGTCACGCTGCGGCGCTGCTACGTGCACACGGCGGTGAAAGCAATAGCAGTGCATTCTGGGCATCAGTGTCCCAACAGCCGCTGCAAAGAGGGAGACAGCTTTGCTGGGGAACCAGCAGATAGGGCAGCCAGGCTTCCAAGTAATTAAATGGGAGGAAGGAAGGAAGTGGTACCAAAACCCAGCCAGGATTTATAGCGTTCCTCTCATGCACCAGCACAATTTATGCAGTATTTTGAAAGCCTCCCACCCACTGGGTGAGACTGAGGCTGAGCTAGCTTAAGGAACTATCTCAAGGTTGTGCAGGCAGGAGGCAGCCCAGCTAGGATTGTCTCGTGTCTGGAACTCTCCATTCCATTTGTTCTCTACTATGCAGCAACAATATTGAGATAACAAGTTCTCAAGGCTGGAATGAAATGGGAAGTCTCTGAGACCGGGAGAGTCCAAGGGAAGGGGAATTGCTGAACAGTGGTGTCTCTCCAAGTATGGCCCTGGGTCACTGGCCTCATTATCATTCCAAAAGCTGTTAAAAATGAAAAAGTTCCAGGTCTTATCACTTTAGACTATGGAATCAGCATCCCTAGGGGTGGGGCTCAGGGATTTTAGGATCTTGATTTTTCCCCAGGAACCTAAAGTGATTCTCATGCACACTTAGGAACCAACCCTAACCATCTGTGTGTTTTAATTTGTTCTCTGTGCTCAGCTTGGTGGGAATATTCTTCAAAGAGATACCTCTCAGGCACTATTGTTTGGTGGAACACATTTTGAGAAATGCTGGTTTATATTTATGCAATTATAAACCTCTCTGATTCATTCATCATGTGCATAGAGTAGGCTTAGGAGCATGATTTTGAAGTTACTGTAAATGTCTGTGGTATCATGGACATTTTCAAGAGGCATTCAGTAAATGTTTCTGTTTCTGTGCCCAATGGGAAACCTGTTTTCAGCTCACACTCTAATCAGGAAGTAATTTGCCCCACAAGAGATGTATTAGTTATCTATTGCTGTGTAACAAATCACTACAACACTTAATGGCTTAAATAAAAAAACAGACAGGTATCAAGGACACTATGCTGAATAAAAAGCCTTAAAAATACATAAATTCAAAGGTACGTTGTATGATTTAAATCATGTAACATTCTTGAAATAACAAAATTATACAGATGGAGAACAGATTAGTGGCGGCTAGGGGCGAGGCATGGTATACAGAATAGATATGACTATAAAGGGGGCAGGAGGAAATCTTTGTGATGACAGGGAAATTCTGCATCTTAATTGCTGTGGTGGTTATGAGTCTACAGAGTGGATAAGATGGCATTGAGCTCTGGTTTTGTTTTTGGTTTTGACATTGTACTCTAGGTATGTAACATGTAACCATTGGGGGAAACTGGGTGAAGTATACACGAGACCTTTCTACTATCCCTGCAGTTTCCTATGAGCCTATAATTATTTCACAATTAAAAGCTAAAATATATATTTTAAAGACATAAACAGTTATTATCTCACAGTCCCCGTTAATCATAATGGTGGCTGCGTCTGACTCAGGGTCTCTCAGAGTTTTCGGAGTCTCTGGGCTGGAGCTGAGGAGTCATCTGAAGGCACGATGGAGGATAATCTCCTCCTATGCATGTTCATGTGGTGCTTGGCAGGACTCAGTTCCTCATGGGTTATTGGACTGAGGATCTCAGTTCTCACTGGTTGTTGGTTGGCATTCTCCCTCAGTTCATTGCTACTTGGACCTCCTCATAAGTCAGCTCAGAACACGGCAGCTGACTTTTCTTCAAGCAAGTGAGAGAGAGTGGGCGAGCACCCAGATAGCAGCCACAGTCCTTTTAGAATCTAAACGTGGAGGTGATATCCCATTATTTCTGCCATACTCTAGTCTCTTCATTAGAAGCGAATCAAAAAGCCCAGCCAACAATACTCACAACGCTCAAGGCAAGGAGCTCACACAAGGGCTTGAACAGCAGGAGGTGGGGATCATTGGGAGCCATCTCATAGGTTGTCTACCACAAGGGCATCCAAAAATAGCTTTCTTTTGGATACAACCTGAGGAAATGATAGAATACATGCAGGGATCATACAAGAGGAAGGCTGATAGAGCTCTAGCATTGAGTAGCCACTCTGAAGTTCATAACTAAAGCAGTTCTTTTCAGTCCATAAAAATTAGCAAGCCTCCATAGCAATAACAATGTCAAAGACTGTACTGAGGAGGACATTGGTAAACCCATAAACAAACTACATAAGCAAATATCAAAGATTCTTTGCAAATAGTAGTAAAAGCCCTGATAAGAAGCGTAAATATTTTGGATATTTATTTCAAGATGTGCCTGATTATGCCTTTGAGGGTTGGGGGGGCTAGAAACAGGGTGAAGATAACCAATAAGCAGTGTATCTCTGTGCTTAACTTGCTGGGATTGTTCTCATGGGGACTGGTGTCTGCAGCAGAGGGCATGCCAGTTGTCTACTTGGATCAGCTGTGAAGCTCCTGAAGCCCTAGAGTCTTACAGACAAGATCTCCTAGTGTAGGTCCTGCTGAGACATAAAACACCATTTGCTGTGGCTGGAATTGAAACGGGGCTGAGGATTGGAATAGCGCTAGCTTGCCACTGCTAGGCTAGGTGGGTGCCTGGTAGTTACGTGCTGCACCTATGGGCTGCTGACTGAGTATGTGGGTGGTCCTCCAAAGTCCACGCTTTCAGTATGTCTACTCTATGGGCGGGATTGTCCAACTCTTTATCCCACAAGATGCCAGATCGACAATGTGATAGCCTTAACTATAACTGTTAGCTTAACTAACTCTGAACATCCTGCTCTGGAGCACTGAGCATTGACGAATGGCTATTGAAGTTCTCCAAAAATGAGTGTTGCCAAAAGTACTAGACACAGATAGTGATCTTAACGGGGCTGAGAATGAATCTTGAGTCAGTAGGTGCTGAGTGCCAGTGGTGGAAAAGACTTGTTGGCCAAGGAGCCAGAATTATGGTGGCAATGATGATAAATGTACATTTAAGTGTGTGTGTGGGCATGAATGTGTGTGTGTGTGTGTGTGCACGTGCATGCCTCATATCAGACATTATCCACCATCCCAGGTGGTATTAGGTGTGACATAACTCAGTACTTAGAAGTGATAAACTCACAATTATGCCTGGACTTGCTCTGTAAGAACTGGCCCCTGCTTATCTCTCCAATGACAAATGCCCCCTCCCTTTGTCCTTGCATATTATGCTCCCAGCTCACTACTCTGGGGTCAGTTCTCCAGGCATGTCAAACTTTCTCTAGCCTCTGGGCATTTCCATGTGACATTCCATTGCGTTTCCCTCATTGCCTGTATCACGCCTCACAGTGCTTCCACTGAGCGCTTACATTTGGAGGGAAGAGTTTCCTTCTTCATAGGCCGTGAACTCTGTGACGGGGGCCTGTGCTTCTCTTGTCCATCATTGCGTTATGACAGACATTCAGTAAATAAATGAGTACATTGTTGAGAGTTTCATACAGTTTCCATTCTTTAAACAGGCAATCAGGAGTGTGGATAGGCAATGAGAGGAATAGAAGATGGAAAACCCAGTGAGAAACACGCAGAAGGAACCAGCGAAAGAGGAGGCTGGGCGTACCTTGTCAGGGTGGGGCAGGAGCCAAAACGCGGGGTGCCACCCTGAACTTCCCGTGATGGCAGACATGGCTGCGATGGGTGCATGGCGAGGCTTGGCTGCAGAAAAAGAAATGAGAGTTTTGTTAAATCAGAGTGTTCTCAAGCAGTAGAAACTTATTTTGTATGAAACTGTCTTGAAACAGAGGTGTGGAGAATCTCAGAGGTACTCTCCAGTGCTGACATTTGTGAGTTGTGTTTATTGATCCATTAACAACTGTTATGATTAGTGGCACAAAAAATATGTAATGTACTGTCAAAGCTGGAGAACCTAAATAGTTAACCTGTAGTATTTTGAGTCCAGAATGGTGTGTTAGAAACACCTACCACAAGCCCGGCCGGGCGTGGCTCAGCAGTTGAGCGTCGACCTGGGATCCAGGCGATCGGGGTTCGATTCCCAGTCAGGGCACATGCCCGGGTTGCGGGCTCGATCAATGACTCTCTCATCATTGATGTTTCTCTCTCTCTCTCCCTCTCCTTTCTTCTCTCTGAAATCAATAAAGATATATATTTTTTTAATTTTAAAAAAAAAGAAACACCTACTGCTGAGATTGTCTGTCTCGGAAGAGATGGTGAGCTAGCTGCCTCGCATTGTCACTGGTAAAGGCTGCTGTGTATTTCGGCCCTTCCTACAGGGGTCGATTTGAATGTCCCTGGAGGTGCTGAGGAGCACGACACTTCAGTGGAGATTTCACACTGGCAGAGAGAGCTGGCATTCACCAATATCTTTGTTTCTCCCTTTCTTCCTGGCCGCAGGACTAAATGACATTTCCCGGACCCTCCTTATGTAGGTGCAGCCATGTGCCACTGTGTGGGCAGACGGGAGGGATGCCATTTCTTTACTGGCCCATAAAATCTTCCATGCACGGTCCTCTGGCTGTGATGTGAATGAGAGAAAGCTGTTACTGTGCCAAACCACGGAAATTTGGGTATATTTGTGACAGCGGCTAGCCTTCCCTGACTGATACAGCCATTGTTCCACAAGACAAGGTCTGAAATCAAGTATTTTTCCCAAATATCTGATGGTTCCGAGGACATGCTTCATTGCATTGAACACGCTGCAGGATGGCCCCAGTTTGTATTTACAAACAGAAACAGTGTAACATAGGTGAGTGAAAAGAGACAACTTACACTAGAACATTGTCGGCTAACCCATGGGGTGGGTGGGTGGGGGTGTGTGTGTGTGTGTGTGTGTGTGTGTGTGAGAGAGAGAGAGAGAGAGAGAGAGAGAAGAGAGAGAGAGAGAGATGCCAAAATATGTTTGATTAAAATGTACACATTTCACAGTATTTGGTTATAGGCTAGTCAGTCCTGATATTTAATGTGAGAGGTATTGTTTTTCCTCAAAATGCCTTCTTATCATTTCATACCCTTGCTTATATGAAAAATACCAAGTTGTATTGAATGGAAGATTCAGGGGTAGGAGTAATACTGGTAATAGAGAAGCCTCTCATTTCAGTGTGAAAGGATCAGGGTTAAGACAGGGGAGAAAGGGACATTCAGGGGGCACTGGAGGAAACAGGCTGGACTCCTCTTACAGAGGAGGAGAGGGCAACTGTGCAAACCTTAGCAGTGGCTGTTCTTGACAAGTGCTAATAAGAGCCACAGCAACTCAGAGGTGAGTATCATAGGTCAGATTGCCTGGAAGCTGAGCCTCAGGTTGGGGTTCTTGTGCAAGTGAGTTATGGAGGCTGTTCTCTCCAGAAATCTGTAAGGAAGTGAGAAACAGGATAAAGCAGAGGAAGAAGCTAAGTGAAGGTGTGGTTTCAGGGGGGATCTAGCCTCATCTTGATCTCAAAGAGAGCTATGAGGCATGAACAGATCACAGAGTTACTCCACCTTGAGGCATCGGTCAATCATTTGCATGGACTGTTGCCAGAGGTGAGGTCCCAGACATTCCTGGATAAGGTGGCCCCCATTGACCAATTGCAGTTCCCCAGAGAAGGCTATCGCTGGAATTATGAGTAGTCATTGCTCACAGTTTCTGGGAGATGGGTGCATTGCCTCTGTGAAGAGGATATGGACTGGAACCCCATCGTCTACTCCTGTCCCCTACTGGCTTGCTCAGATCCACTTAATTCTGAAGTTACATTTATTCTATTCATGCAAAGCTCTTCCAGGATTCTGATGGATCATAGTTTCTAGGGAAACTTACAAGATGGGGTGGTTAGCGAAGGTCATATCTCAAGGTCATAATTGGTACACAGCATCCTTCCTCCACTACCTTTTCTAGATTTCCCCTCCTCACCTAGCACCTCTGCCAGTTAAGATGGGTTGTCTGGTAGGGTGACCCAGATCTAAATCCTTGGAGGGGGACTATCTAAGCCCTTGGTTCCCAGGCCCTTATCTAGCTGTGGTTGCTGTCCTTGCCTGTTTATGATAGTGCCAAGTAGTGCCCAGTTTATCTTCTGAGTTCTAAACATAATCTTACCTAACCCTCATTATGTAGCAACAGCTCTATCTCTTCATGATAATCAGGGTCAGTTACCTCTGCCCACATGGCAAATGTTTTCTATTCCTGTTGTTCTACTGGTACAAGGGGCCCAAAGAGATTGGGCAGGCACAATACTTTTAAGTTTAGTGAAACTCTTACTGTACCCCTGATGGAAACATCCTTTGTCTGCAAACCAGGACCTCTGTAACCACACAGACTGAAGTTACAGGAATGAGAAGCACAAATTTCTCACTTAGGTCACTGAGAGTGATGGAGAACAGAACCATTGGTACTTTATTCCTTGGTTCCTGGATGCAGGTGTATCTAGTGGCTGAGAACACAGTATGGTACCTCTCTCTGCCTTTGCCCTGGGATTTTATATTATTTTTAAATTACTATCTTAGCCGAGAGATTTCTGCCAACAGTTAAATATGGCCATTCTGATTATACTTTTGAGAACTAGGCAAATAGCTCTAGGTGGTTCCATGTTACCAGCGGACACACTGTGAAATTGCTGTGTAGCAGGAGTTCACTTATTCTTGGGTCCCTTACATGGCCATGTGGGTCATAGGAGCACTTTGGGTCTACCAGTATCAACTTAAACCCAACACCTAACAGCCCTCAAAATATCTGAATATTTCTCTTTCCCCAGTATATTGTTACTCTAGGAAATAACTATAGGTCACTTTGGGGAAGGACTGTGTACATTTGTGGTGGTTTTGTAGAAGCCTTTTCCCTCAATCGATGGAGTGCAGGCTCGAGAACTGGCTCAGGTCTGGAAACTTGGGGAAGGATTATGAGTTTTCTTTGGAGCAGCTGGCCTCCATCTTCTGTTTACCCATCCTTGATTTATTTTTGTTATCCATATTAAGCAATGTCCTTGTTGCTTGTCCGTCTCTCTCGCCCTTAATAACACCATGTTCTCTTAGCCGCATCTGTAGATCCCTGTGGTTCAGGACCTCCTGACAAGAACTGCAACCTGCGTGCCAATTAAGGTAATCATCCCACCTTCCTTCTGAAGCTTAAGTGCTGCCACTGGCCTCTGTCATTCTGGACCCTTATTGTCCTCGTTGCTACCAGGTACCCCAGTTCTATAACAGCATGGCCTACTGTCAGTTCTGATCTACAGAGGATAGACACTAATGAGCTTCTCAGTGATGCCCCTGTCCCCATCACCACAGCCTTGGAAAAACAAATGATTCTCTGACCCCTCCACAGGAACAGAGAGGATGGGTTGCTGGATGTATAGAGTAGATCTATTCTTACATGCTCACTTCTCTGAGCTTTTAGATTCTTTCCTTTATACTTTGCTGCTGAAAGTCTGGAGTCTTCTGTATTTAATATGGCCATTACTTTTTCCAGGCTTCTGAGAGCCATCCCTGCATCACTGTGGCAGGAATAGTGTTCAGGTTCTTACCAAGATCAGTGCTGTGTCATGTGAGGTGTCCCTGAATTGATAAATTATCCTTACCCAGCTTTATATTTCACCTCCCTTGGCAACCCCCTCAGGATCCTCTGCCAGGCTTACTCTCGGTATCAAGGTCTAACTTTCCCCCCATCAGTGTCTTTTGGTTTAGGAAACTTGTCAGGGTAAGAATTTAATCCCCTCTGAAGTTTTCCAAGTCTTACAATTAGGTTCTGGGCTCAATTTCAGCACAACTGGCCCTCCAGCTATAGGAGAAGGGGGTCTTTTTAAATGCCACGAAGGCGGCTTTTTGACATACACATCTTGCTTTAAACTGATGATGAATCTACCTAAGTCTGCATTTTCTGTCTTCAAGAAGCAGCTACCCAATTCTACAGTCCTTATAATTACAACTTCCTCAATGCCTCTGAAATGCCAGGGATATTATACAGAAGCCAGCACTTCCCCTTCTATCTGCATCACAACCCAGTTCATTGTGAAAAGTGCAAGTACGCAGGCCAGGTAAAATGCAGTCACCCATGCCAGGGACTCTCAGTAATTCATCTCTCTCTGGAGATAGGGCTTTTATTACCATCCAGAGCTGAAAATGGGATTCTCGTGCAATTAATTTATTAAGGGTGTGCCCTTGGGAGAAAGCTGTTAAAGAAGTGAGGATGCAGGATATGATGGGATGGAGCTAAGCAAAGATAAGAGTTCAGCTAACATCTAGTCTAACCCTGCCGCCACCCCAGCTGTGATGACTTAATGACAACACAGAACTGCTCCACCTTGAGGCAAAGAGACCAGGCTTTTCACCTCCTTGTGTCCTTTAATCATTCTATCTTGGCTGTTGGCCACTCCCAGGGAAGGGTTATATAACCTCTTGGCCATCTATAGGTGAGGCAGTGCTTGTTAGCTGAGGACAGTTTTCCAGAGAATGCTGCACCTATGTGTCCTTAGAGGTTGGCACTCACAGAATCTGGAGGATGGGTGCACCAGCCTTGTAAAGGGATCTGTGCAAGGTACCAACGAATCTATTATAGTGAGAGAGGTCTCTCCAGGCTGAGTGGTCAAGGAAGCTCCCATAATTATGGAGAGCCTTCAGCTCTGTGTCTAAAAGGGGGAGTATTAGGGCCATGATCCTTGATGCACTAGTTAGATTTATGAAGCACTAATTCATTTATGTATTTATTCAGCAAATATGTGTTGCATGCCTGTTACATGGCCGATGCTACCCTCCTTGGCACCTAATCTATAGCAGTGAAATAAGAAGATGTGGTCCCTAACCTGAAGGGGCGTCCAGCCTAGAGAGGGAAATAAGTGTGCCAGCATTACAGTGGAGGTGCCCTGTGTGTGCGTTAACAATCATCAGTCAAACTGTATGCACTCAGAAAGAAAAAGATTGAACCATTTAAATGTGGTGGTCTCTTTGCCCAACATCAACTCAGTGAATGTATTCCCTGAACTTGGTAGGAGGTAGAAGATGTGAAATAACTGTTTTCTTAATCAGAACTTAGCCTGCTGGTGTTGGATATTATTCTACTGAAATTCATATTTAATTTCTTTCAGTTTAATTTTTGAGGTTCACTCGTTCCATCTAATGTTTCTAAAAAAAATGAGAACACAGACTGTGAGTAAAGTGGGTACTCGATTATGGAAGCTTCTGGGTAGGTCTAATGCACGTAGCTGGATGTAAAATATAAGCTGGGTCTAGATGTCTATAATCTAGCCTACCCAGTTTTTGTAGGTGCTTGCCAGCAGCAGAACAATATTGCTATGACCTGCATTTTTCTTGAAGCACAGCCTATGTGGAGCAGTTTGGGCCCTGGAGTGGGCAGACTTTGGGTAAGGGAAATGCTAGTTTCTGCAAAAGACAGCATACAAACAAGCACTCTTAGGTTTGCTCAAGCCCAGACTGATTTGCTGATTCTGGGTCCTTGGCCTCTGTCTCCCACTGCAGGGAGAGAGCTCAGTCTTTATATTGATTGGCTAATGGCAAGTTCGAGTCAGCTGATGCGCAGCAATGCAGTATTGAGTTGTTGAGTTGTATTTGTGGCTCCCCTAGAAATGAAGGCTTTTTATTGGATTATTGTGAGGATGGGTAATGAAAGCAAGTAGTCATCGAAGTTATTGATGGCTTTGTGTTTGGAATCAGTAACTAGGGTACACAGGGCTAGTTGATTTGCTAGATTTAGCCATAAAGTATGAATGAGAATTAATTGGTGAAATGCTTGTTAATAGATCATCATAATGCATTCTTTCCTTGTCTATGGGAGAAAATTTCAGCCTTTGAAAGGGAATTTAGAAAGATCAATAGTCTATTTGAAGCCATATTTTTACAAAAAAAAAATCTATCAGGGTCAGAGAAACTATGGAGTTACATGACATCTACTGACGGTGGGGAGTATCACAATTCAGGCTCTGCTGAGAGATGCTCTCCCCCACCTATAAATATTTGTCACAGATATCTGCATGTGGAAATATTGTAGCTCTGCCCTGTGAAACTAGAAACCTGGTGCCAAAGCTCCCTAGTCA
Source organism: Miniopterus natalensis (assembly GCF_054644295.1). Classification (NCBI taxonomy): domain Eukaryota; kingdom Metazoa; phylum Chordata; class Mammalia; order Chiroptera; family Miniopteridae; genus Miniopterus; species Miniopterus natalensis. Next base: position 14,168,330 of record NC_142096.1, on the reverse strand, counting down.
GCTCTTACTCTTGCGGGGGTTGGATGGGAAGTAGTTGGGCCTAGGAGCTCATGTTCGATTTAACTTCCTTCAGCTTGAAGGATGGTGCCAGCAGCCTGCTTCTCGCCCTGGCTGAGAGCAGCCAAGGAGAGATTTGTGGGCTGTATTGTACACAGGAGCAAAACATTTCACTGTCTGCCTACTGGAGGGGTGCTGCTTGCTCTCACAGGGCAGGAATCTGGCATAACTCAGATGAAGCCTGGACCACTGCATCTAGGCAGAGAAGATTAGATTCCTAGCATAGGAAAGAAATTCCAGTTCCTGCTGTCTCAGTTATCTTGTGCCACGATAATGCTGCATAAAAACAACTGCAAACATCAGTGGCCTATCTTAGTAAACATTTAGTTTTGCTCATGCATCTATGGGTTCGTGAGGTGGGATTGCTCATGGGGGTCAAGCTTGGCTCACCTAAGCTGGGCTCACTCATCTGTTGGTTGTCAGCTAGCAGGGTGTCTGGGGGCTGGATGTCCTGGATGGCCTTGGCTTTGCTCTGCTGGCCTGTCATGCTCCAGCAGACTAATCCAGGATTGTTTGCCAGGTGAGGCAAGGTCTAGGAGAGCAAAGGGGAGCACTCAAGGCCTGCGGAGGCATAGGGTTGCAACTGGCAGGCCTCCCCTGTCTCTGCATTCTCTTGGCTGAAACAAACCCCAAGGGTCACCCAGATTCAAGGGGATAGAAGGAGCCTCAGAACTCCATGTGAGCCCAGCCGGTGTGGCTCAGCGGTTGAGCGTCAACCTAGCATCCAGGCAATCGGGGTTCGATTCCCGGTCAGGGCGCATGCCCGGGTTGCGGGCTCGATCCCCAGTCAGGGGCATGCAGGAGGCAGCCGATCAGTGACTCTCTCATCATTGATGTTTCTCTCTCTCTCCCTCTCCTTTCCTCTCTCTGAAATCAATAAAGATATATTTAAAAAAAAAAAAGAAGACCTCCACGTGAAGGGCATGGATTCAGGAAGAGATAGAGAATTGGAGCCATTTTTACAACCAATTTACCATACCCAGTTATGCATAAAAGTTCCAGGTGCGAGGATAATTTATTGCTGAGTGGCTCGTGGTCAGCCAGTCACAATCGGACTAGACGTCTGTGAGAGGAATCAGTACGCCTGTGTCAGTCCTTCCTCAACTGAACCTGTAGACCGGCCACCCTCTGACACAGGCAGAGCTTGCCTTCAGTATCCTGTTCACCTGTCTCTGATCTATCCTTTAGTTACTTTCCACTTTTCAAATCTGCTGTTCAGCAATGTTTAGGAAAGAAGCTTATAAATTATTTCCTGCTGGGGTAAAAATGATGGATAAAGGTAAAATGTGTTGAGGGCCACTGTGCCTTTTCATGGAGTGAACCAAAAGGAATGGAGAGCAGGTGTGGAGCCTTAGGCATTGGATACTAAATTGTCTTGGAATTGCCTTGCTGTGCAAGAGAGGGGCTCCGCTGTCAGAGATCTGGGTTCTGATGGAGCTAAACTGCTCGGTGGATACTTGGGTTTCAGCAAGTTACTTGACCTCTCTGAGCCACTATATCTTCACCAATAAAGTAGGAAAAATAATGCGTACTTCAGAACTTAATATGGAATTCAGTGAGGTGATGTAATGGACTCTTTGCTCTGCCTGAAAAAAGTAGACGCACAGCCAAGTTGATTGCTCCCTACCCCATCCCATGAAGTCTCTATCTGTGGCTGGAAGAGAAAGGCTGAGAATCGCTGCCAAGGTTGGAGAGAGCAGCAAATCTTTATTGGGTATTTCCCTATTGGGGAGCACTGTGTTTATTTGTCATTGGGGATGTGAGTATGTCTATGGCATGGCCCCTGTCAATGAGGAATTTGTAATTTGGTGGTGCTTAGGAGTAAGATTCAGAACTTTGAGCCTCTGGCTAAGGAGTTCATTGTCCCATCTCTGTTCACTGACTTTTCCATGACATTCACTAAGAACATGATTCTCTAGAGGACAAATGCCCCACACTGAGAACTGGCCAAGCCAGTTCGTAGGTTTAGCAGTGGCCCTAGAAATGAAAGTGGAGATTTGCTGGAGAAATGGGAGTTAATAGGATAAAGCTCCTGACAAGATGCCTCGTACATACTAGGACCTCAAAATGCTAGCTCTCTTCCTCTTTCCTATGGTGGCCATTATATATATTTGTCCAAACCCATAGAATATACAACACCAAGAGTGAATTGTAAACTGTGGACCTTGGGTGATTTTGACGTGTTAATGTAGGTTCATCCATTGTAACAAATGTACCATTCTGGCGGGGTGTTGATAATGGGGAGGCTATGCACATATGGGAGCAGGGGCTATATGGGAAATCTCTGTACCTTCCCCTCAATTTTGCTGTGAACCTAAAACTTCTCTAAGAAAATTAAAGTCTTAATTTTTAAAAGTGTGAGTAAAGTTAAACCACACTTTTAAAAAAATTGTTTTATTGATTTTAGAGAGAGAAGGGAGAGAGAGAGATAGAAACATCAATGAAAGAGAAACATCGAACTGGCAACCTCCTGGTGCATGGTCTGGCACTCAACCACTGAGCACACCGGCCGGGCTAAAGTCTTAATTTTTTTTTTAAAGCCAAATGGTGGTTACCCCAGAGGCAGGGGGAAAGGGGACGGGGCATACTGTTAATGGCCAGGGGGTCTTCTTTGGGGATGTTGAAAAGGTTCTGGAGATAGAGGTGATCATTGCACACATTGTGAATATACTAAATGCCATGGAATCTGCATTTACAGATGGTTAATTTCATGTTTATATTATGTGAATTTTACCTCAATAAATAATAATAATAAACGCTCCCCCAGAATCTTTCCTAGCAAGAACGGTCCCTGAAAGAATAGCTGCATCTTGATATTGTATATGTGGAGATGAAGTTAACTTAAAACTTTAAGGAAGAATTAAGGAAAGAAAAACGCAGGCTAACATTATGAGCACATTCTCTGGTTTCCAAGCTCCAGGCCTGGTTCTCAAAGAATGAGTTAAATGGGTGGCTAATATGCTCACTTAAAATTTTCTACACAGTAAAATAGATCTTCTTAGATGTAGGAATATAATCTTTTCCCATGAGTCTCATTAGAGTTGTTTTTATTTTGAATGAGAAAATATAAAGCGTATCAATTTTAATGTTTCCTGAATTGGCACCTTTATAAAAAAGATGCTTATGAAACTCTGCAGCCTTACATGTGTTGCTCCCCAAAGGCACTTGCTTTCTTTGTGTCTTAGAAACCTCACACTGAATTCTATACAAGGGTCCCCCATATCCCTGAAGACCTTTTCTTCTTTTTTCAAAAAAGATCTATGCATTTATCTTACCTCCCAAGTCTCAAAAATCCAGTTTTGCTCCCACAGAGGATTTTTGTGACAAGAGTCTTTTCCTTCTCATGCTATTCTAGCTTTCATTTCTGAATGCCCTACGTCAACTGTAAAAATATAAATAGAAGCGTGGATAATAATATTAACATATATGGATGTCTTAGCCAGTTCAGGCAGACATAACAAAAGACTGGGTGGCTTAACAACGGACATTTATTTTGTCACAGTTTGGGGGCCTGGAAGTCCAAAATTGGGGTGCCAGCATGGCTGGGTTCTGGTAAGGACTCTCTTCCTGTCTTCTTGCTATGACCTCTCGTGGCCTTTCCTCAGAGAATGTATGTGGTGAGGGGAGGAGGAAGGGAGAGAGAGGGAGAAAGGGAGGTATCTGTCGTCTTCTTATAAGGCCAGCAGAACCATCAGATTAGGACTCCCCTCTTATGACCTCACTTAACCTTAATTACCTCCTAAAGCTCCTATCTCCAACTACAGTGAAATTCGTGGTTGGGGCTGCAACCTATGAATTTTGGTGGGGACACAGTTCAGTCCATACAATGGATACATATTTAAAGTTTCCCAATGAATTCTCATTACATTCTTTATGTGCTTTTGCTTCGTTATGTATTTCCAAAGCATTCACATACCTTATCTCATTTGATTAATGATTGATGGTTATGCATTTCAGATTTCAAAACACAGAATTAAGAGATAAAAGTGACTTTTTCAGGTCATATGGCCAAGAATAGCAAAGCAGGGATTCGAACTCAGATTTTCCGATCTCTTTATCCAGAGCTCTTCCCACCGCTGCTCTGTTCTCTAATCTTATTTTACCATGAAACCGTTTTCCTTTGAATGTCAGTCGTTACCCTTAATAATGCACTTAGGATAATCTGTGTTTAATCCCATAGCCGTGGAACTTGTGGGAAGAGGTAGAACTAGAGCTGCCCCAGGAAAATGAACACCTGAAAATCACCAATCGCTCAGGGACCGTGTTCTGCCTTCATGAGAAACTGGCAGATCTCTTTCTAAGATCTCATGTTGTGTATTGGGGGTGACGTCAGTAGTAGGAAGGTGTGATTTGTGGCATGGAGAAGACCCTTCTTTGTTCAAAATTATCTTCTTTTTTCTTAGCTGTGCTGCCAGGCATTTCACCAGTTAGAAAGAACCCATCATATCCCAGAATTTCATACACAAGGGCCTACTTGAATCTCTACCCTGTCCATAAAATCCCTGCGTACTCTTCCTGAAATTCTGCCATCTCCCTTCATCACTTCCCTTTGTCGACCAAGGCTCCTGACCACCCACCACATCTGCCTTACAGAGATGGAGCCCGTCGTTTATTTTCACGGTAATTCTCACTGCTTCTCAGCACATCCGGTGAACATTCTGAGTTACATGCCTTTGTTCAGGGCAGAAATTGCCCCGTGAAGAGCACTTGATGGTTCCATTGGTGTCTAAAGCCCCTCTCCTCCCACATGGATATTTCCCACTTCAGCATCTTTTGTTGCTCGCCCCTCCCCTGCCACATGCACGGCTCAGTGCTCGGAAAACTGTGTCTTTTTTAATTTCAGGGAGGGCTGGTTGACTTGACTCAACAAATCCCACCTTTCAGTCAGGAGGAGATCCCAGTGGAGTGTGAGGACCCAGGCAACACTCATCTGATTACTAGCGGTGTTGAATCTAGATTTCTCTGCAGGGAGGCATGAGGTTCTATAAATCGATTTCACCTGTTCACCAAAAAGTTATTGAGCACAGTTATGTCTCATGCACTTTGCCTTTCACTTGGGATTAAAAGAATAATAAAACACAGTGCCTGTGCTCACAGAGCCCCGGAGCCCAGTGGGAGGGACAGACAAGTAGACCGCAATTCACGGTGCTGCCTGCAGAATCCGGTTCTTCCTGTGCGGACATCTGAGTGCTGATGGTGCACGCCAGATTTTCACCAGTGGCTATTGCGTTCGTTTACCAGATGCATAAGGGCCACTGCTTTATGCCAGACAGTTCATTAAGCCATAAGGACACAAAGACAAGCAGAACAAGGGCCTCATCTTCCAGAATCTCAGGGTCTTTATTTTTTCTCCCAGCTTAGATAGGTCTTGGTTACATGGCACAAGTGGCCCATGAATCTATGAATGCAAATGTTCTAATCTAGAGGCTTGACTGATGAGCGTGAAAGGAATAAACTTAGTATAGTTTGCAGATCTTGCCCGAGGATGCAATAGTACCCATATAGACACAGCAGAGCATAACTCTTAAGATCAGGGGCTCTGTGGTCAGACTGTATGAGCACTATGCCTGACTCCGACCTTCACGGCTGTGTGACTTGGGTAGGTTATGTGACCTTTCTATGCCTCAATATCTTCATCTGTAAAATGGAGATGATAATAATATAGCATTGTTGTGAATGTTAAATGAATTAATTTAATATTAAGTGCTTAGAACAATGCCCGGCCTGGAGTAAGTTCTCATGAATGGTGGTTACTGCCATTAGCATCACATTAGGCTTGTACAAGTTTTCCTGTTACCAAAGGCTCTGCAGTGGAGCCGGGAAGGTGCCAGTCCCCAAAGTATTGTTAGAGCCATGTTCGCTGGTATTAACTGGTATATTTTCCCTTCCCAAGTCCAACGTCTATTTGAAATGGGCTGTTAAACTCTGCACTGATTTGAATATTGGCTTTTTACAAAAGGATTGAGAGCTCTGGATTCTGGTTTGGTTTTCTCAACATCTCCTATATCCTTAAACTCTTCAGTTAACCTTTACTGGCCTTGATTTCCTCAAAATGGAGACAAAACAGCTGACCTTCCCGTGAGACACTGGACCTGAAAGTGTATCTACCTGTTCCAGCTTCCCGGTCCAGCCTCTGTTTCTTTCTCCTGGAGAGGTGGAGGTGCAGGGTGAGACCCCTTGGCCTCAGTGTGGGCAACACTCCAGCCTCCACCTCTGCACAAGGCCCTTGCTCATTTGCCTACTTTCAGTCCCTTGAACTGGAAATTTCCAATAGGGACTAAAAGCCTACTCTCAAATAATAGTTATTCCTTTGTGAATAATTGATCATATCCTATAAATTAAATATCACCCAAATTACTGAACAGTTAAATAAGGCATTAGGACTGTTCCAAGCATAGAACCACAGAGTAGTCCTGGTTTGGGCTACCAGTCCCTCCGCGAGGTCAGGGTCTCAGCTCGGTTCCTGTGACCTCCTGACCTTGTGTTGCTATGCTTTTCTCTTGGTTCCACGGGTGTGCTACAGGATACTTCTCACCTCCCTCTGGATTTACCCAGTACGCAGGCTGTGCTCTCAGTGTTTTCATAAACTGTCCTCAGACGTCCACTGTCCTTCTGTCTGTGCTCTTTCCTCCTCTGTCGCTGCCTCGCTGAGCCCCCGCCTTTCCAGCCAGTGCACGCCCGGAGCATGACCTTACACAGCTTAGCTTGACTCCACGTGCCGCCTCATTTCCTCCGGTTGGCACACATTTTCCAACCTTCTCTGAGATCCCACTTGGCACGAAGGCTGTCTCCTTGGTGTCCATTTGTCCCCCAAATTATTTTATCTGAGATGCCCATGAAAGTCCTTAAAATGACCCTCTTCAAAAGGATGGGCAAAAATAAAGAATCTAGTTAGATACAGTCACAGCATGAGGCCCTCCATGATATAATCCATTCTTACTCAATTCTTATGGATTATAAACACATTTTGGACACAGCAAGGGATATAGGAGTATAACTGTTTATTTTTTTATGAGGCAAGTCCATTTTATTTTACTTTTTATTGATATACAAACACTGCACATGTTTAATGTATATGATTTGATGACTTTGAGCATATTCACGTACACATGAGAGTCATATATTTTTTGAAGTGGGAGAAGCAGAGAAGTCGAGAAAACATTTGAAAGGAGAAATGTAAGCATCCTTCTTTTGACTCTTGGCTCAGAAATAGAATTTCTCAGCTTTGCAGAAGATATCCAGTGTCCTGACTTTCCATTCTTTCAAATAGGAAAAAATACACGTTCTCCATACCGACCTAAGGCTAATAGAAGGAATCGCTGAATGTAATAGTAGCTAACAATGTGTTGAGCACCTCTTGTGTACCTGATGGTGTCACCGGGCTTACCTTCTTATGGAATTTTTTTTTTTTTTTTTTTTTTTCTTGAAAGACTGCTGTTGCTCTAGCTGTGAATGCTAATCCTCCCAGTGGCCTGGGCTAGTTGGCAAGGTTTATGGGTGCCACCTGCGCAGAAACCTGGCAGAGTGCCAGCAGCAGGCGCAGCTGTCCTGTCTGTGTGGCTTTGCTTGTTCGAAGCTGGGGACGGGGCAAGTTGGCCTGCTTAGGTTATTCTCATTTGGTCATCTCTTGGGGTGCAGTGTCCTGGCCCGCAGTGCTGTGATACAGGATGCAGGACCCAAGTCCCCAGTGTCGTGGCTGTCAGACGCACTATCTCCAAGATGTTAAATCAGGAGAAAGGGACTACGTGGTTGGGAGAGACTTTGCTTGGTGGGTCCTGTGACCAACACTCATCCAAAGGCAGCTGCAGGCAGCTATTTTGGATTTGATGCAAATGCGAGTCCAGTCTGCCAGGCACCCTCTGATTGTGACTGACAGATTTACTGTTGACAATACAAGGTGAATCCTGCAGGCCCCTTCAGTATGTGGCCCTTTGGCTCAAGACAGCGTTCAGGGTGAGAATGGAATGTGGGAGTTTGTTCCAGATGCACATCGGCCTGGGTGTTTTTTTGGAAACCCTCTTGAGAATTCTCTAGGCTTCTCTTGACTGACAGCTAGCACCGAAGTGCTGTCATCTGAACATGTAAATTCTTCTGGCAGCTGGAGCACATGTTGCTTATAGAAGGAGTTTGAGATCTCGAGTGTGATAGCTCTTCACAGCTATTGGTTTCTTGTTCCATCACAATTCTTTGTAGGTTTGGGTTCTTCATTGACCAATGGATACTCCGACCAGAGCTGATCAAGGGGGCACCGATTAGAAGTCACATTCCTGAAGTCATGATATTGAAGGCTGGTCTGGAGAGATTGGTTTTTCCTATTTTGGCAAACTCCAGTATTCTGGCCAATCTGGAAGTTTCCAGCATTGCATTCCTCGAGACATGTGGTTTGCTGAATGTTAATAGGTACCAAAAAAAAAAAAAAGAAGTCCGTAGTCAAATAAGTCTGGAACTCTTCTGCCCACCATGCCTCACTCTTGGAGTCTTTTGATGCATAATAAAATTTCTGAGTAGTTCCACAGCCAAGATGCTTATATATCTTCAACCACATTACCCCAAGTAATTGATCGTGGAATAGTTTCCAGTAGCATCTATCTGTGTCCTTTCACACCTATTAACACGGTATCTGATGCATTTAGGAAAATACTCACATGGGAAAAAGGCTCTCATTCTCTGAAACTTGGCTTCCCAGATGTATCCCAGCAGCTCTGCTTGTGGAAAATGCAGGCCAGGGGGCTTATAAGCAAGCGAGGGAATGGCTGGTGACTGAGAGGCATGTGCTTATTCCACAAGGCTCAGCTCAGGTCCTTCTTGCCCGTGATGTTGTCTCTAGTGACCTCATCCCAGAGTTGCTTCTATTTCCTGCTTTTATCACTCAGTGGCTAGTGGGCTCCACTACACCAAATCCTGCAATCATGACAAGCAGGCATCTGAAGCCACTTTGAGAAACACATCTAGCCCTTAGGTGTGAAGTGTTGAGGAACCAGGGTAGAGATTTTAAGTTATTTTTTTTTTACATGCACAGATCACTTCATGATGTTTCTGTCTGTATGTGGGATTACTAGGGAAAGGGGTGTAAATTTTGTGAAGGTTTGTGTTACCTATGACCAGATTCTCTTTGAGAAAAGATTTACCCGTTTGCATGTCCACTGGATGTGGGTTAAAGTGGCCCACTGGTGGGTGGGATGCACCCTCACCTACTGTATAGTTAGTATTCTTAACTCACTGCATGGTTATCAGCTCCTGAGACTGGGGAGGAGTACACAGAGGCTAATAGGGGGTAAAGAGAAAGCACCAGAGGCTGCCACCCCCAGCCCTTGGGAGCTCGGGGCTTTCAGCACCATGGGCAGCGTGGCACTGGCAGGCTGTGGTCAGCTGGCTGGGGAACAGCCCGGTGCAGCATCCAAGAGCTTCTGGAACTTCCAGAAAAGCATTTTCCTGGCCAATTCCTGCCCACGCACTTTAACTGCGTGTACACGTGGCAGCTTGACAATAGCTTGATATTTATATGTGTGATCACCTCACCCTGCAAACCCAGAAGGTGCTGTCACCAAGGAAGGACATCTAGCCGCCAGATCTGTCTGCTCATGTTGTTGAGGCGGGCAGCTGGTTTCTCACAGTCATGCAAGCCCTGCGCATAAAACAGAGCTGGCAAAGGATTGCAACAGACTCTGGTATCCTGCAGATCCTGGTGTCCCCAGACCTGTACAGTCCATATGAAAAAGAAGATGAATAGCTAACATTTATGGAGGATACTAGATCTCAAGCCCCATGCTAACTGCTTTATATCAGCAGCCTGAAGGATCCTATTAAACCATAAGATCATGTCACCCCTTTTTTGAAACTCTTCACCTGTTTCCCATATTACTCAAATGAAAGCCAAAGTCTTCGTTCTGAACTTCAAGTGCCCTGCATGATCCCCCCCACCTGCCCTGCCCCCCTCCCCACTGTAACCTACATGAATTCATCTCTCTGCTCCAGTCACACTTGACCTCCTCGCTTTTCCTCAGACACCCAATACACTTCTGCCTCAGGACCTTTGCATTTGCTGTCCACCTCCCTGCCCCACATAGAATGTTTAACAATCAGTATCTCTAGTTACACACCCACTTTCTTCTGATCTTTACTCAAAAGTCACCTTCTTAAAGAGGTCTTCTGTGGACAATCCACCAACCTGTCTTTAAATTTTCCTTTCCGGATTTATTTTTTCTTTATAGCACCTAACATGCTCTATATGCTTAATTTATTTGGTGTAATGTCTGTTTTCCTGTTAGAATGTAAGCCCCCTGGGTGATGGAGTTTGTGTGTGTGTGTGTGTGTGTGTGTGTGTGTAATAGCTGTATTAACAGCACTTGGTAGAGGGTCTGCATATAGCAGGTGCTCAATAAAAATTTGTGCATAAATGAATAAACTCAAGTAACTCTCACATTAGCCCTAAAAGGAAAGAGCCATTGTTCTCTTCATTTTTTTAGGTGAGGCAACGTAAACATAGAGAGGTTAAGCCATTGAAGCAGTGACAGTGGGTTTGAGGCCCTGCTCTTAGCCACTGTTTTTTGTCTCTCTGAGAGAGCTGTGTGAACTCAGAATCCTCCATGTGCACCTAATGAGGTTCGGCCTCCACAGTCAAACATCCAAGGCTACTCAGGGCGGCCCCCACACCTTTCCAAAGATAGCGTCTGCCCCCAGCCGCCGACCTTGACCTCCAGCCAAGCAGACCCCGATGTGGCCACTTCTGTGATTTTGCTTACACTGCTTCCTTCCTCCTCAAGCTGTTCAAATCCTTTCTCTTCTTCTCTGCTCAAGGGAGACACCTCATGTCCATGAAGCCCTCTGATGACCCCGACTTCTGTTGTTCATGGTGGCTGCACATAAGGATCATCTCTCTTCCACAGTTCTTAAGGCGGAGGCCACTCCAGTTTGACCTTTGTCTTCTCCATGTGCCTCGTGGACACACTCTGTTCAAAACCTCTAACAGATACACAGATATCTCCTGACACTGTGGAGGGACATATTTCAGAGTGGGAGGTGTTTCCTAACGTGGACATGCCAATAATCCATGAAAACAGAGTTTGGTGCTGAACACGAAGCTACATTTAGGATAAAGAAAGATTAAAAGCCACCAATTCACTTCGTCAGCACAACTTAGAAAAATCAATCAGACTAGGTGTTTGGTTGTTTGACATTTGTCGACGAAACAACAAGTAGATTGAATTTCTTCTGCTTTCTATGGTGTTTTCTTGCTGTTATATAAAATGCCCTTAGACATTTAAGGTACTCTACAGACATTAACCTCTTTTTTCTTTCAGAAATCACTTAACAGTTTGCGGTGGGGAATGAGAAATGAGGAAGGGAAAACAGATTTAAAACAGATATATATCTAATGATATTTCACATACTAGCGAGTAAGAATGTGCTTTAAAATCATTTGTGTAGCTTTATTTTACACGAGGCCACAGGATTTAGCATATTGCGTTAGAAGAAGGAATTGGGAGGCTCGTCCTGGTGGCTTCCTTTGTAACTTTGGTCAGTCAACTCATTGAGTAAGCTTTGTGATTTCAGTGACCAAACGAGGACACCAGCATCCACACCCAAATGACATGGTCATCTTTGTAAAACAAAACATATTTTAAAATAAAATAAATAAATCTATCACTGTTATGACAACACTAAATTTTTAGTATCGAAAATACCATAAGAATTCAAATTTCATTCTGTCCCCCTTTGAGGTATTACTTGGCACCTTTAATTAATCAATTAATGAATTTCGTGGCCTGTCCCTTTAATTCCGCCTACCACCCCCCGAGTTGCTCCCACTTCTCCCCCAGTGCCTCCTTTTTCCTGCCTTCCCATCTTTAGCCTGGTGCCTCCTTACGTCTTCCTTGAAGCCCAAGCCAGCGCCCGGAGGGGCTGGAGGTAAGGCGTGCTGGGTGATCTGAAATGTGGGGAGCATGTTAGACTCCTGCCTCAGAGAAGCCAACCACAGATCCTGCCTAGACGAAATAAAAAATCAACGATAAGAACTTTTGTGGACTGCATTACTACTTGTATTTCCAGGACTATTTTTGAAAACTATGTTGTCTAGTAAATCAAAATATGCATTTAAAAATATCTTAGAGAAGGTCTTGTAGTTCAGGCCAGGAAACCATGATGACCAGTGATGTTCATTCCTGAAACACCTCTGAAGAAAGCCCAGGGCCTTAATTAAACCAGTGTAGTCTTGTCTTAAGTGTCAATACTGACAGACTATTAATACACTTTTAAACTGTTTTTCCTAAGCTCTGGGTATAGAGTAAGTATTAGCATCTGTCTCTGAAGCTAAATCAAAACCTGGGCCCTGCAGACCATTATCTTTGTGGACTCTTAATAGAGGTCCATGAAGAAAAGCATCTAGCAACAAAATTGATTTTTTAAATACCTGGTGAATCTCAGTTAAATATTTTGTTGCTGTTTTCCTGCAAGACTTCTCCAAGCCATCAGCATGCTCTGCCAGGCACGGTGAGTCTTGGAGGGGAGAGCATAGCGTGCATTCTTTCCCAGATATTTGACCATCCCCACACCCCTTTTTCTTCAAGGGTATCTGTAAGACTAGCTTTCTGGAGAACATTTGGGAGGATACTTGTGAGAAGCATAAATGCGGCTGATTCCTGTGTGAGAGACATGAGCATTAAACACGACTCCTGACTGAGGTGCATTCCTGAATAAAATCTCACAAAGGCACCCAAGATCCTTCCGAGGTCGATTTGGAAGAGGTCCTGGCTTCCCTTAGGATGCAAGAGACAAGACAGAACGTCCGTTTCATTCTGTTAATTGAATCATAATGAACATGAACTTAATTACAATAAGCATGGAGACAGATTTGATCATGAGAAAGAGAAGACATTTGTGCTGTTTTTACATTTTCAGGATGGAAGCAAACCTAATCTCATCTTTCTAGCAGAAAGTATTTAACTATCACTCACTTTCCTTTGAAATTCCATGTGGTGACAGTTCTAGGATTTGCAACCCCAGTGTCCACTTAGATGCTCTGCTATTAGGACAGATGCCATATGGGCATCATTTTTGTGCATCTCCAGTGGCAAGTTCTGAGTGGCTGCTGGTAGAGTCATGACAACTCCCTCGTATAAGAGGGCGATGAGCTCTGATCTGCAGCCCCTTCCTTCCTAAACCAGTCCTTTCTCACCTTTCAATTCCCTGTAAGTGGTTGAACTAACTACTTACATGGTCCCTTTGAAAATAGGTTCATCTGTTGGCTTAATGGCTTAGGATGCTTTCTTTGCAAATTCAGCCCTGAGGACCCAATCAGAAGATGAAACATGTCTGGCTTGGCCACTGCAGGACTTGATTAAAGGCGGCTCTTGCTCAATTCTTGGTGTTCTGCCGAACAGGAATTAAAATGCAAGCAAGATGTTGTCCTTAGCTATAGTGATTGCAACTGAGAGAAGTCCTCCCACTAAAGAGGAAGTGACTGAGGCCAGAAGTTTTTCGAAAAGGTGTTATTTTGAAACAGACCTATGTGCTCCCAAGTATGTCAACTTTGCAGGGGTTGGAATGAAAATTTTGTGGTGCAAAGACTCTCTGGCCAGGTGAAGTTGGACAAGGCTATTCTGGGTCCTCTTTTCTCTGTAAAAATTGGGGGGAAGTTTTGGATTATCTAGAAACTATCCTGGGCACAAGGGCTCTGATGGAAACTGTAGGTAGGGATGAGCTTTCTCCCTTCTTGTGGCTCCTATTGAGACCAGAGAAAGGTGGGGCCTCATCACTCCGTCTGAAGCAGGGCTCTAAAGACCCACGCCTGTCTCTTCTCCATCCTAATGTATCTCCCCTGGGATTGTGAACTCTGCTGTGCTTTTCAGTTTAATCTAGTCCATAGTGTTTGAGCAAACCCAAGTACAGAGAGTAAAAGTGAGGACTGTGAGTTGCAGGTTACAGAAACCCTACTCGAACAGATTTAAAAGAGCAGTAATAACAACAAGAGGGAAAGAAAGAGATTGATTTTATTGTCTCTTGTAACTAAAAAGTACAACAGTAAGTTTTCTTTAGGCACAGCTGTGTCCAGGTGCTAAAATGTCTTCAGGAACCTGTCTCTTTTCTCTTGGCTCTTTTGTCCTCTGGTTGGCTTCATTCTCAAGCAGGCTCTCCTTTCATGGGAGTAAAATGGCCATCAGCAGCTCAGAGCTTATATTTCATCAGGTTAGCAGACCCAATAGAAAGGGAGTGTTTCTTCGCAAGTCCTATGATTCATTTACTATTCCTCAAACAAGTGATAGGAGACACACATGGACAAGACAGGGGGAGACTCTTCCTTTTCTGGCTGACTCCCCACTGGAGTAGATTATGTGGTGTGTGCATCCTTGAATCAATTGTTTTGTTCAGGGGATTGAGGAAAACTATCAATCCAGCAAAGCTGAGATATTGGAGGAGAGCTCTTCCTTGCCCCAGTATCTCACTATCTAAATTGCACTTTTTTATTTCTCTCTTCATCATAAGGCTAGAACTGTATGGGGCAACCTAAATCTCTTCTCCAGTTTAGTCAATAATGATAATAATAATACGGTAAATTGAATGTCTTTGCATACATTAACACATGTAATCCGTACCACAGCCCATTGGTTACATACGCTTTAGGATGCCCATCTTAAGGATGAACAAGCTAAGATACAAAGAGGTGGGTAACATTGCCATAGTGCCCAGGCTATAGAGAGCTGTGTATCTGGGACTTACTGAAGATAACCTGGCTGTTATTACTTCTCTCCCCCTATCTGATTCCTTTCTCATAGCAAGGGGAGAAGGTGACCTGGACAGTTGAAGGGAAAGAGAGGGCCATTCCTTCTAAACAGCAGCCCCAGGATGTGTGTTTTACTTCCTGTAATAGGTATGTTTCTGAAACATTTGAAAATCTTTTTTTAATAAATCGATTCCTCTTTTCCCTTTGTAGTCTTTGATAAAACACCCAGTGAGTATCATAGGCTCCTTCACTGTAATGGAATTTTATTGACTTAAAATAAATTTGACTTAAAATGACTTAAAATAATTGGACACTGGTTGGGGTTTGGGGGTCTCTTTATGAGATGGTGGTTTTTACTCCAGTGGGTGCTCATTAAAAAATAGGTCCTCAACTGTTAAGTCATCAAGCTCATCCTAATCAATAAGATGACTCCATCCTTTATCACTACTGCACTTGTGTTCTTCAAGAATTGTCTGCCCTTTAATTTACTCAAAAGGAATAATATTGCTTTGCACCATTTTTTTGTTGTTGATTTTTAATATTTTCCTCAGCTAGGAACATTACCAGTTTTTCCCTCGCCTGTCTGTAAAGGTCACCTATATTCTTGTGATGCTTTTACTAGGATGAATTGAACTAAATATTAATAAATGTATGGTATTGCCAACTAGGTTCTGTGGACCCAGGTGACCACATTGTCTTAAAGTGGCCAATTACTGAGCCTCTCCGCCAGTTAATGATAGAAAAATAAGAGGAAGTAGATTGTTAGATGCCTACTGGCTTTGACCTACTCTTTGAACTATTGATTCTAGTAACTGATTTTCATGTTATTGATACAGCAGACTATTTAGATGGGCAATAAGCCAATTGCCAGATGTGAGGTACTAACCCAAATGAGTAGTCATCGTGTAATAGCTACATAAGAATTTTAGAGGAGGCAGACAAAAGGTTTTCAGGAAGAACTTATATTTGATAACTGATTAGCAAAATGGACTGTATGTCCACCATTCCTTTGAAAGAGTTGATGTTTCTCGGAGCTTTGGAAAGAGAATCCAACATGTCCTTGACCATTAGGTCATCAATTTCAGAGGTTGTCGTTTTCTGGGTAGTTAGAGTTCAAGATTTGTTATGTTTGACCGTCATTTGCAGCTTCCTTCTGAGTAGAATAGATTTTCAAATCACAAACCACCAGGCAAGCATCAAACCGAATGTGAAAATCAATGACCCATCGTCATTACGAGCATGTAGACGGCCGTGCCACGGTGAGCAGAGAACTGCAGAGGAGGCCATGCTTGAAGAAGAACAGACAAGGGCAGCTTTATTTACCCACTTCTCTCTGCCTTCTGCTCTGACCAACCTGATCTGCCATTAAAATGTGTCAGTGAATTTAAGTCAGGTAATAATCTGTGACTAATCTATACGTAGATCCTAAGCCACTTCCTCTCTTTCGGAGGCTTCTGCATTCAGACTTTCCCCACTTTCCAGAGATCCCTGCCACCCACCACCCTTATTTATATAGGGCACCCCTTATATACACATCCCTCCAACAGCTTCCTGTAACCCTGAAGCTCTGTTGGCAAGAAAGCTGGACACTATTCCTTAAGTTCTTCAACTGGAGGCCTGTGGCTGCACAATAGGACATTTCAAGTTTCTTATATTATTATTTGTAACAACAGCTAATGTTTCTGTGAACACTGTCTACCTGCAGGCACTGGTGTAGAGTTTTTAAACCTTGCCTCATAAGATTCTTAGGAGGTATCTGTGAGGTAGACCTCATCACTCCCATTTTACAGATAAAGGTGAAGCTTCAGAGAAATTGAGTTACTTGTCCAAAGTGACTTAAGACCAGGTCTGTACTTGCAGCCACAGCACAGAAATGAAATTAGAGACTCACAATTTTCACCCAAAGTTCAATGTCCCTCTCAGACGCAAGTTAAAAAAGTCCTCTTGAAGAGATCTCTTATTTGTTTTTTGTTTTAAATAATTTTTAACTTTAGAATAGTTTTAGATTTCAAGAAAAGTTGCAAAGAGAGTGCAGAGAGTTCCCGCATACCCTGAACCCAGTTTCCCTGTTAACATCTTCCATGGGTATGATATGTTTGTCACAACCAAGGAACCAATGTTGCTACATCATATTTCACTAAGTTGCCATAACTAATTGCATTTCTTTAGTTTTTGCCTAATGTCCTTTCTCTGTCTCAGGATCCCACCCAGAATCCCATTTTCCATTTACTGACCATGTCTCCTTAGGCGCTTCTAGATTTGGAGAGCTTCTCAGGCTTTCCTTGCTTTTTTGGTGACCTTGACAGTTTTGAGGAGAACTGATTAGATATTTTGTAGAATGTCCCCTAATATGGGTTTGTCTGATGATTTTCTTCGGGGTCTCTTTCAGCTGTTAAACAAATGCATGATAGCTTCATCCGGAGAATTTGCTGTATAAGTTGAGCACTCTCAGAGCCCAGGCACTCAGAGGAGGGCAGGACTTCATCGTTACTGCAGGGCCAGTTTTAAATGGGCCATTTAGGAAAAGTGTTTGTATGTACAGCAAGGACAGCTGCCTTCTTTTGGGTGAATGACTAGAAGGACACATTTCATGAGAAATCATTCACTCCAGAAATACACACACACACACACACATACACACACACACCAGATATTTATGAGAATGCTAGACATTTAAAGAATAATAAGGTGGGTGAAGCCATGATTTCAGTTAATGATAAAATTGTCATTGCAAACAGCATCCTTGCAGCCAACAAAAGCAGATGTCCATATAACAATTTGGAGCCATCCAATGCATAAAGCAATTTGTAGATAATCTCCTAAGCAGATATAGTATCAAAAAATGTATTCATTGTCAATTAGATGTCCATCCAGGCTGTATGTCTAATTGACCAGTTAATTTCCAGGCTGTCTCTGGAGCTGCTAAACACAGTTTAGAATGGAGCCCTTGGTATTGCCCCTCCCAATGACCTGATGCTGATAAACAAAAGAGCAGATTCCTCTGCTTGTTCAAGGAAGAGTTCGATGGGCTGTGCTGTGTATGCACAATCAGGTGCCTCATCAAGCTGGTGTTGACTCCGTCTGAATTGCTAATGTAATGGTGTGATAATGTATCATCCCTATTTGAATGGCCTGCAACTAAAGCTGTTATTTAAAAGAAGACATCTTTCACCAAGATTGGAGACATGGATATTGCACCCAAAAATCAAGTCATGTCTGAGAGAAACACCTTACCAGTGAAGCTTTTTACGATGTTTGTTCCTTAAAAACACACCT
This sequence comes from Miniopterus natalensis, assembly GCF_054644295.1. NCBI lineage: Eukaryota > Metazoa > Chordata > Mammalia > Chiroptera > Miniopteridae > Miniopterus > Miniopterus natalensis. The sequence continues at coordinate 14,150,278 of NC_142096.1, read as the reverse complement.
GATTTTGGCAATTTGAGTGGGTGACAAGTTTCCTCTTTTTTCCCCCACCTCACTGCTTCCAGAAGATTCCGTCTCAGCTCTTAGTGTTCAGATGAAAGCTCCTCTCAACTTCACCACTGGACCGTGTCCATTGTCTCCCACTTTGATAATCACAAATAAAAATAACTATTCCAATTTCTTTTTAAAAGAGAAAAGAATATTCATTACAATAAATAGGTAAGATCCATTACAACAGGGATCTGATGGCCAAGGTGATGTTTTTAAGCACCCTACTGACAGGCATGGGCCCCTCTGTGCATTCTCCCACACCCTGTCCTAGTCGCCTTGGCTCCAGGGGTGTTCATTATTCTAGAGTGAAGCCAGAGGAAGAATCCGGAGGGGCAGGGGTCTCTGATGGTTAAAAAACATGAGGGCTTTATCCTCAAGTAAGGGCTCTAAGTTTTCTTCATGGGCCTTGGTTTTGAAGCCCCCTCCTGCTTCCCCCCCCCCCCCCCCAGCAACACTGAGAACCAAGCGCAGCTCATACCCAGGTAGCCTTTACTTATTAGGACCTAGGGCAGTGGGTGCATTCTGTGTGTGTGTGTGTGTTTTGGGAGGGCGCAGTGTCATAGATCTTCTAGAAGAGTCAGAAAGAATGAGTGATTAGCACATAAGAAAATTAATCAGCCCTGACCAGGTAGCTCAGCTGGTTAGAGCATCTTCCCGATACTCCAAGGTTGTGGGTTTGATCCCCAGTCAGGGCACATACAGAAATCAACCAGTGAATGCATAAATAAGTGGAACAACAAATTGATCTCTCTCTCTCTCTCCCCGTCTCTAAAAAATCAATCAATAAGTAAAAAATTTAATAAAAGAAAGACAAGTATAAATCCAAGAAAAATCAAAAGACATATAAAAAAGGACACTTTGCTTAGCAGAGAATAGTATTCATGTAGTCATAAAATATAAACACACACTATGACTTAACCAAAAAATATCTTAAAGGACAGGTAGGTGAGACTGTGTTTCAGTGTGTATGAGGAGGGAACTAATGTTTATCTACCGAATATAAGTAGGCAGTGTCTCAAACTGATATATGAAAGTTTTAAATCAGTACATTATTAAATTATGGAGGTATATTCTAGAAGAAATAGCCAAGGGAGTCAAAAGTGTTTGCTACTGGGAAACAGTACTGCTATTTTCTTTTTAAGCCTTTTTTCCAACAATGGTTAGGTATTGCTTTGACAAAAATCAAAGTTAATTAAAAAATAAAGATGATTGATACAGTGTTTAAAAAGGCATTGAATAGGTCTGGGCAATTGATGACTAGTTCTTATGCAGAATATGAAAGTTTGGGATAAATTAAAAAGTGAAATATGCTGCAATAAAAAAAATGCTTGGGAAAGTGTCACTGAAAGTACTCTATTATACTTTGCTGAGTTTTATTGGGGTGGGGGCAAAGGATATGTTATAATGACCTTTTCATATTTGGAAATTCTTGAAGATCTTTGATTCTATCCTTATAAATGTCAAAGATTTATTGAACTAAATTCAAACTAGCAAAGCAAATAAATTATAGAGAGATCTTTGGCACCAGGAAAAAATTTCTTAGTGTATTGAAGTGTTTGGGAGGGTTCCTTTGAATAGCTGCTTCCCCTGGTCCATTGAAGTGTTTGTAGATATCAACCTCTAAGCAAAGAGTCTAGGGAAGATCAAAAGAAGAGAAACTTAAATCTAAAGAGCTAGGATTGGCTGCTGCTCCTTGATTCTGTGACACCATAAAGCAGCTCTGGCTCTGCCCTGTGAGTTAACAGGATAAGACTCCCTTCGCCAAGGTCCGACCCTTCTGCCACTTGTGAGGAGCAGCCCCCCTGCCTTATGAAGCGGGGTGCACATTTGCAACTATTGAAAGCAGTGACCGAACACGTGAACTCTCTCAGCTTGACTTGGAGACTGCTGAGATTAAGAAACTTCCAAATCACTGAAAACATTTTTATTTAAGGCAAGAAAAATCAATCCCCTTGAACAAAGTCAAAGGTGAATTTATGTCACTTTTGAAAAATTCTTGACCCGTCTTGTTGCAAAAATAATGTGACTGTGAGAGTTGCCTTTACTGACAAGAAGGGAGTAAACATAAAGGAGGGGTCATCTTGCAGCCTCATTAGGCAAAGCTCCCTGAGACTAAATCCTCAGGGCTCCTTGTGTGGGTGGTGACACACAGCCCCTTCTCTGTCCCTTGAGCCTGAAAGTCCATCGCCAAGTTATAAAATGACAGAGCTGGTTAAAGAAAGAGCAAGGCTGAGAACAGCTCTCTCTGGGTGCATTTTCTCATTTTGATGACTCCTAGAAAGCCTCCCCCCACCCCATCAGTGCCTCCAGCACATCCTAAGGGCCACTTGGGGCATCCTCTCTGAGGTGGGGCCAGATGCATCTGGTTCTCCCCCAGCCAGCGTTTGCGGGAAAGGAGAGGAAAGTCGAAGCAGCAGCCTCCGTGTTGACTGACATTCCAGAACAGAAGGGCATGTCAGTCTCCAGGGCATCTCAACAGGGAGAGAAGATTCCAGTGCAATAGGAGGAGGCCGGCCGTGTTCTGCCGCAGCCAGGCTCATGCGGGTCTGGGGAGGGACAGCTGCTGCCGTGTCAGTGCCAAAGCCACACGGGCGTCCCGAGCAGCAGCTGGCAGCCTCTTCTCGCAGGAACATAGGAAGATGGCTTTCTGCGCTTTTCTCCTGCAGAAAACTGGCCAACCCCACTCCCTTTGCTAATCCCCAAGGCCCTGGCAGATGCCGAGACTAGCAGCCAAAGGCTGCTGAGAAACTTCGGCGAGAGAGGAGTTTAAATGATGTGGGATGACAATTCCTTCTCCTTTGGCTGCTGAGTATTAATAATAGTAACTGCTTCCTGGGGTTGTCATGAGGACGAAAGGAGCTGTTCATTAAATGGAAGCTGGGTAGGGAATGTGTGCCCCGATGAGTGTTAGACATCATTAGCAATAGTAACCGTGGTCTCTGAAAGATCAGCAAGAATATAAGAGATGAAATTACAGTTTACCTAAGGAGGCAGCTGGGTGACCAGGCTAGTTTTTTTTTTAATTTAAATTTTATTTTTCATTAACAGTTGACATTTACTAATATGATTTTGCATTAGGCTCAGGTGTACAGCATAGTGGTTAGACAATCACATACTTTATAAAGTGTTCCCCCCGATATTTCCAGTACCCACCTGGCGCCATGTATAGTTATTACAATATTATTGATGATATTCACTATGCTGTACTTTACATCCCCGGGACTATTTTGTACTTCTTAATCCCTTTACCTTTTCACCCAGCACCCCAAACCCTTCTCCCCCCTGGCAACCATCCATCTGCTCTCCGTATCTATGAGTCTGTTTCAATTTTGTTTGTTCATTTATTTTGTTCTTTAGACTCCACATGTAAGTGAAATCATGGTACTTGTCTTTCTCTGGCTGACTTGTTTCGCTTAGCACTCTACCCTCTAGGTCCATCCATTCTGTACAAATGATAAGATGTTCTTTTTTGAACGGCCGAGTGAAAGCACTGAAGGAAGGGGACCGAGAGGCAGGGAGGGAATGGAGCCCCTTAGAGCTCGCAGACTCCGAGACTGTGCGCGCAGGGACAAGGCCAGTAAGGGAATCAAGTGCGGTGGGAGGCGGGACTCCTGCAAACTGGAGGATTCGTGCCTCTTTCAGAAACAGCTACCATTACTCAGCTCTGGACTGTTTTGCATAGGAAAGTGGGCCCTAGTGCTGTCAGACTGTCTGACTCTTCCAGAAGCCAGGAATATGCATTTTAATGGAAAATGCTCTGATTTTTATTCAGTGAGGCTCAGTAGACTAAATGTAATTCCATCAGCTAATAGCAGCTGAGCTTACTCAGTGACCAACTCCTTAAAAGGGACCGTGGCAAGTCACTTCTTCCTGTTCATCTATCTGTGTGTTCTTTTCACGGGTTATTATTAGGGAGCATGTAATTTCCAAAATCCATCAGAACAATGCTGCACTTGGGAGAGCCGAGCCAAAGGCTCTGAGGATGCACTGCTGATTTCAGCTGGAGAGGACACCCTTGGAGAGCGTGCAACCTGTAGCTTCCCAGTGGGGTCCCGCCTTTCTGATGGTGAATCCAGGGGTTTGGAAAACACATGACTTAACCATTCATTGCTGTCTGATCAGGTGGCCGCCAAGTTGCAATTTGGTGATTCTCAAATGAGCTCAGAGTTGAGGTGTTTGATTAATAGAGTTTTATTTTTCGAGGGAGATATACAGGGCATTGGGCGTGAGCAGTGGGAGGGTGGGAGGGCTCAGAACCTCTGGTGAATGCAGGGAGTGGCTTTCCTGGGATGTGCCTCAGGATTGAATGAGCATCCAGGTGCTGTCTTAAAGGCTACCTGCATTAAAATTACTTGGAGTGCATTTTTAAAATCGTATAGCCATAGCACTTCAGTGACAGGATGTTGTTGTAACCCAGGGTTCTCCATTTCTACTGAAGGTAGAGTAAAAAGAAATGCACCTAATTTGCTGCATAGATAATATCAAAGATGCACTTATATATTTTATACATAACCTACATTTATGTATTCTTTTCTCCTAACATCTTTTTCCATGCTTTGTTAGGGATCAAGACTATTGTCCCCTTTCTCTGGGGAGGAACGTTTATCGAGATAGGGGTTAAAGGCCCAGAAAACAGTCTGTATATTTACAGTAGCTCTCCATTTAAAATGCTCTCCACACCTGTCTAGGCTGGGTTAAGCCTCCTCCTATCAAATGTTCCTGGTAACATTTCCCAAGTTTTTATAAGCTTCTGCAGGCCACAGGCTTCACCAGAACCTTGGGCAGGATGCTCATTGATCTAATATGAAAATATTGTGAAACCCACTTTCCTCCCCATTGGGGGAAATGCTCTCGATGGTAAAAGCTGTCCCTCTTTTGTTTCCCTTCCCTTTGTCCCTCCAGAAGTGGCTGCTCTCACAGACTCCTAGATAGTTGCTGAAATCTGCTTTATTTTTCTGCCTCTTAGAAAGCAATCCACTTGTCCCTGAAAACCATCTTCCATTGTCAGGCCGACAATGTCGCCTGCAGCCTCCTCTCTGTCTTCAAGTGGAATTGAAAAGACGTTGGGGCAGAAAGCAGCCGGGCTTTGCTCCTTAAGGGTCCGAGCCAAATACTCCTGTGTCTTCCTTCCTTCTCAAGAAAGTTTACTAAATGGCCTTTCCTCAGCGGGAAATTTCCCAGAGGGTAGAATTGACAGCGTTCTCTATGTTCCTCTTATCTACTCTGTTTGCAGTGCCCTGCACTTCAAGATGCAGAGACCCACCCGTTTCTTTGGTAAGGGGCTGTGGCTGTGGTGTGGCCCAGGCTGGTACTGCCCAGGGCATGCTGCTGGGGAAAGGCATGCAGACCCACACTGGCCAGGCAGGCCGACGACATGTGATTATAACATCTCACTAAATTCAGAACCCAAGTATTGCTCAAAATACAGCTTTCACAAATGGTGTGAACTCCTAGAGGCAGAGACTCGATGCTTACTTTCTAAACATTCTGGAAGTTACCTGGTTAAGCAAAGTGACTCCTTCGAGAGTGGCAGTGAAGCATGGTTCCTGTAAATATTTTCCAATGAGATGGTCTGAATTTGAATCTTGCTGCTGTCACTTACTAGTTATATGCCCCTGGGGCAAGTTATTCCACCCAGTTTCCTCACTTGTAAAACGAGGGTTTTAATAAAACTCACCTCATAACAGCATCTGTAAGGATTAGGGGAGATAGTGGATGCGAACCGCACGGCACAGGAGTCATGCATGTTCTGTATTATTTCTATGAATTCTTTATAATCTCCTTGTGAGTCACTCATTCATTCAAGAAATGTTTGTTGAGTGCTTACTATGTGCCAGGAACTATTCTTATACCAAAAAATTTTCCCTTCTTGCTGATGTTCAAAATGCTACACTCACCTTGATAGATACGTGGCCTGCAAGCCCCGTCACTAGTCAGCTCTGGTCTCCTGGCAGCCGCTGTTTCCTCGCAGTCTCCTAGGGAAGGCGCTGCCCTGGCTGAAGGCAGCCCAGCCCTCCAGGGAGTCGCACCCCTTCTTGCTCGGCGTCTGTGCTCTGTGGCCAAGCCTGGCTTGTGAGAGCGTTTCTCACCCCCCGAGGGCCCTGGGAGCACAGCCCTGCTGGTGGCTCCCTAACAGGCTCACGTGGAGACGCCCTGCTCGGCCAAGCGTCGCTTTGCCTTGCTGGGTGCACTGGGAGCCCCTTACTGTGAAATGCCTTGAGTTTGCCTGGTGGCTTCTGAGCAGGTGTGTAAGCAGAGGCAAGGAGAGCAGATGAAAGACAGTGCAAAGGCTGGCGGGGGCAGGAAGTACAAAGGAAGGCGGTGCTGGCTCCATTATTTTTCAGATATTATGTTCTTTCTCCTTTCCGTGACCTTGCCTGTTGAAAAAGTTCTTTGCAACACCACGGAAGGAGAAAATAAGATAAAGGGTTCTACATCCCTGCATGTGAGAAAAAAAGGCAAGAAAGCAAGCAAAATGCCCTCCTTGTGTTCTAGGGAGCTATCCTTCAGCGGGGCTGGTCACCCCACTCTGCGGGCAGGGAGATAGTGACGGCGGTGACGGGAGCGCTCAGCGTTCACCAGCGCTTGTACCAGCCAGGCCCCGGCTAAGTGCTGCAGAGCTATTATCACATTTAATTTTTTTTCAGGGCCAAGGTTCAGATGATTGCTAGGAGGAGTTTAAGGTCTGGAGATTGCAGGTCTTCTGGAGGCATTAAGATTGAATACCACACATGTGTGTCTATGTTCCACCCATGTTTTTGCCTCCTCTAGTCAATGAAGAGTAACGGGTCTGGAGCCAAGCTCAGCTGCTTCCGAGCTGAGTGTCCTGGTGCAAGTGGTTTAACCTCTCTGGGCATCCGTTTCCTGATCTGTAAAGTGGGAGCAATAACAATCCCTGTGTCATGAAGTTATGCAGGCCCTCTCCTGCATGTAGAACAGGGCCTGACACACAAAACCTGTTATTTTTATTGATTCTCTGTGATTTCTTCTCCAAGGAAAAATATATTCTTTGCTTCCAGTACTCACCCCTTTCCTACTTAAGTTTCCTGAACTGTAACAAGGGAATAATATTGGTTTCTAATGATTTAATGACTTAAGGTATGTGAAATACTACCTTACATATTCTGTTCAGAGTACACCCTCAATAAATGAGTTTGGATGGCTCTTGATATCATAGTATAGAAGCTTATTATAAGATTTTGGTTTATCTTGAATTTTATAGGAGTCAAATAAAATGCATTCATTCATAGATATATTCATTAATATGTAAATTGTTTTGACCTTAAAAGTATTATTTCTTACATCAAGTGTAATTTTTAGAAAAAGACGTAACTGCTTAAGGAAGGGTACAAAATAAAAAGGTCACTTTCTGATCAGTGGGAACGTAGGAACTAAAATGAATTTCGATTCCAGCTCAACCACTGTTGATTGAATCGTGGGGATGTTTCTTGTATTGTGCTGGGCGGGGGAGGAGGGAGAATTGCTCCCAGTCCCGGGGCGCTTTCCCTCTCCCCAGGCCAATGACACACACTGGAGGCTGGGACATCAGAGCTGCAGGCAGGGTCTGATCAAGCTGCAGGTGCCCAGAGTTCAGAGTTGGTGGAAGTCAGCGTGGAACGATGTCGGGGGCAGCAGTGGGGTTGCCCATGGGCCTTGAGGGATGGTTATGGACTTAACCAGATGGAAGGAAGAAAGGACAAGGCGTCCAGGTTGGGAAGAGGCTGTGCCGATGCTGGATTTGCCAGCTCATGAGGTCAATAGGCTAGAAGTAGAGCATGCTGAAGGGAGCCCATTGAGCCGGTGTGTCTCAGGGAGGCTGGCATTTAGAAAACACATTCGGAATAGAAGATATGCCAGAAACTGGAGACTGGTAGGACAAAAGTGATAGAATGAAAACAGATGGCACCCAAAAAGCTCCGGGTAGGGCGAGGAGTTAGGGCTTCGCTGACAGACAAGACGGCAATGGCGCTGCTTCTAATTGAGTTTTTGAAATTCCCCTGTGAGTGTGACAGTTGGCGGAAGAGCTGGCTTGTGGAGAGGGGAAATAAATGATGATGAATTTATTTTTCAATCTTTACTTTGGCCTGAACCCCAAGCAGAGAGAGTGGTGCCTGACAGCTCTGCATCCCCCCTTCTCAGCGGAGGCACAGCACTGAAGCCCTCACCTCATTTCACCCTGTGCGTGGGTGAGTTGTTTGTTAGGTAAGGCATAGGTAGGTTTTAAGTATTTCGCTTTTGTAAATACAAACCTTTGTTCTTTTCAGAGGTATTTAAAAATCAAATCCATATGGTGACATGCTATATATTCCTTTCACAGAGGGGAAAACCGAAGTCGTAAGCAAGGAGAAAGATACACGCAGGGGAACCGCTGGTGAGCAGCAGAGCTGGGGTGCAGGCAGCTTGTCCCCAGGCTCATGGGCAACCCCGCTGCTGCCCCTGACATCTGTCCACACTCTTGCTCACTGTCTAGGTCAGTCGCAGAGAGGAGGAGAATTCTCTAAGGGCCAAGATGATACTGTGACCCTTCTCAACCCACTCCCATCCTCTGCCCCCCACCCAAATACAGAAAGTGTTACCCACCAGTTAAATAAATAACCCAACCCTTGTACAGAAACCTTCAAAAGTCCAGGAAAAACATAGATGCTCAAAACAGAGGCTAGTAGCTCCAGCAAATGCCCCAAACTCCCTCACCTCAGTAGGCCAACAGACTATAGCTGCAGCCTTGCCTGGACTGGCAAAAGGGAGGAACGTGGCACCCATCAAGAGGAGCATTGTAGGAAACAAAGTTGTCACTACTTAATTCAAGTTCCGCTGCGACAGCTCGGGTTCCTGCTCTAGCGTTTTCTCACCTGGACTATTGTTGGCGTGTGAGCAAGCCCTTTCTGTTCATCTGTCATGCTCTTACTTTCTACCCAAAACACAGAAACACATTTCTTCCCCCCCCCCCCCCCCACCAGCTGTGATTCTCAAACCTCCCTTTACTCAGGCAATTATACCTGTTATCTATTTCATCAGAGAATTCAATTTAAAATTTTAGTGCCAGTGGTTAAAATACTTACTTCATACATAACACGTTTGCACGGTTTTAATTCTCATTTATGTTTCTGTTCACACTTTGCATTCTTTAATTGATTTATTTGTTAGCTAGGCCATCTGTAGATTTCAAGTACCGAGCTTTCACAAATGACTTTTCTTCCCCTTTCCAAAGCTGTTTTGAAAACTATTTCCCTCACCTTATTGCAGTGAAAGCTGTGCTACATTCAAGTCTTCCGGAGCAGAACATTTTTACAGCATTGCCTTCTTGCGTCTTTATCCTAAGTTAGATTGTTACAGCCTGGGCATACCCAGCAACGACTTTTTAACTGCAGAGAGAATCTATTCCTGTGGTATCTCATGGCCAGGAGACCTCTGACTTGAGCTCTGTGATCTGCTCCACGAAAATCTAAGTCTCACTGGAATAAAAGCAGTTCATTGGTTATTTGGTTTAGTTGCTGAGCATCCAGTTTGTGAATGTGGAGAAGTCCCCCAACCAGCCGAGAGTTTGTGTATATGAACAGCTCTTTATGCCAGAACTTTTGAACAAATCCTTTTCATCTTGGTATGTCAGTTGTTTCTAGCCCAGTGCCTGGAGTCTGCAGGGGATCGGTATGTGGCTGTTAGATGACAAATCATCAATCTAGATTAGTTATCTTATCAGTCTAAAACAAGATGTGGCCATGTCCACCATGGAGCAGGGAACAAAGAGAAATGTCTTCTTCCTTTTTAATTCATTCAACATCTTTAATGTCTTGGGAGTATCATGACCTCGAAGAATGGAAGACTGTTCAACAGTCTTCTTCTTTCCCCTTGCCGCTAAAATTTCCTATGGCATTATCTCTTTAATTTTTCCCTTAGTGGTATGATTGTGAGGGTCTTTTGCCTCTGATAGCCAAGAGTGTAGAGTTAGTCAAGTATCTTTTAAAAAATACATTTGTGTCTAGGTGAGTTTTAGGCCCTTGTCCTCTTGACGTTCTTTGCTCCCAATATTTAATATTACTGGAAACATCACTCTCTCGATACTCTTTACGTGCCTATCAAATTGAGAGCAGTGGTTCTTGCCTTCCTGCACACTGGAGTCCCCTGGGGAGCTGTAAAACACGCCGATGCCTGGGCAGGCCAAGGAGAGAAATCACAGAAGAAACCAGACTTGCTGACGCTTTGCTTAGAAATGTAGCCTCTAGAATGTTTTCAGAGAAATCAGAACAGGGAAAGAAAGGGATGAGTACTACCCACCGTAAAACCATTTGTGAGAAATGACTTAGAGTTATTTCCATTGCCACCAGGTTTCCCTCTCGAAACCTGCATCCCTGATACTTGCCCTTTTGACTAATATCCTAAACCCCAAAGGAAGACAGGTGGAAGACCCAATCTTGGCATCCAAAACGTCTTCAGATCCTGTATTGACTGACCGCACTGTACTTTCTGTATCTAAAAGGCTAGCATACCAGCAACTTCAGGACTATTCAAATTAATTCTGAAATGTTTGTTCAATTTCAAAGGGCATTTGAAACATTGAAAGGGAATTTTTAAAAAATCCTGGCTTATCTAGAATTTCTCTTAGGCCAATTAAGGGAATGTACTTTAAATCCTTAGGACTTGAGAAGGAGGGGTTAGATGTCCAACATATACTTGGGGCTATGTGAAATTAGCCTAAAACAGACCACTCAACCTACCAAAAACAACTAGGAAAATAAAATAAAATATGTATTAAAAAGCTGTTTGAAGGCATGGAAGAGTTACCAAGGCAACTACAATTTGAGGGGTCAGTATCTTGGCATAAGGCGTGAACCTGACATTCTGTGCTACGTTTGTGCTTGAGCAATTTGCCGATTTGAATGCTACCAGGAGATACTGAGGGGACATGTTCAATCTTACAAATGTTAGGATAAATTAAAGTGGACCTCAGGGCCTCACAAGTGGGAGGAAACTAGTAAATACCCAAGGCTTTTTTTTTTTTTTTAATTAAACATGTATTATTATTTGTTGAACATTTTTATTAATAGGAGTCAGGGAACCAACAACTGGATCCCCAAATATTTGGGAGTTTAGTAGCATTTTATATTAGTCAAGAAGAAAAGGGTTATTCTCTTCATGGTATTTTAACAACTGGCTTGCCATTTAGAGTTAAAAAGAAGCTGAGTTCTACTTCATTGCTCACTCCCAAGTAAATTACAGATGAATGAAAGATCTAAGGCTAAAATAAATAAAGCTGTATACATTCTAGAACAAAATATGAGTGTGTTTTTTTATCTCTTGGCAGTGCATACAATGTACAAGTCTAAAAGTAAAAGACAGATATATTCGACTCTATAAAAACTGTTGCATGGTAAAAATGCATGCCATAAAAGAGTCAAAAACCAAGCTTGGAATCTCCGAGAGGACTGATCTGTGGTCAAGGTGAAGCAGAAATACACTAGCCTTGTCAAAGAGCGAATCTCAGTTTTAATCAGCTCCCCTTCCAGTTGGATCCCTGTGATGGGCCCCTACCTTAAATGTCAGTCAAGAGTCAGAGGACTAGAGAAAAATTTCCCAATTCTCATGAAGACTTGGAGGCAAGAATCTGAGGTTAGGTGTGCACAGTTTAGAGGTTCATATAAACAGCCCAAGCTGCTGTTGGCACCCATGAACATCAGCAAGCAAGCTGCGCCTGAAATAGAATACCTCTCGTATAACTCAGAAAAACCCAGATGGGAAAATGGTGTATTCTCAATTGGTAAAGATGATCTGCTAGAAATAAAAGTGAATTCTCTCTGGCAAGAAAAGACTATGATATTCTGCATACGGTTTGCTCCCCGCTGCACCCCACCCCAAAGAAAATCTACTCCCACTTATATATCTGGTACAGGAGGAGTGCTCATATTGTAAATCTGTGTAAAACTGGGCAAATATATAAGGAATGCATTTAGGTGTTGGATACATAAGAACAGGGATACTCACAAGGTGAGCCCCATATCAGATTGACCTCTCTGACTGGGGACAATTCCCCGACTAGGGCACAGCAGGTTGGGGTCCAAACAGAGCATGGTGTTCTCAGGGAGCTGAGGGAGCAGAATGTTTTCAGGGGAAGGGGGGCAACTAGCATCTGCAGAACTTCGTCAATGAAAAAAAGAAACTGCAGAGGGGGAACCAGAGTGTCCTCAAATGAGAGCTTGACTGCTTATGTCCAGGCAGAGCCTCCCTGGAGCTTCTCAGACAATAAGTGAGTCGACAGAAGAAAAGTGATACCCGTGTTTGAGCAATTTTGAAAGAAGTTGGGGACCTGACCCCAGCAGAAATGAGAGTCCACATTAACACTTCTTAAATGCTTAAGACCTCCGGCTTAGACACAAGACAGGCTGTAGTTTGGGTTGGGAAACATGACATGGACTAAGTTCTGCGGCAGCTCCACCCTAAGGAAGTCTGAAATTATGGCTTGAAAACAATCTTAAGGGAACAGAATTTAGGTGTGGGGCCTTACCAAGTTGCAATTTCTTTGGGGAAATATTAGGCTTTCCACACGTTCACAGCATTATACATTCAAGGCTACACAAGCTCAGAATGAATGGCCAGTAACCAAACTGAAATCTGTGACATAAAAATCAGACGGTATCTTGGCTGTTGCAGGTGGTGCTGCGGAGACCATGGGCGTGCAGCTCTCTCTCTGAGAAAGTGATGTCACTTGTGTTGGGTGTAATCCCATTTTAACCTTGCCCCAGTCAACTCCAGTGTGTAGCCAAGATTGAGAACTGCTGATATAGAGTATTATTTATAAATCCTCAAAAGGCTATAACTCTAAATATAGCATAATACATTGTATTTTATATCAGCACTGCTATTTTTGAAGTTTTTCGAATTAAAATACTTATAATGACTATCACTAAACTGCATAGTATAATATTTTTCCATGTTAGTGACAGATCACGTGGAAAACTTGTTAAATATGCAGATTTTTAGATCCCCCATCTTAGGGATTCTAATTTAGTACATTTGCAGTAAATCCCATAATCTGCATTTTTCAAAGTGCTCCCAAAGTGATTCTTGTGGACATCAAAGTTGAAGAGGTATTGCCTCGAAAAGATGTCTGGAAAAGTTAATGCAGGTGTCATAGTAGAAGAAGACCTCAAAGTACAGAGAAAATACAGATTTAAATTTTCTAGTAGTTTTTGGAATGCAAATTACATATTGATGACAATAAGAATTTTGGGGGGAAAAAAGCTCAAACCATCAGTGCAACATTTATTGATGTAAATACCTTATTGCACAATGTCAACTTCATGTAAAAATATGAACAATATTAACGTAAATAAATCTATTAACTCTAATTCTTGAAGGGATAAAACATATAAGTATTCAAGACTGCTACCATGTTAAAAAATACATATATACACACACATCTAAAATACTTTTAACTTAGTAATACTTTTAGGCTTAAAAAAAAATCAGTCTTTTTTGTCCATTCATGTTTTAAAGGAATAGAAAAATTTTAAGGCATCCAGTTTTGTTGGACAAATTTAGGAACAGCCAGGATAACAAACTCTTTGAGCTTTAGAACAAGCACACATTTTATTTTAAGGTTGAAAGTCTTCTCTATCTAGCTTAAATTTCCTTGGGAATTTAAGAAAATGAATTACTCAAACTGGAGCTACATCAAAATGTCAAGTTAACACATTATGGCCTGTAACGGTGCCAAGGGATCTAATGTCTCAATGATCAGGGCCTTACGTTTCCAAATCACTTTAAAGGGAATGTCATTACCGGGATGCTGGCGCTTTCGTTTTATTTTCTTCTCAGCTCTTTCCTATCTGTGCTTTAACCCAGGCAGACCAAAACCTGACAAGATCACATTGCAAGGAATGGAAACAGCTAAAAACAAACAAAATAGCTGCAAAGAAAAAATGTCAACACAGAAGTCCATAAATTCAGAAAAACTAAGATAAATAATTTTCTCATAATAGTCATTGACGCATTTGCTTTTCTGTAAACTTTTTTTTTTTGGAGAACTGAACAACTCATATCTAACATACTATTATATAACCAAGAAGAACATCAGTGGAGTGTGCTTGCAGTTTTTCTTGCAAATTTTCCTGGTTGGTTCCCTTTCTTTCTAATAACATTTGTTCCCTGGTCAGGAGTTCTTCCAAGATCTCGCACACCCAATTCCTGGCCACAGAGATGGGCTTGTAACCTAGGTCTAGGTCACTGTAACTATAGTGCCCATTTACACAATTGTTCCAAAGTTTGGTTTATGGCTCAAGCTGTGCTAACGAGGATGCATTTGAGTTCTCGATTTAAAGTGGGGGCATGAGCCAGCCTCTGGGGCACCAGTGGAAGGTCATCTTTCCTGCCGCTTGGAGAAAGTCTGTCTGCAGTTGGAGAAAATGGAGCAAAGAGAGAGAAGCAGAAATTTGGGGTGGGCATAGAGAGCCCTGGGGTGTTAAACCTAGGTTCTAATTCCCGAAGCCTTGGTTCCTGCAGCTTCTGATCCTGGGAGCTCTTCTCTAGCATCCTTTCCTGCTCCAGGAACTAGTAAGTACCCCCTTTGGGCTTAAGCCATCTTGAATAGATTTCTAAAATGTTAACTAGAATTCCAACATAGAACAGAAAATCAACAAATTCCACCTGTCATTTTACAGACAAGAAAACTGAGATTAACTTGCGCAAGGCCACGCATCACGACTGAATCATTCCTTGGCTCTTCCATCTACAGGCATGCTCTCCCTCAAGAAAAAGCTGAAACTTTGAGTTAGTGGGATCTGTGTGTGGAATAACCCCTAACACCTTCCTAACTGGTCCCAGGCAGACTCACGAGTGACTGGGTAAACCGATGTCAGTTTTGAGGGTGGAGAACACACCTCCCAGAACTTGGGCTACAGCTGTTAGCCGAGTGTAGGTTCGTTGATGGTCGCTCCACAGTAGAGATATTCTCTATTGAACCAAGGCCCAAAAGATGACATTTCAACACTGAATGATCTAAGGAGTGTGATAACACTGGAATATCCTTAGATATTACAGACTACTGGCGGGTAGACTGGGTTATTGGTCCTAATTCTTGCTGTCATAGCTTCATATACCTTTTTTTTTCTGCCTTGTGGTTACAGTGCTTCCCACGGTGGGCAGTCAGCTCCCTCTCACCAACACTGGGCTTGCTCAGGAGTTTCCTGTGACAAATGTACAGTTAGAGGGTATAACTAACGATGCCCGCATGGCTTGGCTTCTCTTGTGATTCTGCTACTGTTACAGGTGGGAATCTGCATTACTTAAAATGAAAATTTACCTGTTTTTTTGAATAAGCAGTATTTGCATAGACTATAAAATTTCAAAGGTACCAAAGGGTCTACAACCACCTGGGTCCCCCCTCCTCCTTCCCCCAGAAGAAACCATTTCCTGTGTAACCTTCCAGAAAAACTTGATCCATACACAGGAGAAGTCAAATAGCAGTATTTCAGAGTCCAAACCGAGGGCAGAAAGGTAGGGGCTTTGGATCAGGCTGGAAAAGTCCTTCCTGGGAAGAACCTGATGCTTTTACTTGAGGATACTTTATAATCTGAGCGGCCAGCTCCTGTAGGCAGACTATAAAGGACTTAACTGTTGACCAACTACTAATCTACAAACGTACTTGTCATGTAGATCTCCTTTGAAACTCTTAAAAATTTACTGTTTCCAAAATGCACTCAATATTAGGGTGTATCTGGAAAATCAAATAAGGAATCACTTCTTAGCCTAAAGCAGGCAGCCAACAAGCATAGTCGTGATTTCAGTTTGTGCCATCCTCAAATGATCTGTTTCCTTTCAGAGACAGATCATTCCAATTAAGACCAAACACTGAGCTGAAATGGTAAATTACATATTTAATTTTAATTCATCTGTACCAGATTGATAGTTTCATCTGCAAAAAATGTTTACACCTTTACTTTTCTCCTAAAAGCATAATGAAATGAGCAAAACCACTGATCAAATTTAAAAATTTATTTACAAAACTTATTTTGCTTTTAAAAAACAATTATTCACGAAGATTAACCAAAACACAAACCCTGTCAAAGTTTATTATAATAATCTTTCACAGAATCAATAGCTTAAAAAAAGGACTGCCGATGAATACTTTAATGTAAAACCACAATGTAAAAACAGGGACTTTAATTCCAGTGACTGGAATACAAACAGATAAATAATCTTCCTCAAAGGGAAAAAACACTTGGGGGGAAACGGTGTAAGGAAGTGTGAACGGGAAATGTAAGCTTCAGGTCAGTTCCTCATTGCCAACATGGCATTTATGTCCCAGATGAGGTTTCGTAACTGATCCATAATTTGCTTCAGCTGTTGATTCTTCTGTTTGAGTTTCTGTAGAAACAAAAGAATTTACCAAAAATGAGATATAGACCATGAAGTTAGAAGATTAAATGTATGTTAGGACTCGAGACAGCTAAGCTGAACATTTCCTTCAGGTGAAAGGTCTCAACCCTTTTCTGGCCACAAATATTCACTGAAAGGCATAATGAACTGAATTCTAACTCAGCCCACAGAGGCCTGGCTCCTGCCTCCACCTCCCTTTGCTTGTCTACTTCCACCTTCAAATATTTAATTGTTAAAAAACCTAAGTATATAGGTTTTCCAAGAGGCAGTGTAACATAATGGTCGAGAGCACAGTCTGCAGGGCCAGACGCTGTGGGCTTATACTTGGCTCCTTCACTAAACGTATGACGTTGGCCAAATTAGTGAACCTCTCTGTGCCTCAGTTTCCAGGTCAGAAAGATGGGGATAATAATTGAACCCACCTCGGAAGAGTTGATATGAGGATTAAATGATTTGATTCATGTAAAGTATTAGAAAATATCAATGCAGGAAATAAAGTAAAATAAAAATGCAATGCGTGATGCAATTGGTCTTTCAAAAATGGGGCAGAAGTCACTGTCCAAATGTGAAGCAGTCTGCTTCTAATTCTGAAAACTGAGGACCAAAGAGCACAGTCCCCGATGTAATCTCAACACCTGAGATTTGCTGGCTGCCCTGCATGCACATGGCACCTGTCTCTGTATCTCTGTGTCTGGGTTTCTACCAGACTATAGTTTATAAACTTTAAGTATCCTTTCCTCAAATCCTATGTAGCAAATGTCTGCCTAAAACAAGATTAAAAAATAGAGAACTTCTGGTCAGTGTTTACTAGCTATTATAATAATAAGCATTACTCGTCAATAACCTTTTGGAAACATTACATTTGGAAATAATGTATTTGCTCAGATAATTTTAAAGAAACTATATTAAAATACCTCCAACATAAAGTAGTACATGTTCATTATAAAAAGGCCTAAGAACTCTGTAATCAAATTTCAACATAAATTAAGGAATAATTACAAGTGATAAAATTATGTTCTTACATGGTTAAAAACAGACTTAAAATCAGTATCTCAACAGGTTACAGAGGGCTGCCGCAACGGCTCATCACCGGGTTCAGTGCACACCTTACCAATATGACTACTTTCAAGAACGCTCATTTGGAAATATAAATTCTGATATACTTGTTTTAAAAAAATGAGCCTCATTAATTCTTTAAAAATAGTGTAAGAGAACTAAACAATGTATATTTTCATGGTAATATTAAACTCTAGGCTACAGTAATAAAAATTACATGGATAACAGATTACGGAAAGGGAGGGTGGAGGTGGGAGAGGGTATGGAGGGAGAAATGGAAAAAAAATAGTAAAAAGAACTTTTTTAAAGTATGATATTGGGTGGGCAAACGTAGGTTTATAGTTGTTCTTAAGGAAAATAATATAATAAATAATATAAGAATAAACTGTTTCATGTACTCACAACTGTAAACCTACTTTTGTTCCACCTGTATTATAAGGTACTTGGTTTTTCTCAAAGGTGCTCAGTTTTAAATTAAAAAAATTAGTATGTGTAAACTACCTAGAGCCAAAACACATCATGAAACTATCAACAGCAAAGCTGACAGTTCTGCTTATTAGTGGTTAAATTGTGAATAAATTTTCATGACGTGATACAGAATTTAATATATACAATCTTGCCACTGACTGATTTTAACGGAGGTTGACAGCTGCTATTATCAAAATCCATCAGCTGTGCCTGATTTGTTACATTAACAGGTGAATGTGTAAGCAGAGTAGATACTTAAAAAAATAGGTTTATGCTAAGTCATGCCGTGTAACTTAATATCCATACAATGGCTGGGACAATTGGTCAATTTCATTTTACCATCAACAGAATATTTAAGCAACAGAGAACCCATTCTTATGTTCTTAAAACACACAGTCTCAACCACTTGTTTGGGCACTAGGGCTTATGGATTCCAAAATATGAAAAGAAAATGAAAAGTATTTAAATGAGCCAAAAGTTTGATGATGGAAACTAAGCCATTCTGTCTTCTGATGATTTACGTCAAATGCCGACTACAAATTTCGCGCTCCAAAGCTTCATGGCATTATGGTAGTCACATAGGTGGTCAGAAACCAGGCACATCATGTGGATTCAAATAGTAAACACACCCCACCAGTGTTCTATACAATTTCAAGTACGCAACGATACAGTAATATTTTGAAAATGGCTGAATGAGGGTCAACTAAGGGATATGTAAAACTACTTATTTTATGTGGCTTATTTACTTCCCTTGCCTTTGGGGTCAAGTTCACAAAAATTCCTCTGAGACCAAGGTCCATAAGTTTAGTGCCTATGTTTTCTTCTGGGTATTTTATTGTTTCAGGTCTTACGTCCACGTTTCTTTAATCCATCCTGAGTCAATTTTGTATGTAGTGTGAGGTAGTCCCGTTTCATCCTTTTGCTGTGGCCCTCTACTCCTTTCCCAACTCTACTCTTAGCTTCTTTGTCAAAAAATTAGTTGTCCAAATAAATGTGGGTTTATTGCTGGGCTCTAAGTTCTGTCCCACTGGTCTGTGTGTCTGTTTTTCTGCCAAAACCATACTGTTTTGATTAGCTTTGTCGTACAGTTTAAAGTCACAGAATGCGATACCTCTGGCTTTGTTTTTTTTCTCAGCATTGCTTTGGCAATTTGGGGTCTTTTGTGATCCTAAACGAATTTGAGGATTTTTTGGTTCTATTTCTGTGAAAAATGCCATTGGGCTTATTTATAGGGCCTGCACTAAATATGTAGAATGCTTTAGGTAGTATGGACATTTGAACAATTCTTCCAATCCATGAACACAGACTATCTTTCCATTCTTTTGGGTCTTATTCAATTTCTTTCAGCATTTTATAGTTTTCAGTGTATACAGGTCCTTAGCCTCCTTATGTTTATTCCTAGGGATTTTATTCTTTTTTGGTGCTGTTATAAATGGGATTGTTTTCTTCATTTCTGACATTTCGTTGTTAGTGAACAGAAATGCAACAGATTTTTGTATATTGTTTTTATATCCTGCAACTTAACTGCATTTATTGTTTTTACACGAGCTTATTTTAAATATCATAAAATCTTCTATGAGAGAGAATGAACTATATGTCACATGTGGCACTCTAAAATTATAGTTAACATTACAATGGTATTTTACTTCTACATATTTCAATGTATTTTATAAAAAATATCCTTATTACAGAGATGAAAAATAAATAGGACACATCTGCTGTGAAGTCATACATAGAATGCCAGTGTGCTGAACACAGCACTGTTCAGTAACTGCCTGCCTCGCCTCTGGACCACCGCATGCGGTCTCGTCATGACCTAAATCCCGACCTCATTCCCACCAGCGCTCTCCACCATGTGTTCATGCTCCTTCACTGCTGTCGAATCTGCTGGAAATAGTCTTCTTAATTTGTATTTCTCCTTTTAAAAAAATCCTAAAGTTTTATTTAATAAAATCTATCCATCTTTTTCCTTTCTCCTTAGTTTTGATACACATTTTTCTTTTAATTTTCCAATACTTTGTTTTGCAGGTCTTACTTTCAACTTTGAAATTCATTTTGACATATGGTGTAATATAAAAGTTAGCTTAATTTTCCCCCAAAGTTTCTGTTTTTAAAGACTAATTTTCCACATAATCCCTCTTGTGTCATATTAAATTCACATATGCAATAGAAAGACTACTTTTCTGGCTATTATTTTACTAATCTGTCTATTCTTGTGCCGGTATTTCACACTTACTGTTTTTATACTGTGCTTCCTACGATGTTTTAAATTTTAGAAAACAAAGAGTGCTGACTTATTACTCTTATCAGTGTTTTCTTTGATATTTAAGTGTACTCTGAAGAAAAAATTCCCATCTGGATTTTATTTGGATTTGTTTTTTGATTGTTGTTGCACTAAAGTCTTATTTTTGTGTATTTTTTAAGAGAATGCCTATTTGGATTTGGATTGTTACTACATTAAAACTATGAAATAAGATTGGCATTTTTAGGGTATTTATTAACCACATAAGAACTTTTTATGTTCTTTTAACTATTCAAAACTTCCTTTATGTATCTTAATAAGTTTAGTCACACATATCCTTGAGATAAATCCGAACTACTTACCATTTGTTGTTGCAATTGTGAAAAGGATCTTATAACCTAACTGGTTTAATCATGAGAATGGTATCATCTTATATTAAGCCTTTTTATCGAACTGACTGCAGTTGTTTATCAACTGAGCTTCTTTGCACTTAACAAGCTTGAGCTACAATATATGTACAAGCTTAACAAAGTTAATAAACTTGTACATATTATAACCCATTTCCTAAAGTTTGTTTCTTTCTGTACTGTCTATAACTTCTAAATTAATAATAAATATAGTAGTATAAGGCATCTTATTTTATGCATGAAAAATATGGGCTATATATCAGAAACAAAAGGACTAAATAAAAGATACTATCTGTTAATAGGTTTATGTTTTCTTTAAATCAGCAACATTTGAATTTTATCAAATGTCTTTTAGATTTGAGGAAAAAAATTGTTTCCCAATTTAATCTATTGGCATTACATATTATACATATCCTCATGTACCTCAGAAAATTCTTTGTGGTGGATTAACAGTTAACACCCTGCTGAATTCTATTAACTAGAATTAAAATTTCAGGGGCGGGACAGGGGGATTTGTACCTGAAAGTGTGAAACTGGTAATTTTATTTATTGTGCTATTGGTTAGGCTTTGGTAAGCGTGGGCCATGTTTCTACCACTGAAAGAACTAACAACTTTCCCTGTTTCTATGTATTTCATGAGAACCATCTGAACATCTGAACTTCTGAAAATATCAGCAATAAGTACATTTAAGTTTGGAACCTTTTTGGCAGGGGGAGTAGGGAAAGGTAATGCTTTGATAACTCTACTGATTTCTCAGTCAGGCGTTGAGACATTCACATTTCCTACTTGTAAATTTTTATCTTTTGTCACTCCAAATATGCTGTAAACTAAAGAGCTAGAACTGCGCCTAGAAAAAGAAAACAGTAAATGCGACTGAGTGCTCATGCAGCTCACCTAAGAGCTTCACTGCGCGGATCTGCGGTCTCCCTTCCGACTGTTCAGCTGACCCTTCCGCTTACCTTTTGGTGCCCGGTTGTCCTCTGAGTAAGTTCAATTTGCCCCACAAACCACTGCATGTAACTCTACAAGTCCAATTACGTTTCTCGGTTACACGTCCCCCTGCAAATGTGACCCGTGACCCGGAACCATGAGATGCACAGGCGGGGCACTCACTTTGTTCACGTCCGCAATCTCCCTCCTCTCTTCTCCCGCAAACCGCGGGGGGCCAGCCCGCTCGTCTGTCCTCGAGCCATCTTCCTCCACATACGGAATAAGCTGCTGGAGGTGACAAAGGCAGTTAAAAGTCCAAACGCGATGCAAATTCCCAGTTACACCCGCACAGGTAGTAAGTCAGGTTAGGGTCAACGTTTAGACTTTTACTAGTATGAAATGAAATTTTAACTTAGGCAATGGTCTAAAGTAACAGCGTGCGGGAGAAGCTTATCATTTCAGTGCATTCTGCACAGTTTTTCAGGTTTCTGTTGCAAAATAGCCACTGTAACACTAGCTGTTACATACAGTTAATTAAACCCTGCTCATTCCATCAGCAAATATTCAATTGCCAGACACTGGGTGAGACACTGCGAAAATAATTACGCATGAGTTGTGATTCCCACACCTAAGAAATTCATAGTCCACTGGGACAGAACAGGCTTTCTTTCATCCATACGAGGAAGAAGGCAACTTCATGGATGTGCATTATATAAATATAAATGTCACTGGTTTCCCATCTAGAACCTAAGGACCTATGCAGATTCCTGGATGTCTTAACTTCTTTTGATCGGGGGAAGTTGTTTTTTGGGTTTTTTTGAAACTTCCAGGGGAATTATAATTAAGTATGTATGGTTTGTGATGAAGTTTATTTGATGAAGCCCCTCGGAGATGTGACAGACTTCAGGAATCATCCAGTCCCAACAGTCTTATATTATTACCAATACAGGAACAGGTTCCAGGTAAATAGTTGGTACAACCAGGAGTCATGTGCCTAACCTTCGCATTCCTAGGACAATGAGAACTTCCCCACACCCACACCGCTCTTTCCCTTTCCTCCCTCCTGTGCACACTGGCCCTCCCCCTGTAAGCTGCTAGTCTCCATTCCTGTGCTCTGCTCCTCTGCCTCCCAACCTTGCCTACCGTTTTCCTCCTGATCACCCACACATATTCCGACCTCTCCCACGTGGAGGAAAAGCCAAAACAAAGAAGCCTCGACTCTAACCCTCCCTCCATCTCCTGCTCTCCTCTCTCACTTTTTATCTGGGCTCCTTGAAACACCCAAATCCACTGGCTCCGGTTCCTTATTTCCTGTTCAGGCTTCAGCCCACTGTGATCTGACTTCTGGTTGCTGCCATTTCACTGAAGCTCTGCTCATATACAATGACAGTCCTCCAGCAAAATCTACGGGACAGTTTTCAGTCCTTATTTTCCTGGACTTCTCTACAGCCTCAGACAACTTGTCAACCACGTTTCTGATCTTTCTCCAGCATCTCTGACTACTTCTTTTCGGGCTGTTCTCAGTTTCCTTGTTCTCTGTTCATCCCTACATGCTGATCACTCAAAAAGAAAGCACTGATCACATGAAATTGTCTTTTATATGTAGTGAGACAACACCCAAATCTTTCCAGCTACCTCTGGTGGCGGAGATATAAACCGTCAACAGGAAAGGGACATCTATAACAATATCATAAACCTAGTTAACTAAAATATATCTAGGATCCAAGGTTAAATTTACAGAATATATTTTAAAACTAGAGTGATTCACTAAGCTAATCTAAATTATTGATGAAAACATAACTTTTCTCCATAAAGAACTCATATGAAAACTATTTAAAAAGTGTTTGACAATACTTTTAAAGTTCTCACAAAAAAACAAAAAACAAAACATACACTGATTTAATTAAAAGGCAACACTAACAACAACAATAAAAATTCCCAGGGACAACCTCTCATTCAAACCACCAAAATTCACTAATAAGCCTGTATGCTAGTCTACAGAAAATTATTAACATGAAAATATAGTAATTCTATATATACATAGTCTATACATATATTTATATCATATTTCCATTTCTCTAGTAAAAAGTAAAACTGATATAATTCAAAATCTGGAAATACTGCAAAAATAGGAGTCAGGAAGAAGGGAAAACATTACAAATGCCTGAAACTATCTTACATCTTACATTCACCCTCCCTCCACCACTAAAGCTTGCCTCTACTGGAATGGGATCCATCCCTCCGCAGTTTTCATTGCATTTGTCATAGACCAGCCTCAGCTTCCGGAAGAGAATAGAAAGCTGGCGCAGATGATCCTGGAGCTTTGCTAGCCGATCCTGGTATGTTCCAATGTGGTACGTGACACCATTTGGGAGCTTATCAGGAAAAACAAAACAACAAAAATAAAGTCACAATTTGCTATAAGCTAGCCAACAGTTTTTAAGCACTGCATAGAGGCAAATAGTTCCTCACAGTTAATCAAGTGCAATTTTAAGAATTTAAGAGTAATTCGTGCTTATTTCTGAGCTTCTCGGCATACTGTTTCAGTGCTATAAAACAGACCAGAAAAAACTTTTGTGATGAGCCCCTCTGACCTGGTGAAATACTTAAAAATGTACAATTTTAATTTACTTACTATTACAGAAAGACAGCAAGTGGCTAAACTCAACAAGGAAGTTAAAAATAAAATACAGTTTTTAAAAAAGAAGAAAAGAAATAAATGAAGAGAGGACTTTTCAGAAGACAAGTAATAATATGCTGCTCCTGTTGCAATATAATCTCAAGATACCTTAACTCTGATCATTAAGATGCTCAAGGCACACATTAAAGTAAAAAGCTGTCACCGAAAGATTTACTTTAGAAAAGAACATATAGCAGGACATATAGGTGCAAATCGATCCGAACTTGAACATCATTAATAAATTATTACAGGTAACTGCTATGACCATAACTGTCTTGGATGCTTATGCATTTTTAATTCAGGAATTTTATCCAAAGAAGCCAAATATATGTAGGTAATAAAATAAAATCACAGATAAATAGAAATTGATCATTATTTATTTAGATCTTATAACTAAATTCGTGCCTTTTGTGCCTTGTGGAAACTCATGAACAAAAATCTTCCTTTCTCTGTACATCTTTACATTTTATTTTCACAATCCCTTCTGCAAAATCATTCCAACATTAGAATTAACGACATTTATAACCTGTTTTCTAGTATAGAAGGTGCTTTCATTATAAGCATTTACCCTTATACTTATCTTGGGGATTAAAGTAACAAAACCAACTACTTACTAATAACTATATCAGTCCATTTTTTTTTTTTTCTAAACCTCAGTTCATTTTTCTTCTTTTTTAAACAGATGAAGTAAAAATGCAAAAAAAAGTGCATGATACAATGTTTGGAGAAAAAGGAAAACAGGACACACTATTATTACACGGAGGTAAAACCATAAACATGAGAAAAAGGCTGGAAATGCTTACACAGTTGATACACTTGAATAATTTCTGCTTTTCTCACTTTCAAATTTTCAAAAATAAGGAGATGGATCTTCTGAAATTATTTGAAATGAGATAGTTAGGATTTTCAGAAATTCTTAAGCATTAAAACATTCTGAGGACAGAACCTCAAAGAAATGTGATCAAAAATTACCACAGGCTGAATTAATAAAAATAAAGGAGAAAGGAATTAAAAGTTCCCTAGTACAATGTAGGATTGCTCCTCTTAAGCTTTCCAATTTATGAACTTTTACAAACACTAGCAGTCAAAGAACCATTTCAAAGGATCCCTGCTTTCCTGTTTGGGTGACAGTAAGGAGTATAATGATTATATCTCACATACGGAAGCACTAGGTACCTTTTTTATAGCATTTACTAAATTTACTACTTTGACCATATATTCTACTTAGGGAAGACCGGAACTTATTCACATTTGTATCCCTGTATTTAGTATCTGACAAACAGAAGGTTTTAAAGTACCGTCTGAATTATTTTGCTTTATGAGTTATTTTCCAAATAAATCTATACTTAAAATTCATTTAGAAGCATTCTAAAAAAGAATGCTTAATAAATTTTTTCACAAAGGAAAACAAAATCATTTTGAAATGCAAAGAATCACCCTCCTTAAATTCACCTACTTAGTAAGTTTGAGTATTAGTTTTCACATATACAATTTCAGCTTCTCAAAGAAAGGAATAATTAATTCCATCAAAAAAATTATTGCACACTCTTCATGTGTCAGGCACTGTTCTAGAAGCTGGGGTAGAGCAGTGAACATGAGAAACAAGGTTCCTAAACTACAGAGGTCACATTACTACAGTGCCTAAGATCCTTTGATATACACTGTAGTGCACATATTTAGCCAAAAAGCTCAATAATCCTCCTCATGATTGCTGATGAAGATCCATAAACATACCCCAAGATACCCAAAAGGCATTCAACTAAATTCAACATCTATTCTTAAAACGAATATAAAACTCTTAATAAACACTCCCCAATGTGGTAAAACACATTTATCCCAGTTGAAAAGTCAGCACCATGATTCATGTGGAAACATTAAAAGCATTCTCAATTAAGTCAGAAACAGACTGGGATGCTTACTAAGACCACTAATACTACGCGTGAACACCATTCTGGAGGAACTGGCCAATGCAGTTAGAGGGGGAAAAAGAAAGAAAAGTTGAAACATTAAAAAGGATGTGGTATAACCATCACTACAAACGACATGAAAAAGTGCTCCATCAATAAAAGAATTCAAGAAGGAGGTGGGTGCAAAGTTCATGGACAGAAATCAAGAGCTTTGCTTTCATCTGTAAAAACAAAAGAAAATGAGAAGGGAAAAGACCCTAATTACAACAGCAACAATAAAGATAAAATATCTAGGAATAAATTTTTAAAAAATTCCAAGATAGCCCAGTCGGGCGTGGCTCAGCAGTTGAGCATCGACCTAGGATCCAGGCGATCCGGGTTCGATTCCGGGTCAGGGCACATGCCCGGGTTGCGGGCTGCAGTCGATCAATCACTCTCTCATCATTGATGTTTCTATCTCTCTATCCCTCTCCTTTCCTTTCTCTGACATCAATAAAAAAAAATAATAATAAAATAAATTCCAAGATAAAAATGAAAACTTACTTCACAGGGACACAAAGAAGGATATTCCACGTTCTTGGTAATTAAGACTCAATATAATACTGATGTCAGATCTCTCCGAGTTAAATGAACCGATTAAAAATGTGAACAGGTTTTTCTCAGAACTAAACAAGCTGATTGTAAAGTGCATGTAGAAAAATAAGAATAACCAAGGCAAGCCTGAAAAGAAAGTGTAAACACAATATAGAGCCTCAATAAGTAGAAGTTTGACATTACTGCCTAAGACAGGCAGGCAGCTAAGTGAAGAGAACAGAACATCCAGAAATAGACTGATTTGTATAAAGTAGCATCTAAAATCAATGAGGGAGGAAATGAATTATTCAATCAGCCTTACTTTTTTGGAAAAAGGCCAGGGCTATACCTCTCACTTTATTCTAGGCTAAATTCCATATGTATCAAAGTTTTAAATATAAAAATTGAAGAAAAAGTTATAAGAAGAGAGATGTTCAAATTCATTCCAAATAGGAAAAATAGAAAGTAGATTTTCACCCATCAAATGATCAAAGATCCAAAAATATAACTGTGTTAGAGCTCGGTTGTTGGTCTTGGTCAGGACATGGCAGCATAAACTGGTACAACCCCCATGGAGGGCAATTGTTCAAAATACATCTGATTATAGAAGCACGTAGCCATTTCTAAGAATTTATCCTACAGGTCCACTTGTGCATTTCTGTAGGTTATTCACTGTAGTATAATAGTCAGAGATTAAAAGCAACCTAAATGCCCTTCAGTAGAAAACTGGTTAAACAAATTATAGTATTTCCATGCAGTGAATTACTATACACTTTAAAAAGAAAAGGAATTATTTTCTGTATGAATATGAATAAACTCCAAAATATACCAAATGAAAAAAGCAAGGTGCAAAATGTGTGTAATATACTGTTATCTGTGCAAAAGGGAGGAAAATGAAAGAATATACACATACATTTGCTTAAACATGCATAGACTATCTGGAAAGATACACAAGAATAGTAATAAAAACCATTAACAATCCTTGCTTGTGGAGAAGGGGGTAGACAGATAGCAGAGAGGGGTGGGAGGCAGAATGTTCAATGTATTGTCCTTTTCGATTTCTGAATTTTGAATGTATTATATATTCAAAGAAACTGTTTCAAAGATGTAAAGGGTAATAAATAGAACCACAGCACTACTTTCTTATAGAGGCATTCTCAACTGGGATCCCGGGATCCTTGGGGAAACATCTCTTAACCCCCCTGAAATTTTATTCAAAATGTGTATGTGGATGTTTTTCTCAGAAGAGTCTGCCTAA
This sequence comes from Miniopterus natalensis, assembly GCF_054644295.1. Taxonomy (NCBI): domain Eukaryota; kingdom Metazoa; phylum Chordata; class Mammalia; order Chiroptera; family Miniopteridae; genus Miniopterus; species Miniopterus natalensis. The sequence continues at coordinate 14,122,340 of NC_142096.1, read as the reverse complement.
TCAAGAAGCACTTCTCTAAAACAAACTCTTAGAAATAATCTCAGCAGCTGTACTTACGGCAATTCACCCTTCTTGATTAGCAATACAGAAGATCATTTTTAAGATGTGAATACTCTCAAAAATAAGTTATATGTAGTCCTGTTTGTATCACTACTACTTCTAGCTTTCTGGAAATGAAGGGGCACACTGTTGTTTCTTTAACAGCGAATTATAATATACCCCAAAGGGTCTTACATGAGTTAAGCCAAAGAACTCACACTTGTGAAAGCCACAAAGAAATAACCATCAGTCTCTTTCAAATTGATTTTGAATATATATCCACATGTAATCTACTTACTTATATATTTTTTAAAATGTTAAATTTTTTTCCTGTGTTGGCCATGGATGTGTATTCTGTCTCTTTCAGTACTAAAAATTGTTTGGCAGCAAGTTAGTACTGTAAAGAGGTTCATAGGAAGAGCTACTAGTCATATGTGATGTTGGGTAAATTCTGCTTTAAGTCTGTTTCCTTAACTGTAACATACAGTTAAAAATACTCCTTAGAATTGCTCTTACAACAGCGTACCTTACCAAGGAAAGTACTTGATAAATATTAGCTATTAGTTCTCCAGTCCTAATGTGTTTCTTTATTTTTAACATGTTGCATGCCAAGTAATGGATGCAGCATGTTAAAAGTAAAGAAACACATTTTCAATTCATGGTTGGGAATCCACATATATGGAGGGCTGACTTAAAAGTTTTATGGGGGTGTACACTGATATAAAATGGATACTGGCTTTTATCTGAAGAACTTTTTAGCCCAGAAGTTGGTCTATTATGGGAGTTGTTGTTCTCATTATGCACTTTTCTATAGTATATAACAACATGGTATAAAAATGTGAACAGCAAAAATAAAATGCTGAATATAATTTAAAAAAGTTATATGGGAATTTTTAATTGCGCTGGTGGTTGGCACCCTAATCCTGCATTGTTCAAGGGCCAGCTGTATTTGCTAAATTCTGAGAGATGATTTAATACATACTTTAATCATTTTAGATATTAATATACTGATTTTTAAAATACTCACCAAAGATTTCATATCTTCTCTTAGATTGCCTTTGTATTGTTTTACACTTACTGACATGGTCTTCAAAGATTTCTAAACAACTGAATTACTTTTAAAATAAGGAGGGGGGAAAAAAATCTCAAGAACTTGAAAAAAAAAAAGGCAATAAACCACTTTTTAATGCACCAGTAGAAATAAGAACTGTAAGAGCCTGAAGACCTGGTTTCAAATTTACCTGGTTATTGACCAGCTCTGGGCAAATCCCTTTGCCTCTCTGAATCACAGAATCCATATCACATAGTAGTAAGATGAGCAAGCATTAAAAATGGGTTAGCAAGTATGGTAATGACCAGAGGGAAAAGGGTGTGGGGGGACGTAGAAGAGGGTACAGGGGGGATAAATGGTGATGGAAGGAGACTTGACTTGGGGTGGTGAACACACAATACAGTATACAGATGATGTGTTATAGAATCGTACAACTGAAACCTATGTAATTTTATTAACTAATGTCACCCCCCCAAAATTCAATAAAAAATAATGGGTTAGCAAAAGGTTGTTGAAACAATTGGATATCCAAATGCAAAAAAGTGCCCTTGGATCCATACCTATCGTTATATAAAGAAATTAACTCAATGTGGATCGTAGACCTAAATGTAAAACCTAAAACTATAAAACTTACAGAAGAAAAAAAATAAGAAAAAATACTCGTCAGCTTCACTTAGGCAAAAATGTCTTAGATATGACACCCAAAGCAAAGTCTGTTAAAGAACAGATTAATAAATTGGATTCCATCGAAATTTAAAATGCCTGTTCTTCAAAGGCAATGTGAAGAGACTGAAGACAAGTCACAGGCTGCAAGAAAGTATTTGCAAAGCGAGAAGACACACGATGACAAGTGCTGGCGAGGCCAGGAGTAACTGGAAGCTTCCAACACTGAGGCTGGGAACGCAAGTGGTGCAGAGCTTTGGAAAAGTTTCTTATCCAGCAATTCCACCGGTGGGCACCTGCCTACTTGAGAGAAATGAAACACATGTTCACACGGCAGGGGAACATTCGTAGAAGTATTTTTATAATGACTCCCAAGCAGAAACGACCCAAATGCTCAACAGATGAACATACACACATTGTGATACATGCAAACAATGGAACACTCTTCTGCAAGCAAAAGGAACGAACTATTGATACATGAGTGAAAGGAGCCAGGCGAAAACGACTACACAGTGAGGGATCCCATTTATACAAAACTCTAGAAAACGTATGGTGCCAGAAAGCAAATGCGAGGCTGCCTGCGGACAGGGGCCCGAGGTCAAGATGCCAAAGGCGCGCGAAGAAACTTTCCCGAGCGAGGCGATGGTTCCAACAGGTGTGCGCCGATGTCAAAACGTTTACAAAAATGCATTGTATTGTACGCCCGTGACACCAAAACCCAGCTGTTTAACAAAAATGGTTAGCAGGGTCTGAATTCTTCAACCCCTGAGGCCCTCAGAAAGCATTTTGCTGGAAAAAGGCGAGAGGAAAGCGAACGGAACCCGCAGCGGGCAGCGGCGCGAGGCTCCCCGGTAACGCGCGGTGCAGGCTGGCCGGCGGCCGGAGAGCCCGCTGCAGTGCAGAAGCCGCGGCCTTCGTCGCCCGGAGTCCCGTTCTGGAAAACGCCCTGTACACGGCGGACTCCCGGGCGCGGACACGGCCTTGAGGAACCTACACGGGGCGGCCCGGCCCGGCCCGCGACGTCTGCCCAGCGCTGCCCCGCTGACGCCGGGGGGCCCGGGAGCGCTACCCCCGCGCCCCCGCCGCGCTGCGGCACCGCTCCCCGCGCCCGCCCGCCCGCCGCCCACCTGCATGTTCCTCAGCAGCTGGAAGATCTCCATGGTGCGGTACACGATGTCCTGCACCGTCTCCTGCCCGATGCGGCAGAGCGAGGCCGTGTTCACCTCTCGGGCGGCCTGCTGAGCCTGGGGCCCCGCGAAGGGCCCAGGCGCCATCCCGGACGCGGCCAGCGGAGGGGTGGACATGGCGCGCCTGCGGCCTCAGGCCCGCGGGGCCGCAGACGAGGCGTCCGGGGGTCCTCGGGACGTCGGAGGGTTGCGGGCCTCGGCGCGGGCAGCAGCTCGTGAGGCTCCGGCGGCTCGATTTCAAAACAGCGGCCGTGACTTCCGCCTCCCGTGACGTAACGCGTCAGCCGACGTCCTGGGCACCGCCCACGCGGCGGGCCCTGGGAACAGCCTCGGCGCACGGCCGGCCGCTATTGGGTCAGACGCCCGGGGCGGGGCTGGACGGACGGGTTGAGAAGCCAATCACCAGCTGCACACCCGCCAGGGGGTGGTCCTGGTGGGGGGAGGCGGGGAGGCTTTCCCAGCGTGGGTTTCCCAGGTCCTCAGCTCGCGGAGAGGATTCCTGTTCGAGCTCCTCTGCGTGCGTTTCCTCGATGGGCATTTTCTCGTCGCCAGCCTGTGAGGTTTGTATCACTGTTGTCCTTTTACAAGTAGGAGGAGAGCCCAGAGCGGCTAGTTTGACTTGTTGAGTCGCAGGCTTGCAACTGGTGACCTGCGATTTGAATTTAGAAAACGAAATTCCAGGCTTTGCACGCTGCGCTGTGACCCGACCCAGGCTCCCAGCTGCTGCCGGTTCCTGCGCGAAGGTCGGCTTATTAGCGAAGCTTCGCGATCACCCCAAGCAGAAAATCACACTCACCCCCCTTCCTGCATGTGGCTGTTATTACGATGTTCTGAATAATCTTCGGTTTGTTACTTTCTGACTTCCCCTCATCTTCTTATGCACACACACGAGTAGGCAAGATCCATAAAAACATACTGTGCCTGTTTTATTCACTTACTGTATTCTCCAGCCTTAGTGATTGGCACACAGGAGGCGCTTGCTAAATGCGTGTTGAGTGACATTATAAATGAAAGAAAAATTAAAGCCATTCTCCCACCTGCTTCTTACAGCCCATTTTCAAAGGGGACAAAAAAAGTCAAGAATCCGGAAAAGGGTGATGGTCACAAAATTACTGCATTTTTAGAAGTATCTGAACACTCCATTAGTAAAGACTTACAGGAAATTATTATTAAAAATGACAGAAGAGCCACTGTAGGAAATTTAAAGAGTGCCTTTACAGCTCCTTAGTGAGCAGTTACCATGTGACAGATAACTTCCTGAGCACCTACTGCGTGCTGGCTGCTAGAAATGGAGATAGAGTGTTATGGAACAGGCAGAACACTAATGATTGTGAGGAGTGTCTTGAAGGAAAAGTTCAAGGTCCTGATATTAATGCACTAACAGTTTAGGAGATCAGGGACAATCTGAAGGGAGTAAGTTAGGCCCTGATGGTGAATGGGAGAAGGTGCTGGACACTGGAGTGTTTCTATGAGGGGGTCATGGGACAAGGAAGGCCAGGGCTCACACCTGAAGTGAGGAGGCCTCCAAATGCTTTCCAGGGTCTGCTCTTCAGCAATGGAACATCTGGAAGTTAGCAGGGCACCCAGGGTAAAGACTGTATGTCTCAGCGTTCCTTGCACGTCGGAGAGGCCACTTCACTAGGTTCTAGCTAATGGGCTATAAGTTTGGGTGACACATGAGGCTATTGGTGGTTGTCTTTAAAAGAAGACGGTCGTTTACACAGCAAAAGAAAATATCAACAAAATGAGGCAACCTATGGAATGGAAGGAAATATTTGCAAGCCATATATCAGATAAGGGATCAATATCCAAAATATAGGAGAAACTCTTTACAACTCAATAGCAAAAAAACAAATAACTCAATTTTTAAAATCAGCAGAGGTTCAGAATAGGCTTTTTTTCCCAAAAAAGATATTCAAATAGCCAACAGGTACCTGAAAAAATGCTCAGCATTATATGCATAAGCCCTCACTGCCATGATCTTGCCTTCCAGTAGCTATATTGAGATACCCCAGTTTATGCACAATTTATTCATGACTAACAGCCTATATTTTTCAATCCAACCACTCGTGTCAGGCATAGTCCCTCTAGACACAGAATTATTGAATTTAAACAAACACTTATTGGGCACCTGTAATTGGTCAAACTAACAAGCATTTAGGTTGATTTAGACTATTGCCTACCTAATTAGTATTCCAATTTAACAAACTGTGCTAATTGGTCCCGAAAGGTTCATTAGTAAAGGTTTCCTTTGCTTCACAAATGCTCATACTTAGAATTCCATACTTAAGAAATGCATGAATTAAATCACAACTTCACACCCAAGAACGGTTCCTCCCCCAGGTTGAGAGAATTTGTTAGCCCTGCTTAACTGTTTTTGGACTATTTAAGCATCTAGTGTCTCCATGTGTCAGTTATTGGCAATCAAAGTCCAGGATTCAGAAATGCTTTGCCAGGATCAGGAGATATTTGTCAACACCCTTAATGAGGGCACAAGGCTTTAATTAGACAAGCATGGTTTGGGATGAAAGGAGTCAAGCTGTATATGCACTTTCCTATGGTTTGTGGTTGATTATTTTACAACCACACGTCCCAGTTGATGGGTTTTCCTTTGTTGTGCTAGAAGTAAATACTTCACTCCTTTTAAAGTTCTATACTCGTCAAACAAACTAGTGAAAACGATTATAAGGCCTTTGTGATTATTGATACTTCTAGGTAAGTAGTGAAACAATACAAGGAGTAATTTTCCCGCCAGAATTCCTAGCATGGGGCTCTGCCACAACGTCTCTTGGGTTTTTTTCCAAACTTTTTAAAAATATTTTTTTAATCCTCACCAGAGGATCTTTTTTCCATTGCTTTTCAGAGAGAGTGGAAGAGAGAGAGAGAGAAACATCGTTGTGAGAGAGAGACATCGATTGGTTGCCTCCCGCAGGCTCCAAGCCTGCAACCGAGGTACGTGCCCTTGACCAGAATCGAACCTGAGACCCTTCAGTCCACAGGCTGACGCTCTAACCACAGAGCCAGACTCGCTAGGGCGGGCTTTTATAAAAATGGAAATATATGTACCATTGCCTTAAATCTGCCCCACATATGTAAGGTTAGAGGGGCAACCTGATCCTCTGTTAGTTTCCATATGTAGAACTAGGGGGTTTAATTCTCAGCTTTCTCCCTCTGGCCTTCCCTTCCCTCTCTCCAGCGGTGGCCCAGGCTCTTTTCTTAGTTCTTCCAGCCAGAAAGATGGTGATGGGGGGGTGGATTTTTTTTGGGGGGGGGCTCGTGTAGTTTTAGTTGCCTGTGCTGCATTAAAACTCTGCACCTGCAGCCCCACTTTGGGGCAAAGCAGGAAGAAAACACAAAACTCACGCCATGGTTGTTGCTACTCCAAATTTCTACTGCCCGCCACAGTCTGCCGGCTTTTGTTTACTTGGCCTTGAAGTCCTCAGGTTTGATTTTTCCCCGGGGTCTGTAGCTGGAATGAGTGGGAGGACTGGCCTGTAAGGGAGTTACGCCACCCCCCAGACGGGGGTCCTCCCCCTGTGCTCCATTATCACTTTCATTCCTCACTCTGGTTTCTGTGGAGCCAGAGCAGGAGTGTAGAGGTCAGGTAACTATTTTACTTTCTGCTTCTTCATGAATGTATGTGATCAAGATACATGAAAGGACATATAGGAGGTTGGGGACGTGCTTGGGAGAGAGACCAAAAGTATCAAAGTTTTCCTAAGCATCACAGAATAATATTTTGGGTCTTAAGTGGGTTGTTAATAAATGGACTATATCTGGTTTTTTTCCTGCTTGTTTTAATACCTGCCATTATTGAATATGTGTCGGACATTGTATTTGGTGCTTTACATATATTCCATTTAATCTGTATGTCCACATGAACTAAATATTTTTTAAATTCTATTTCCCTATGCTTGGGAATGGGTCTTAAGAAGGTTAAACACATGAGCAATGTCAAATATTTTATAAGGAGTGGAACTGGGGACACCAACCCTTTTCTTTCTGTTGACAAAGCCCTCTCCCTCCCACCTCTATCACCCTACCACTCAGGCTCCAATTCTATACTATGTCTCTCTTTCCTTCCATATTATTTTGACATGAGTATCACTTACTTTCACTGACTTAGGGGGCTCCTGGTCCCTCATAAAGTGGTTATCTTCTATGCAGTGTATTTCCAGACTTGCACAAAAATTGAGAACCGAAGGATTTTATTTACATTACAAAGGGAAGCCCAGTCTCATCTCCCTTGGTAGTTCTTTTTTATCAAAAAGTGCACTCCAGGTATTTGCTCACACAAGCCTTCAATAAATGCTTGTTGAAATGAATTGAGTCCCTGGGAAAATGTTTAGTGAGATCAAGTGAATCATTGAAATAACCATGTCAGTTCAAAATCATACAGAATTTAAGAGATCTATTAGCACCTTCAATTGTACCTTAGCACATAAAAATAAATGGTAACAACTTGAAACTCATTAACAACTTGTTCTCTGTCTTGTATGATCAATGGTTTGCTTTCACTTAACAAGGCTTTTTTTTTTCTTGCTGTTTCACAAAAGAAGAGACGAAGATTAATGGATAAACATACCAGAATCAGGGAAGGTTTATATATTCTTAAGAAACCATCTTTCCCAGTTAAAAACATGGGGGTTTTGTCCAAGAATTATTTTCTATCTATAACATAATTATTCCATTTGTTTCTATGAACTAACTTAGTTATTCTGAAAAGGCTAGGACGGTTTTTCTTTCTGTGATTCAGACAATGTTATTTATTTAACACCTAATATGTGTCAGACACTGTTTTGGGCCCCAGGCTAAAGCATTGAAGAAAAGAAACACTGCTGCCTATAAATTATTAAATTAATAAAATAATAAACCAAAAGGTAAAATACAGGCTGGGGCAAAAGTAGGCTTGCAGTTGTGAGTATGCGAAACACTGAGTTCATTCTTGTATTATTATTTATTAATTGTATTATTTTCCATACAAACAACTGTAAACCTGCTTTTGCCCCACCCTGTATGTACTATGCCAGTGTTAACATGGGTTATGGAGAAAAATAAATCAGAGAAAGGAGATTGTGTTGTTTTAATTATGATAGTGGGAGAAGACCTCACATGATAGATAATCTTTGAGCCAGGACCTAAGGGAAATGAGGGATCAGGCTCTGGGGTACCTGAGTAAAAAGCATTCCAGGTGTTTGAAACTCATTAACATGTTATCTCTGTTACTTGGCCAATGGTTGGAGGGCCCTGAGTAGCGAGGCCCTGAGGAAGGAGCTGCCTGGCACGTTCAGGGCACAGCAGGTAGGCTGGTGGGGCTGTCACATAGCCAGCAAGGGGGTGGGAGGGCCGGTTGGACTGAGGTCGCTATATCCTCAGGTAAAGTGCTTATTCTAAGTAGGACACGGGTGGGGGTTGGTTTGAGCAGAGGAGAGAAATGGTCTTTTACTTTAGCAGGATGTCTCTGAATAGACTGTAGGAGACCAGGATCACAGGGACAAAAGAGTAATTGGACCAGCATACTGACGGGGAAGAGGCGAGGACTGGTCACACTCGAGTATATTCGGGAGGGAGAGCAGAAAGGATTTGCTGAGTGGAATGAGAAAAGGAGAAGCCAAGGGTGAATGCAGAGCTGGGTCCTGAGCACCAGGAATGACATTATTAACTGTGACAGAAGGTCATGAGAGGAGTACACTATGAAAGAAAAGTCCACCAGACACCCAAGGGGTCGGCAGTTGGCCCCAAGAATCTGGAGTCTAGGGGAGGAGCTGGGCTAGAGCAGCGGTTTTCCATCTCATGGCACATAAACTAATTACTAAAATTCTTCGGCACACCAAAAAATGTATTTCTTGCTGATCTAACAAAGAAAGTAGTTATGATTTTGATTAATTCACAGTAGACGGCTATTGTTGTGTTGGCTGTTGTCATTTTTTTGTCTGACCGTCTAAGGGAAAAGAGGTCGGTGCTGCTGACCACATAGTCAGGTTTTAAAAATTCTTATGGGACACCGGTTGAAAATCACTGGGTTAGAAATACAATTGTGAGTTATCAGAATATAGAGGGTATTTAACACCATGAATATAGTTAGGATGATCTGATCCCTGGAACACTATAAAATTAAGAGATTCAGTTAAGAAGTACAAATTGGTAGTTACAAAACAGTCATGGGGATGTAAAGTGCAGCACAGGGAATAGAGTCAATAATATTGTAATAACTATCTATGGTGCCGCTGGGTCCTAGAAACCTTGGGGGAAACACTTTGTAAAGTATATGACTGTCTAATCACTACGCTGTACACATGAAACCAATATAAAATAATGTTGAAAGTAAACTGTAATTGAAAAAAAAAGTCAGTTGTGATTTTTAAAAGATTTAGAACGAAAAGGAGAAAAGAAATAGAAATACAGAAGGAAAAAAAGGCCTGGCCAGTATGGCTCCGTAGGTTGAAGTGTTGTCCCCTACACCAAAAGGTTGTGGGTTCGATTTCTCTATCAGGGCACATACCTAGGTTGCAGATTCAATCCCCGATTGGGGCACATATGGGAGGCAAAAAAATCGATGTTTTCTCTCACATCAATGTTTCTCTCTCTCTCCCTCTCTCCCTCTCTCTCTATTCCTCCCTCTCTCTCTAAAATCAGTAAACATATCCTGGGGTTAGAATTAACAAAGAGATCCAGGAAATGAGGAACAATGGAAACGGTAGCCTGAGAGGCTATGACCAGTGAGGTGGGAGGCAAAACAGGGAGAGGAGAGTGTCCTGGGACCTCAATTAAGAAAGTATTTCGAGGAAGTGGGCGATCAACATGCCCCATGCTGCTAAGAGAAAAAAATAAATAAAAGTAGGTGAGGAGCAACCATGTGGAGGTCACTGGAGATCATGAGCACATTAAAAAAGTTTTATTAGCATGAAGGAGCCAAAAGACTGGTTGCAGAATACTTTAGAGATCATTGGAAGAGGGGAACTGCAGACAGCGAATATATCGAGAATGCTTTTCAGGAATTTTTCTCTAAAAGAGGGACAGAGAAATAGGGGGTAGCTGGAGGCAGATGTAGGGCCAAGAGAATTTTTCTTTAACTTGATAGGATGGAAAAAAAATCACAACATGTTTGTATGTTTCTGGAAATGATCCAATAAAGAGGGAGAAATGATGCAGGAGCAAGTGGGGGAGATTCCCTGACAAAAGGTGAGGGGATGGAGCCTGATGTCCAGGTTGGGTGTGGGAGAGGGTTGGCCTTAAATAAGAGGTTGGACACTTCATCCAGAGTAAGGAGGGGAAGACTGAGTATCTTAGCAAAGATGCAGGTGCACATAGAATTTTCCTTCTGATTGCTAACACTTTTAGTTGGTAAAAAGTAGATTAAAAAATTTAAACTATGTTGGCATATAATATAAAAGTATAATACATATTGATTTTACTGGGGAAAATCAAAGCTGGAAAAGATCAGCATGTTCAGTCTCTTGGGGTTGTTTTCCAGATGAGGAAACCAAGGCCAAGAAGTTAACAGCTAGTTGTTGGTAGAATTGATTCCATCTCATAATTCCCATGTTTAGCTTACTGCATTGTGCTACTTGGTTATTTAAAAAGTTATCATTCCTGTTAATATACATAATATTTTACATGGAATATCTCTCTGTGAAAAAGAATTTGTATCAATAAACAGTATATACCAGGTAAGAATATGGTAATAGGAAATAATAAATTGCAGTCTTTCATTCAACCATCACAACCACCACAGAGTTACGCATTATTGTTACCAATTTTGCAGATAAGAAAATTGGCACCTCAAAATAATTAAATAACTTCTTTTAAGGTTCCATAGTCATAGGTGACAGAACTATATGTAAAATCCAGGTTTTGTGACTCAAATCTAATATATTCTTAATATACAGGATGCCCCCTAAAATGTATACACACTATAACAGCTAAGAGCTCAATTTTGAAAATGAAATGTATTTTAATAAACACTACCTTTATAATTATTCAAAGTGTGTGTATACATTTTTGGCGGATACCCTATATTTTGTTACTTCTAATAATGAAATCTCAAATCATTCTCCTGAGTTAGCCAAAAGGCTAAATTTATTTTCAATATCTTGTTTTAACGCAGAGAAACATGTAAGTCAAATGCAATTAATATAAATGTTTGGACACTGTAGGCAGTAAGTTTCAGTTGCCTGAAAATATCATTCATCCAGAACTCCTTATTTCCCAGTGATAAATGAGATGTCCAAACTCAAAAGAGAAGTGATGATTAGGAGGCAACTAATGAAAATAAAACTTTCGGGGATGAGTTCAACTTAAAACTAAGACAAGCTAGTTTAGGAGTCGCTGATCCTTTCAGGTATGAAAATGTTTTTGATATTTCTAAGACCTTGAGATCATTGGTGAGGAGAAAAGCTTGGTATTTGAGAGGCGTGATTTAAGACGATCCTGACTCATGCAACTTGCAGTTTAGAATCAAAATGTTTGCATTAGTTTCCTGCCTGATACCCGTGAACCAACTGATGTGAGCAAAAGCTGTCTTGAAGCTCATTAGCTCAGGACTGCAGAAGTAGAAAGCTGATGGGATAACATTGCCCTGCTTCTTCCAAGTTAACCTTGGGACACACGTTATTATCTCTGGGCCAATTTATCTCAATTTCAGTACTAGACTGTTCCTTTAGATCACTAAGAATTTTCGTTGTCTTCTTGGTCAATCACTTATCTCTCTAATTGAAGTTGAGGGTTTAAGTAGAATTTTTGTTGCCTTCTGGGTCAAACCCTCAAATTGAAATTGAGGGTTTACTCTCTCATTGGTAGGAATGTACCTCTTATCTACTTTCTTGTCTTGGGGTTCTTACAGATTTTTATTGTGGTGAAATGATTTTTTCAAGATGTAATATCAGTAATGACAATTTATGGGGTATTTATCAGATAGTAGTCATTGGGCAAAACACTTTAAAAGTATTTAAGATTTAGAGATGGCAAGGAACTTACCCCGGGCCTTACAGCTAGTGAACATTTCATATGGTTCTCTGGGGATTCTTTCAGTGGTTGAAGGACATAGGAAAAGGCTTGGATTTGTCTGGTTTTTGTGAGAGAGGACTTAGGGAAAAAGGTAGAAAGTGAGAGGTAACAAGGAGTTAAGAGTCTTCTATGTAGAAATTTCTGTAGTCCACAGAAAGACAATTTTTTATGAAAACCAGCATTTTGGAGATGCACCTAGAGAGGCTTGAGCTTTGCTTTTGTACAGCCCCATCTGCAAGCTGAGAAGTGCTGTTCTGATTGAGCAGATGCATCCAACTCATCTCGGTATTGTGGTCCGTACTTTAATAAAAACGGAGACTAGACAGAAGTCAGAAGCCAAGTAAACTGGGTTTTACTACTGTCTGACACAGTTCTCTTTCCTGTTTCCTGAAAGGGCCTAGCTAGGTGAATCAGAGGGACAGGAACAGCAACGTCTGTCCTTAAGCTTGTTCCGCTTCAAGTGGAAAACCCGGCCCGTTCCCCTGACCGCGTGCTCCGGCCCGCTCCGAGCAGGCCCCTGGCCCTGCCTGGGTTCCCGCTCCAAAGGGCTGCTCCTGGCCTTCACCCTTCTGATCCCCTGGCACCGCCGCCCAGCTTACGTTTGCTCGTCACACCCTGGAGTTTCTTCCGAGGGACTCCGATCTTGCTTGGATTATTAGGTCGGATTCCCCGCACCCCATCCCAACCCTTCAGTCACTTTGTTTCGCTGTCCCTTCTGAACAGATTCCAGGGCCATGCCTTAGCGGGTAGACCTAATTCCAGTCTGTCCACTCTCCCTTCCTTGACTCCTGTTTTAAATACAAGATCACGTTTCATTCATGCAGCTCCATCATTCATTCATTCATTCATTCACTCAACCCTTCCTTTATTTAAATCAACAAAAAATTTTTGAGTGCTTTCTAGGTGCCAGGCCTTTTACTACGTTCTAGGTATATATTGGTAAACAAAGTAGACAAGATTCTTTCCAGTGCTGAGAGATTCCTTTATTGATGTGCTTGCATTTCTTCATGAAAATCTCTCACGTCTATAGAGTTTCAATCAGGATGCATCTAAATAAAAACATATACTGGCGTATTTTGAGTATTAACAGAGAATCTTAAGGAATAAAAATTCAATTACAGACATTTCAAAAAAACAAATAAGAATTAAAGGGAAAGGTAAAGCTAGTAATATAAACGTGTTTTTGAATGTGTTACATTATTTTTGAGATCTAAGTATATAAGGTCTAAATATAATCTGCTGTTGGCGCATCTGCTTTGGACAGAGTCTAAAACTGAGAGAATGGCTTGAATTCAACTTCTGTTTACCATCCAGTGGTTTTCTCACTTCACACAATTCAAGGTGTTTTCTTAGTTTTTAGGGTGTTACTTTTCACATGGTTGAAAACATACCTGTTTGCCTTCTTTTCTCACTTGCTGGGAAGAGAAATTCTGTGTATGCTGAGGACAGTTGTAAAAATCGCAGTTCCCCATCCCCCTGATTGTCATCGTTGCTGGAACCGTGGTAGGTAGGTTTGTGACAGGGTCTGCCTGGACACAGAAATCAGGAGAGAGCATTCATATTGTTAGGGGCTTTTTAGGAATTAAACATCTTTAGTTCAAACTGTGAGTTTGAAGCGGGTAGATGCCATTGAAATCGACAGCATATGCATGATTTCATGTAAAATGTGTGATGTTAGGATCTGGAGAACATAAGCAAAAGCCCTGTAGTCCTGCTTCTGAGAGTGAGAAACAAGCAGGGGAGTATATGGGGACAGAACACACACACCTGCCATCAAAACTAAGCACTTTCCTTTTTTTTCCTAGAACAGATTAATGAGGGGGAAAAAGTCTTTAATACTGTGTTGTTAAAACATGCATACGTGCACATACACACACACCCATACTCAGTGCCACTGTGGTAAATAATAATTTGATTTTTAAAGGACCCCAGTCATAGCACTGTGTAATTACAATTTTAACAAGTGACTACAAACTTTAATTAACCGAGCTGTGAGATGCAGACTGTCCTGAGCTACATAAGCATTACGCGTTAAACACGGCTTCGGAATGGAACTAGCCAACTTAATTCCAGCAATTAAGTTAATGCATAAGAGATTCATTGAGTATTGTTCTTTTCTACATTTTATTAACGGTTTGTGTGAGACTCGGTCACAAACATGTAGAATCGCTTCAAAATTATAAGCTGCACTCCTAATTGAATCAAGAGAATAAATATCAATAAAAAACACACTCTGGGAAACAGATACGTGATTCAAATACGGATGCGTTTTGATCATGTACTTTCTTTCTTCATGCTCCCCTTGATTTCCGTGTTTGTTTTGGAAGTCCAGAACAGTGTCATCCATAGATCATTGCTTTGGCATCACTCATTGCCATACCTCATTTAGCATGGTGCCAAGAATATAGTAGGGATTCAATAAATATTTGTGAACTTAAACTTGATCTTGCGTATCTCCATCCACGTGACGATTGTTCTACATTTCTATGAAGTAAGGCCTATCTGTATTGTATCTATGAAGTCCTGTAGAATACCCAAAATTCAACATATCCAAAAAAATTTCATTCTCTTTCATCACCACCCATCTATGGTTCATGTCATCAACATCTGTCTAGTCACGCAAGCCAGGAGTTGTTCTTTCTCTGCCCTTTTTCAACAACCCCTGCCTATAGCCGCCAAATTTGTTCCCACTACTTCAGACTCATGGGCACTGCCTTAATTTAGTGCACCACGGCTTTGTTTAGACTGGCATGACATGTTCCCCAATTGCCTTCTTGACTACTCTTTCTCCTACTCTCAGTCACTCTACACCCTGTTACTAGAGTTATTTTTCTAAGATATGGTTTTTATCCCTTCCCCTTGGACATTTTCTCAAGTATAAGATGGAGTCTAAAACTCTTCAGCATGACAAATGAGAAACTCCGTGGTCTGCAAGAGTCTATTTCAATCCAATCTACAGCGTTTTCTCCAACGCTTCCTTCAGGCTCACTTCTTGAAGTCCTTGGAGCCCCAGAAACATGCCATAAGCATCTATGCATCAGTTCTTTTGCTCATGATGTTCTCTCCACCTGGTGAATTTCTATTCTTGTTTCAAACATTACCATCTCTGACGATTTTCTTCTCTGCTCCAGATAGGGATAAATACTCTAGGTTTTCTGCTTTTTAAAGTATTGTTCAATATTCTATACTGTTAGATGTCCGAATCTTCTACTAGATAGTGACTGTATCTCTGAGAAGGCTTCCAGTGATCTTCCCTCGAGATATCCCTGCCCTGGGTAATTACTCTTCTTGAGTGTGGGCCAGACTTACTCACTTCTAGTGGGTCCAGTGTGGCGGAGGTAACGGGAGATCACTGCCAAGATTCAGTTACACAAAGACCTTGGTTTCTGTCTTGGGTGCACACCGGCTCTTGCTTCTCTCCCTTGCTTGCCTTCTTGTGAGCTGCCCTGTGCAGAGGCCCACGTGCCAGGGAACCGAGGGCGACCTCTGGCAAGCAGGCAGTGAGGAGGTGAGGCCTTCAGTCCAGCGGCCTGTGAGGAACTGAATCCTATCGGTAACCAGCAGCAGTCCTTCAAGAGAGATTTATTTCAGGTCTCCTACCCAGGCACTAAGTGAGGCGGTAGTTCAATAATGATAAATAAAAGGAGGCCTTTTGTTCTTTCCCTGGCTTTTTCTCCTGTCTGCCTCCAAGCACGCTGAGGTCTTCCCTATCCTATACAAATAAACATGAAAACCCTGAAAACCCTTCCCTCAACCTCAGTACTCTCTCAGACTACTATCTTCACTCTTTCCAAGGCATGATGGGTCCTTAGAGCAAAAAGACCACCAGAATGACTTAGAGTGAAAAAGAGAAGAGTGCACGAGAGGGGCCAGAGAAGGCACAGAACAGTTCATACAGAGCATTATAGGTCTCCATGCAGAACTTGGTTTTATACCAAATACACTGAGAAGGCAGCGTCATTAGCGGTAACTACACGGCAGTTTTACCCATTAGGCACTATCGACTTACTGTCTAGACTAGTCTGTGAGCTTGTCAATGGCTTTTTAAGATCTGGAAAAAACTCATAGGCTTAAAAATGAAAAAAATGTGGAATATCAGAACCAAAAAAGGTATAGTTAAATGTCTGCAGAATATAATATTAATGTCAAATAGTTAAGCGTAATTTCATCCAACCTTACTTAAATATAAGCACAAGTTTAAGGTATAAGAAAAAAATAAGATATTTATCTTTAAGAAAACTCCAATTTATAGAAATTATAAAAACATTTTAAAAAATTTTAGAGAAGTTATATTTAATACATGTCATGGGTGTATTTTTGTATGTTTGGAATGATATGGGGTGGGAGCCTCCAAACTTTAGAGTGCTGGGGGATGAAGAAGGTCTCGTAACAGCCGTGGGTCTGCTTGCTAATATCTCAAAAGCGCAGAGTATCTCAGGGGACACCAATGAATCAAGAGGCGAATAATCTCCACGTAAATAACTAACAGTAAATAATATCCTGTAGTTCTCTAGAGGAGTAAAAATGCATACATATATAATATTGGATATGAAATATCAGGCCTCATATGTGTATTTCAGGCAGCTGTTCTTTTATTTCTCTACGAGAAATATGGAATCAAGAGTTCAGCTATCGTATATATGTCACTAATATATAATTCTTGCCCCTTGAGGAAGGATCAAGTTTATTTTCAATGTCACAACAAATGTATCTGGAAGTTCTTAAAACCAGAGCCAGTAAATATTTATTTGATATGTTTCTTGACAAGTGTCTGAGAATTTATTTCCTAGCAGACTGGGTCACTTTTTCCCTTTGTTAATTTTTGTATCAGATTGGCTAGATATATGTAAAAACACACACACTTGCATACTCAAACACACACAAACATACATATAAACACAAAACGATCAGGATGTCACATCAACAGGGAAAACCGAAGTAAGAGTTTTGCTTTTTCTTCATGCTTCCAATATAACCTGGAATCCTGCCAGCCCTACGGAATTGGATACCATCTGTGAAATTAATTTGAAATTCACTAAGTTTAATTTGTTTGCCTCTAAATCAGCCATGGCGTCCCTCCAAATTTATTTTTCCAAGTTTAGACTTTAATTTTATTCCAAGATTCTTCCCCTGAGTATATTTTGGTCCCTTTCACGAGAGAACTGTCCATTTTAACCATTAACCATTCATATTTTCTGTCTTCCCAGTGTTTAAGTTAGTAGTTTGTGTCTCAGACTAAGCCTCCATATAGTTAAGAAGGAACTATGTTTGTTAGGTCAGCCATCGAGGACATAGTTCCCAAGTCATTTTAAAAACCTTTAGTTACTGGTTTTTAGAAATGTTTACTCCGCTTTGGCTGTTGTACATGGAGAGAAGAGGAAGGGTGAGGGATAACTCGGAGCACCCTTTCTTACTCTCTCACCCTAGAAAAACCTTGAAATAGTTTTCAGGTCTCAGGGAATTCCTGTGTGTATATCTACAGCTCTTTGTACATTAGTGTGATACGTAGATTGTAGATACAGTAATTCAGTAATAACACTCAAAGCTCTAAGTGTAGAAAGATATTTGCATGTGGATCAACTTATTTGGCCAACGTTTGAGATACTATTTTTTCATGTTCTTCCTTCTCACACTCTAATACTAGTCAGTAGTGAAGGTGGAGGAAACATCAGTTCTTTTGTTTTTTAAACTCCTGATCGAATTGAATTTTTCAGATCTCATCCAAGAGGGTTGAAAGTGGTATCGCTAATTTCTGTCATACAGCTGCTAAGGAGTTATGGTATGTGGTGAATGGCATGACCTTAGTTGACCACTTGGCTGTCTCAGGCAACACATTCTGCACAGAGGGATACTGTTCTGACCTTGTGTGGGAGACAGGAAAGGTGGTCCACTCTGGATGAGGCCTGGCATGGGAAAGGACTCTGTAGCAGGTCTAGGTTGCAGTCATTGGGCAGTAGACCCTCTGGTTGGGGCAGAGAGCACATGTGCTGCAGGAGAGACAGGTGAATGGGCCAGTCAGGGACCAAGGGCCCTCAGTGCTCTTCTAAAGAACATATTTGCTCTCCTGTAACCCATAGGGGGCTATTCGTTCTTTGTTTGTGTTTTTTATAAAAGAATAGCTTAGCAGTATAAGTTTCTACAGGAATTTTGATAAGGTCCCCTGCACACAGTGGACTAAAGGATGCTGGTGCTATCGAGAGGATGCTTTAGCCTTTTAAATTTTCTTGTCCCTTCCCCATCTCACCTCAAACGTGCTCATCCCACACTATCTGAACTAGGGCTTGGGGAAGAGGAGTGAGTGTGAAATGTGTGCAGACACATTCATTTTGTCCCAGCTTGACTGAGAGCTAATTTTTCTTGTTAGCCAGTTACGGAGTGGCCATTTCATTCTCTGCTCCAGAAGACTGGGAGAGTCATTCCTATCAATGCTTTCATTACTGCACAGATCCGCCACCACCAAGTTGCATGTCTTGGGGAATTCATTACAACTGGCTTTGACCTGTGTATTGTAAGAACTACATTGCCGCTAAAGGACTGTCGAGTTCCTTGGGAAAATCATGTTATTTATTATTTATTTATTTATTTATTTATTTACTTACTTATTTATTTTGCAGCTCTTTTACAACCTCATAAAGGAGTTTGACTTCCAGCAGACTGAAAGTGTTTTCTAACAGGAAATGTAGCAAAACGGTTTCTAGACGTTAAAAAAAAAAAGAAACACATGTAATAAGATAATCAAAGCAAATGAGATGTTGTAGTACAAAATTTTGCTTCCTGAGCAGGCCGAGTTAATTCTTTAGTTCACTTGCAATAATAAATATTTGTGGAGTTAATATATTAGTCAGATAATTCGTATTAGAAAACACTGGCACAGTTTGTCAAATATACCTTAATTGCAAAGAGAGAAAGAGAGATTACTTTGCTCTCCAAAGTTTTCCTTCTTTTAGTGAAAATCATATATGGTATTGAAGAATATATAAACACAGGTCTAGAGGCAGTGACCTTATTGCTTGGTGCTTCTCGTATTTTTCGTAAGTGTACGTAATTAAGAGGCAGGAATTTCTCTACAGGTTTCAATGTGTTTATTCTGAGTTTAAGGCCAAGTTAGCACTTGAGTAAGAGCTCCCTCCACTGGAGTCTGAGCTTTAAAACTCTTTTTAAAACTACCTTCCTTCAAGAAACTCTCCCTCCTGCACCCACCTAGTGCTTGCAGATTAAACCAACAGAACATTGAATAATGTTGGTCAGGAAAGCTGCAAGTAAGCCCATTTATCAATCCGAGGAGGCCGAACTGGGAGAAAAACTCGTACAGCAACTCCTGTCATTCTCGAAGCACATCGACTGCACAGAACCCACTCTTGGAAGCTTAGAGCATAAACTGACTGTAATCAAATGCCTTCAAGGTCTCGGCCCAGTTTTTCATCAAATGCACCTTTTCATGAATTATTGCTTTGCTTCCAAGGAAGAGCTGGAGATTTACATCCCCAAAGCTCTACCCCAGGGTCACTCTGCTTTCTTCAGGAAAGTTTACAAATTTTGGCTATATTGCTAAAATGAAAACAGGATATTTAATATTGTTTCAAGGTGTTCGGATTAATAAAATATTCTAGTTAATCTTGAGTCACCCCTTTTATCAAACTTGGATTGCATATTCTCAATGAATTAGAATAAAATAAGACTAAATAATTAACACAAACTCTATAGGTCATGTTCAACCATTCTTGTGAGGTCTAGGTTCACCATTATGAATATTCATTACTAGCTGTGTAATCTTTATTAAATTACATAAGCATTTTGCAGACATTTCTTTCTCTAAAAATGGGGCTATTAACACTTTATCTACCTCAAAGCTTTGTTACAAACATTAGATAAAATAATGAATACAAAAGGGCTTTGCAAACCATGAAACCTATTATAGGAGATATCCTATGAAGAAATGAGATAGATTTCTTTTCAGAGTGACCGGCTGAGTTTTATAATAAAATCTTTGAATGAGCATCATATGTGGAATTAATATCATTACTGTAGAGACACACTACATTTCATAGAATATACAAGACTGGTTAATAGAGAGAACCAGCTCACCAAATAACATCTAGCCCAATAGAGAGCATTATCTTTCCACACAAGAGAAACACTAATGATTTTTTTCTTGTGTTTTCTAAATTCAGTGCTTTTCCATTTGAAAAGAGACAGAAAAAGTGCACTTTCATCTTGGAGAGTTTATTGTGGATTTCTGTTTTGAGTGAGCCAATATTTCTAATTTTCCATGGTTTGATAGGGTAGCGAAATTTCACCGTATTTGCATAAATTGCACTGTCAAAGTTAACGTGAACCGATTGACTCATACAGGCCTCCAGAATACATGAGATTGTGTGATCACAGTGCTGCATGGATGTGTGTACATGCTTCCTGTGTTCAGTTTCACCAGTATCTGTTCCCGACCACGTTTCTCCTTTCCCCACGTCACAAATCCAATTACATTAGTAGGAGCCCAATCAATTTTGGTTGAAGCTAGTCATTACACTTACACAGGGTAAAAATATCAAGCTCCCTGCAGGGATGTTGAAATTAAATATTATAATTTTTCAAACATTGAAAAATAAAGCATCTTGCACATGATCCACCAAAGTATACTTCAGATATTTTTCCTTGGAGTGAACTCCTTATCAACTAGCAGTCACTAGTTGGCTGAAATATATTTGGCTCTATCAATGTTTGGCTCTATCACTAGAAATATATTTGGCTCTATCAATGTTTGCTGACAATTCCGATATTGAATTATTTCCAAATTAATTTTGTTTCCTGTAACCAAAGAAGATGAGAAACAAACAATCTACCCTCAGCGATTCAAATTTAGTTATATTTATGTATTTACGACAGTTGCATCTCATCACTCCTATCTTTTCCTTCTTACCCTGTCTTTTCTGGTAGAATTATGTGCTTCCTTCCCAGTGTTCAAATAGTTCTTTGTCTATTCCACAACACGTTGCTTTTTTTTTCTTTAAACTTCTTTCAAGGACTTCAAGGACTCTGAACTCCTTGAAGGTGTTTTTTATATCTTTAGTACCTAAAAATATAAGTGCTCAGTGTCACCACCATAAAGAATCTCAGTATACTGTTGTTGTATATTAAGAGGCTAACAAAAGAAAATACTTTCATTCTTTCTCTGCCTTGTTAAGATTCTTGAGCTATGACAGGGTGGTATTCTCTGGAAAATATTCTTAAGTATAGGGGCAACGACTTGCTTGATTTAACTATTTGCCTATAAAGCCTACTAAAAATATCTGAGCTTCCCAGGGGATAAAAGTAAATGATAATTGTGTTGCTGTTGTTGGTTGGGGCTGGAACATTTGAAGTGAGCAGCTGGGACTATATCTTCCTTGCACTTTGTTCATACATAAGGAGAAATAAAAGTTCTGAAAAGACATTTGTATTGTAAATCAAAATACATGGCTGAAATCAATGTCAAGTTGACATTCTGCTTGTGAATATTCTTTTGAGATTGGTTCTTGTAAATCTCTTTCCCATCTGGTTTTTATGTCCGCTCTGGGACTTGTATGCACAGAATTGTCTAGGATCTGCTCAGAATGTTGAAATAAAGTATGTGGTTTATAATAAAAGGTTAGCTGGGAGGGGCAGATAGTGCCTTGGTCATATCTAAACGGCTTATATATCTTGTAGCTCAGCTAACTTCAGGAAACTTTGGGAAGTGTTTGCTTGGAATAAGGAAGCTTACTTGAGGTCATGAAATAATCCTACCCTGCAACTTGTATCTTGGTAAAGGACATTTGCTGGAGGGATACTTTTTATTTTTAAACTCAGGAAGAGTGAGCAGCAGAGAATTGGTGACTGCAATTTCTCCTCTTACTATAATTGCCCTATTTCCATGAAATTAATGATAGAGAGGCACAATTGTTTATATAAAAGTTTGTTTCCTTATTGAAAGTTACTTAATTTGGGAATGTTTACTTCTTCTTAAAAGACAAATTCAATGACCACAAAAAGTCAATTTGAGATGTGTCATGATAAAGAAGGCCCTGATTATAACTGATTATAACTTAACACCTGGACTTGATATTCCTCCTCGAGGTTTAGGGGGGAATGGTGTTCTGCATGGACTCTTCTGAGTGAGAACATAATCACCGCCATCATCGCATAACACTTATTCAACGCAAGTCTCCAGTTGTGGAGAGGTGGTTAACCCTGGATACATACAAAGAAAAAGAGACGTCATCTTACCCCTGAGAAGCGTGGAATTGACCCTTGCTCTCTCATCAGCTGTGGTGTGTGTGTGTGTGTGTGCGTGCGTGTGTACTTGTCACAGCGTCCCAGAGGCAGATGGGAGAAGAGAAAGCCCCAAAGTCGTTCTGCATGACCCTGGATGTCCTTCCCACTGAGGAAATAGCTAAGCGGAGCTGCTGCAGCTGGAAGCCTTTTCTCTGGGCATGGGAATAAGGCTACTGACTTCATTTTGTTCGTTTTGGGAGTTCTTTCTGACTCAAGCGATACAGACTTAGAAATCATGGAAGCAGTAAGGGGAACCGAAATTTTCCCCTTATAGGTCTTTGAGGACCACTGCTGTGTCCATTGGAGATACAAGATAAAGACAGTAAGTCAATCTCAGTATCTTCCTCCTTCCAGGGGAGTCCCCTTATACTTGTATTTAATGTCCACCCTCCTCCACCTAAGACCTCAGAGCAACAACAGATCCACAGGTCCACTGTTATGTATTAAGGTTTTCGATTTGATTTTAAAACAGAGTGGGGCAAAACACTTAACAAAATGGAATATTTTTAAATTCTCTGCTGATCCTTCATTTATAACCAGGGATCTCCCAGTTATCTCAAAGCAGGATGGTTTCCATGCCTTGACATCTGAAATGAGAGTGCTCTTTTCTTTCTTTAGTGTAGATCAGTCATTGTCAAGCTTTGATATCTATAAGAAGGAGATTTCTCAATGGTAATTTTGTCTACAGATGCTTCTTACTTGTTGACTTAAGACTCTCATGTCTGCTGAAACTAAAACTCCCCTATTCCACTCTGCTAGGCCTCTGTATTCTAGAGGCGGGTTAACAGCCGCCTGCACTGTGTTGGTCTTCAGGACGGATTTTATGGCTGACATCCCAGGTGAGGTCCTGTTCCTGTGTAACCTTACAGTTCCCTCACTACATGTACATGACAAATATTGGGTTTTCCCAGGCTCAGGGAGTAAGCTCAGAGTGCAGTGGGCGCTTCCATCCTAAGCCTAAAAACAACAGTAACACACACATCACGGTCCTTACACTTAGGTTATAAAAATGCCAGTTACACTTAGACTCCGTGGAGATAACCGTTAGATTACAAATGCTTACAATTAGGACTCCCCAACACTACATAAAATTAAATTGAATGTACAAGGTGGAGCTTTCCTTCCTAATGTTTAAGCCCTTCACCCAGATATCTTGTGAAATAAGTATGTTTCCCTGCGGTTACTGCAGCATTCTAACTCTCCCTCACTCATTTGTCAATCTGTCCTTCACTTTGGACTTGATTCACCTTGCCTTTCCCCCCACTTCCATCCGCCACTTCACGCAGAGCTTTCTTCAGTGTTCTCTTATCCATCCTTAGAGAGCCATCTGCTCATTGCGTAATAATTTGTAAATAAATATGGTGACTCCTGCTGTGAAATAAAACAGTTTCTTATTAATAGTCATATTACCATGATCTGATATAGGGAGCACACCCATGAATCTGTGCTGTGATGAGTGACTATTTGATGTTTGTGAGCATGGGTGTGTGTGTGGTGTGCAGCACGCAGTGCAGTAGTGTGTCTCTGTTGCTTTAATTCGTGATGTTCTAGAATAGATTCTGTGCCTGTTAGGCTAGAGTTGTTAGGGATGGAGTTTGCACGAGTCATTTTAATGCCAGCTGCTTTCTCTTTCTACTATACCGTGACCTAATCCCATTATGACAATAAGGGCTGTAAGACAATAAAGGCTGACTTAATATAGATCCTGTCACTTCTGAAGTGGTCCCAATCCAAGATCATCAAAATCTCTCTGGCCCATTGGGAACAACTGTCATGGAGTATAAACGGTGGCAAAGGTTTACTACTCTTAAGAAACTGATTTTTTTAAGTGTGTTTTATACAACAGAAACGTATCCTTAAGTAAGGTGATGTAGACTTGTTTGTAAACTGAATACTTTTTTGTTCGTAGACATACAAGTAAATAGGTAAATATTCTGCCCAGCTGAACCTCCAACATCTGGGCGACTATAATTGGTGGAAGGCTCTCAAAGATAAGAACAGGGTGGTGGTCTGTCCAACAGTCCGCTTCAAAGGACAGAGATTGGCGTCCAGTGAATGACTCAGCTATCGTAATATTTATTTTGAGACAAACAGAATGTGAGTGTCTCGTCAGACACATAGACAAACATCAAGCAAAACAACATAAATGTAGGACAATGTTTTACACATGCTTGTTTTCGCAGATGCGCTGCCTCTATCAAGATTCTCTCGGTGAGGGTGCAAAGGACATTTTTTCTTCCTACGTTGATATGTATTTCAAGGAAAAGTAGAGCCCAGACAACCTCTGTAATAACTTCTGGAGAGGCTCATTTGTCTCATGTCACAGAGCATGGTTTCCGTGCGAGAAACAGGAGAGGAGAGGGGAGAAGAGTCCCTTGGTATATTTACACACGTTGTGAAATGATTACCACAATCAAGTCCATTAAGGCACTCATCGCTTCGCATAGGTTTTCTCTGTGTGTGTGTGTGTGTGTGTGTGTGTGTGTGTGCGTGTGTGTGTGTTGGTTTGCTTTTTGTGGAGAGTACACTTAAGACCTAGTCTTTTAGCCAATTTCAGGTATATAATACAGTGTTATTAACTGTCACCGTGCTGTATACATTAGATCCCCAGAGCTTACTCATCTTGCAGCTGAAAGTTTCTACCCTTTGACCAAAACACTGCTTACTTTGAAGAAGTATGTGACTTCTTCCTAGTTGCCAGACTAGAATTTACAGATTTTACAGTTTGTATGCTCCTGCGCTCCAGTCCTCAATTACCAAAGTGTCCAAGAGAAGACGAAGCTGAATTTTCATTCAGAGGCTGGACGTTGGTGAATGCCCGGCGCTGCAGTGAATGCTGTCATCTGCTTATTCTCACTTGTTGCTGCGGTGACTCGGTGGCAGCTCTTGCCCACGTGCATGGAAGCCGTCACCGAGAAGACCAGGCAGAAGGGTGCCAGCAGTTCCCAGTATATCAGGTTTATCATATGTCTGCACACAAGTGAACTAAACTCTCTGAGTCTGTTCTTTCACGTTTTAAAATGAATAGTTTCAGGCAACCAACATTCATTCACTTCTGCAAATATTCATTGTATTCCTTCTGTGTTCTAGATACTCTGCTTTTGCTTTGACATACGACATTGAGCAAGGCAATGTCCCTGCCTCCTGGGCTATACTGTATAGTAGAAGAGAAAGATAAATAACTAGGCAGTGATAGAACAGTGACATAGATGATGCGTTCCAAGACCACGTGCGGTCACCTCTATTAATGTTTTAGGGAGATTGCTGATTATTTGCATTTCTTTGACTTTGTCGCGCACACTCCATTGTCTCCATGTCTTTGAACACGGTGCCCTGCCCAGAATAAAATTTACCCTGTTCTTCACCTAGCTCATGTCTACAGGGTCTGTAGGGTCTGGATCAAGCATTACCTCTGAGGGAAACCTTTGAATTTCTGAGTCTGGTTTGGATGATCCTCCTTGAGCGTCCCCAGTCTCCACAGACATCCTTCAACCATAGTAGCTTGACAGTGTTAATTTATTTACCAGCATCCACTGTTAGGATTTGAACTCACAGTGCAGGAATTTCAACCTTCATCTATTTATTCCTGGAACACGGTCTAATAATTGATATACAGCAATTATTCCATCCATGTTTGCTAATCATACAAATATCAAACACTATGTGCCAGGCACTGTAAAGGTTTTGCTTTTACCATGTTATTTAATTTTCCCAATAACCCTCCGTTATGTTTTTAATATTATCCCCCTTTAGAGATGTGGAGGAACTGAGGCTCCAGGAGGCTCACACAGAAAGAGGGAACCAGAATTTGAAGCTGGTTTTCTAGAAGTTTCCTTCTTTTATTTTACCAATGAATGACAATCACAGGTTTTATTGTATTAATGTGTATGTGTGTGTATGTGGTAATTGTGAGGGAGATCGTTTTCTCTAAGAGAAAACCCAAGGCTAATGGTTTTTATGCCGTATTTACATAAGCTGGTGTAAATCCACACTTGGATAATTTGGCTCAATAGGGGGAGGAAAAACAGCGCACTTCTTTAAGTGAACAGATGTCTATGCACAGATATCTCTGTGAGCCAAGGTCACGGTAGGGCCTAATGTGCAGATCTCTGTAGGAAACACACACACACACACACACACACCCTATTCAACAGGAAACATTTGTATATAAAATCCCCTAGGACACAGGACACTATGGAGAAGCAGAGAAAGGGACCAGGAGAGCCGATGTCTAGGGCTTTGGGGATATTAGGATTATAATTCAAAAATAGAGAAGGGATTACATAGCATCAAGAAAAAATTTGTAATTATGACAGACTCCAAAATGAAATTTGGAAGATGGGCAATGCTGACACCTAGGAGATGTATGGAGGTGGTTGGAGAACGTTTTCTGCCAGAGAAAATTATATATTCATTTAAAGCCAGAAGAAGTCTTAAATTCCCACCCGATTAGACTTTATAGAAGTCAGTTCAAATATTGAATCAACACATAATTTCCTTGCTTTCAAATTTTCCCAACATAATCATGTGGGCAGACAAAATATTAGTTCTATTTTAGTCAGAGACAGTGACATAAAATAGAGATATGGCTGTTTCTGTTACAATGCCAATGTTTGCACTATTGAAAAACCTTACATTCTGCAAAATTGAGCACTAAAAATAACAGGGCCCGAGGGGAAAATAAAACAAGGGGAGACCACTCAGAACTGTGGAATTTGGAGAGCAGAGCACTAAATAAAACAAAACAATTACCATCAAAAAATATATATATACTGGCATCGTTAACTCGCTAATGGCATTTTCACCTGGCTTCAAAGTAAGTTGGTTATTAGCAGCCTTAAGTCCTGGAGTTCCTACTTGTTCCTTTGAGATATAGGTTTTCCAGTAGGCACAATTTTTACCCAAATGAAAAATCTGACCTAATGTGTAGCCTTTCCCATTCACCTATTGTTTTAATACAGGGATGAATGTCTTCTTTATCCATCTGTGTTGGCATCTTCACCAGCAAGCTTAACATAGTTTACACATGTAGAAATACTCTTGAAGCATTAAAAGAAATTGCTTTCATAGATTTAAAACTTTTTACTGAAGATCTTCGTACATGCTTTTTCTTTAATTGTGGCGACGCTTGCTCTGGATGACCCTCAAACATTAAGCTACTAGGAAACAACATGCAAGAACCAACATGACCTCCGAGATATAAGAGCATCGTTCCCTACTGACTAGCCCTATGTGGGGTAGCTTACATCAAATAATTGCCTGTTTTATAGGAACGCATTCTCCTAATTCATTGCGATGTGTAAGGTTCCAACATCATGTAATGAATGTTGGGTTACTTTGTATGAAATTGTCTCATTGACTATATTCAGGGTTTATTTCATCTTACTCCATGCCAGGGTTTTACAATAACAATACAGGGAACACTTCTCAGTTCACTTTACAGCCAATTTGTCACCTAAGCCTTTGCTCTGAATCTACTTTAATGACACGTTCTTTCCCTTACAAAGTGGAGTTGCTCTGAGAGGGCACCGTCTTAACAACTAATGGTTTCTGTACAAATAATGATAGTCTAGTTGGCAAGTCCTGGTTGCCAGACATACTGCTTGGGGTGAGGTTATGAGAGTTGGGTCCTAGGCTAGAAGCAAGAAATTGAAGGAGAGGGAACCAGCTGTAAATTTTTCACTAGTCTGATGGACTGTATTTTTAGGGTCAAGAAACGGAGCAGCTGGTAGAGAGGAACTGCATTATCACAAGTGTTTGAAGCAAGAATTCTCCCTGGTCTGTTGTCATGATCAACTCTTCAGAACTCCCAGATGATAAATGGGCATTATGTAAACTTACCCAGGGCCCAGTCACTTTGAATCTAAAGTATGATCATAGATACAGTTTGATGACATAAAAAAAAACACCTATAAAATAAAACCAAAACACAATTTATGAGGTCAGAACTAAGACAGTTCTCCGCTTAACACAAACCCACATTCCTAGCATCAATCTTCTGACATTTAAATGTTCACTAAGCAACAAGTAATGAACTGAACTGGGTGGTGAACGAGCAGGTTTGGGAACATTTTACAATTTTGGAAAATTATTTCTCCCCCACTGAGACACCCAATGACTTGAAAATAGACACAGAGACAGAAAGAAGAAAGATAGACGAGAGGTAAAGGAAATGAACGGAGGGAGAATGGAAAGAGAGTCCAAAAGAATCAGAAACAGAGAGGAAACACACCAAAGGGCTGCTCCTTACAGCAGGTAAGAACGTGAGAGACTAAGACCCTAGAAGGCTCCCGAATAATTTTGGGTAGGGACCAACTAAGAGTATATAATAGGACACGGTTTGTATTTATGACATGCTTGTAATCTGTTTCTAAGTATGAACCACTTATTCCTTTCTAGAACGAGGTACAGTACAAGTAAATATTTGAAAACAGACCTAAAGTGGCTTATAATGTTAAACTATACCAAAAATTGGGCAAATAAAAATTAAAGGATTCAAGAAATAAACTGAAATAAGAAATGGCATTTGGGTGAGCTTCCTATTCTGGAACGATATTTATCTTTGGATTCCTGTATTATAAGGCAAAGGGAGAAGTGATCTAGTGTTGTTGGGTAAAATTGTAAGGCCAACGACAAAAATGTTATCAGGACATTAACACTTTTTTCTGGTACTGTAAAATAACTACTTATATAGCAGATAAAGGAAAATGTTTTCATTATGGTTTAAAAAAAAAAGAAAGGCTTTTATAAAAGTACTTCAGTTTTTATAATTGTTTATAATTTATCAGAGAAGACATAAATCCAATGCATTTATTCTAAGAAAGAAGCATATGATACGCAATTGATTTGGAAGGGTGAAAATTTAATCTCTGACAGAATAATATCAGAGCAATGTTTGCCTCTGGTGGTTGAATTTAAGGCTCATTTGGCAAGGAGCATGAGCGAATTTCCTTGCGTGATGATAAAGCTCCATATGTTAATGGGATTTGGGTTACACACATGGATTCCTTTGTAAAAATTCACTATACATTCAAAATTTGTGTATTTTATTGTATGTAAATTTATAAAAAGAAACTAGAAACAGATATTAAACTCTTATTATTTATATGCATACCATTCAGATGTCTACAATTTGCTTCAAAATCCATCAAGAAATAAGATTGGTAAAAGGATAGAGAGATGCATGTGTGATAAAGCAGTAAAATGTTCATGGTAGAACCTAGGTGGTGAGAATGAGGGTCCTCGGTGTAAAATTTTCTCAGTGTTTCTGTGTATATACAATTTTTCACAATACAAAGAAACAAATCAGCTTACCCGCTTAAGTTATTGGCTATGCAGGCAGGAGGGTCGGTGCCCTGACGGGGACTTTGCCTGAGTGGCAGGCATTTCTGATGCTGTGAGTGGATGGGCTCAAGAGCTGGTTTGCAATGACACAAACCTTTGCGTGAGGGAGCACCCCGCGCTTTGTGGCTCCTCACCAACATTTTAGGGCAAATGTTACCAATTGTTTGCATCAACCATAGAATTTGGGCCTCTTACCTGAGATTGCAGTTTTGTAAAGGATGAGTTTGCCACAAAATATGTTCGTTTGAACATCTCAAGCTGTTAGATGAAGATATATCAGTTTTGCTCACTTAGATGTAGGTGTTTATCTGCCGAAGTCAGTGATTTTAATTTTAAGTACACTTGGTTTATCAATATCATACTTATGGGCTTACTGATTGTTTTTCTTCCTCCAAATCTCTTCCCAAACATAGCCATAGGTCTATGTAAAATCTTTGTCAAGGTAGAAAAATCAGTTCACTTAACTCTTCTATCCATTTTAATACTTGTATAGCAATTTTTTTGCAGTTTTTCAGTAAACTCCTCTGAACCAAGGCTTATGATCTTTGCCAGATATTTGTAGTCTTGTGAGCTGGGACCATGTCTGGATTGTACATTACTATTCCTCGGGGCCTAGGACAGTTTACTGCATGTAGTGGATGGTCAATAATGCTTGTTGAATAAGTTAATAATAAAAGAAATAAATATACTCATTAGATGTCACTATTTCATACCCTCACCTTCTAGAGAAGAGTATTTAAAAACTGTGCAGTACTTTTAGATTAGAAGTTTGGCAAAGGCCTCTGGATGTCATACATATATTAATTAGCATTGCTGAAAGGCCGAAAGTTAGTTCATAAACAACGGCCTTCTGCCCTTGGTCACAGATGGCATTTATTACATAAATATTGCCGTGCAGTAGGGCAAATGTTACCAGTTAATATCCTGAAAAATAGATACTCTCTAAAAATAAGTCTTTTATAACAGTCAGAAATATAATGAACAATACCTCACTTAACTGGGAGTCAGATTTCCAGCAATCTCAAGACTGCCATAAATTCCTAAAGCAAATGAAGTGATCTGTGAGTGGAGAGAAAAAGAGAAGACATAAATCCAGTGCATTTATTCTAAGAAAGAAGCATCTGATATGCAATTGATTTCGAAGGGTGAAAAATTTAGGTTACTTCTATAGCAAGTCTATATCTGTTTCCTTACAGGAATTTTTTTTGGTTTGATCGGGGCTGGAGCACAAGAGTGAGGAAACTAAAACAACAATAATAACAGCAACCGTAGCCTGGCCGGCCGTAGCTCAGCGGTTGAGCATCGACCTAGGATCCAGGAGATCATGGTTCGATTCCCGGTCAGGGCACATGCCCAGGTTGCGGGCTCGGCCCCTCTTGGGGGGGCGTGCAGGAGGCAGCCGATCAATGACTCTCTCACTATTGGTGTTTCTATCTCTCTCTCTTCCTCTCTCTGAAATCAATATATTTAAAAAACTAAAATGAAATAACAGCAACTGTGAATGACACTGAAGCAGGAGGTGGAGAATCACTCTTATAAAACCCAGAGCCTCGGGGCATTTAGTAGAACAAACAATCCTAAGTGAAGATGGCTCCGGAGAGCATCAAGCCTGGGGGGAGTTAGTAACGGTGACCTCGGGTTGCCGAGGAACTGGGATTGTGGGCTAGCCTCCAAGTGTGTTTCCTTTTCGGCCTGGCCTTCCAGCTACACTCTGTCCCACCTATGTCCATGAGACTGAGGGGTAGTCAACGAGATGTTCGCAAAAAGGATGTGTGCTGCCTGTTGTCCTGGCCCCTGAAGTATTTTACAAGTGACCCTTCCCTCTCTTCCCCAGTCTACAGGCCGAATAAATATTGATGCCTCGAGTGACTTGGGAAGCTGCCTTTCGAAGATGGCAGAGATCCTGCCGGCCTGGAGTTTGACTGGCGGTGACAGTCAGGCTTCCCCTGCCTCTGACCTGGAACTCCTGTTTTGTCCTTGGCTGGAAAGAAAGACAAACTTGGGTTTGGTTAAGCCACTGTGTGTGCTGTGAAGTCCAGTAGCCACTGGTGACATATGTCTTATAATTACTTCAGATGCGGCCGGTGCAACCAATGTAGTAAATTTTAAACTTTATTACAGTTAAATTGAAATAGCCATCTGCGATTCCTGACTACCGTATCTGAAAGCGCACTTCTGGGAGAGTTTGGCCATGTTCACTTTCCCATTTGAAGAAGGCTTGGACTATGTCATGCCAGTTTTTGCCACCAGAACAAGAGCTGCTATCTTCTGCATGGCCTAGAATAGCCTCGGTCCTCTGTCCTCTGTCCACCAACCCAGCATCCCTGCTCACCATGCTTCACCTCACACACAGCGCCACCTCCACTCCCAAGCTATTAATGCTGTTTTTCTAACCCATGCCCTTTCCCGCCGCCTCTTCTGCCCGACATGCTTTTCTCCTTCATGGCCATTGGCAAATGGCCTCTCATCTTTCAAAATTTAGAGCTCTTGTCACCTTCCCTAGGAACACTTTTCTGACACGTCCCAGGATGAATTGCTCACTTTCTCCTTTGTGTCACACTGCAACCTTCCAGATTTCTATTCTGTCACCTACAACACTTCACTGCCTTTATTTGTCATTGTGTTTCTCTCTTTTCCTATTAAACTGCAAGCTTTTGAGAATGACTGTGTCTATTTAGCATTTGTTTCTGTAGCACTTAGGACAGCATCAGTTACAATGTAAATCATCAATAAAGGTTACACGAATAGGAAGTTTGGGAAATAGAATTTTATAATAATCCTCAGCTGTTCCTCTTCTTTGATTTGCATCACCTCTCAGGAAGTTAAGAACTGATGAAGGCTGGACGGGTGTCTTCTGCCCTGTATTTATATTTAGGAGAATCTACTTCTGATACTTTGCCCTCAGTGAGCACACAATCAACGCTCATGGTTTGCGGAATGAAACGAAAGTTGCACCCTGCATTTCTTTCTGTTAATCTCAGACTACACATCACAAAATGTTTGTTGTGAGAATATTCTGATCTAGATAAGAGTCACTGATGTAACTAAAATGAATACTGGAAATTAGCAGACCAGATTCTGACATATATGGCCTATGATCAGTATGTTGGATTGGGTCAATTTTATTGACATATTTCATCTTGTTCCTAACAAATGGTCGTAATGAAGACAGCACATTTTAAAGTTTATAGAAAGACTTAAATTAAAATTTCTGGACATATTTCAATAATATTTCCCATGTTTTGGTGTGATGAAAAAAAATTTTGAAAAAAGTAGAGCCCTTCATTGACTGCTCCTGCATTCAATCAACTTGAAGAATCATTCAGATCTTTACTCTTTTCTGTTGTTTCCACTTATTCCTGCAGGTCTGTGCTTCCCTCTGAGGTAATGTCTTGTATGCAAAGACATAAAATAAATACAGGGCTTGTTTGTCTTTCAGCTTTTGTTCATCTTTACTTTTTTGTGTTTGCCTTTTTTCAAAGGGTATTTTATGGTATACATTTCTAGGTTGGCAGCTCTTTTTCTTTCAGCTCTTTAAACTTTCACAGACTCTATTCAAAAGTCTACTATCACTTTTATTGTTGTTTCTTTGAAAGTAATTTGCTTTTTTACTACTGATTTAATAATTGCTCTTTTGTTGGTGCACTAAAGCAATTTAACTATACTGCTCCTAGCCTTTTAAAAAGAATCCTGCATGGAGTTTTCTGAGTATCTTGAATTTGTATGTTGTCTTTTATCAGATTTGGAAACTTTTTCAGCTAACTTTTGTGTATTTGTATGTGTAACACTTTCTCCTCTTCGGGAAACCCCAGGACACTTGTGTCAGAGCTTCTGAGTATGTCTCACATGTGTTCTTTACACTCTTCTGGTTCAGCTCTTCAACTTAGATATTTTTCTGTTGAACAGTTTTTTCTTTTCTGTTGTTGTACCCACTTTATTTTTATTAAATTTATTGGGGTGACATTGGTTAGTCAGATCACAGGTTTCAAGCGTACATTTCCACGATGCATGATCTGTACACTGCACTGTGTACCCACCACTCTGAGTCTTCCATCACCATATATTCGGCCCCCGTTACCTTTTACTACGCCCCATTCCCTTCCCTCTGGGAACCACCATGCTGTTGACTGTGTCTATGAGTTTCAGCTTTATAGCCCACATATGAGTGAAATCCTATGGTTCTTAGCTTTTTCCGACTGACTTATTTCACTTAGCATGATACTCTCAAGATCCACCCACGTTGTTGCAAATGGCAGTGTTTCATCTTTTCTTACGCGGAGTGATAGTCCGTTGCGTATATATGTCCCACATCTTCTCTCTCCAGGCCTCTGGCGCAGGACGCTTGGGTTGTCTCCATGTCTTAGCCACCGTGAAGAATGCTGCAGTGAATATAGTGGTGCATATATTTTTGCGAATAAATATTTTCAAGATTTTCGGGTAGATACCCAGAAGAGGGATTGCTGGGTCATAGGGTAAGTCTATTCTTAGTTTTTTGAGGACCCTGCACACTGTTTTCCACAGTGGCTGGACCAGTTGACATTCCCACCAGCAACCTCTCCAACGCTTGTTATTACCTGGCTTGTTGATCACAGCCCGTCTTCCTGGGAGAAGTGTCTCTTTAGGTCCTCTGCCCATGTTTTAATTGGATTATTTGCTTGTTTGGTGTTGAGTTTTATGAGTTCTTTATATATTTTGGATATTAACCCTTTGTCGGTGCTGGTCCTTGCAAATATCATCTCCCATGTGGTTCGTGGCCTTTTTGTTGGCAGTTTCGTTTGCTGTGCAGAAGCTTTCTCGTTTGATACGGTCCCATTCATTTATTTTTTCATTTACTTCCCTTGCCTTTGGGGTCAAATTCATAAAATGTTCTCTGTGACCACGGTCCGTAAGTTCTGACCCGTATCCCCTTCCCTCTTGTGCTTCTGTTGTCACAGATTGTCCCTGTTTATGCTGTAAGTTTGTGGTGATCTCACTTGTAGTTTTGTGACCTTCTGTTCTTTATTTCAGGTAGAATAACCCCCTTGAGTAGTTCCTGTAATAGAGGTCGTCTTGTGATAAATTCTCTCGGCTTCTGTATATCTGGAAAAGTCTTTATTCCTCCTTCATATCTAAAGGTTAACTTTGCCAGATATATTATTCTTGGCTGGCCATTTCTCTCTTCCAGTAGTTAGAATATTGGGTTTCACTCTCTTCTGGCTTCTAGAGTTTCCGCTGAGAAGTCCAGTGAAAACCTGATGGGCTTTCCTTTATAGGTTACTTTTTACTCTTCCCTGGCTGCCTTGAGAATTCTTTCTTCGTCATTAATTTTTGACAGTTTTAATACAAGATGCCTTGAAGAAGACCTTTTTGGATTCAGGTAATTAGACGTTTTGTTTGCTTCTTGGATTTGAGGATCTAGCTCTTTCCATAGGTTTGGGGAGTTCTCAGTAACTGTTTGAAAGGCTCTTGTTCCCTTCTTCCTGTCTTTTTCCCCCCCCTGGTATGCCTATTATTCTTATTTTGCTCTTTCTGATGGAGCCAGATAGTTCTCATGGAGTTCTTTCTCTTTTTTTCTTTTAAGTTTCTTTATCTTTATTGTTGAAAATATTACAGATGTCCCCTTTTTACCCCCAGTGATCCCCTCCATCCTGCATCCATCCCACCCCACCCCACCCCGACTTTCCCCATACCAATGTCTGTGTCCACGGGTTATGCTTTTAAACATATAAGTTCTTTGATTAATCTCTCCCCACCTCCTCCCCCCTCCCCACCTTCCCCCTGAAATCCCTCAGTCTCTTCCATGCTTCTGTGTCTCTGGATCCATTTTGTTCATCAGTTTATTTTGTTTATTATATTCCACATATGAGTGAGATCATGTGTTCTTGTCTTTCTCTGACTGGCTTATTTCACTTAGCATAATACTTTGTAGCCCCCTCCATGCTGCGCCAAAGGATAAAAGATCCTTCTTCACAGCTGCATAGTATTCCATGGTATAAATGTCCCAGAGCTTTTTTATCCATCACCTAGTGAGGGGCACTTGGGCTGTTTCCAGATCTTAGCTATTGTAAATTGCGCTGCTATGAACATAGGGGTGCATAAGTTCTTTGTGATTGGTGTTTCGAGTTCCTTAGGATATATGCCTAGAAGTGGGATCACTGAGTCAAATGGCAGGTCAATTTTGAATCTTTTGCGGAAACTCCATACTGCTTTCCATAGTGGCTGCACCAGTCTGCATTCCCACGGGCAGTGTACTCAGTGCCCTTTACTCCACACCCTCGCCAGCACTTGTAGTTCGTTGACTTGTTGATGGAGCCCTTCTGACAGGTGTGAAGTGATACCTCGTTGTGGTTTTAATTTGCATCTCTCTGATGATGAGCAACGTTGAGAATTTTTTCATAGTCTCCTAGCAAAGACTCAAAGCACCCTGAGGTCTGCGTCTGCCTGCAGGCTGATTAATCTGATCCTCTTAATGAGCCTCAGGCAGTAGAAGCTCCACAGGGTGGGGCAGCTGGTTGTTATCAGTCTCTTAACAAGCCTCAGGTTGTAGAAACTCCTCTGGGCAGGGCGAGAGGCTTTCCAGCAGGTGGGGCAATTGCTTCCCCTTCAGGCAAAAGCCGAAAATTCCCACCCAAGAAAGATGTCCCCACAGTCTGGGGGAATGACTCGGCACAGGAATCCAGACGGGCGTCCCCTGATCTCACTCTCCAGGGCCCACAACCCCAGACTCTCCCCACACAGCTCCAGTCCACGCTGCCCTCCCTCTGCCGGAGCCCAAGGTGAGTGCTGCACGCGAAACTGCGTGGACTCGTTAAGAGGGTGCCTGCGGTCCCAGCCGCCTCTCCCTGGCAGACAGAAACCCGGCTGCTTTTCAGGGCCAGGTGTTATGTGGGCACCTTTCTCAGTTCTGGTGCTGTAGGCTGGGGAGCCCAGCCTGGGGTTTAGGCCCCAGAGTCCTCAGTGGGGGCCCCCACAGCTGAGCTCTCCCTCCAGACCTTCAGCCGCTGCCTGTGGGAGCCCAGCCTGGGGTGTAGGCCCCAGAGACCTCAGTGGGGGCCCCCACAGCTGAGCTCTCCCTCCAGACCTTCAGCCGCTGCCTGTGGGAGCCCAGCCTGGGGTGTAGGCCCCGAGCCCTCAGTGGGAACCCCCACAGCTGAGCTCTCCCTCCAGACCTTCGTGGGAGCCCAGCCAGCCCGCTCGCATCCGCACTTCCCACCAGTCTCTGTGCCGTCTCCCCTTTTCCTCCTTGGTTATGAGGGTGCTCTCCAGCTCGTCTTCAGTTGGTTTTCAGGATGGTTTTTCTGTGGTTTAGTTGTAAATCCAGATTGGTCCCGGGAAAGTGTCAGTGTAGCTTCCACTCCGTCTGCTGCAGTCTTGGATCACCCGAGTTCTTTCATTTTTTTAGGCTCAAGTCTCTCTCGCCTTCCCTCCGCGTCATTTCTAGATTTCTGTCTTCGATATCACTAATCCTGTCCTCTGTCCGGTCAGCTCTGTTTCCTGTGCTCGCTAGTTCATTCTTGATCTCTCTTACTGAATTCTTCATGTCCAGAATTTCCCTTTGGCTCTTTTTTCAAATTTCAGTTTCTTCGGTAAAGTACTCATTGTGTTTGTTTATTTGTTTTCTGAGCTCATTAAACTGCCGACCTGTATTTTCTTGCACCGTGATGATTTTTTTCAGAACGGCAATCTTGAATTCTCTGTCATTTAAATCATGTATTCCCATGTCTTTATGTTTGTTTTCTGGGTATTTTTTATTTTCTTACTGAGCTGCCTTGCTACCTTTGTTATTCGTGGTATTTGATGAATTCCTTCTCTGTCTAGGCATCTATGTATGAATGGGATTTCTCTAATAGATTGATACTAACAGGTTTTTCTATTATTTTCCAGTAGATGGTACTGAATCACAAGTTTGTTTTTTGTTTTTAGCTCTGTTGCACTTCTCTGGCTTTTCAGATCTCTGCGGGATGGTGCAAAATGGGAAGGTGGTGCCTCTCCTGTGATCTAGTCACTCCAGTCCCAGGGGACCAACTCCACAGGGGGACATGGTGGGCCTCCAAATCCATGAAACCCCAGTGCTGTCCTTGCAGCCAGAGGCCACCGGCAGTACAACCTCAACATGTGGGCGTGGGGTGAGCTGGGGGAACCAAGCCACCT
Source organism: Miniopterus natalensis (assembly GCF_054644295.1). Lineage (NCBI taxonomy): Eukaryota > Metazoa > Chordata > Mammalia > Chiroptera > Miniopteridae > Miniopterus > Miniopterus natalensis. The sequence goes on along the minus strand of NC_142096.1, from coordinate 14,084,630 downwards.
CCTTCATTGCTTTGCGCTCCCAGCAATGGTGACCAGTGGACTTCTGCGTATCTCCCAGTGCCTCCACCCTCCACCCAACCCTGGGGTTAGTTGTAGAGTGCCCCCTTTGCTCAGGGAAAAAGTGGTTTTGCAGCACCAGTTCTCGGGTTTGCAGATAACGTGCTTTTCAACCTGACAGGAAGAGTGAGGGGAGGCAAGCTCTGGTAGGTTACGGGAAGGCAGCCAGCTTCCAGGGCTTTGTTTCTCTGTCTAGACTGCCGATTGTCATACAACTGTGGCCACACCTTTGTGCTTCATCCCTGCCCAGGTCACTGGGCTCAGCTGCAGCTTGTACTGCCTACTTCTGCAGGAATATTCACTAAATCTCTTTGCTCCTTCTGACTGAAGGGAGCACCAGCCACAACCTGATTCCTCCCCTCTCGAGGCTGAGCCTGGTGGTGAGTCCCAGGCTCCAGGTATATGTCCGTGGCTCCTTTTAGCTCGTTTCCCTCCTAGCCTGTCTGGTTTGCTCCCACTTGCCCACCTCTAGATGTTTCAATGTGAAGACCTCCCAGGTGTGTTTGTGTGTTGAGTAGGGAATCCTTGGCTGAATTATAGCTGTTCAAGTTGTTGAAACTTCAAGGGGTGAGACCAAAAGGATTTCTTTCCCATGTTGTCATTTTTCTGACATCACTCTTACTTTTCATAAGATTTAATTGCCTTATCTCAAGAAAAGTATTCTGTCCACTTTTTCTATGATTAGGTGACCTAAGACAAGTTACTTGACCTTCATTACTCTTACTCTATTCATCTAAAACAATGGGTATAATAGGGTATGTTTCTCACAGTGTGTTCCCCATATCACCTACATCAGAATTCTCTGGGGAAGATTATTAAAAATAGAAGAAAAAAATAGAAGTTCCTGGGGTCCTTCAGGATCTTCTGAAACAATCTTAGCTGCATGGACCCTGGGGATTTGCCTTTTTAATAAGCTTTATGGATGATTCTTATGTAACCTAAAGCTTGAGAACACTGTAATAAGGCCATTGTGAAGACTAAATAAGTCTCATTTTGTGAAGCATCTGAAATATAAGTGCTTTATAAATGCTAGTTTTCATTTTACTGTCTTTCACCCCATACATTTTAGAAAAATATTTTAAATAAGATGTGCCAATTTATGAAATGTTTTGAAGCCACTCAGAGAATAGACTTATACCTATTCAAATTATTGCTGCTATTAAAATACTCTAAGATCCAGCTTTTAAAAAATCCATTGGGCCACTCAATAAAAGAGAAGTGCAGCTCTAAATTTATGTAAAATATAGAAGTGAGAAGTTTTTCAGTAATTAGACTCCATCAAAATATTTGAAGGATTTCTATTTCTTCTCTTCCCCAGAAAGGGAAACTAAAATTCAACAGGAGCATATGCAGTGTATAGAAAAAAAGGGAGCCAGATACACTGCTCTTCTGACTTGTGGTTTATTAAAGTGAATTCTAGCAGTAAAGGAAGAAAATATCAGAAACTGAGCGAGTGCAGTGAGGTCCAAATTCACAGCTCTACACAGAGCTAATTGTCCTAATTGTTGTAAGTGACTTAAAGGTTCTTAACATTCATTAAAGTAAAATAAAAATGAATAACCCCCTAAGCAATATCCTCCTTGGCTTAATGACATACAGAATCAATTGTGAGCAGCATTTAACATGCATTTTCAGAAAATTGGCTTCCTTTTTAGAAATGGCATCCAAGACATCGCTGCAAGGCACTCACCATTAATTACCTGATTACTTCTGTTTTAGTTATTGTATAATTCTCACTGGAAATAGATTATACAGTTAGGGTTTAGGGTGAAAATTAATCATGCATCTCCTGCTCCCAGGACCAGTTTGGAATCACACGAGGAAATTGGCCAGGAGTAAGATGGACAGAGATCTTAATGCTAGCCTTATTTTTAGTAAACATAGATTGGGAAAAGTTGCTTGGAACTATGGCCACAACTGGGCTTTCTACTACTGTTACCCCACTTGGAGCAACATAGTTGAAGGAGACTTTGGATCTGCCAAGTAGGTTCACTTACCCAGAATTGTTGCCCTACATCTGTTGAGTCCTAGAAGTGGTGACTGAGAGAAAGAGGGACAAGCTTATGGACGAGCCTACAGATTGCATCTAGAAGACATTTCTTGGTCTTGACCTATGTGTGCTTATTTCATGCCTCTTGGGCAGGGGTATGAATAAAGGGAATGGGTGGCACTTGAGTCATACATGTTTGTTTTTTTCATCAAATATTATAACATAATGTTTTACTTTAGGGTCAGAGTAGAAAGTTGGGCTGTGAGGACAATACTTTATAATACTTATAGGTTATGAAATTTTGGGTGTTATTTTTTAGGACAGGGCACTATATTTCCTTGTTCATCTCCCTACTTCCCATAGTCCTGTCCACTCTACTGTCTAATAGAATTCAAATACCTAAGAGAACTTAGAATAAATTGATAACAACCAAATGACATCATCAAAATACATAAATACTAATGTCTATAGGGTGTCCCCCAAAATTGTATACACACTGTAACTCAATTTTGAAAATGAAGTAGTTTAATAAACACTGCCTTTTTAATTATTTGAAGTGTGTGTGTACATTTTTTGGGACACTCTATATATTACATTCCATATTTGGGTAGATTTAAATATATACTATATTTCTAAAGCCCTCTTATATAAACTACATGTTAATTATGGAACCCAGATATGAGTGTATCTTGAGTTTCAAGCAAAGTCGGCTCAGACCCCATCTGATGAGCAGTGGCAGAGATTCTGATGTGTGTGTATGTGATTGGGTGGTGATATTGGAGGAGCGATGTCTGCATTATACTGGTCTCCTCTGGTGCTGAGATCTGCTTCTGATTAATCAGTTCAGTGTCTGCATTACCCTGCTCTACCAAGTGTGCTACCCCAGTTTCATACTATGGACATTGAAGACAACCTCTTTCTTCAACTTCCATCAAAACTATGAAAACGAAAACATGCTCATGAGGTATTTCTGTGGATTCCGTCACGGATGCTTTATTTTAAGTTCATGAAGATGGAGATGGCTTATACAGTCATCAAAATAAACTGAAATTGAGTATTTGCTCTCCTTCCTTTATAAAACTTTTGATTACCAACACTGTTACTTTCTTTTCTCCTCTCCTCCTTTCCCCTTTCTCTGTTCCCACTGTCCTTCCCCTGAGGAATGAACTCTAACCCTCTCCAAATTATTTTCATTTTTTTCATGCAGTTTTCTCCGGCTCCCATCCTGAAACTCATCCCCAGGCTTTCAAAGTCAAAGTCATGGGCCACCTCCTAGTCTTACTTCTCTGAACCTCTGCCAGGATATGGAACAAAGGGACCACTTCAAGATTTATTTCCCCAGTGATATGAGCTATACCATAAACCAGTAGAAGCAGATTCCACCTGTTTTAGTAAAACTATTAATTATTTGCAACTTTATTATATATAAATTGGATATCTACATCTCTATCCATTGTAAAAGGGTTGTAATTTCCACTTGTTTGGGGAGATAAATCTAAGATGTCAGCCTCTACTGAGTAAGACTAGTATTAGAAAGAGTTTAAAAAATACTATAGAGACTAGTGAGGAAAAGTATCTTCCATATTTTTGTTTTTATTGATGTTCATTTTAAAGGATAACTATTTAGCATTTCTTCTTTGCTTCCCCCATTACTCCCTGAACTCTTTAAGAGATAGGCTCCTAGTTATCTCTGCATCACCAGCCCTAACACCAGGTTTGGTATATTTATCGTGGGATAAATGAATGATTTAATAAATACTAAAGTGGCTACGTTAAACAGTTATAATGAAACCTTTGGTGCATAGATGAAATATTCTTGGTATACATTCATCAACAGCAAGCACGTACCAAGCCAAGGGATTACAAATTTGAGGCTCAAACTGCAGAAGGGAAATTACAAGGTGACAGTGCTATGATGGTGCTATTTGATTCTGTCGCTTACACAAGTGCAGATTTCCCCAGCCCGGTCTTTGCGTCAAATTAACCCCAGCCTCCAGCAGCGGGAGCAAATTATTTGGACCTGCACTGAGAGACAGGAACAGGAAAGAGATTCTTCTTTTATGCCTCATTAGGCTACAGAATAAGTAGCACAATACGAATGTCCCTGAAAGGATTAATGAGAGCGCTCAAGACAGCTACTACTTGTTCTAATTGGAAATACGACCATCATTTCCTCTGATCTTCAGATCTGGGGATGAGCGAGGATCACAGCTTAACAGTAAGGAAAGAGGCAACTGGAGAGAGGCGAGGTCATCCTAAAGTCAGCTATTACCAATCTCACACTTCCCTGGACGCAGTAGCCACAGGGCAGCATTAGTAGTAGTAGTAGTAGTAGTAGTAGTAGTAGTAGTAGTAGTAGTAGTAATAGTAGTAGTAGTAGTAGTAGTAGTAGTAGTAGTATTGGTATTGGTATTGGTATTGGTATTGGTATTGGTATTGGTATTAGTGCAGTTCCAGTATTATTGAGCAGCAAACTATTGCCCTAAAAACTATGAGTACCTTGGGCGAGTTAGTTGAATCTTGCAAAGGGCCCTTTGGAGATGCTGAGAACCTAAGCAGTTGTGTAGACTTCGGGGGAAATTGTTCTTGACTGATGCACTCCAAGCCCTAGAAAAGTCTCCCTAATTAGCAAAGGAGTTAGAGGGAAGAACTTGTTATTTGAGATAATCTATTACATTTTAAATATGTGTAGGAAGACTCTGATCATATTATTACTAATAATGTAATGTTGATAATTCTAGTTCCATTTTAGCTGTCCAGTTACTTTCTGCCACATTAAGCAGAGTGCATAAAAGTACCTCTGCAAGCTGAAATACCTAGGCTTGAAGCTTGGTCCCTCCACTACCAGCTGTATAACTCAGGACAAGTAACTAACTTCTCTGTGCCTCAGTGTTCTCATCTAAAAAAATGAGCATAATGATATTCCCCACTTCCTAGAGTTGTTATGAGAATTAAGTTAATTTCTGCAAAGTGCTGAGCTATCTGGTTCATAGAAAACACTTTCTATATGTTATTTGTTATTAATTCTCTGCATAGTACATAACACAGTAGGAGATGTATCCTGTTTGTTTAAATTATTTGCTCAATTGTTGTCTAGTTGACGCCTTCCACTAGGTGCAACCTTTAGGGGAGCAAGGAGTTTGTATGAGTCACCCCTATGTCCCCAGAATTTAGACTAATGTCTGTTGGAGACAAAGTATATGGTCAAACAATACTTGAATGAATGAGTTAGGTAGAACCATATAAAATGCAAATGTTCAACCATTATTGAACTACAGAACAGTGGCTTTGTGGTTCAAATAAATAGAATGAATGCCACGGACTTGGGGACAGTCAATGCTGGCGCTCAATATAGCTACGCCACATAATAGCTTGGTGACCTTGCCCAGGCTTCTTTATTTTTCTAATTTATAGCTTGGAGGTGATATACACCTACTTCCAAGGGTTGTTATGGGAATAAACCATGTTTGGAAATAACTTGCACACATTAAATGAAACATATTTTTTTGGAAACAAAGTAAATGCTAACATTAATATAGCGCTTTAGAATTCCCAAAATGAATTTGCTAGTCTTATCTCATTGTCCCCCATAACAGCGTGAAGTGGTGCAGGTAGAGGAAGCCTCACTGTGCGAGGGTAGTTACCTACTGCAAAGGAGTCCACTGAAGGCTGCAACAAAAATTTCACAGTGTGGAAGGGGAAAAGTTTCAATCGAGACTTAATCTTGAAAAAAATGGAGTTACTGTAATGAAAACAATGCTTTTCTAATAAATATAATAATTTCGGTTATAATGACAATGAGGGATTCTTATTGAAAATAGTGAAGTTTAAAAAAAAAATGATTTCTGGCAAAACTGTATTGAGAGCACAAAATCCTTTCATGTTTAATTAACTTTCCAGGCATAATCTAAAAGAAGGTCATTCAAGGGTTTATCAGTTTCCCCAAGGACCTTTATTAATATTTTGATATTCAAGTGTTTCTCCTTCAAAATACCTGCCCTGCCATCAGCTTTGCCTTTCCTCTCCTGTGCAGTTTTGAGCTGCCTAACCAGACCTGGCCCTCCCGTGTCACTTCTGCAGCACCACCCTCATTCATTGCTCGGCGTTCGGAACCTTTCCTGAGATTCACAGTTTTGCTCGGCAAAGGATTTGCTTTCCATTTATAGACTAATGATCAAAGACATTGATTTAATGGTTAGAGATAGATACAAATCTTTAGAGAGAAGGGATGTGCAGAGCAGTCTAATTTTAGAAATGATCAACTCATTAAGGCCATTAGAGAATATTTTCATATTTTGATGGTTCCTGCTTTCCTGTGCTGCTCATTAGTGTGCAGACGTGGCTAATCAAACTGAGATGATAAGCACCTTATGTATTATCACTATGTTTGTTTTTAAAATGATTACAGTGCAGCACAGAGAAATTTAGGGACACAGCAAGTAAATACTCTCCCCTAGTCCTGCTCCTTATGCAAAGGAGCAGAAAAATTGGGGGTGAGTACATCTATTTCCTTTTGGTTGGCAGCAATTTGGATTCATGCTTTATTGTAATAAAAAGTCTCTTCATAGGACCTATCACTTTGTATAGGTGTTAGGCTTTCTGAGTAGTCAAAGGTTCCATAATCACATCTTTTCTTCTCCAGTTGATTTTGGCTTCTATAGGAAACGAATGATCTCGTGTCTGATCATTCCTTCTGGGAAGGCCGAATGAAATAATGGAAAGAGTTTTGAACTGAGAATCAAGATGTATGGGTCCTAGGTTTGGCTTTAATGGTGATGAATTGTCAAAAATCAAGTCTGACCTCGGGCAAGGACCTTTCTCATTCTGAGTCTTGGTTTCCTTAACTTTAAGATAAAGATCCTGAACTAATCTATCACTACAGCCCTTTCCTTGTCAAGATTCCACATGTCTGCCTACCGCCTGCATCCCAGTACAGGCCAGGCCAGCTGTCCTGTGACGCTGTGAATTTGAACTCTAAGGTCTGACAGAAGAGGAGTGTGACTGCAGCTCTCTGCCTTCCTTTTCCTGCAATTCTCCTTAGCCCTTTCTTTACACCTCAAGTTATCAAGCAGCCAGTATTTTGGCAAGAACATGGCTCCAAGAGTCAGACGTACATGGGTTCAAATGCCAGCCCTGTAATATTAGAAAACTTTCTGAGTCTCAGCTTCTTATCTTAAAATTGGAATATTGGACAAATACTGTCTATTAGTATGGATTACATTTGTGTATACAGTAGTCCACCACCCATCCGTGGGGGATACAGTTCCAAGACCCACAGTTGATGCCTGAAACGGTGGATAATATTAGACCCTGTATATACTATGCTTCTCCTATACATGCATACCTATGATAAAATTTAACTTATAACTTAGACTCAACAAGAGTTTAACAATAACGAAAAATAAAATATAATAACTATAGCAATGCACTGTAATAAAAGTTATGTGAATATGACCTTTCTCCCTTTCTCCCTCTTTCTCAAAATATCTTATTGTCCTGAACTCACCCTTTTTCTTCTTATGCTAATATGAGATGATAAAATGTCCATGTGATGAAATAAAGTGAGGTGAATGACGTAGGCATTGTGACATAGCGTTGGGCTACTATGCACCTTCTGACTATAAGCCAGAAGAAGGGTCATCTGGATGATCCTGGGTGACCTTGGATCATTGAACATGATGACGTCCATCGTTGAATGTCAGGAGCAGATGCCGTCAATGGTGGGGGTCCTCAATAGTTGAAGTTTTTTGACTAATGGGCAGGGAACCTATACAGGGTGGATACACTGGACAACAGGATGGTTCATGTCCCAGGCAGGACTGAATGGGATGGCATGAGATTTCATCCCTCTAATCAGACAGCACACAATTTAAAACTTATGAATTGCTTATTTCTGGAATTTTCCATTTAACATTTTTGAACTGTGCTTGACCACAGGTAACTGAAACCCTTGAAAGCAAAACCATGGGGGAGGGGGAGGTACTGTATATGTGAAATATTTGGTATATAGGAGAAAATCAGTAAGAACCAGTTCCCTCTGTTCTCTTCCACCGTCTCCAAACACAAAAGATGTAAAACACATTTGTGATAGAGCCACCACACTCCCTTCAATAGGAGAACATTGAGAAGCAAGTGGTTAAGAGAAAAACAATAAAGTGTTGATTGAGCTAAGATACCTGCTTTTATGCAATGCTTACTTAAAAGGGTAAATCTTCAGACTGTCATCAGTTTTATGTGCATCCACTAGGAAGCCCCTGAACAAAGCACTAATGTGGTTACACTTAACTCAGCATCTTTTTGGTGACCTTGAACTTCAGGCAATTGCTTGGCTCTCTTGCTAATCTCAGAAAGCTTGGTGTTTTTATTGCAAAGACAATGCAGGGGATCAGATCTGCCTTTTAAAAGATTTCCGTAGTGTTAGACTGTCTCACTTCTTTCAGACAGACCAAAGTAAAGATTCCCTTAGGTAGACTAGATATTGGTCCTTCTGGTTAATGTTCCTGGCTTTCTCTAGACTTTCTTTGATAGCTCAGTTCCTATTTTATCTATCATCTATCTATCATCTATCATCTATCTGTCTATCTATCTATCTATCTATCTATCTATCTATCTATCTATCTATCTATCTATCATCTATCTATCTATCATCTATCATCATCTATCATCTACCTACCTACCTACCTATCTGTCTACCTATCTATCTATAGACCCACCTACCTACCTGTCTATGGCTATACCTACCACTGATGTCAAATATTATTATTTTTTATTTGGACCCATATAGAATGCTCACACACAGGTTTCCAGAGTGAAAATAAGACAAATTTCTGTAGCCTTCTGTTCAGCTATCTTTCAGAGTATCTTAATTAAATTCAATTTAATGAAATGAATTCCTACCATCTGCAATGGCATACAATTTCTTTTGAAGATATCCAGAGAAAGTGGTACCATTCTCAGAGCTGAAATTTCAGTTATTCAGAAAATGCAAAGCTGTCCAGCAGAAGGCACCCAAAGCCAGGTCTGTCTCCAAAAGTGCTTCGTTCCACTTCACTATTCATAACACTCGCATCCTGTGACTCTGGCAGCAGCAGAGCGGGTTCCTCCAGTAGGATTTAGGGAAAAAAGTCAGTTAGGAGTGGTGCCTCTGGTCAGGCAGGAGTGGTTTAGGAAACTGCTTGTCTTCAAGGTTTGGGATAGTTACCAGAAACCTAAAAGTGGTCAAGAGTAGAAAGGGGCATTAAGGATTGGAGGGGCATATAGGTCTAAGAGGAGGAGGTCGAATTGGAGTAGGAGTTGGGTTTTAGATACATTCAGTCAAGATCCAGGTGACCAGAGTACAGAGTCTGAATCTGGTGTGGATGGGAAGCTGCTTTAATCTGGGGACATCTGACAGCCGTCTTTGCCATTATTTCCTTTCTTGCTCACATGATTAGGGAATTTTACTTGGCTCCTTAATCACAGTACAAAATAATAGATAGGAGCTCCCGGTAATGGCTATTTTTCTGTTTGTTTTCTGCAGCAAATGTCAAATGTAACCCACAGTGTTTTAAATGGTCATCCAAGACAAAAAATGGCCATTTTCCTGTTTTAAAGAGACACATCTTTGACACATCCATGGACTTTAGTATAAATCATTATTTTCACTGTAGTGAGTGAGAGAGTCCAGATTACCAAGATGGTGTTTCCTTCTTTGAATACCGTGGCCCATAGATCCATAGGCCCTGGCTCATGGCAGATTTTTCGTACACATTTTTCTGAATTGAGATGATTAGGTTCAGATCATTAAGAGCAAATCAGATCAAGCCATTTCTGTTATGAAGCAATGTTGTTTTCCTTAAGCCATCGCTTTTCCTGAGTTGGAAACTTTACTTGGTCAATAATGACTTTTCTGTGAGTCATTAGTCCAGAAGTCCATAGAGCAGCTCTTGGGGCTGCTGGACACCGCATATCTGTCACTTCTCTTTGACAATCTGCAAGGTGTGACTGCACATCTGTACAGAGCGGATTAATAGCTCCGTCTGGCGTTGTGTGAGGATCCCCAAGGTAGAACAGGAGGCTCAGCACAGAGTCCGCACATGCTTAGCATCCTGGCTGGAATTAAACAACTTATTTAAAAAACAAGACACACGAGGAAGGAAATGGAGCAGATTCCTTCTTTCTGTTGCATTGCAAATTGGATTGAGTGAGGCTTACGTGCAGAATTCTGCTTGACTTGTTCTGAATCTAAATGGTTCACCTCTTGCCGCAGAGTGATTGAGTTATTTTGATGTTTGAGACCAGGTAGAAGAATCAGGTATATCAGCTACTTTATTCTTACATTCAACCTCTCACTCTCTCATTTGCCAAATATATATTGGACACCCATTATGTGCTGTAGATGAAGCAGAGCATGAGACAGACATCTGCTGTCCTCGTGGAGCTTGCCTTCTGGTGGAAATGAACTAATAACTGTATCACCTGATGTCAGCAGCGAATAGCAGTAAGTCAGAGTAGCTGAGATGGTGGCACCATCGTGTCTGGTACCAGATATGATGACGGGATAGATAATGGCCAGAGAGGGCTTTCCTGAGGAAGGGCTTCGTGGGCAGAGAGATGAATGGAATGAGAGATGGCACCATGTCGATATATAGGGAAGAGATTCCTGGCAGGAAAAAGGGCATAATCGAAGGCTCTAAGTGGGAATAAGCTTGGCATTCTGGGGCAGCACCCAAGTTGGAGAGGCTGCCTAGAATTTAGTGGGAGAGGGTGATGGGAGATGGAATGAGAATAGAAACGGGTAGCTCACAGAAAAAAGCCTGTTGGCTGGGGAATAGGTTCTAAGTGTGAAGAAGATGGCGATGGAGAAGGAAATCAAAAGGGAGAAAGAAAATCTGATTTACATGTTTACTGATCATACTGCGTGGTAGGCACACTATTGCCCCTCTGAAGGTGCCCATTTCCTAATTCTTGGAACCTGTGAAAATGTTCCCTGACATGACAAATGGAAATTAATGTTGCAGATGGAATTAAGGTCTCTAAACAGCCAGTCTTCACATAGGCAGCTGATTTGGGTTTGTCCAGGTCGTCCCAAGCCCCAGTGTAATCAGAAAGGTCTTTAAAAGTGGGAGAAGGTAGGAGACAAGGGCAGGGTGATATGATGTGAGAAGCACTCAGTCCATGATTCCCGGCTTTGAAGATGGAGAGAGGGGGTCACAAGCCCCAGAGTGCAGGCAGCCTGCAGAAGCTGGACAGGGGAAGGAAATGAATTCTCCACGAGAGCCTCCAAAAAGGAATGCAAATGAACAACGCCTTGATTTTATTTATTCATTTATTTATTTATTTATCCCCACCCAAGGATGTTTTTTCATTGCTTTTTCAGAGAAAGAGGGAGGCAGGGAGGGAGGGAGAAACATCAATGTGAGAGAGACACATCGATTGGTTGCCTCCTGCACATGCCCCTACTGGGGCCAGGGATCGAGCCTGCAACCGAGGCACATGCCCTTGGCCAGAATCGAACCTGGGACCCTTCAGTCCATAGGCTGACGCTCCAACCAATGAGCCAAACTGGCCAGGGTAATAACACCTTGATTTTAGCCCAGTGAGATTCATGTTGGATCTACAGAAGAGTAATATGATAAGTTTGTATTATTTAATCCACTAGGTTTGTGGTAATCTGTTACAACAACAATTGAATTTTAATAAATTCTGTGATTGTGATTTTATAGTCTAGAGAAAATTCATGGCTTAGACTAGAGAGACCATGGTGGAGGTGGTGCAGTCATCAGATGTGGGATATATTAACAAACTGACAGAGATTACTTTGAATAACTCCCGGGATTTTGGTCTGAATCATTGAGTCTGAACCACTGGGTGAGCAGGGGTGCCATTTACCGACATGGGAAGACACGATTTAGCGGAAAGCGAGAGTTGTTTTGTAACTTTCAGTTTGAGACCCTGTTCAGATATCCAAGCAGAGATGTTGGTTAGGCAACTGGATAAATCAGCCCGAAGCTCAGGAGATAGGTCAGGGCTTGAAATATAAATTTGGGATGGCAAAGCTGTAAAATAAACAGGACTTTTGTCTAAGATATTATGCTGCCTCCAAATGCTTATTCTTGAAATGTTATGTGAGAAGAAAGGACCTTTCTGTCTTATTAAGGCCATTGTTATCTGGAGTCTTATGGCACTTGAACTGATATCGTCACTAATCTCCCAAACTGCTTAATCACTTCTTATTCAACACAGTTTGATCTACTCAGATTGTCCTAAGTGCAGAGAACAGTGGAATCTGGCTTATTTTGTCGCTGGTTTGGGGATATAGCTGTGAATATTTCCTGAACATACGCTCTCGTCGACACTTGCCAGGGCAAGCTGGGGGACAGAGACAACTGCGGTTTCAGTGGAAAGGTGGCTGCAGCCTCCTCCTGCACAATGGGAAATGGCTCATTACGCTGTTGACGTTTGGAGCAGCCTGATGAACGGGGTGGGGGGAGGCACCGCTTCCTCTCTAGGACGTGGCCTTCAAGTTGCACACATCTCTCTCTCACACCGTAGATCAGAGGAAGGCAAGGCAGGCGCTTCCCTCAAGCACGAAATTTAGGGGGGCACAATAAATCTCAGTAATCAAGATAAATATATTTTCTTGAAATATTTTAAACAAACAAAATGAATGCAAAAGATCTATGAAAAGCAAAGTATCGATTTGTAATAAAGACAGGATCGTTATTACTAGTTTTTTCTTTCCCCAGGCTCCGACGTGGCTTCTGTGGCACTTGTTACTGGTCCTGGCATCATTAAAATTCTGACATTTTATTCACCAGGGATTTTTGCACTAATTCTGATGACTCAAAATATCATATTACAATATTATACATCTTGATTACCGACCGTATTTGCAGCCCCTTACATTTTGCACCTGAGATCAGTTCCTCACTTACCTCACCCCCATCCCTCTCCCAACCCCTAGCTTGTGCTTTAGGGAATTTTTCCATGTCCGTTGCATCATTTATAGGTTAAATTGTAGGTGGTTCTCACTCCAGAGTATAGACTTAGTCATTCTCAACAAATTATTTTGTAATCTTTGTGGAAGTCTTGACTTAAGCACCTGCCGTGGGTGTTGCTGGAGTAGTGAGACTGTATATATTAGAGACCAGATTCGTATATATTAGAGACCAGATTCGTATATATTAGAGACCATATATTAGAGACCAGATTCAGTTGTCCCAAGAGGGAAAACCCAGGTAGACAGCGCCCGGACAGAATTCTAAGCAAATGTGTTAACTGTGGAGCTTAACCTTTCCAAACCACTAAACAGTAGAGAGGTGTCCTGATGGTTTAGGTCGCTATGCTTTTTCACCCACAAAAGTTCTGACATTTGTGCTAAATATCATTGGTTATTTGCTCACTGTTTTATGAAATATCAACATTCAAAAACATCTCAATGTCTTAGGCCTTAGAACTTTCATGATCCTCTTGGCCAATGCCCTTAGGCTTTAGCTAAGGGGGAAGAGCGGGGCCCAGAGAGAAAAGGGAGTTTTCCTCTCTAAATGGTTAGCTGTTCACAGGGTGATGCTTGGAGTTTTGGTCTTTTGAGTCTTAGTCCACTGTTGTATTCTTCACGCTATGCTTGCTGTACTACTCGATTTTTCCCATATTTTCCTGTGAAAATGTTTCCTCACAGTTTCAACTTGAAGCTCTAGAATCCTGTAGGTGAGTTCAGAATCTTTTGCCATGGGACTGCTTTCGGGAGATCATAATTAACTGGCAGTCTACTAGAACTTGATTACTAGTACCTTTGGTCAACCTAAAGTTACCTAATTTCTTGAAAAAATAACTGTTAGATAATGAAAGCTTGCTCTGGTTGCATATCCCAGTTCCCAAATTAGGCCAGTGTTATCTGGTTCCCCCATCAGCTTACATTGCAATTCATGTGAGTGTCATTTTTAGCATAGTCTGCATTTCACAGATGACCATATGTTTTTTTTCCTTTTGGTATCAACACAGCTTTTATAGTTAAAAATTCTTTGGCATATTAATATGCCTTAATAAATCAAGTACATATGTCTTTAAACCACAAACACAAATATTCCATTTGCCATTAAATTTGTGGATCCATTTGATCTTATAATATTTTTCTATTTTACTGTCACTAGAACTTGCCAACTTGCCTTTTGATATCTGCACTTAACGAATACTCATGTTTAGTGCAGAAATTATAGAGCCCAGAGGTTGATGGGGATACAGAAGTGGGCTAGAGGGTTTTAAAAGATAAAAAGCAGGGGAGGAAAATTTGAAGCTAGGGTCCCTTAGGGTTGATGGCAATCTTAACATCACAGAAATGAAGATGTGAAGGCACCACAGGGAGCGAGGGGCTGAGGACAGGAGACGGAGCTGGAAAAGGAACCTTAGAAGTGATGGAGAGGTTCAGAAAAGCTGACGGAAAGAAGGAATGATGGTGATACTGTTGGCAAAGATGAAGGCCAACACCAGAATGAAAAATCATTAACAGAAGAATCAAAATACAGACTTGAAAGAAGAGGCCCCACGCCCAGCGCTCCAGCCTCTGAACCCCCCTCTGCTTTCAGGAGCTCTTTGTGATTTAACAAGAGCTTTCACAGCCAGAAAACTGGATTAGACAGGGGGGAAGTGAGTCAGGAATGAAATTGTTTTTGCTGACTAGATAAATGCTACAATTCCAATAGTGACTATAGCTCCTTTAATGAAAAGACTGATTCCAGAATTTGGCAGAAAATAGTCTGGCAGAGCAATAACAGCAATAACAGTTCTTCGGTCTTGGCATGAAACTCTGCCACTTTCGCGGCTCCCTCTGTCTATCATATTTTGCCAGGCGAATTCCATGCTCATAAGAAGCAAGAAACTATTGCTTACGCAGGAGGGAGCATTCATATTGGAAATGGAGAAATCTGAGAGTCATTGTCGAAACACTTATTTTTATTTGTTATTTAATTCCCTCATGCAATGAATACTTATTGAACACCTAAGAAGTGTCTAGCACTGTACTGGCTTCTAAGAATGGAGAACTCATTGATACTTAAGGAATCACAGTGGGTTAATTCAGGGGTCGGCAAACCGTGGCCTGTGGACCAGACATACCCACTGCCTGCTTTGGTGAAGTGTAGTGGTCCATTCATTTCCATATTGTCTATGGTGCTTTTTGTGTGACAGTGGCCGAGCTGAGTAATCAGGACAGGGACTGTCCGGCCTGTGAGAGTAAAACATGTTTATTATCTTGTTCTTTACAGGAAACGTTTGCTGACTGCTGGATAAATACAGTTGTTACAATGGAGTTATAGCAGAGTTTAATAACTTACAGGGGAAGGAGCCGGGGATGCTGGGGAAAGCTTCACTGAGAAGCTGATGCGTGACATTTGATTTTAGTTGAAAGACACAAAGGAGTTTCTGGGCATGAAGAAATAAGAGTCATGTTTTGGGAACAACAGTGACACTGATACTACTTTAAATGACCTGTGAACTTTGGGAATGCGCCCTCTGTTTGCTCCGGCTGAGGCACAGGTTGGGGTGGGAGTTTGAGGCGAGAGAGGCCAGCAGGATCCAGTTCATATCTGGGAGGGCCTCAGATGGAGAACTTCACATGTACACACTCAGCATGGCAAAGCACCCCAAATTAATAGCACGTAGTCTCTGTCCTCATGAAGCTCACCTTCCGGTATACATAAGACATTAAATAAAGCACATGACCAAATGAGATACATACTCTAGAAAAGTCGAAACAAAACACAATGGGGCTTTTCTTTTTAGTGAGAAAAAAAATCACATATGATTGGACAGATCATAAAATTAACTTCTGTTAATAATGTACCTTGAAGGATGGCTATACTTTTGTTGTTGGGGGTGGCATTGGGGCAGGTGAGCACAGGCAGATGAAACAGCATAAAGGGATATAGGCCAAAAAAAAATGTTAAGAGATTTGGGTGTGCCTTAGCCCAGATTCCCTAGAAAGTAGCATCTGAGGCGAAAGCTTTGTGCTGATACTTTACTGGGCAGTGCACTCCCAGGGAAGCCGAAGGCAGGGGCCGAGGCAGAGATGGAGGGAGAGCCCCTAGAAGGGAGCATTTCCCAGGCTGGCCACAGCTGCGTGACAGGCACTGCTGGCTGCCGTGGGCCAGCTTCCTGGAGGCTGGACGAGTTTCAGCGTCTCGGAACAGTCCTCATGGGAGGGTGGAGGGAACCATGGAGAAACCTTTCCCTCATCCATTGGCCAATTCACTCATGAGGCATTAAGCTACCTGCATTGCTCACTGTGTTACCCAAGCCCTCCTAGGCAGCTACGGGAAGAGATTCCCCTCCCGTTCATCCTGGCCGGGGTGCCCGATGGCCGTCTCCTTGCCACCTAGTGCCACAGGCAGAGCTCCTCAGCCCGTATTGGGAGTGGTGGCAGCACTGGCCTGACTCCACGACCTTGGAGACAGTGCTAAACTTTCCTAGGGCTGCTCCAGCCAGAAAGCAAGTGAGCAGATTTGCGGTGACACATGAACTGAGTCCAGTGTAGGGAGTGTCAAATTACTTGTCTGGAATAGTGGGCAGAGAACTGATGGAGAGAAGGCCAGGAAAGTTGGAATGCCTTATGGAAGACCTTAGTTGTTGGATGGGGACCATGTAATTAATTTATTAGCAGGTTGGAAACAATGGAAGGTTTTCCAGAAGGAGATGACATGATCCAAGGTGTGTTCTAGGGGGGGAGCTTAATCCAGAAGGGGAATGTAAAATGGATTTAGAGGGTATAGAATTTGGAAGCAGGACTCTTTGTGAGTTAAAATAGTCTTGGCACAAGGATCATACTGCTCTGTTCTATAGTCCAGACCTTTAGAATGGGCCAATAGACTCCTCAAAGAGGCCCCTCCCCAGCCCTCCACTATGAATCACCTTCCTTCCTTAGTGAGACTGAATAGAAAATGTGTCTCACCGGAGAAGACAGAATGATCCCCAGTAGTGTCAATTTCTAAGCAGCATGTGGATTTTACATTGAAGTGCTTTCATTTTTAAAACCATAGTAGTAAGGCACTTATCAGAGAACCTTAGCAAAATTTGGCTCAGGGGTGAGACTGGGAGCTTTTTCCAGGGCCCATCAAAAAGACACATGCACTTAGTGGGAGAGGGACATGCCACCATCCCCCAGATCACATCTCACTCTCCTGGTCTGAACACAGCTATAACAAAAAAATGGTACCTAGGCGTCTGGTTTCTGCTCTTTCTCAGGAAACATTCTTTTCTACTTTGACATCGAAACCACATCAACAAAATCCCAAAGCAGAACATCAAATCCAGTGGAAGATGGATGCACCTGTATTTTCTAAGTAATACCAGCATTCTCATTTGGTTGAACCGTCTCTGAACAATCCACATCATAAATATGAGGCTGTTACCATGGAAGGGGAAGGCGATTCACTCTTTAGTACTGTGGAGATCTGTCTCCAAGGACTGCATGCCCTGCCTTTTTTTTTTTTTTCTGAAAAGACTGTTTTGTTATACAATAGAGGGTAAAGGAGAGAGAGGGCACACGGAAAAAGGGACATGAAAAATTTAATAGATTTAAAGTACTGGCAAAGCCTGCGTGTCAAGTTTAACTGAAAATCATAAGCAGCATGTCTGAGAGCAATAAGGGGCCCAGAGAATATCATGATCAGAGAAGAAATTATCTTTCTCCAAGGTAGTTTCATTGCTTATTCAGAAGGAGTGAACACAAATAACACAATTACACATGACAGGTCTGTCATTATAAGGGCATTGCTATACCTCTTGATGCCATTGTCCTCTATTCTGTTTGATTCGGGAAATGTGTGCTCTATACAGTAACTATAAGCACACCTTGGAGATATTGTGGGTTCGGTTCCAGACCACCGCAATAAACTAAGGATTGCAATAAAGTAAGTACTGTAATAAAATCGTAATCTTTCTGCTGTTGGAGGGTCTTGCCTTCAATTTGTAAAAACATCTGTGAAGCACCATCAAAAGAGGTAGGCCTGTATTTGGTCGCATAAACAAAATTTCTGTTCTCTTAACTAGATGAAAATTCTCCTGCCATGGTATTACCTTACTCGTATTATAACCTCTTAATAGGTAACTTTCCAAATCTTGACTACCAGAAATGCCATAGTCTCCTACAGCTTTTCATTTGTATTTTCTTTAAAAAAAAAAAAAAAAAGGAAGAAAGAAAGAAGAAAGAAAATGGATGCAAAGTGTTTAGTCCAGTGCCTAACATATAGTAGTATATCCTCAATAGATAGGAGCTATTACGCCCCATTTGCTGAACCCAAGCTCATCTCAGACCCTGACATAATCCTGATGAAGGCAGCCTCACCTTCTCTCCCCCTATCCAGTGGCCCTGGGAACTAAGTCTCATTTCTCAGACCCAAAACCCAGTGTCTGGGCCATAATTGATGGATGTCACATACCCTCTCAGTCGCCTTGATGCCAATCTGACTTAGGACCTATGTACTGGGAATGAGCTCTGAGCATCCGGTGAGCCCTTTCCTGTAGCCTTTTCTCTTTCTCTATTTTATGGCTCCTAGCCATGGGCTCTTTATTTTTATTTCCTTCTTCATGGTTTCTGTTTAGCTTTTCTGTTTAGTACCCCTGTTCAGCTTATGGTATTTCTCTGAATTCCAGCCAGCATCCTGCCTGGCTCTTGGAAGCTTTCTTTCCCAAAGCTGAATTCTGTTCCCCTCATATTTCTACCTCATAGTGAAACATCTACATGGACAAACATAGAGCCCACTGCTGTTCACCTCCCCCAGATGGCATTCACCTCCGAGATCTGCGTTGCTGCAGGCTGCTGGCCCAGCAGGTGCTGAAAATGCCATAAGTCACCTCAGCTTCCAATGCCCTTTGGAGTTTCTGAGTCTGAGATGCCCCCACTCCCACCATACTATATACTAGTGACATTGATGCTACTGAAATCTGGTTTCTCACCTCCCCACAAAAGATGTGTCAGTGGCCCAACTTGCATCTGACCTCACCTTGTCTGTGACAACACTAATCTTCCAGACTGGGCTGCAAATTGACTGATCTCCAAGTACAGGAGACGGGGCCAGAATAGAGAGGGGGTCATAAGGCTCATCACTCCGACATGTTTATGAGTTGAATCCTGGCCCCTCAAACCCATATGAGCTGAGGAAGTAATTTTTGCCGTCTTTGGGTTTCTAAAGTCACAATTCCTTCAATATTTTATTCATTAGATATATATTTCTTATTTTTCTTCTGAGCTCAGAACTTCTGTGCGAGACAGAGTGAGAAAGTAGCAAAGCCCTTACGGCCACAAATCAGGAATTGCTTCAATTACTTGTTTTCTTGATGAAGCCCAGGATATTGGTCCTGATGAAGCTCTATCAGCACTTTTTCTGTTTTCCTTACAGAACAAATTGCCAGCAGGTTTCCTGTTTATGAGGGTAGGAATTGCTTGTACACATTTCCCATAAGGATTCTGACCGAAGCTTCTCTCTGCTAAAGCAAAAGGCTCCTTGTATCAGAGATTTGGGGCGTGCAGCTAGAATAAGCCTGAGATTCCTTATGCCTAGCAAGATACTCTTCCCCAGAATGTACAGTCTGGTTTGTTTGAGAGACATAGTTTATTTCTGTAATTATGTCAGAAGGGAGAAGTCTACGTCTGCATAATTATGATGTTCACACATGTCAACGATGTTCTGGAGGTGGGGTGTCAGTAGGGTGCCCAGGCAAGGGCTGAGTGGTGAATCAAAATGCTGAGGCCACAAGCAGGGAGGGGTGGAGGAGGCTTCCTAATGACATAACAAAGCCCAGTTCCATACTGATCAGTGCAGCTGTGAGAGGCTGGGAGGAGTATCAGCAGCAGTGACAAGGCCAGCCGTCCTCCCTAGGCTAGTTCACTTTGAACAAAAGTATGAATGAGGAGGTTCTGAGGAGGGCATCACAGGTTAGAACAGTGACAGTCAGACTAAAGAGTCTTCACACATGGGACACAATATGCATGAACAGCAATAATGATAATATTTATTAAGTACTGAATATATTAAGTGTTACATACATATTGCATCAGTAATATTTATTCAAGTGTCTCCTAATTGCCAGGCACTCTTCTAGATACTACAGATTCAACAGTGAATATGTAAAATAGAAAGCAGTCACTAACCTCATGGATCATCTAATACTCATTGAATACCCCCAGAGAATATTTATTGCATATACATATGATGGTATAGGGTCCTTCCTCAACAGAAAATATGCCTTTCCTTCAATTAATAATCTCTGGGCCTGTGAACTAATTTAGCTCTGGAACTTGGGTGAAGGGCTATAATTTCTCATTGTGTTGGTTGACATCAGCCAGCTCTTGATTTTCTCTGTGTGGGGGCAGAAGGGTTACATTATTTAAGTTGAATAACATCTTTGTGGGCTATCCATCTGTCTTATTCCCTGAAACAGTCTAACTTATGAGCCATTACCATAGAATCCTTTGGGTCAAGGCACCTTGATTGCTAGCCTAGCCCTTCCCATTATGATAATCACATTACTTTGCCTATAAAGGTTAAGTGCTGTGACTTGGCCTTTGCTATTCTGAGATCATTTCATAACCCACTGATACAAAGCAGTCCAGTACCGAAGTAGCATGTTCTACCATCATAACAACAAATGCAAGTCTCTGCTGAGCTTCTAAAACTCTGCTCTTTAGCAGAACCTTCATTATAGCCTTGGTAAAGAGATATCGATGGGTCCTTCCAGTGAATAGTCAGATAGCGGGGTTGCCTGGCCTCAGACAATACATCCGCTCTAACATTCTCACCTCCCTTAGCCCGCTGGCTCCTTCAGTTTCCTGTCTAGGCAGATCTGGCATCGCCACCTCATTCATGGTGCTCCATCATGGTGTACAACCTTCAAGGAATCCAGCACTGGAACCGGTTCCAGGTCTCTGTGCCAGGACAGTACATCCTGAATCTCTGTTCAGTCTGTGCTGAGACAAGGCACAAGTTAGTGGTCTTGGCACAAAGGGCTGAGTGGTAGTGGCTCTTGAGGAGAAAGAGCAGCACCTGGCAAAGCATCTTAGGTAAGGCCCTTCAAGGTGCTTTGGCGATGGGAAGTTGCTCTTCTCTAACAATGGGAAGTTGTTTCTGCCAGCATGGTGTGTTTAGGAGAACCTAGAGGTTCAAGATTCTGAGTTTCCTTCACTTACTGGTTGAGGGATGCCCTGGGGATGCTGATTTTCATTAACTTCCAGACTCTGCATGAGTACAGAGCTTGCTTCCTTTGGGTCACCTTGCCGCTGTGTCAGAGAAGGCCTGGGACAGCACATGAAAAATGGGAGGTATGTGCTTAAGGCGGGATGTTGCCAGTGAGCCAAAGACAATGAGAACTATTTGCTATAACTACAGTTGGAGTCAGAAATGAGGCAAAAAGAATGTGAGACGATGCACAGAGGTGTCCGAAATGAATAGAAAGAAGAGGCGGGGTGGGGGTGGAGTTGGGGGAGGAAGACTGGCCTAAAGTAATTGTCCACAATGCTACATCTAGTACCTGGTAGAGAGCTGAAATTAAAAGCTAGCCTCTCTGGCTCCGGACGCTATCTCTTAACCACTGTTACTTTTTCTGGGCAAATTAGACAATGCGCATTTTGACATTCAAGTGGGAGGGCAGAGCTTAGCTCAGCAGCCATCTGTGAATGCTTCACCTTTAGCTTCCAAAAGAGTGCAGTTGCCTAGAAAGCTACTGATCCAGAGCCTCAGTGCCGTCTGGAAATTCAAAGCCTGATAAGCACTTATCTAATGTGGCGAGTTCCCCGAGGAGCTTTATGGGTTCTGTGCCCTTACCTAATCAAGCCCAAGTCTTTGTTCTTTACACTGAGTTTGCTACCACTCCAGAGTCCGCTCTAGCCATTAATTCTGCCAGCAACTCTCTTCTGTCCCTTCGCATGGTGCACCCTGTCTCGTCCTTCAAGGATCGGCTTAAGGGCCGTCTCCCCAGAGAGTCTGTCCTTACCCACCTCATCTAAAGAACACACCACCCCTCTCCTCTGTTACCCTCCACACCATTTCCCTGATCTTGTTCAGAGCTCCAGCACAGGCTTCGACTATTTGGTATTTGTTTATAAGCTTATTGTTTGACTCCCTCACCAGAGTATAAACACCCGAGAACACTCGGTCTCTTCTATTTACCATCGCGTCCCTTGTTCTTAAATTGTGCCAAGCACATAGGACACACTCCAGAAATATTTGCTGGAAAAATGAATGAAAGCTATTAAATAAACAATTGTGTTTGTTTGGTTTTTTTTGCCTGATGTCTGTGTATGGCCTTCCAGAAATTACTCAATCACTGAGACCACGGAGACATGATAGCACCCGTGGGCCAGGGCCCGTGTCACCAGCACAGGATGAAGAACAGACTGTATCCTTACTACATGCACTCCTATCTGAATATGAAAAACATTTGAGCAATCAGGCCAATGATAATATTACCAACTGTCAACACAAAAGTTCAGAAACTCAGTAATGAACGCAGCCTTTCAGAAATGCAGTGGCAACTCTTATTTGTTCCTTCCTCTGAGAAGGTGTTGAGGTGGTGTTGTCCGTAGGAGGTGACGTGATTGTCCTTGACCATAGAAGACGCAAAACTGAGTTGCATGCTGAGAGGTTCAGAGTGTTCTTCAGTGCCTTACTTTATAAACCACCTCCTTTGACATTTCTTGCTTCAAATTACTGGTCCTTTTGCTTTCTTTGTTGGTTTTCTCTTCAGTTCTTGCTTTGACTTGATTTAGAACCTGGCTCCAGACCATGCTTCATGAAATCTCATAGAAAAGTCCTCAGTGAGGAGCTACCCCAAGCTTCATAATCCAGTTGAAATCTCAGTCCAGCCTCTGGTGCTTGGTTTCATAGAAAAGAAGTCCTGATAAATAGATACACATTTTAAATTTGTAATAACCATGCGGTGACCGGAATACTGAGGGTCATGTTTAGAGAGGACCTTGTCCCATTAATGATAAACTTAGGAAGTTAAATGGTCATTGGGTTGTTGAGTAAACATTAATTTGGGGAAAGGGAATGTTATAGTTATCATTTGGGAGGAATATTTTATTCAGGGTCAAAAGGTCAAGACTTCCAATCCAGGCTGCCACTCATTAGCTGTATGAACTTGAATATAGGACTTAACCTCTTGACTTTTCAGTTCCGTCATCTATTAAAAGAACAGAGTAAAAATAGTGTCTACCTCAGGAGGTTGTGTGGATGAACTGAACAAAAGCACAGAAAGCCCTTAGCGCAGCGTGTGACCGTAGAAAGCACTCGGTAAATGTCCACTGTTATGGATAACAGTGGAAATCTGCCTGGCATCCCTTTCTCTATTTCCCACCAGTAACCCCCCTTTCATGCTCCAAAGCTGTTCAGAATCGTTTTGCTCTGCTTCCCCCACACATGGCCTCAGTCACTCTCTTTCCCGGGACACCATTGTTCCTATTTCTACGCTACTGATGACATAGGCATTCATGTCCGTGCTAGAGGGGCTAACCTGTGATCCCCATTCAGTAAATCCTGATTGAATGAGCGCATTACCCTCCACCTCACCTGCATTCAGCAGCAGCTTATTGCCAAGTGAGATTTCTGAAGCTCTAAATTGATAGAGAAATTGCTGTCCTACAGGAGCCAGAAGCGCACAGAAAAGCCTGCGCACTCCATGCCTGGATCGCTTCTGTTTGTTCTCTGGGCTTTGGATGGGTGGGAAGAGACCTCAGTGTTCAACTCTAGAATCGAAGTTTTAACATGGCTGACATATTTTGAAAAAATGCTGGCCCTGGAAATGCAGGCAGGACCTCGGATCCACTCTTCATAAGTGTGTCTGCTTGAAACTGGAAAAGCAGCTGCAAGGAAAGTGCCAGTAACTCTGGGAGACAACCGCTGAAGTCAGCCCGTGGCTCGCTTGTTATAATGCTCTTAATATTTAATCTAATCAATTAATTGCCTGGCAAGTAAACGTCTTCTTCATCTGAAATCTAGTCTCACAGGTTCAGAAATGCATGAAGTGACCTCACTGCCCTCAGTGGTCAGTGCAGAATGAGGAAGACCTGACCGGCAGGACCCTCCCAGCTCTGAAGCTCTGTGATTCTGTGATCCCTTCATCCAGATAGAATGTTATTAGGATAAGAGAGGCCACCATTCAATCAGGAGAAAATTGTGATGCTGTCAAGATATCTATTGGGTGATTCAAAAAGAGAGGGCCCAGAACTCTTCAAATTGTGCAGCTATAACAATTTTGTCAAGAGGAAGATTCTAGAAGGTTCCAAACCCAAAACCTCAGGGATTACTGAGGCCAAGCTTTCTTCCCCTGCATCACCTCCAGACAGACTCCCTTTCAGTTGGCTCAACTAACCATCTCTGTAAACTCGTTTCAACATCACTTTACCTCTCTTTAGACTATATATTACCTAGAAACAGCACCAAACGAATGATCAACAGCAAATAAATCTGATGAATCACTCTGATCTCTCTCCCCCTGTTGGTCTCTCTGTCTCTTTTTTTTTTCTTGGAAGATTTTATTTCTGACGGTCTCCCTAGGAGTCATCTCATGAATCATCTTACTTCCTCCGAGAATATCTGCTCTCAGAGTCTGCGAACCCTCCAGGGAAAACTGTTTCTGGCTGAGGTGCAGGCTGGGTAAGTCGTGAAAATGATTTAGCTTTAGCTGAGAAAGCACTGCTCAAACTGCAACATCTCCTCTTCCTTTGCTATTGTGTCCAGCCGTTGCAGCTTTGCATTCCTTCCTCCCTCCCTCCCTCCCTCCCTCCCTCCCTCCCTCCCTCCCTCCCTCCCTCCCTCCCTCCCTCCCTCCCTTCCTTCCTTCCTTCCTTCCTTCCTTCCTTCCTTCCTTCCTTCCTTCCTTCCTTCCTTCCTTCCTTCCTTCCTTCCTTCCTTCCTTCATGCATTCTCCCATTGCTCTTTTACACTGTTCCAGTCAGAGTGCCACATGAAACAACTCCAGGATATTTTACTTCTTACATTAACCAAATGTTACTTGATTTACCGTTTTGCTTAACCCTGGGCATACAAATTAAATGATGCACTTCTGCCTCTTGCATATTTTTCACATATCAGCCTAGGAATGTGTTTTATTAAAATATGAAATATACGTGGCTTTTATTGGACCATTGCTGGGATCCCAACCATGAGCATCTCACTCTGTACCGAGTACCCTGCTCAGCTTTTCTTATAGGATATCCTTGATTTCCACAATAACCTTATAAGAAGTCATTACTATTCTTTATTTCCTTATTACAGACTGGCAAGAGCATGCTTTGTTCCTCACCTGATCCTAGATGGCTACCCCCAGTGCCTGGCAAAGACTAGGTGCTCATTTGTTCATACATGTGTTTATCAAAAAATTATCAGTAGCCTACCATGAAGCAGGCACTATCTTGGCCCCTGGGGACAAAGCCAAGTGGAAGGTGGACATGATCCCTGCCTTTACTGAGCTTATACTCTAGTAGAGGAAATGAATGATTGATGAACAAATAAGTGAACATAGAGACTAAGGTTAGGAGTAGTTAAATCACTTCTAATTAGGAACAGAATTTAGATTCACACCCAGGTCTGTGTGACTCCAAATCTGTGCTCCTTCCAGGATTCCTCACATAGAACAAACCTCTAGAGAGAAGGTAAGATGTGGGAGGAGACAGGAGGGCAAATATGCAACCAGCTATTTACTGTGTAAACTGTTGGGCATTTATGTACCATCTGCTCTTTGAATGGCTTTATGATTATTGACTCTTCTTAAGTCTTACAAAGGTCTTTGGGGCAGGTAGTATTTTGTTCCCATTTGCAGACAATGAAAAGAGGCAAGAAGAGTTAAGTAAGTTGCCCAAGACCACCCAGGCAGTAAGTAGAAGAATTTGAATTCAAGGAGCCTGAGGCAATAGCGTATCCGCTCTCATCACCATATTACACTACCCTTCTTGGTGTCACAGGGTAGGAACTATGCTCGCCTCTTTGGATATAAAGACAAATAAGATGCTTCCTCCCTTCTTTATTTTTAAAACTTTATTGAGGTATACTTATAAAAAAAGCTGCACATATTTAATATATACATCTTGATGAGTTTAGATATATGCATATGCCCAGGATACTATCACCACACACAAGGTAATAAGAATATCTATCACATCCAAAAGATTTCCTGTGTCTTCTCTCTCTCTCCCCCCTCTGACACACACACACACACACACACACACACACACACACACACCCCCCCCCCATAAGTGTGTTTCCTGCTCTTATTTCCCATCATCACCAAGTATCCGGGAGGCATGTTCCCTTCTCAAGTTGCCCCATTCTCTGTGCGGAAGCCTTGCTTTCAAAGCCTGCTGCTTTGGGTCCTGCTAACATTCAAACCCCTTCCTTTTGACTATTTTGTAGCCAGAGCTCTGATCTACCAGGTTCTAAACTTCTTCTCAGTGTTTTCCATCCCACGGTGGGGCTTTCACGGTGGGGGTTGCTCTATGGCAACTCTATTTGGACTCTGTCTCCTCTGTGGTCCCTGGGCCTCTTTTTTTTCTTTCCTTTGATCTCTTTAATGTATGCACCTGACTTTCCTTCAAAACTGGATTAAAAAATATTTTCTACTTACCGATGTTTTAAGCTTATAGTATGACATTTTCTATTGCTGAGAGGCACAGGAAACCCAGATGGCGGCGGCTTAATTTGCTGCTCTTATCTGTCCCGATGAGGCACGGGAGCGTGTGTGAAGAGAATCAGATTTAGGAGGTCACCATTATTGTCTGTCTACCCAGAGAGGCCAGACGATTAGATGGCAAGCGAAAGAGTGTCGGCAGTAGGATTCGGAAAGATAAAGCTGTGACGGAGCTCGGGAGTGTGTTTGACTGCCCGTTGGCACATCTCAGATAAAGGGGGAAGGGATGAGCTGCTTTCTCCTTTGCTCAGGTGCAAGCGGCCCTCCAGGCCACCCACTGTCCTCGTGGCAGCCACCTCAGCCTCCCGGGCTCACGGAGGGCGAGGCCGGGAAGGAAGCGCGGATCCGGTTGTCATGAGTCACAGTGCTTCTGTGGTCCCCACCTGTCTGCGCAGTTTCTCACCTGAACCCCTCTTCTCTTCCCAGGATAATTCTGCCCCCAGTTTTCTCAGGTCCTTTCAGTGAGCAAATTTTTATCCACTTGAGGCCTTTACTTGTTTGCTCATACTTTAAGTATTTTGTCCTGTTTAAGTGCCACCTCTGTCCGGAAGCCTTCTGTGACTCACTGCAAGCTGGATCATGGGCCTTGGCCTCTGTTCAGCTAGAGCCAACCATCCCCATCGCTGAACGTGCCCTGGCTTTCTGCTAGTGAGTGTGCCTCCACCTATCAAGCGCGGACGCGCCACAGCCCCTTCTTCATCCCTGCATTTCCCCAGTGTCCCTCAGAGGGCCTGACATGGATAGTGAATGCTCACTGGGCACTGGTGGGATGAGGCGATGCATAAAGCAGTGACTGTCGCTGGGCTAGGAGTGCTGGCACTCTGCGCGGTCCCAGCCTCTGGGAAAAGGTCGGCCTAACCTTTTGTTTGTGATGGTTGGAGGTCGCTGGTCTCCACAAAACAGCTCTTTATGCTTGTGTCCCTGGCTCCAGGGCGACTTGGACATAAATACTGACCACACGTCCCCGAGAGCCTGGACGCATGGAGCACTTTGCTGAGTGAGCTCTCAGGTGATCTCCTTTGTGTTCTTGTCTCCGCCAGGTCTTATTCAGGACACACAAATGAGTCTCTTGTCTGTATGAAGCAGAATAGGAAGAGCAAGTCTACCTTAAAGTTCTTCCTGCCCTCATTTGATCAGAAGAGTATTTGCTAGTGATCAGCCAGCCTGCTCACGTGACAAACGCGACTTGCCCATAATTATAGGGTTGGTTAATGGCAGAATGGCTTTAATAGTAAAATCAAAGTTTCTGAGCTCACATATATATGTTCTCTGTGTCAAGCCAAGATGCTGGCCTCTCCCTTAAAGCCCCCTAACACTCTGCCTGGCTAAGTGGTCCCAAGGGGCAGTTCAAAAAACCACTGTACACCATTCAGGCTCAAGATTATGGACCTAAATATCCCCCTGCCACCCCCTACCAAACATTTGGAGAACTTTCTTCCTTTATTTTATTTTTGTCATGAAAAAGGAAATAAAGTATTCTTTAAAAATGAAAAACAAGGAGGAATTCCCTCAGGCTTTTATTTTTGTCATGAAAAAGGAAATAAAGTATTCTTTAAAAATGAAAAACAAGGAGGAATTCCCTCAGGTTTTTCCGGGCTGTTCCATCTTTGTCCGTCGGCTACAGTCTTCTCTTCTGAATCTCCCGTTTAGGAAGGCGGAGTCGATAACGAATTTGAGGCCTCTTTGGAGTATTTGTTGTCTCAAAATATCACCCTCTACTCTTTGCTCCCTGGGTTTTCTCTTATAGGAGCACCTCCGTTTTCTTTGAAGGTGGAGCACAGTAATTCAAAGCCCCCTTTTGCCACACCCTGGAGTGTCTTCAGCCAGAAAGCAGTGTGAAGAGATTGTCAAAACAAAATTAATTGAAAATGAAACAATAAATTCCTGCCACAGAAGGTGAAAGGGAAGGTGTGTCTCAGAATAAATCAGAGAGAGTGGCCCGAAGGGTGGGAATTGTTGCTACAAGGGGCAGATGAAAATCTTTTAATCTCACGTCATCCGTGTTTTTAAAACCCCGCAGTATTTAAGAGGAGGAGAAACCAGAATTGTCGAAACAAGAAACCACATCTTCTTACAAGTCAGGGCCTCCGCAGTGTTTCTGACAGTTGGAACGCCAACGAACGTTTTTTTAACACCAGATTTAACATGCACAGGCCTCTCAGATCTGTCACTAGACGCAGGACGATGTCAGCGAGAAAATCTGGTGGTGGTTCATTTTCACGAGTTTTTCAGGATCCAAAAGGAGCTGTTTGTTGAGCATGTCACTGCGGAGAGGGGGGTGAGAGTGATCTGAGAAACA
This sequence comes from Miniopterus natalensis, assembly GCF_054644295.1. Taxonomy (NCBI): domain Eukaryota; kingdom Metazoa; phylum Chordata; class Mammalia; order Chiroptera; family Miniopteridae; genus Miniopterus; species Miniopterus natalensis. The sequence continues at coordinate 14,055,630 of NC_142096.1, read as the reverse complement.
TGGCTTGTCGTGACGTGAAGAAGAAAAAATTGCTTATTGACATGAGAAAGGCCGTCAGAGGGAGGAAGGCGGCCAGCCAGCCAGGTGTTTATCACTCTGGGGGGCTCCAGCCATTTAGAAGCCTTGAAATTCTGTTCTCTGGGCCCCACATGCTGTGTGACTAGAGCCAGAAGCCACACCTGGGGGATGCCGAGGCGATCACGCTTGAGAAACATGTCATGACGTGGGACACCTCTTCATCCCAAACCTTTGTGCCTGCCTTTCAAATGAAGGTGGCCTCTCAATGTAAATTTTTAATTGAAACAGGCTTAAAAGCTCTATCTATTTTTGAAATAGACAAGGCAATAATGAGGCTGTCAGGAATCTTTCTCGATTCTGTGCCCATTCCATTCTCTGCTTCAAGTTAAGGGGCAATGTTCTTTCCTATTTTAAAAAAATATGTTCTTATTGATCTTTAGAGAGAGAGGAAGGGAGAGTCATAGAGAGAGAGAAACATCAGTGAGAGAGAAACATCATCGATCAGCTGCCTCCTGCACGCCCCCTACTGGGGATCAAGCCCAAAACTAGGGCCTGTGCCTTGACCTGGAATCGCACGGTGACCTCTTGGTTCATGGGTGGATGCTCAACCGCTGAGCCACACCTGCCGGGCCTGTTTTCCCCGATTAAATTTTCTTTACTCTAACTTAGCATTTTTAAAATGGCAGCCTGTCTGTTAGTCTGGTGTCCTCGTGAAGAATTTAGAGTGTCACATAATTTAGCTCATATCTTTCAGTGTAAGCAAGGGGTTGGTGGCCCCTCAATATCCACTGGCTCCTTTTCATTAGTAACAGAATCCAAGTTTTATTTCGGTGGCAATGATTCCTGTTAAAAGAAGACATTTCCCAGAATTTTTTCTAGCTAATGTGGCCATGAAATTAAGTCATGCCAATGTCATGAAAACAAAAAGTTGCATGAGAAGTTTTATAAAGGCATTAACTCATTTGCAAATGTGCTGATTTAATTCACCTTTCCTGTCCCTGCAACCTGGTGTTTGGTTCTGATGGTTGGTGCTCTAGGAGCCTGTATGGTTCAAGAGGTGGTTTTGAAGGTGGAAATCCCACTCTGGGACATGAAAGCGAAAGATAAAGACAGTTTGGCTTCTGGCAATTTCATAGACTCACCATCCTAGTCCTGGACTGCTGATCTCAGGGGCTCCAGATTATGTGCGAGAATCAGCACCTGATTTGTTTAAGCATCGCCACTTCTGCTCTCTGTTCCTGGCAACCAAACGCAATTCTTGTTAATATGCTCCCTTGCTACATATAAGCTCAGTGAAGGCAGGATAGTCCATTTATACTGTTTTGTTTCCCCCTTTATGGTTAGGACAAAGCTTCGCTCAGAGTAAGAGCTCTAGAAATATTTGTAGAATTGATTATTTCATTCAACGAGCACTACTGAGCTCCTAGTATGTACCTGGTACTGTGCTAAGAGTGGGGAATGAAAGGATCTGCACTGACAGCTCTCTTACCCAACCTCTGTTCAACCATCCTGATGGACTAACCAGCACTCTCCTGGTCCCTTGACAAGCATAGGTGCCAGTCTTTGTCTCCTAAACCTTAGACCACTCTCTAGTGTGACCGTGCACTTCCGTCCCCATACGTTGAGGTCCACTCTTCCAAAGAGTTAGCTTTGTTTGTACCCGAGCCTAACAGTGCCAGACATGCTTGTTATTGTAATTATATAATTCTTATATAACTGACAAAATGTGAGTGTGCAAAGAAACAGATTTATTTGTTTAAAAACTAAGCTGAGCCCTGGCCAGTGTGGCTCAGTTGGTTGAGCACCCTCCCATGCACCCGAGGCCCCCGATTTGACTCCTGGTCAGGGAGCATGCCCAGGCTGTGGGCTGATCTCCAGTGGGTGGCGTGCAGGAGGTAGCTGATCGATGTTTCTCCCTCACATTGATATTTCTCTCTCTTTAAAAAATCAATAAAAACATTTAAAAAACTTGCAGAAACAGAAACCAGATTTTAAAAAACAACAACTGTGCTGAGTACTCTGAAAAGACTAAATAAACGTGTCACTGAAAAATGCTGGCAAATCAAGTGGGTGCTAGTTAACATTCAAAAATTGGGGTGAGGGAAGAAAAAACAGGGAAAAACTTGGAAGGTTCAGAATTTTGTATTTAGATTGGTTCATAATTGCTTTTCAGTTCTTGATTTATTTTTAAAGAAATGGAGCCTGGAAATCATAGAAGACACATTTGGGTGTGGTTATGCCAAAACAGCCCACCCTTAGACCTGTTCTCAGACATACAGCCTTGTATATCAAAGGATGGACAAATGAATATACATTCATACGTTTATAAAATGCATCATTTAAAAATACCTTGTCTCAAATGATTTTTAAACTCTGACTACCACTTCTACTTGTCTCTGATGTCTTTCCAATGTAAAATTCACGGTTTCGACATTAAGGCATTTATAATTCAGTGTTGGATTCAGATATTTACATATATTGCGATGAAACAGACTCTTTAGTATTTGCATTAGGAGTCTATCTGTTGAAAATATAAATAACCTATCTTCGATCCACTTAAGCTGAAAAATAATGTATTGGCTCATGTGGCTGGGAAGTTCAAGGTAGGTCAGATGGACTAACAGCATGGTGAGATCTAGGTGCCCAAACTGTGTTATCAGAGACAGTGGCACCATCCTCCAGTGCTGCTCATTTGTTTCCCTCCAAGCCTATTGCTTCATTGTCTCCTGCTACAGAGAAACTCCCTATGTGATGGAAAAATGGACTGTAGGCAGCCTCCAAGCAGGCATCACTGTTTCTCATGTTATTGAGGAAAGAGAGTCTGTCTGTCCCAAATTTAATTGGTCCCAAATGGGTCCTGTGTTTTTGGACTAATCAATGTGCTCAGATATAGGTCACCATGCCTATCACTCTGACTTACAGTCATACCAGAGCCACTTGGGGTGAGGGGACAGTAAACCCGCCCCAACCTCCCCTCTGTTTCACTGGTTGCTATTCTGGGCCTTAACCTCGGAAACACACTCTGCCCCTCCGTGATCCTCTGTTTCCTCTAGGTGCTGATACCATTCTGGGGCCAGCACAAGGCCACTCAGCTGCACATCAGAGGACTAGTGAGAGTGTCCTGTAGCTCATTAACTGGCTTTGTATCCTTAAAACATATTCGCTCCTTCTGGACTTGAGCTTTCCAGACTATAAAATGAAGACATTGGACTTGGCACTCTTTAAGATCATTTAAAATTCTAAAATTTTACAGCTATGATTTTATGCTTTTGCTTAAGCTTAAACCACATATCCTGTTCTAGGAATATTTTTACCGTTGCAAATGTACGTATGTAAACTCTGTCTTTGATGAATAGTCTGGCATCCTGTGGTTAATCTACAAAGATTCTAAGGAAGGTGTTTGTTTGTTTTCTTGGCCAGTTTTAGCATTTATAGATCGAGTTCAGCTAACCAAGTGGGTAATGCCTTGGCTAGTGCATTCATTCTTCCTTATGTGGGTCCTAAGATTAGTTCTGAATCCTGACCGATGGCCATAACCGTTGTTCACGTGTCATTCTGTCCTTTCTGGTCAGGGAGGCAAACTGTGTCCAGGAATAATTTCAATGCAGCCAATACTGGTGGAGGAGCTTCTGTGTGCCAGGCATGGTGCTAGACACATGGGACAGTGAGATGAGCAAGGGGAAGACCCTCTGCTGAAGGACTCACAGTCCCCGAGGAGGAGCAATAACTACACCCTGTGAGATGTGGCACAATAGAAAGTGACCCAGAAAAAGGAGAAAGCTGGGATCATGGGAGATGGTCTTAAGACTGAAGAATCTTAAAAACAGACAACGGACTATGGGATTCACAGCAGAGGGAGGGACTTATTGATCTGCAAATGGAAAGCCTTTAATGTCCACCTTTCGGGGAGATCCAGCTCTTGTTGTCTGTGGAATCCTATCTGGGAAAGTCTCAAATCTTCCCAGTGAGCTTTAGGACTGATTTAATCATAACTCAAAACAGCAACAGAGAACAAGTATTTTTTAATTTATAAAATTTCTCTCTAGACATTGATGTGTGAGAGTGTGAAAAAATCAGACAGATTTTCAGCTTATAAAAGGAACAGCCCTTTGTACGTGTGATTTCAATCACATCATTTGGCATGCGTACCTGAGATACCAGATGGACCTTACGGAGAGAGCAAACCTGGTGGCTACACGCTTTCCTTCCTTCCCAGCACCAGCTTCCAGATAAATATTGATACATTCTAAAAAAGACCATTTATCCGACAACAAGATCCCCTTTCTCTTGCCCTTGGCTGGAGGACCCTTGAGCGAACTCATTAATTCTCTTTAGCTATTAGAAGGAGCCCAATTCTGTAGGGATTTCAAGTTCAGCTTTCTAACCATGTGTGCGCCGCAGGGCCTTCCTTTCAGTGCAGCGGAGCTGGACTGTTTTCCAGGGGTGCAAACCGGGGGGCGGAGGGAACAGGGAGGAATTGTAACGGAAAAGGCCCCAAACCATGAAGTTGTTCTGGGCCGAGGCCAGCCCCTGAGTCAGGCTCCCTGGCTTGGTGTTCTTTATGGTCACTTCAAATTCTAAAATTTTACAACTAGGGGTCTACCCTTGTATTGCTCTTGTGCCACTTACTCACCGAAGGTGCTTCCTCCAGCCTGCGGTGCAGGCTTTGGGAATGTGGTGGTGGGAAGAGAAGACATTAAGTTTCATGTAAACATGGAAAATGGATTTTTACTACTCTTGTTTGACATGATATATTTGGCGAGTGAGCACAGAATTGAAAATATTCAAGAGAGGGAGCCAAACCACAGTGACTTTGAAATTTCAATTTAAGCAAGTCTTTTAAGCATCATGTTAGAGTTAACCTGTCCCCACCCCCATCTTATTTCAGGGTTTGGGATTCTTGTTTCACATACGCAGTTTTGTATCATGAAATAATTAAGAATGAAGAACTATTTTCCAGACTTCATACACCTCATGATGTATTCGTGGCTCATTTAAATGTCATGATAAAAGACGTTCTCTGGTGTGTTTGGTTTCGTAAATGTCAAGTGATATTACAATAAATACCAAGGAGCAGCCAATTTTTGAAGTAACATAACTTTTTCATCAAATATATTTTCTCTGATAATAACCTGTTTAATCAACTGTGCTCTGTCTTTGCTATCTTCTAAGTAATTAATCTCAGGTAAGTAATTTAACTTCTCCGAACCTCAGTTCCCTTGTTTATTAAATATGGTTCTTATGACAATAACATGAAAGTATATACATAAAGCCCATAGCACTGTACAGAAAATGTATTAGAAACTCAATAAATGTTACTTTTTTCTCTCTCAAAAAAAGAAAAAATACTTGGAATGATTATTATGTGACTCCCCCCAGCTTACCTTTAACTAAATAGTTCCTTTTAAATATTCTTCCAGATCTCCATAATTCTTACTATTCTGTCCTATCCTGAACCACCTTTTCCTACTCACCATTAAATTGTGAAAAAAAAGTTAAGACAGAGTTTTCCATTTTTATGATGACTCAGCTCTTGGTAGCCAAAATTGAAATAAAATAAATTGCACAGGTGGCCACATTTGAAGGGAATTAATTAGTTCTGGTGAAAGTCGCAGCATTTAGGAGTACTGAGCAGACCATCTTTCTTCTAAACAGCAAGAATAAAATGTATCTTTTGAAATCTAGTCAGGTCATTTAGGCCATTTTTATCCCTCCCCCTAAACTGGGGTCACTGAGGGCCTAGAAAAGTGTTACAAGACAAGCCCAGAAAAAGATGATCTTCTGAGACTGTGGCTCACGATGGCAAGGGACATGAGAATGTGTGTGTGCACACATGTCTGTTCACACACGTGTGTACATACCTGTGTTTTCCAGAGTAGAGACCAAAGCTACAGCCAGCCCTTTTACCAGTCCAAACACCCGTGACCTCAAGGATGTCCCAGCCAGTCACCAGCTCTGTGGAGTCTGTCCACAGACACCTCGACGTTATCACCGTGTTTGTTAGGATGTTGTAAAGCAAGAGTAAAAATACTACGAAGCCCAACACGTGGGTGAGTAACAGTGTGTTTCTGGTCCTTGTATTGATTTTCTGCACGTCACCTTTGCTCATTTCTAGCCTTCCATGGTTTCTATGTCTTTGGCAGATTTGAGATGGCTTGTATTTTAGGGAGCTGTTTGTGAAGTTAACATTTATTCTCAGCACCAACCCTTCCTAAGGGAAATTAATGTTGTGTCAGTTATGGCCATATCCCTAATTGAAAAAAGATAGTGTGTGTCAAGGAATAAAAGCAGTTACTAATATTAGCATTGATTGACATGTTCCAGGTATTGTTTCCAGCTCTTTACGTGTCTTATATAACCAAGTCTTCCGCAGTCCCTAATTAACAGTACCCCCTTTTCAGAGGTAAGAGAATGAAGGGAAGGGAATGTAAATAATTTTCTCTCAGTGATATAGCGATCAAGTAAGTGGTAGTGTTGTAATTTATACCCAGGTCATCTGACTTCACAGCCTAATGTTTTTTTCTTTGGCAACATCAAATATTCTGCATATTTTTCACTGCAGGGGTCTAGGAATTATTGTGCTAAAACCCAAGGGGTCCGATTCTCCCAGGAAAAAGTTCCCAGCGACCTCTATGATTTAGTCCCAACATAGCTTTCCAGACTAATCTTTTCATAAGTCTTTCATGAACTGGATGCTTTATCCCAAGTGGGTTACTGACTTTTTCTCAAATTCATCCTGGGCCTTTTCATAGTCATTCATTTTCTAACACATTTTTGCTCTCTTTTCTGTGCTTTGGCTTTTTACTCGATCAGTACAACTTCTACCCTTATCTCCAAACCCACTTTAAGTACAAATGCTTCTATGAATTCTTCCGGGCCTTTCTTTCCAAATGAAATCAATTTCTCTTATTTCACTTTGCTTGGACCTCTCTTGAATCGATGGTTTATCTGCTTTATGGGGTTATAAATTCTTTCAAGCCAGTGCTGTGCCTTCGACATAATGGGTACCTAATGACTGCTGAATTGATGCTGGAGACCCCAGCTGGTGTCTTGGCAAATGAGTCACACAGGTCGGGAAAGAGCAGCAAGATACCTGCCCTCCTTTTTCAATGCTCAGAAAACAAAGCCAAATCCTAGTATTGATGGGCCAGGTGCAGAGCCTTGCTGTAGTTCAGGTGCACCTCTTAGTCCAGGCAGCAGGCACCAGGCACATGGTCTATTTTCTCTAATCTGGCCAACACCCCTTGGGGTTCTTATTTCACCAAGAAATAGTGTCGTCTCCCTAGATACTGTCATTTTCGCTGCACCCAAAGACAAGCTCACAGTATCTTTTCTGCCTTTAAAAGTGTTTTCTACTCATTATATGGAGAATACAGGGATACAAGAAAAAAATGTGAAGAAATTAAAAAGCCTAAGTAGTCTGTTGCAACTTTTAAAAAATGTGTCTTTATTGAATTCAGAGAGAGGAAGGGAGAGGGAGAGAGAGAGATAGAAACATCAATGATGAGAGAGTCACTGATCGGCTGCCTCCTGCCCACAACCCGGGCATGTGCCCTGACCGGGAACCCAACCCTGACCTCCTAGATCCTAGGTCGATGCTCAACCGCTGAGCCACACCAGCTGGACATGTTGTTGCAACTTTTTTAGTGTGGGCCCCGACAGGTTGTTTCTTTCTTTTGCTAAGATTAGAGACTCAAAGTTATCTTAGACTTTTCTCAAGCTGTGCGCTTAGGGGGATGTATCTTGAGAGAAATAATCATGGCAGAAAGTAGAAGTCCATCCGGATGCCCGTCAGCATCCAGGGAGGGGGGTAGCTGGCACAGCGATTAGGAGCGTCATTAGGGCGAGCAGGCCTGTGTTTGAGTTTCCACCCTGCTGCCAAGGCAGATGTACGCGACAAGAAAATGTATATAATGACTCTAAGAGTCAAATTCCTTCTTTGTTCAAAGAACGTAACATTGTGCTTGCATCGCAGGGCCATTGGAAGTTGAAATGATTCGTGTAGGCAGAGGGCTGTGGATAGGCATCGCTCCCCTGCACCGTTTTCTAGTTTTCTGTACCCGATCATGGGGCTGGGGTGGGGGCGTTGCCCTGTCCCATGCCCTTGAAGCTAAGAGTTGTCATGTGACACAATCAGCAGAATGTGAGCGCTAACACTGCGTGCCCCGTCTAGGTAGAAATATTTAATCGCCGGGGCTGGTGTTTTCCACCTGCCCTTTCCTGGGCAGAAGCATGCGTTGGTACAATGGTGCCAGGATGGTAAAGAAGCCTGGAGAAGCCCAGGGAGGACTGAGTGTGAGCAGGAAATAAAGCTTTGCTGTCTTTAGCTTCTGGAAGTGTGGTGTATTTGTTATCACAGAATAGTCTGCTGCGATGATTACGGTGCTTAATGGAGGCTAAAAAAGAGTAAACATTCAAAAATTGGTAGTTTTAAGAGTGAGTCATTTGCATTCTCTGGACGTGCCTCTGTCAATGGGCCCCAAATGCAGTCCCACACGGGAATGTCCCCTCACACGCAGCGCTGGCGGACTCCCCTGAAACGCTCCTCGACCAGCCCATCAGCATTCTGTAGCATATTCTCACGTTTGCCGTTTTCCCCCAGAGAGGTTCCATGTTTGTATGTTCACCTATTAGGATAAGAAAATCTTTTTTTCACCCTAATCCCGTTGATAAATGTTTTGTTGGGTTTTTTATTTTATTTTGGATCTTTGCTAATATGATGGATAGATAAATTGTATCTCCTAACTTATATTACTGTGATTATTAAGTTGAACATTTTTTTATGTAGATTCCATGTATCTCTTTTACTCTACTAGAATTCTCTCCTTAGCCTTCAGATATTCTTCTGAGATCCTCGGTGGATTGTTCTTGATAATTTTTATGAGTTCTTTATATATTAGAAACACATACCCATCATACCACAGTTGCAATTTCACACCCACATTTTATTTCTCTTAAAATTGTATTTCTGAAGTTTCTGCTATTGGATTTGAGTCTTGGATCAATCAAAAACAGTTGAAATTTCTCAAGAGGCTATTGCTGAAACCACTGAACGGATACAGAATAGTTTAGGGATTACCAACCAGGTATTCAGCTTGTACTGATGACTGACTGGCATGTTTACCATTCTGATACAGTTTCCTAAGTTCCTGGTCTTTCAATTGGTGACATTTTGCCATATAAAGGGAAGCTTACATATGACTCAGTGGCTTTATCTTTTGGAGTGATAACATAGCAACAGCATTTGTTAGTCTGCAGGAACCAGAAGCAGATTGAATTCTTGGCAAGATGCAAGAAAAGAGCTTTCACAAACTCAGCTGGCTCTGGTGCTCCTTAAGTTGTAAATGTTACTGGAGGCAGACCCTGTGAGTGAGGCTTCCCACTCTGTGAACAACATGTCACCCAACCACAGGTTTGACAGAGAGAGCAGAACAGGCCAAGGTGAAGATCCTGGGAAAGGGCATTAAACACTGCCAAACTGCTTGCTTTTTGAAATGGAACACTTACATGCAAGCAGTAAAAAAAGAAACAAACATACGTGTCATCGCTCTATTCTTATTACTGAAGGTGAGTAAATTTAACAACAAGGCTACCCACAGAGCTGAGGGTCTTTCTCATTGCATACCTCAAGGTTAGCAGAGCTGAAAAAGGTGATTTGGATTTGAGATCAGGGTCAGGTCAGCTCTGAATAATATTGAAAGATGAACTTCAGTTGGAATTTCAGAGGATAAGAAAGACCAACTGGAATTAAAGCACATGGATTTTGAAGCAGTTGTGTGTAATGATGTATATTGCTGGTGGGAATGTGAAATTGTGCAGCCACTGAAGAAAAGAATTACAAAGAGGTATTCCAATGAATACTTGCACATGATTGCTCACAGAAGCACTAGTCACAATAGCTAAAGGCTGGAAACCACAGAAATGTCCACCAGTGGATGAATGGATAAAATATATGGTATAGCCATATAATAGAATACTATCCAGTCATAAAAATGAAGTACTAATACATACTACAACCTGAGTGAATCTTGAAAACATGCTAAGTGAAAGAAGCCAGACACGAAAGGTCAGATATTGTATGCTTTCATTTATATGAAATATCCAGAATAGGTTAATCCCAAGAGACAGACGCAGATTAGGGGTTGTCAGGGTGAAGACGAGGCTGAGAAGTAGCTGCTTAATGGGTACAGGATCATCTTTGGGGATGACAAAAATATTTTGAAACTAGTCAGAGGTGATGGTTGTCACAACATTGAGAATATACTAAATGCCATCAAATTGTACACTTTAGAGTTAATTTTATGTTATCTGAATTTTACCTTGATGACGGGGGAGAAGGCAGTGTGAAGATGAAGGCAGAGGTTGGAGTGATGCGATTATAAATCAGAATTATAGCCCTAGCCCATTTGGCTCAGTGGTTAGAGCGTCGGCCTGCGGATTGAAGGGTCTCAGGTTCGATTCTGGTCAAGGGCACATACCTTGGTTGCAGGCTCGATCCCCGCCCCAGCTGGGGCATGTGCGGGAGGCAACCAATCGATGTGTCTCTCACATAGATGTTTCTCTCTCTCTCTCTCTCTCTTCCTTCCACTCTCTCAAAAAAGTAATAGAAAAAAGATCCTCCGGTGAGGGTTAAAGGAAAAAAAAAAAAGAATTCTAATGGTTATAAGAAGCCACCAGGAGCCGGAAGAGAAACGTGAAATGGATTCTCTTCCCAGAGCCTCCAGAGAGAGTGTGGCTCTCTTGCCACCTCGATTTAGGATTTCCGGCCTCCAGAACTGTGAGTGAGTAAAATCTGTGGTGTTTTCTGCCACCCAGTTTGTGATAATGTTTTGCAGTAGCCAGGGGAAGCTACTACAGCATGGCACTTTGGTCTTAGAAGATGGACACGGAAATGTTTGCTTTCAACCCAAGGCCAATGGGCATGTCCAGGTGACTTCTTCAAAGTCAGAGTCCTGACCCCTTTCATTTATCTTCTGAGGCTGATATGATGAGCCATAGTAACATCTAATCATAATTTTACTACCTCCTTTGAAGGAAGTTCCCTTGCTTTTCTCTAAGAGCAGCATAAAAATAGCAAGCCAGTGGTTGTGGGAGACAACCAAGAGATGTGTCCCCAAAGGTGGGGGATCTGCATTGCTTATTGTATCCCTCCCCATGCCTGGCATCGTTTCCAACTCTTGGTCGTAACAATGATAACTATAGCTAACCTTCACTGAATTCTTAGTTTTTCAGGATTTATTCTAAGTGCTTTACCTATATTGACTAATTTGGTCTCAGAGCAATCCTACGTAAGGAGTACTTATATGATCCCTGTTTTACGATGAGAAAACAGAGGTACTGGCGCTTAATAAATATTTGTTTTCTCTTCCTGATGCAAACTGTCTCAGTGATTGAATTTCTAAGAATCCGTAGCTACTAGGTTTTCTATTGTTTTTTACTCTTTCCTTTTATAGACAAAGTCCCTCCACGTAATTGTTTGTTTTTATCCATTTTATTGAGGTAAATTTTACACACAATGAAATGATCCAAATTTACTCGTACAGTTTAATGAGGTTTGAGAAATGTGTTGGGTTATTCCAGCACACTAAAAATGAAAAATATTTTCATTACCCTTAATTTTTCCCTCATGCCTTTTTGCAGTCAACTCGCTTCTAAAAATCCAAGCCAGACAACCAACTGAACTGTTTTCTGTATTTAAGGATTCGTTTCATATACATACAATCGCGTAGTGTTGTTGTACCTGGCTCCATAATTTTGAGATTCATCTATATTGTATATTAATAGAGTTTTCCTTTTCATTGCTGAATAATAGCTTTTTGTATGACTATCCCACTTCCTGATGCACCTGAGTGTTGTTTCCGGTCTGTGGCTATTATGAATAAAGCTACTGTGAACATTTGTGTACAAAACTTTGTGTGGACACGTGTTTGCATGTCTCTTGGGGTGGAATTTCTGGGTCATATAACAAGTGGACGTTTAACTGTAGGAGAAACTGCCAAGTTGTTTCCCAATGTAGTTGTACCATTTCACACTTCCACTGACAATATATGAGCGTGCAAGTTGCTCCACATCCTTGCCCGCACATGGTATTGTCAGTCTTTCTAAATTTTAGTCGTTCTAGTGGTATGTCATTGTGTTTTCATTTGCATTCCTTGATGGATAACAATGTTGAACATTTTTTCTCGTGTTTATTGGCCATTTGAATATCTTTTGTGAAGTGTCCTTTCCAACTTTTGGCAACTTTTTATTGGCTTGTTTGTCTAATTACTGAGATGTAAACTTTTATAACATATTTAAAAAATGCTTTCTGTTAGGTATTGCAATATATGTTGCAAATATCTTCTCTCAGTCTCCAGGTTGCCTTTTCATTTTCCAGTGTCTTTTAAAGAGAAGGTCTTAATTTTGATGATGTTCCAAATTATCCACCTTTTTCTCCTATGGTGAGTACTTTTTGTAATAAAAAAAATCTTGCCTACTGAGAGGTCACAAGATTTTCTTCCAGAAATAATATAATTGTAATTTTTAAATTTATATTTAATCAATTTCAAGTTCATTTTTGTGGTTTGAGATAAGGAATGTGGTTCATTATTTTATATTGCTGTTCAGTTGTTCTAGCACAACTTGTTGAAAGGAGTGTTCTTTTTCCATTGAATTTCCTCATAAACTTTCTCCAAAATCAATATTCTTTCCCATTGATATGTACTGCTATGCTTACGCCCTTAGAACAGCCTTTTAGCTACAATAGCTTTATAATGAATCTAAAATTAGAAAGTATAAGTTCTTCTACTTGGTTTTACTTTTTCAAAAATGGTTTTGGCTTTTCTATGATAGATCCTGATTTCCTGCTTCTTTACATGCCTAGTAATTTTGTATTCGACAACGGGTGTTGTGATCGTTACCTTGCTGAGTACCTGGAATTTACTTTCTTCCTAGAAAGAGCGTCATATGTTGTTCTGGGAATCAGTGACTTTGCTTCTAGGTCACCTTGATCCTTTCAAGGTTTGTTTTCAAGCGTTGTTAGAGCTTGTCTGGAGAAGTTAGCTCTTTGTCTAGTGTAACTCCGTTCATGTGTGCCTATTACCGGAGTCTCTTAAATGCCTTGAGGGTTCAGTGAGGTCTCCCCACTCTTGTTGGATAAACTCCAGTTTTTCTCAGCCCTGTGCAAACCAGATTAGTTGTTTGGTTTCCAGCCAGGGTTCACCCCATTTGTTTGCTCTTCTTTGGGAACTACATTGCTGTGATGCTCTTTGCTAGTGTCTGAATATTGTTTTTTCATAAGTTTTGTCCAGTTTTCTAGTTATTGATGGTGGAATAGCTAATCCAGTACCAGTTTTTTCATCATGGTCAGAAGCAAAAGTACTCAGTATAATTGTTGAGTGAAGTAACTCAAATCCCCATTTCATGATCTAGGGTGAGCTTAACACTTTCCCCAAGTTCCCAAAGTTTTTTTGGGAGTCTACTTATTTTCTTGACCCCTTCTCCACTTACTTTCACTCAAGAGGAATGCTGTGATCCCTCTTAATGTCATGTATTTTTTTTCATTTCCCAAAAATCACCAAGACAAGATCCTGTGTGGTAGTATATTACTGAGTGTTGGTTACTAGCAACATTACACTACAATAGAGGACAAGTGAATACTTAAAATAGAATATTTGACATCAACAGTATTGAAGATACTTCACCATCCAAGGCAGGGCATTTCTTACTGTTTACCTGTCCTATAGAGGCCCCCGTCTGAGCCATTCTTTGAGATTTACTGCCCTTTTCTAATCCCCTTTCCAATATTTTTTTCTTTATCTCATTCCATAATTCCTAACCCCTCTCTCTCAAGCTACCAACCCCAAACTAAGAATTCTTATAACTTGATTAAGCTGAGATTTAGCTCCCTCCTCCCTTCTCTTTCTAGAAGAGTAGTTTTTAATTCTGGCTGTTTGTTATAATCACCAAAGAGGAACTTTTATAAATTCCGCTTCATGGGCCTCATCCAAACCTAACAAGATCAGAATTCCCCGGTGAACACTGGGCAGCTCTGTTTCTGTTTCTAAAGATTCTCTGGTGACTCTGAAGCACAGCCAGTGGAGAACCACTGTTGGAGATTCTGTCCATGGGGCCTGTTTTCTCAACTGAAAAGACCCTTTTAGGTGATTTCATAAAATAAAATAAAAAAATCACCATGTACCTCATCTTTTCACCCCCAAGAGCACAAAAAATCAGCAGAAAGTTTGAAAAAAAATTTTTAATTTACCTTCTCCCAGATCATATATCTAAGCTGGGTGTCTTCTTCTAATGTTTTCGAAATGAGAGAAAGGGAATAAAAAAAAAAATTTTATTTCTTCCTACAGAGCAAAGTCATGTTATTTTCTTATTCCCATAATCCTGCCCTTTAATGGTTGATGCCTTGTAAAATTGAAACAATTAGGTGTTAGTACCTCGAATTCTGCTAGTGGTTGGTCACTCCTTGTCTATAAAAGCAGTTGATGTCATTATCCCCAGGTAAAATTCTCTAAAGTTGACTAATCCTTGATTTTACCCACAACCAAAAAGGGAATATCCCTGTCTGTTTAGACACATTCTTGGCCTGAGGATATTCTAGAGGGTGGGGTATGAAATTCTTGAGCTGCAGATTCTTAACCTTGACCCTTAACTCTCTTTATCTAGACTTTGGATTTTATTTCTAAGAAAGTGTGAGTCTCCAGGTATCTGTCTTGTCAAATTTTTATACTATTTCAAAGGTTCCTGGAAGAAGTGTCAGTGTTGGCAGCCGTCGATAGAACATTCTTAAAGATTTATACCAAGGAATGCCCATTTCCTTTGCTGTACTTCACCTGTGAAGAGAGCAAGCCCGTTTAGACCCTGGAATTGAACTGTACATCAACTAGTTATTTGTTGGAGTTTAAGGGGGAAGTTGTTAATTGTGGTGAATATCCTTCTTAAATAATTTGGAAATCTTACTCTGTCTCCTGATGGTAATGCTTAAAAATTCTTAAAATTCTCAAGAAAGCTCAGCTTCAAAGAATCTACCTTTGTTCTTGGTCTCTCGTGTGGGTATTGGCAGAGTCACTGAATCTTGTGGCTCCCAGATAATGTTATTTCCACTAAAAAATTGTGATATGCATTTAACAGATCTTTTCTAAAAGCCTAAATGGGGCACAGTAGTTTTTAGACTTTGGAAGCTGACCCAACAGTGGTCTTTTTTCACAAAAGGCCCACACATGCACACAAGCATGTGTATGCTTCCTTACAGTATTTTGCACTTATTTTCAGGTAGTTCTGGAGCCCTGAGACACGCGCTCATGGATCCCTCATTCCCAGCTTCTCATCTAGATGTGATTTCAGGGCAAGGAGAGTGTATCAGATAGTTCAGCATTGATTTTTCTGAGAATAATAGTGAAAAGGGCTACTTAACCAACATTCTTACCTTAAAATCCAAGAAAATTTTCTCCCTAAGAAGGCAAAAGCGTTCTTGTTTGCTAATTTCTTAAAAATTAGCTAGCCTAGAAAAATCAGCCAGTCAAATGCTGTCGAGACAATTCCTGGGTTAGGCTGTGCAGAGCATTGCAGAAATTCCTTTCCACACCTTTGTTGTCTCTTTCGGGCTTGCGCATTTTTTTCCTGTATTTTTTTAAAAATGAAAAGGCATTCTAGTTTGCGTTCTTAAATATATTCTATTTTCATTGGAAAAGTTTCCTCCAAGAACAGGAGCTGATGAGAAACCTGAAAGATAAGGGCAGGAATAACTGTGCCCTCGGCAGGTGGGTGGGGGTGAACCCGAGCATTTGTCAGGTCTTTCATGCAACATGCTAGACGCTGTCGCTGTGCCAAGAAAGGCCGTCCATCCTCCCCGGGAAAGGTGCATGCGACACAGGCAAAGAGCATGGAACAGCTAACGGGGGGACCGTCGTAGCACTTTCTTGATGTCCTTTGTTCCCCGCAAATGGCAGCCGTGAGCTGACTCCTAGGCGTTTATGGGATCCTTACTTTGCGCACCGTTGTCCTGTGTGCCGAAGATGATCTTCCCTCTTCTGAAGGAATTTGGGGAGCGGGAATGACTGCCCTTTTCGGTTCGCTCTTTGGTTTCCACGAATGTACCGACTTAGCCTCGCAGCGTGCGTGGGGTGCTGCGGGTGGGGCCAGCGCGTCTTTCCCGCGGGACCGCCTGTGCTGGCGGCCAGGCCCGGCTCCTGCACACCCGCGATGCCCCCCACGGCCGCGAAGGAGGGTGTCCTGAGTGTGTATGAGCCGGCGGACGGACCGCAGGACAGCGGCCGTAACGACAGCCACAGGGCCTGCGCGTGTCCTGAAAGGGGGAGCTCTGCTCTGGGGCTTCGGGACGCTCTCACCAGCTTCCAGCCCCGTCCCCCAGTCCTCCTGTGAGCAAAGGCACCCTCGGCTCGCAGGGGACGCAGGGGACACGGGGCACCGTGCCCAGGGGTGCGCAGCCCACCCGCAGGGGCATGGAGGCGTCTGAGCTAATTAACCGAGCGCTACCCTCGAGTGGTTGCTGTTGTTCGTGAGGCTTTGCGCTGACCTGCGTGGCCAGGCCTCCTTCATCTCCCTCCCACAGGTGAGGACGTGGAAACCCCGGTTGGATGGGTCACTCGTGCAGGATCACAGGGCAGCGAGAGCCTGAGCTGACAGGCAAGTGCAGATGTGCCCTGGCAGCCACGAGGGCAGAGGCAGGAGCCGCTGACGTTTCCAGAACGACCCTAAGGATATGTTCTCCTCATGAGGCACCTGGGCTGGAACTCCTCCTGCCCCACACGCACGGGAACTGGGGCTTTTTCTTTTAAACGCAGGTCCCTTCTTGCTGGGAAATGCTCGTTTCTATTGAGAGTGTGCGCGCGTGTGTACGCGTGTGCGGATGTGCGTGTGTGTGTGTTTGGAGGGTGGTGGTGGAGAGAATTCTTAAAGGGAACTTAGTCGCACCTCTTTTAAAACACTCGCTCTGAACAAAAAAGCACGCGCAGACATCTGGTGACGCGTGGCGTGCTGACCAGTGATGAGCATTCAGCTTTTAGGGGTAGAGATTCCTGGTTTGCAGCATTTGCCAATTTCTGTGGTATAAATACCCCCACTGTGGCTAATTTCATGCTGGCACCATGTTGCTGAATGTGTAGCTGGCCGGAGATGCCTCCGATCAGCTTTCAGTAAACTGGCTCGGTAACCAGGGTTAAATATACACGTGTGTCTATAGATATATATGTATGTATATATGTACATATATCTGTGTGTATAGGAATGTAAACATATATACATTTCAGTCTAGAGTTGGAACTAACAGAATTCTTCACCCCCTCTTTTAGGGGCTTCTCCACTTCCTCCTGAAGACGTCACCTGGGTACACACATGGGTTAAGTGCCTTCAAAAGGGCAGAGAGACACCATGGTCTCCAGTGCAGGGACCTTCCTCTAGCTCACCCCGGGCCTCCATGGAGAGGTCCCAGGTTCCTGGTCCCTGGTGTCCTGTGTCGTCCTCAAAGTGCCACTGGTTCCCTATGTGTTGGATGTTATGCGGGTAGCCAGGTGTTCTGCTGTCGTCTCCAGTTATCAGGTCCTTGCTCTCTGCAGCTCTCTTTTCCTGCCTCTTTGGTCCATCAGCCCTCGGGGGGGCTTTCTCTGCCCAGCGCTGCTGTGATATGTGGGGCGCCCCCAGGTCTTGCCTTAGCCGTTGCAGCTCTGGGTCAAGTCAGTGTTGTATTTTTCTATATTTTAGGTTGTTCTGAAAGACTTTTGCAATCTCCCAAGTTCGGGGAAGTGGAGTACAAACCATCCACCAACCAAAACCACCTTGGGAATTATATTCTGGCTTTGGAGTTCCAGCCTCAGAGACAGCGGGAGAAGAAAGTGAGGCTCACGGCACCGGATGCCATGTCCACAGCTCCTCTCCCATCAAAGGGCTAGATGGCTCCCTTGTGTTCTGTTCCGAGTTCTTCCCAGCTCTGTGATCTGTTCTAGTGTCAGTTTGCCAATGTCTGGCTTGTTGCAATTATAAAATCCTTTGATCACTCGACAAAACCTTTTCTTTTGCAATGTAAGAGCACTTGCTTTCAGACTACTGGCTGACTATAGGCTTAAACAATCTTGTTTTGAAACCAAAGCCTAGGAAATAACTTCCTTATTTTCAGGGGCGCCACTGCTACCTTCCCCCAAATGGACAAATGCCAAAGCTTTAGTGGGTGTGACACAGCAGGACAACAGATTTTCCTGAGGTTGTAGAACCTATTGATGCAATATCACTAAAGAAATTATGGCCTCTAAGAAAGAATGAAATTTTAGCATCAATGGGCCCGGAGAGTATTATGCTAAGTGAAGTCAGTCAGTCACAGAAAAACAAATACCATATGATTTCACTCATATGTGGAATCTAAAGAACAAAATAAACGAACAAACAAAATAGAAAAAGACTCATAGATACAGAGAACAGACTGACGGTTGACAGAGGGTATGGAGGTTGGGGAACTGGGTGAAAAAGGTGGAGAGACTGAGAAGTGCAGATTGGTAGTTACTAAATAGTCCGGGGGAAGTAAAATATGGCACAGGGAATATAGTCAAAAATATTATTATAACTATGTATGGTGCCAGGAGGGAATACTGGGGGGAACATACTATAAAGTATGTGATTGTCTAATCACTATGCTGTCCACCTGAAACTAATACAAAATAATATTGAATCTAAACTGTAATTGAAAAATAAAGGAGAATTGGAGACAGAGAGAGAGAGAGAGATTATGGCCTCTAAACTAATCATGATGAGAGCAAGTCATTACTTGCTTTTGAGAAAGCAGGGGAAGAGCTAAAGGTGAAGAAGTTATTTAGATATTATTTAATTATACATGATGTATTGGATCCCCAGAGCTGACAATAAGGACAATACTTATGACAAGTTCAAAGTGGGTGGGCGGCAGGTATAGGCTGGCTGGGTTCCCAAGAGAAGAGCCTGCGGCTCCAATGCATTCAACACAGTGTTGTATAATTAAAGTATTAATAATACACCTGGTGCCACACATCTCTGTCCAGCCAGCCCCTCAGCTCTCAGCCCCTCCAGACTCTGTGTTTGCCTCTGTTCCCTCTGATGGGCTATGAGAGCCTGGAAGGGGGTGGTCATGTCTTCATCTTTATAACTGAACATCTGAGAACAGTGTTGGACACATCAGCATTTGTCAAATGAACGTCCCATGCAACAGGAGAATGCTGGGATAATCCTGAATGATGTCTCACAAATTGTAAGAATTGAGAACAGAACCATCGATTTGTAATAAAGCAAGAGACAGTAACAGTTCCAGGGTCAGCTCAATGTAAAAAGGGAAACCCCCCCCTTTTTTTTTTTTACCTATTCTGTGCGGCTCCCTCCAGGTGCCTTTCACTCACAAACTGCCCCCACCCCCCACCCCGGGGACTCATTCTTTATTCTCCTAGGGTCCACTACAGTGGACATGAGACAGAGCAAATGCTTGCTGTCTTCTTGTAGAGTAGATCAGGAAATGTCCTGCACTAGATCAGAGCCAGCAGAGGAGATCTCTGGGTCTCAGGACCGTCTTCCAGCGCTTTGAAGACGTGTACCTAAGACTGAGCTGAGGGAGCTGATCCTACCTTGCATATATTTTCTGCATAATCAACCAATTGGTGAAAATATTTTTGCAGAAGGTTAAACCAAACGCTCCCTCCAAATGCATGAAATTTGAAGTATAATTTTATTTATATTTGTGTGTGTGTTTAAGCAGTTTTTTACAACTTGGACTAACTTCAGGAGAAAATTTTCCTCATTTGGAAAGCCTTGGGCGGGGTTGAGAGAGCCCGTCTTTCTCCCCAGCTGCCAGTAGGCGGAGCTCGTGCTTCATGCACAGCTCGGAGTCCACCTGCCTGCTGGAGGGGAGGGGAGGGGAGGGGAGGGGGGGAGGGAAGGGGAAGGGAGGGAGGCAGGGGGAGGGGAGGGGGGAGGGGGGCAGAGGGAAAGTGCTGAGGAGCATCCCAGGAGGGAGATGAGATGCAGGTCTGGTGTGGGAGGGAATTTTTAAAAAACACCTACTTTTCTCAAATGTCACCGCTTTGGCGAACTTTTGAAAGATAGAAAATGTGTGCCATCTAGAATGAACCCATAACTAGCCAACGTCTGCTCCTTTCTACTCTCTTTTCCGCACAGGAAGAGCTTCTTCCGCCAAAGTGTGGTTTTTATTGAAGTTACACGTTTTTCTGAGCTGTGTGTTGGAAGTTTTTTGTGTGTGTGACATTTACTAAGTTCTAAGTGCTGGCCTGGTAACTTGAACCAAATGTGCTTATGAAAACAGGAGGCTGGCAAGGAAGTAGCCTTGGAGTTGGCTCCCATGAGGGCCTTTCTGCACTATCAATATGTTTGTGAAAAGGCTTCAGGAGAGGGGCAGGCAGGACCCCTGCCGTGGGAGCCAGAGCTGTTATAATTCAGGTTACCTGAGGAGCAGGCGTGTGTACACAAGTGTTTGTGTCTGTGTGTGTCTGTGTGTTTTCTGAATCGGTAATCGAGGCCACCTAAAAATCCGTATTAGAAACTGCCAACCAGTCCGCCTCTCCACCCCCAAAAGAAAAATAAAATTCATCACTAGCTTGAAGAACTTTCTCAAGAGAAAAAAATATTGTTGTTTGCTTTTTCATTGATTTAGGAGACAATGCCTAAAAAACAAAGAATAACAGCATTCTTAAAAATGGTTTGTGGAACTGCTTATTTTTCAATAGAGCAAGTTTCCGATGCCATGTGTTAAAGTATCTATGCTTAAGTATTTACTAAAATTCACGATGAAGTAGGTCAATTGGAGCATTTTCTTTTCCTGATGTCTGAACCTTCCTTTGAAAGCAGGGTTTGTTGACTTAATACATCTTTCGGTAAAAAAAAGAAGACAGGGACCCTCCCTACTTTCGCCTACTGCTTCCAGCCTGGTTCAACCGAGTGAACAGTTGGAGGGTGGCGCCATCTAATGGCCGCCAGGAGCACTATGTGCGGCGCCTGGGGCTTTGCAAGTACTTAGCAAAATGAGGCGAATTTGTGACCCTCCCAGGTCCCACCGCGAGGCCGCCCCCTGGCAGACTTGGGCATCTCTCACCACTGGAGACCAGCCTTTCACTTGGGAGGATTAGTTTGTTTTTCCCACCTTTATAAATTTGAACTTGTGCTATGAAGGGGACTCATTAGACTTTTCAAAGCCACTTTCCACTTGGTGTGAGTTTAAAATCTAGTCCTGACAGTAGTTTCTAATAAAAGGAGGAGTTTCCTGGGAATCAACATATTTTTTGTTGTTGATAATCCTCACTCCAGGATATTTTTTCCATGGATTTTTTTAGAAAGAGTGGAAGGGAGGGAGGGAGGGAGGGAGGGAGGGAGGGAGGGAGGGAGGGAGGGAGGGAGGGGCATCTATTGGTCTGTTGATTGCCAGAATCTAACACCTGGCTGATGATGCTCCAACCACTGAGCCACACCAGTCAGGGCAAGAATCAACATATTTGAATTGAGGTAGAGGCCTGAAAGCCGACCAAGAAAAGAGAAAAACCTTCTCAGGTACTGTAGGAGGAGCTGTTGCTTCACGGTCCACTTTCCTTGGCCTATTTCTGAAATTTTTCTTTTTCTTTTTTTTCAAATCTGAAAACAGAATCACAGGATTTTTCTTTGTTAAACATATTGATAGTGTAGAGTCATTCTTAATAGGATGTATTTTTCAGATCTGTTTATCTAGTCCAATAAATATTTGTCATCATCATCTACAGTAGCTTTCTGTGGCAGCCTACCTTCCTATGAAACCAAGAGATATTTAGAAATCTTTGGAGGAAACATCTTTTCTTTATGGAAAGTGTTGTAACATTTTTCTGATTTCTTTTACTGTATCTCAAGTGAGTGGTCTTGACACCATGAGACTTACTTTTGATAGGAAACAGTATTTTTCTTAATAATTGCAAATTTAAAAAATTGTGACTATGTATAGTGATTGATGTTAACTGGACTTATTGTGGTGATCATTTGGCAATATACACAAATATCGAACTGTTACGTTGTACACCTGAAACTAATATAATGTGATAGGTCAATTATAGACATACCTCATTTTATTGTGCCTCACAGATGTTATAATTACGAATTGAAGGCAAAAGATTATGACTCGCTTTATTGCAGTGGTCTGTAACCAAACCTGCAATATCTCCAAGGTATGCCTGCCTATCAATAAAAAGTAATTGCAAATAAAGTGAGATAAACAAGAGCCTTTATCTCCACTTAAAATATATTCACATATAGAATGCAGATGCACATATGTCATCTTGGAGGGGTGAACGACTTGTCCAGCATTTGGATCACTTGGAATCAGATGAAACCCACTCACGCCTCAGCTCAGCTCCTGCCCAGCTACATAAATCTGGACAAAGTGTAAAACTGTCCTGCACCTCAGCTTGTAAAACTGGAGCAATCTTACCAATCACAGAGGCTTTTGTGGGGATTAAAGGAGATTACATGAACCAAACCCGTAACACTTTATTATACGATGGACATGGAAACACTCCCATTGGTTGCTGATGTTGATCGTTTGGGTTGCTAAGGCAACTTCAATAGAGCCTGGTCCTAGAGGAGCCTCAGATGTTGCTATTCGAGGTGAGAGCCATCACAGAAGACAAATTGCATTTGTAGTTTGGTTAAGTTATGGGCAATAACTTGGCTTCAACTTCACAGGTTTGGCATTTGAACCAATAAATTATCTTCTCCAAAAGGACATGGCTGTCTTCCAAAGGAATTACAGTATCTTCTTAGTTCAGTGCTCTGCAAACTTTCTGCATCACAGCCACAGTAAGAGATGCACAGCGCTCCTTTCTCTCGCTCACTGTGTGTCTGTTAGTGTACTTGATGGTATCCCCTGGGTTTCTGAGGCCCTCATAAGACTTCTTCATTCTTTTATCTCTTTTGAAAGATTAAAAAAAGGTGTACCATCTAGAATAAGCCTGAAACTAGCCTTTCTGCTCTTTTTTTTCCACACAGGAAAAAGCTTCTTCCAAAGTGTGATTTTTACTGGAGTTACACATTTTTTTGAACATGTGCTGGAAGTTTCTCTGTGACATATACCAAAGAAGTTCTCAGTGCTGGCCTCAGACTTTCTGCTTTTCTTTCTTCTTCCTGTTCACATGTGCTAGAGCCTGTCTAATGGACTTTTCACTCCATTTATTTCACTTTTCAGCTCCGAAATTTCTATTCTGTTCTCCTTCGCAACGTCTCTCTCTTCATTGATAGCCTCTGTTTGGTGAGGCATCCTTCCCGTGCTTTGAGAAAAAACAACTTCTTTAGAAGTACTTTCCTTTGGCTATTTGAACGTATTTAAAATAGCAGATTTAAAACTTTGTCAATGTCAAATAATGGATCACTTTGTCAGTACGCTGAGTAATGGCCCCAAGGATACCAGGTTCTGATACCCAAAACCTGGAAATGTTGCCTTATTGGGAAGAAAAGATCACTGTGGTTGTGCCCAAGCGAAGGATCTGGAGATGGGGAGACAGTGCACCTGGACTACCCAGGTGTCCCTCGGTGTAGTCACAGGGATCTGACGGGGGAGGAACGGGGGAGATTTGACAGCATGCAGAGGAGAGGGGGTAGGGAAAATAAGGCAGAGGTTCCTAACGGCTCAGTAGGAGAGTGTCTCCCTTCCAGGTAATCAGAGGTAGAAATTTTACCAAATGTCTACCCAAAGAGCATAACATAGTTCCCCAGATGTATAATCTGTTATGTGTTTTTTCTCCCCACCATCCCGTGACTGCTAAGCCAGTGCCATAAATTTCAGTTTGTTTTTGTTGTTGATTTGGTCATAGCATCATCCCACATAAAGGAATGAAATTCTCTAATGGTTAAGATAAGGCTAGCTGCTGTTACAGAAAAAAAAATCTCCAACTCTTAATTTCTTAACACATGAACGTTTATTTATCACTCAAAACAGTTCAGAGAGGGTGGATCTAGTCACGTGGATTTCTTGGGACGTTCTGCGTCCAACAGTGATCCAGGGTTCTAGGCTTGGTCCATTTTGTGGCTCTGTCAGGCTCAGAGTTCTCTGGGTAATCACAACTTAGTCAAAATATGGCTTAAAAGAGAGTACATAATTAACCAAAAGGGTGTTTTTTTGTGGGGTGTTTTTGTTTGTTTGTTTGTTTTTTGGCTCAGCCAGGAAATTATATTCATCTCTTCTGCCACATTTCATTGATTTCATTGGCCAGAGCTCAGAAAACTGCAAGGGGGAGGGAGGAGGGGGATGGATGCCATCTAATGGTGCACCCAGTTGGAATACTAAATAAGTATTGGTGATCACGGTAGTCTATACCAAGCAAACTATTTCTTTTTCATGAAATGTCTTTTTTTATAACAACGTTACTGAGGTATACTTGGCACGAAGTAAACTGCATATATTTAAGCTGTGCAATTTTATGAGTTTGAGATATGTATATACCTGTGAAACCAGCAGCAAAGTCAAGAAAATGAGCATATCTATCACTTTAATATGTTCCTTGGGCCCCTTTGTAACCCAGTTCTTCCCCATTTCCCGTAACCAAGCAAATACTGATCTGTCAGTATAGATTGGTTTGCATTTTCTAGAGTTGTATATAGAGTATGCTGGTTTTCTGTCTGGCATATTTTTTTTCATTCAGCATAATTATTTTGAGATTCACCGATGATGTTGTGTGAATCAGTGGTTTGTTTCCTTTGATTGCTAGGTAATATTCCATTGCACAGATATTTCACAGTTTGATTATCCATTCATGTTAGTGAATGGGACTTCTCCATTCTTTGCTGTTACAATAAAGCTGCTATGAACATTTGTATGCAACTTTTTGAGTGGACATATGATCTTATCCTCTTGAGTAAACACCCAGAAGTGGAATGGCTGGGTCATAGGGAAGATGTATGTTTAACTTCCAAAGATGTGGCCACATATTTCCCAACCATTCTACATTTGCGTCAACAACGTATGAGAAGGTGGTTATTCTATAGCCTCGTCAATGTTCAGTATCATAAGTCCTTCAAGTATGAGCCATTCTAAGTGGGTGTGGTGTGATATGTGTTGTGGTTTTAATTTATATTTACCAGGACTTTGAAGATGTTGGACCACTATTGTCAGGCTGCCATGCTTTCTAACAAGAAGTCTGCAGTCTTTCCTCCTTCCTTCCTTCCTTCCTCCCTCCCTCCCTCCCTCCCTCCCTCCCTCCCTCCCTCCCTTCCTTCCTTCCTTCCTTCCTTCCTTCCTTCCTTCCTTCCTTCCTTCCCTCCTTTCTATTTCTCTCTCTCTTTTTTCTATTTAAAAAATTGTCTCTATTCTCTCTGTTTTTAAGGTTTTCTCTTAATGATTTTAATGATGTTTTATGTTACGCCTTGGAGTAGTTTTATTGTGCTCAGGGTTCATTGGGATTCTTGTATATATGGGTTTATAGGTTTTATCAAATGTAGAAAAATTTGGCCATATTTCTTCAAATTTTTTCCAATACCCCCACGCAGGGGTTCCAATTACATATGCATTTGGCAGTTTGAACTTGTTTCACAGCTCATGCTGGTTTTTGGTTTTCCGTCAGTTTTCCTCCTTTTATTTTGGATTGTTGCAGTTGCTATGGATTCATTAACGTTTTCCTGCCACATATATCTACTGTTAATCTTATGCTGCATTACAGGCATTTTACTTTCAATCTTGAAGAGTTTACACTGGGTTATTTTTACACCATCCATCTCTGATTGATAGTCTCATGCTTTGCTCTACCTTCCAGAATACTGCAGTGTGGTAGGATGGATGCTTTAATGTTGTTGCCTGTTATTTTTAGCATATGTTCATAAGCTCATTTTTATTGATCAATTTTTCTTCTCCTGATGGGTAATTTTTCCTGCTTCTCCACCTGCCTGGTAATTTTTTATTGGAGGCCAAACATTGTAAATTTTACCTTGTTGGTTGCAAGGTAATTCTGTGTACATTTAAATATTTTTGATATTTGTTCTAGGGTATAATTAAGTTATTTGGAAACAGATGAATCCTTTCAAGGTTTAAATTTAAGGTGGGATCTGAGCAGCCTTTAGTCAAGCACTGATTTTGACCCAGAACTGAGGCACTACCCTTTGGAGTACTCTACATGGTACCCCCATGTATTATAAGGATTTTCAACCTTGGCAGGTAGGAACACAAACTATTCTCTGCTCTGTGTGAGCTCCAGGGCTTCTTCCAATTGATCCCTTTTCTGATCTCAGATAGTTTTCTAATATGAGTGCACTGAGCAGTACTCAGTTGAAGACCCTGAAGGAACCCTCTTTAGATCCCCAGAGCTCTCTGTTGACTATCCTTCTTGAAGGAGGCACATCTCTGGTTGCTTTCCCTGTAATTTTGAGCCACTGTAGGCTGCCCAAATTTGCAATTCTGTCTGATCACCTCAGGAAGACTTGTTGGCACTGCTCGGTTTCCCTCCCTGCAAACCAACCTGAAAACTCTAGACACCAAGATGAGAAATCATAAGGCTTATTGCTTTTGTTTGTCCAATGTCTGAAAAATCTTTATAATGTATATTTTATCTGTTTAGTTTTTTTTAAGGTAACAGAATAAATCCTCACCCTCTACTTAATCATGGCCAAAAATAGAATTCCTTAAAAATTCATGGATATTAATGTTTTGAGGAATATAATAGCCTGGAAGTAGCCCTCTAGGGAATGCCTCATAGGTTGGTACTGCATGTGACAATTCTATCCTGCCCCCAATACCCGCTTGCAAATTGAGATAAATACTCAGAAGCCAGCTTGTTCACTTCAGTATCTCCTCTCTCCAGGAGGTCCTATTCTATCTGAGCTCTCAATACATGCTATAATGGCTTGCATTTTCGTTCACACTTTGCAGCATGAAATCACCCTTGCTCAGCCTGAATTGGGCTGAGCGCCAACCCATTGCTTGGATCATTGCCTGGTTCGATTTGGCTGTAAATATAGCTAAAACACTGGTTTCACACCTGGTAATTTTGGCCATTATAACATAAGCAGATACAATCTGCTCCCGGCTAAGCATTTTGATGGCCACTATTCACTGTGAAATGTCAGCATGGTCATGCTTTATAGAGATGACCTTAGCATGCATAATTGAATTTTTCTGGCACTGTGGAACTGGAACACATCTGCAAATCACAGCTGGCAAATTCTCTGGTTAATCTCGGCATAAATACAGCTGGGCCAGAGAATGAACATCCAAAATGAAAAAAAAAAGCTAAAACAAACAAAACCCCCAAACACAACTAGGACCAAGAGTTAAATAGAAACTCCATTATTAACTCACTTATTTACCCAGCATCTCCTTGAGTTAAGTAGTAGAATAAAAGAGAAATCCATTGTGATGTATATGCAAAGCAATATATAGCATATTATATCTTGCCTTCAATGAAGCAAGTATATACAACTGTGAAGGAAAGTAGTTTTAAAATATCAACTGATGTAAGTTTGTAGGTGTTTTTCTTGGAATTGCCTGTTGACCCTACACTCTTTAACCAACTCAGGCCACAGTTAGGATTTTGCATACTCCGTGTTTCAGTATAGCGATTACCCAGATTAAAAAAAGTCTTTTCTCAGTTTTTGAGTTTCAGAAGTCTAGGTCTCTCAGATGATGGAAAGGAAAACAGCAAAGCTCCTCAGAGTGGAAGAAATGAGGAAAGTTATAGGGGAAAAAAGCATTTGGACTCCTGAGAAACATTTGGACATCCTACCATAACTCTGTGCTCAACCCAGGAGGGAAAGGAGAACTGGCAGAGGCCTCAGGAAGGCCTAAAGAATCTATTTGCAAAAGGGACCTATGCCTCCTTCTCTGTGAGAACCTGGAGAGGCGATAAAAGCCTGGAATGGAAATGTCCACCTGCTGCTTCCAGACAGAAGGTCCAAGACCGATGTCATATATTTCTCTTCACCCCAACAAGATATAGATGCTTCAGAACAATTTTTGCATGTTTCAGAGCAGCCCCAAGTTTCCTTGAGGTGAAATAATTATAGGCTTCCAAAAGGAGTGTAGCCAAAAATGAATCAAACCCTGGATCCTTGCTGACATAGACCAAGACATTCCAGCAGAGGCCTGTAGGGATCAACAACCAGGACCAACAGTATCCAACTTCCCTCCCAGTTGGGCTGACCTTAGATTGGGAGAACCCTGCTCCATATGTCTTCCATCTCCTTCTTGGACCAGTAGGCCAGCCAGGGGTTTTCTGTTAACAGTGGAAGTGCAAGGGGCAAGTAGTAACACCTAAGGCCTCTTAAGGCTTAGTCTCAGAAGACATACTGTCACTTCATTGGTCAAAGCAAGTCATGTGGTCAACCTCAAAGCAAGGGGTGGGACAGTGCACTCTGCCAAAGACGCAGTCATGGCAATGGTAAGGATTCAGGCAGGGGTGAAAAGTTGGGGTCTATTATTCAACTGATCACAGATGGGAATGGATTTTTTTTTTTTTTTTGAGTATCTATGGGTAGCTGGACATTTCACTAGGTGCTTTACGTCTATGCGCCTAAGTCAGTAAAACAGTGTTATACAGTTTGCATTTATTTTTAGCATATAGGGAAACTGAGTCTCAGAGAGGTCAGGTAACTTACCCACTATGTATAGTCAGTGTGAGACTGAACTGAGACTCCTGTGATTTGGAGGAACCCTGCTGATGGCCAGGTCTGGTGTCTTGATGTCAATCAAACTCCCTTTTTCCAGAATGACCTTGACTCTAGATAAGATAGCTTCCTTCTTTTTCTTCTTTCATTCACAGTCCTCCTCATGAGGAGCTGTGCCTACACAAGTGATCAATCAGCAGCCCCTGGATTATCTGCCAGGAGCTCTCCCTCCAGGTTTGGGAGCAGCAACTTCCCTGTGGCAGTGCCAGCCGTCGTATTAACCACGTGCTCCGTAAGGTATGTGCCCTCGGAATCAAGAGGGGAGGGCAGAACCACGAATTTTGCGTAAACAAGCTCCCATAAAGGAGCTTTCAACAGAATCTGTTTTCCTCCAACTGTCTCAAGTGCCTTCTCCCTGGGTAATCATGCTTCATACTTTTAAACGCCTAAATCCCAACAGCTGGAGGTAAAACTCTCCGCCTAATGGAAGAAAATATGTTGATACTTTTAATTGGTCCCTGAAGTGAAACCCAAGGAACGATTTATTGGTTGATGGATATGAGGCTTCCAGCTTAGCAGAGCTGGGTAGCAGATGGTAAAGATAAACACATTAGAAATTTGTGGCTAATTATTAGAAAGTTAATTTTATTTCATTCAGGATATTATAATCAAGTGAAAAATCACTTTATTGCTGTTGAAGTTAAGATGGGTCTACTTATACGTAAACATGACAACCTGCATCTTGGACCATGGTGTGCCTTCCCACCAGCTTAGAATCCTCTGAGGGCCCTGAACCTATGAACCAAAATAAGCAAAGCTTCTATTCCCAGCCATACAACTCCACTGCTAAAGAGGGAAAGATTTGGTGAGGCTGAGGAGCCCTAAGGGCCTTGAGAGGATGGCCATCAAAGACACACGAGAACTACTACACACCTGTAGCATTAGTCAATAGTTATTGCAATAACTGCATAAAAATAAATTCCCAAATCTCAATGGCTTTCCCCTTTCCTTTCCCCTTTCCTTTCCCCTCTCCTTTCCCCCTTCCTTTCCCCCTTCCTTTCCCCTTTCCTTTCCCCTCTCCTTTCCCCTTACCTTTCCTTTCCCCCTCCCTTTCCCCCTCCCTTTCCCCCTCCCTTTCCCCCTCCCTTTCCCCCTTCCTTCCCCCTTCCTTTCCTCCCTTCCTTTCCTCCCTTCCTTTCCCTTTCCCTTTCCCTTTCCCTTTCCCTTTCCCTTTCCCTTTCCCTTTCCCTTTCCCTTTCCCTTTCCCTTTCCCTTTCCCTTTCCCTTTCCCTTTCCCTTTCCCTTTCCCTTTCCCTTTCCCTTTCCCTTTCCCTTTCCCTTTCCCTTTCCCTTTCCCTTTCCCTTTCCCTTTCCCTTCCTTTCCTTTCTCCATTAAATTCTTGCTCCATCACTTATTAGGTCTACATCCTTAATTAAGTCATTTAACCTCCAGGTGCCTCCATTTGTTTGTCTGTAAAGTGGAGAAATAACTGCAGCAGAAGCTGTGCTGCCCCCACCCCCCGCTTTTGCCTGCGCCGTGCACGCTCAGGGCGTCCCTGGGATGCCCGGGAGCCGCCCCTGAGCCCCACCCAGGGCCCAGGAGCCTCAGCCGTAAAGGGGGTAGAACCTGCTTATCAGCGCCCGAGACGCGTGCACAGCAAGCAGTGAGATGGAAACCTGGACGCTAAGCACCAAAACCGATGAAAAGAAAATACATGAAACATCCAATTTTAAAAAATCAGAACAGGAACAATAATTCAACAGAAAAGGGAGGGAAGAATTTTTTTTTTTAAAAAAATATTTATTTTTTTTTAAATATATTTTTATTGATTTCAGAGAGAGGAAAGGAGAGGGAGAGAGAGAGAGAGAAACATCAATGATGAGAGAGTCATTGACCAGCTGCCTAGCCTGCAACCCGGGCATGTGCCCTCACCGGGAATCAAACCCTGATCGCCTGGATCTTAGGTCGACGCTCAACCGCTGAGCCACGCCCGGCCGGGCGAGAAGAATTTTTTTAAAAAAAGGAAATCTATGACAAGACAGAAAAAATACAGTAGATCTAATAATAAAACGCAAAGCTGATTGGTTAGAAAATCAGGCAGCTAGCCTGTTTGGAGAGAGAGATGATGCAGGAGAGGAGCGTTGTTTCCTGCTAGGGGACAGAGGGTGACCATTAAGTGACACTCCTGGCCTCTGTCCCGCGGAGAGGAACGACTTAGCTGGCTGGTGACTTTGGAGAGAGCACTCATCAGACACCACTGGAGATGGTTAAGTGCCAGTCGTTACTCTGAAATTTAATAATCCAAGGGAGAGAATCAAACAATTACTGTGCCTTTCTGGTTTTATCTGTATCTCAGAAGTTGTCACACAACTTTCACAGATATGGGAAAGTTCTTTCATGCCGAATAATTTCCACAAATAAATGCAAACCAGAGAATAAAGTTAGAAAGGCATCATTTCACAAGCCCTGGTGAAATGACGATGCAGACCGTGGCAATCGATCACTTCATGAGTGGCCTTCGGACCGCGCTCCCCTGAGTAGAGCTTGAGCATCACTTGGAAATGAGTTAGAAACGAAAATCTTCGGTCCCTGGCCCATGCCTTCCACAGCAGAAACTCGGGGGGCGGCGAGGCGCTCTGTGTTATGACGGGGTCTCCAGGTGACCCTGGCGGACGTCCAAGGTTGAGAACTGCTTTATACTGCACTGGCTCACATTATTTCATTCTTCAGAGAAATCTGGGAGGATTAGGGCTGATCCAAGGACGCTGAAGTTTCCTTCCACCACCCCCCCCCCAAACCCTTTTATTCCTTTCTTATTTGTCCAGGACAGAGGTTCAGAAGTGCTAGAAATTTCCATGTACTTTGGAGGTTCAATAACACTATTATGCTTTTGCTTCCATTTGCTCTGACCCTTCAGGTAAGACTGTGTCTCAGAAAGAAGTAAAGAAAGGTCAGAAAGATTTTTTCCATCCAAATTTACTACTTGGACTATTAAATAGTAATTTTGATTTCCAAAGCTTCCCTAAGGAACTGGGACAAACTGAATTAATCAAATTTTCTAGACTGCTTGGATTCCCCTACAGCCATGCAGACCCGGCTCCTGTCATTCTGAATTTCTGTGCTTTTTATTTTTGTCAAGAACATTGGATAATGTACTTATGTGCTTCCAGCATCTTGCAATCCTCTTAGCAAAATGACCTATATGTGATAGAATGTTGCACCAACAATCTGTGCATTGCTTTGAGGTTTTTATTTGGCCGTTATAGTGTGTACAAGTATTTTAAATTTGTATATACTCCTGGAGGGCTGAATCTGAATTCTGCGATGTTCCCTTTGTAGCAAGCCAAATGCTGTGTGGCCGTCAGGTATTAAATTAGTGCATTTTAATGACCCAGCCGCTGTGAAGAAAATACCATTTATTCCTCATTTGAAGTTTTTTTTTGTGGTTTCTTTTTGAGGTGTGTGTGTGTTTCACTTGTAGTCCTTCAAGCTCAAAGTCCTTGAGGTAGTAAAGTCTTCAAAATAACCTGCAACCTGAATTTCTCAGTCCATAAAAGATAAATCACAGTAACATGATAGCATTGCTTCTCTTGTCTCCCCAAATGCTGGGAGGAATTCCTACACACTACACCAATATTACTCCCAAATAGTTCTGAGCACCCCCAACTGGCGCTTCACCTGGAAATGATAAACCTTGTCCTCTTGTGTGCCCTGTGGGGTCTGTCATTTGTTTGCACCAAGTCTGACTTCAGCTCCCTATGGTGATATCTCCTGGTAGAGCCAACCTCGAGGCAGCAGCGAAGTGAGTGGATCAGGACAGTGACAGAAGGTGTTAAAACAGGCTGCCCCTAACCTTTGCTCTCCACACCCATCCTGCCAAGGAGCCTTGCTGGCCATGTTGAAAGGGTGGCATTGCCCGAGTGCCCCTGGTGCTTGACACTGCTATCCTATCGTGATTGCTTATTGAACTAGCTTTTTGTAGTTTATACCGGACCTTCCACTATCGCTCACTTGCCTTTAGACGTTGGCATGGGACTGGGCTGACCAATGATCAGAGCGACAAACTCAGTGATCATGATCCTACCTCCCTTCGCTTCTGATCAGCTGCCTCGGGCCGGCGCTCAGGTGCTCCAGTCTTGTGTTGTGGGTGCAGCTCTGAAATGCGCTTCCCCAGCCCCTTGGACGCCCCCAATGTGCCCGACTCCCGGGATACACAGAGCCTGAGAGCAACACAGCTCTGCCCCTGCTTTAGATGAAACTGGAGGATGATGGAATGAACCTCAGTTAAAGAACAGGAATGGATATGACTCCTTGGAAGCGTCTGAGAAATAGAACACTCTAAATGCAAGAAGGGAGAGCCGCAGCGAAGCCCCCTAAACTCTAGAAACAGGTTTTCATTCATTTGCGCATTCAAGGAGTATCTATCAAACGCTTGCAGCGTCCTGGACCGGGGATTGCAAAGAGATCCCATCTTCCGTGCCAGCTTGGATCAGCTGGTGGTGACTGTCTGTAGCAGTGTGAGTCTACATGGGGGCCCAGCAGAAAAGCGTCGTGAGCGATGAGCGACATCGGCTACGGAGGAAGGAGTATGAATAATGGCAGCAGACACGCCAGGTGGTGGAGGTCCCTTTCCACTCGGGAGAGAAAGCAGTAAATAAACCACATTCACGTTTTGAAGGAGTGAAAAGGCCCTGGCAGCAGGCGTTCACAGGATTGTAATTTTGTGTGTGTGTTTACATGCCCGTTCCAAGAGATACGCTCAGTCACGCAAGCCAGCTCTGCCCATCCTGGCCTGTCCTTCTGTTTATCTCCCGCCGATTCCAGGCTTCCGTCTGCATCCGCAGCATCTGCAGCCCGTCGCAGCCTCACTCCTTGTGGTTAACGCACAAGAATAGCTCATCTGCTGCCCAGAGGAACTGGAAACGACATTACAAAGAAAAATGGCCCAGCCTCCCCCCTCCCCCCAACTCAAGAGAAGTCTCTCCTGGAACAATCTCAAAAAGTTCAGCTCCCTACAGTATGATACAATTTGACATCCTAATTAAAGTCACCACCGAGGAGAGTCCGAGGGGGAATGAAAAGAAGAGATTCACATTTCAAGCAGCAAAGGAAAACCCTTTAGTTGACTCGCATATAGATGAAAGAGACCTCAGTCCCCGAAGCTAATTACCTGCAGCATTAATTCAGGATGTGAGAGAAAAGGATGCACCTTTGCAAAAAACGCCCCAAGGTAGTCCCCTGAAGCTGATTAGTAAGAGCAAAGCTGGTGGGGATGGCTGGGGAGGGCTGCAGGGATTCGCATTGTCTTGTTATTTCCCAAAGAAATGACCAGCATGTGAGTTCTATAAAAATCGGTCAATCATTGGAAGCCAGACATATCCTTTATTGAACCTGGCTCTTCCTTATTAAATATACTGATTAGAACCCAAAATAAGGAAATAATACTTTGAACGATCCATCATCATCCCTATATTCTTTACTGCTAATGAGGCAAAAATTCTTTCTTAATTCAATAGGTATTAACATAATCAAATATAAAACCAAAGCGTCTCTTCAATTTCCTGATACAATTGATGGATAAATACAATGTTCATTTAAAAGCAAGGCTCTCCTTCACCTTCACAACCAACATAATTAAAGCAGCTGGGTTGCTTTCCTCGGACTGTTAATAAGGGGGAAAAGCATCCTGCCTCTGTCAATGGCAGAGTTCTGCATCAGGCCTGTGTGCTTTAGAAGAAAGAAAAATGCTTTGCTCGTGCCTGTGAGCTGCCTGTTATGTCATCCCACTGCTTCTTCAGGGAAAACACACTGTTTTGTTTCCCTAATTTCTCTTTCCTTTCTTCCTGGGACTGCACTCCCCCCTTTTCTGGGAACTGTCCTCCTTCCCCCCATTCCAACTTTGTGACTTCTCATAGGAATGTCCGTATTAAGACGTGATTCTGGCCCGGCTGGTGTTGCTCAGTGGTTGAGGGTTCACCCTGAACCAGGAGATCACAGTTCGATTCCCTATCAGGGCACATGCCCAGGTTGCAGCTCGATCCCTAGTGGGGGGGGTGCAGGAGGCAGCCCATCAATGATAGATTCTCTCTCATCATTGATGTTTCTATCTCTCTCTCCCTTTCCCTTCCTCTCTGAAATCAATTAAAAAAAAAAGACACGATTCTGCTCCCCACTCCTCCCCACTTAGAGCTCAGGTGTGGCACCAGACCCAGGGTGGATCAGAGTTCCTTTCTTGTTATTTTAAAACATGGAAACAGAGAGAGACCAGGCTGCCTTTCCTCCTTGGATGAAGTTCTCGCTGGGCAAGCTGCCCTCTGGGTTACGTGGCAAAGCAGGGATAGCTAACGTACAGAAAGAGGCCCGAGAAAGCTTGAAATGAAAGACAGAAAGTCTTTCTTGCAGAACCTAGTAGTTTCCATTCCTGTGGCCCAAAAGCTTAATTCTTACATGAGATGCTCCAAT
Organism: Miniopterus natalensis; assembly: GCF_054644295.1. Lineage (NCBI taxonomy): Eukaryota > Metazoa > Chordata > Mammalia > Chiroptera > Miniopteridae > Miniopterus > Miniopterus natalensis. Next base: position 14,020,568 of record NC_142096.1, on the reverse strand, counting down.
GCTTTTCCTTTAATTCCTCGTTTTGATTAAGCTAATCAATTAGAGTGTTGGTAACAAAACTATTGAACTTCTTACCTGGCATGCTGACAGTTCACCTGGTGTCAATCATGCTGAATGGTTGAAACTATTTCATGTAGCCAGTGAGTAGACATTGGCTGCTAGGAAGACTCTAAGGAATGGTGGTGATTTGGGAATGTTCCCAGGGATAGTTGGGAATCGGTGGGGACAATAGGGCAGATTTTGCATAGCATGACAATTGGCACTGAAATGACCACAGCCCAGGCCCTGCCTGTTTCAGAATTATAGGGAGCCCCTAACACAGGGTTTACATAGCCAAGAAGTCAGATCATTAATCTATGACTTGCCCTCCATGTCTGCCTCTATACTTGCCATCACTTATCAGCTTTGACATACACATCCCTCCTCAGCATCCCCTTTGGTCAAACCTCCCCTTCCCCGAAACGGCCCAAGTTGTCAAGCCCATGGCATTCATCTGCAACCAACTGAACTTTGTTCTAGAGCTGCAGTGATCAATATAGTGGCCATTACCTACATGGGTCCATTTGAGTTTATATTTTAATTAATTCAAATTTTTAAAGCTTTTTAAAAGAGCTATTCAGTCAGATTTCAAGCACTCCATTTGCACATGTGCCTAGTAGCGACTGTATTTGACATTTTTAACATGGCAGAAAATTCTGTTAGACAGCCCTGTCCTGTCAGGCAAGCAAGCCTTGCTTCACCAGACCACCCTTGGTTGACCTCTCGGCAGCTGCTAAGAGAAGCTGCAGCTAGAATAATGAAATATAGCAGTCAGAAGTTCCCTTATCTCTCCTGGGATTAGCAAATAAGCTATAAGTGCCTCCCTACCTCACTGTCCACCCTTGGCAAACATCACTAGTTAATCATAGTGTTAGTTCCCACTGAACCGAGACGTAGCTTTTGCATTCTGAGAACTATGCTGTTGGAAACTTCAGACAAAAAATGATCAGGGTGGGTGTTTGAGATAAATGATTTAAAATATGAGTCTAGTTCAATGTATTCATTTGGCAAAGAGGAAATCAAGGTCCAGTAGAGCAAATGAGTGATAGAACCGAGACTAGAACGCAGGCCTTCTGATGAAAAGCAGTGTATCGTGTTGGTAGGCAATACGTTCTAGAATTAAACTGCTGGGACTCACATCTCAGCTCCGCTTTTTAGTTTCTGTGTGCTCTTGCACTTACTGTTTTTGAACCCAGTTTCTTCATTTATGAACAGGGAATTTTAGCCATAATACTTTCCCCATAGGGTGGTTGTGACATTAATGAGATAAATAGTGAATGGTGCCTGGCATACAGTAAGTACCGCATAAATGATAGTTATTATTGTTAGTGTATGGCACTTAAGGCCCCACTTATTATTTCCATCTTAGAGATTAGGAAGCAGAAAATCAAAGAGATGAGACCACATGTCAAGGTCATGTAGCTAGTTCACCATAGAGCAGGGATTCTCCCCTAAATATTTTTATTTCAAGGCCAGCATTCTGTCCACTGTATCATGCTCTCAAAGTAACTCCTGCTTCCTTAGATGCTCTAAAATTATTTTTCACCTTCCAGTGCAGGGCAGTAAAAAATTCATGTGTTTATGTACTTACACAGCCCTTTGACACAGCAGACAAGGATCCTGACAGATAAAGTGGTTGTGAACCTGCCTTGCTGGGACCTGTTTGCCTGAGTAAGCTTTCTCCACAATTGGTCCATCAGCCAGTTAGAGATGGACATTAATGCCCAGATCACAGTCGACTGTCTCCATGGCTTCCCAGGTCCATGCAAGTTGTGACTTTATTCGGTAGAACTGACAAAACTGCTGATATTTTATCATTACTGACTTACACAAACAGCATTTTCTAACCTAATAATTATTTTCATTTCACAAATAAAGACAACAGGCTCAGAAAACTCATTACTTTGACCAAAGACAAAAAAAAAAAAAAAAAAGGTGGTGGAAAGACCACCCCCCTCACTGTGAAGCAATTCAGGCATCATGCCTAATGCCTATTAGTTGAGAATGTTATCTTAATAATGCTATATTTTAAGGCCTTTGTTAATTACCTGCTATTGCAGAGTTAATAGAGGAGCCTAAAGCTTTCCCATACGTGGAGTTTGTTATCGAGGCAGCATTTTTGGTTTTTTTTGTATTTCCCTGAAAACCTTAACCCAATTTTTATACTCTTACTGGAATTTTCTTGTCATTCCTGCTTAGTGGCAGGCAGTGCATACAGCTCTCTAGGAGGAAGGCTCTTTAAAGGCTTCCTCCCCGAGGTGAATGTTTGATTTATCTCATTAAAAATGAAACTTTCTCCAAGAAGATCTTCTGTGCGTATGAGTGCTTTTTAAACCTGCGTGTCATCAATCATCTTTTCTGTGTGTGTGTTTTTGTCCAGAATGATAAAGTAGATAATTTGTCCAACAATCGTATATTCTTACCTAGCTGAATGACAAGAAAGGAAGTATTTAGCTTGCTCCGTAAGAGCAGGTTACATACTAAACATAAACCATATACCACAGGCAGTTGCCAGCCTGAAGATAGTTCTTATGACCTAAGACTATGTGGACATGGTAAAACAGCTTATTTAAATATTTTAATAAGCAAGTGAACTGATTGTTCTTATAGGATCTCCAGCAGCTGGATTCAGTGATATTCTTTTCCAGAAATACATCTATTTTTTAAACTCATGTTTCCAATCGTGTGTCTCAGAAGGAACCCACCCCCTTTACATGTTTACCTAAACAGACAGCCAACCTGCTTGGGCACAGACTGCAGGAGACAGGAGGCCTGTGAAATGACCCAGTGGGGCTCTGTAAATGTCAGTCAGCTGTTAGCAAGTTTCAGCTGAAGGTCACATTACAATATCGGAAACTGTGATGTACATAAAATGGGGGCATTTAGAAAGAAGAACACGATTTGAAAATAAGATGCAGGATCTTGCGCGAGTTCATTCTTCCTTGGCCTGGTCACCTGCTCTAGGTAGTGGTTATTTAGTGGAGGCACGATGTAAGTTTTATATATGTGTATAAATCTATTTTCTGCCTGAGAAAATCTGTTTTTCTCAAGCCGGCGGTGCAGACCCTCGTAGCTTCTGCTGATTGCTGCTCTTCTGTCTTCGGAACTGGTTCAGGACCGAATGTCTCGGGCGTGAAGTGTGCTCTTGTGTTGATGTGGCCTCTGAAATCACCGTCCCGAGCCAACAGACTATTAATATTTTAATGACTTGCCTTAGGGACACTCGTGGCCTCAGAAACCAGGACCATTTTCAAATCCATGTCAGTCCTGCTCCCTGAGATGTTTTTCTTGTGAAGTCTCAGCGTTGTTATCTTTGGCCAGTTTGGCATCTCTGTGCTGGGAGCAGCAGAGACTTCCTTAGCTTTTCTTTCACTTTTGAAATTCCCTAGCCCACTGCTGGGTAAAAATGATTTCTAGGCAATGCTTGTGACACATGTAGAATCATTTGGGAGAAGTGGGGGGAAAAATACAACCCATGATACACTAAAATCATTTCTTACTCCCCAGTGAAATGAAAGCTGGTTTCAAATGTGGTTTTCAGTTTGACTGACTCACAGGGTGACGCGGCCTTCAACCGCGCATTTCATCGGACCTCGGTCAGGGTGATCTCTTCTCAGGTGTCACAAATGGATAAAGGAATAGAAATAACACCGCAGTTCTCTATTTGGATTGCGATTTTGCTCGGGCACTATTTTAACGCCGGCGTCCCGGGTGGTTCTGCCTTGGCTGCGTTTTCAGCAGTGAAACCCGCTTCTGCTGAAGCCTTTGGACGGTGGCGGGGAACCACTAGATGGCGGAAAAGCACCGCCTAAAATCCGAGCCTTCAGAGCATCCGGCTGCCGGCTGGAGGGGGTGGGGAAGCAGGTGCCCGGTGACGGCCTGAAGCCCTGGCCTCTGTCGCCTCCTCCCCTCCAGCTCTCCTTGCAATCCTGGGTGCCACCCCCATAGCCACAGCACAGCTTTAGTTTAAGGTGGCCTGAAAGTCTTTTTTTAACTTTCCCCGGCCCTGTGGTCCTGGCAACTGTTGGAAGAAGGTCCTAACAATGCCTGGGATTAGGAATCTTAGCTTCTATGAGGAGTGAGGCGATAGATCAAGTTCTCATAAGCTCCCTGCCTCGCATGTGTTTGTCTGCTCGCTTTCTCTCTCCTTAAATGTGTATTTAGTTCCCGCCACGAGCCAGGCACTAAGATACAAGTGTAAGCGAGACGTACACAGGCCCTGCAAGAAGCGCACACTTCAGTTATGAGACTGTTATTAGGCAATTAACAGGCAATTAATAGGCAATTAAGGCCAGAGATGGTCGCTACAATAAGAATGAACACAAAACACTTTAGCATCACAGACGAGCTTTCTGGTGTGAGTGGAGACTAAAGGGCGATCTCAAGGACAGTTAGGGTGAGTGAGGCGGAGTCAGCGCAGCCAGAGCCTAAGCTAGAGGTAAGGAGAATCCCACGGGCCAAGGCGGGAGAGAGTGCTTGGGGGCTTAAGGAGCTGTCTGGCTGAAACTTAGAGTGGGCTAACGACAGTGCAAGAGCAGGGGAGGTAAGCAAGTACCAGAGAAGAAGGTCTTGTTTGCCTAGGAGTTTACTCTAGCCTGAAGCTACTTTATCAGTGGGGTTATATAAGGCAATGTCCTGATATCTGCTCTTGAGATAGGCCATTCTGGTGGCAATTAAAATAGATTGGAGGGAGGCAAGAGGGAAGCAAGTTAAGATGAGCCTTTCTGATAGTCACAGCCGGGTAGGCAAGGGAATAAAGGAAAGCGAGGAGATAGAGAAAGAGCTATTAGGAGGGTAGAGAAGACATCTGTAGATTTACTATGTATGTAGGGTGAGAGAGTGGTAGACCCAAGAATAACTCCCTGGCCTTTTTCTGGAGCAACTTCAGAGACTGTTGCCATTAAACGAAGTATAGTACTGGGCAAAAAGTTAGTAATGAACCCTGATGATATACAAAGAACTATGTTAGATCCTAAATATCATGAAATACAATTGTGTAATATTCCTCCATCAATTCCTTCATTCAGACAGCATTCATGGGCCATCTACTTTAAGGCCATATGCCAGGTCTTCAGTACAACATTGTTTACTGCTTCCATTACACATTTTGGAGTTTGGCTACATACTGTATTGTTTTTCAAAACTGTTTTGGGGTAAGTCTCCTCACTTCACCTAGACTAAAAGCTGCGTGGGGGTAGGTCAGCAACCAAAATATTGATGGTTTCACTCAAAAAGGCATTTTGAAAATTCTTTTTGGAGAAAGTGAAATGTAACTACAAGTCCCAAACTGACCTTCGATGCCTAGCTTGGAACTCTCTTACCATCACTATTTCATGAGAGTTGAAAAATGAAGACACACAGGCAGAAACAAAGAGTTAGGTTGAGTTTCATCTCAACTTCTTTTTTCTGGCAACATTCTCATGACACTGCGTACAAACACAGCAAGCAAGAGGGACAGAAGGACTGGAATAACTGGGTTCTGCCATGTGAAAATCGAATATATCGTTGCCCGTATTCCTAATATCTAGGAGACTTTATTGTAAAGACATATACAGCAAGACCAACTGTTTGCAGAGTGGGGCTTTGAGATGTTTTATTTAGTCATCCAATTAGACAAGCATTTATGGCCTCACTAAATATTTACTAAGCTCCTATGTGTCAGTACTGGAGACACAAGGCTAACAAAATAGGCACAGTCCTTCTCAGGATGCTTAAGATCTAGTGACAAGAAACACAAGTGTAATGTATTTCCATAATAATATGAACCTGTGTTAATCCACTGAGGTTTGTCTCTCTCATGACAATACATTTATGGAGGAAAGGCATAATTATGCTTAGGAGACAGGGAAAAACTAACTGGATTATGAGAACCTGAATCCATTGCCTGAGTCATCATTACAGAGCTAGAATTCAGCTGTATTCATGGCCAAATGAAATAAGCACCTAATGAGAAGAGATAGGGAGTCCCCTAGGTCCTTAGAAAGAGCCCCTGCACCAGAGGTGGCGTACGCACTAGGTTTCATCTCATGTATCAGTTCACATTGATTGGAAGTGGCTGCCTGGGGTGCCACGCTGAGCAGGATTCAGTGGGAAACAGGCTGTTTTCAAGAGAACAGTTGCTTAGGAAGGGAGGGTGGTGATACATGACGCATATCTGTGCATCCTTCACGACACTGTGGCCTAATCAATAATTTTGATATATTTAAGAAAGAAGGCCTGGAGAAGTTGAAATGTACCTCCTAGAGACAGGGGGATCAGGGAAGGAGCTTAGTGTAGGAACTGCTCATTTCTGAATCCGGGAGACCCTGACATTCAGCTCTCTAGCAGAGAACACTGTGGAGGGTCAGTCATATTTGATCAGCCTTCATCATGGCATCAAAACCCTTGACAATCAGCTTGTCTTTGCTTAAATACGGTGCTCAGGAAGACCTTTTGATTCGGCTGCTCAGATCACCAATACCAGGAAGCAAGATAGTCAATAAGAAATTGGGATCATTAAAAACAGCTAAAATCTGGTTTCTGGAATTGTAAGCCTGGGGATCCAGGCCCCTGATTATGGTAAATTCATCTCAAAATGATGCTCTCCTAAGGCTTCCTGTTGGTTAGCCTGGTCTATGACATGCATTGCCTGGAAAGCTCCTTTCTTTTGACTTTGGTGAAACTTATATGAAGGTTTATCAGTTAGCTATATAAGCTAATTTGTAAAATTTATATAACCCATGCAGAAAACTGATAACAACTGTATTCAAGAAATTCACAATTCTGTGTCTGGACCAATATATGCTTTAAAAATAAACAAATGTGACAAAACATAAGAATTCAATTTCAATGATTTCTGGCAGGAAAGGACTTTCTCTTCTCACTGGCACCTTCCCCTGATGTACTTGCAAGTTCTGCAGAAATCTTTGTTTTTTAAATGTATTTAGATGCAGGTTTTAAGTTTACCCACACATTCTGATGTGAGAGTACTAATATATTTTATTTCTCATTTAAGAGATGAAGGAAAGTGCAAATTTGGAGAACAATGAAGGAGTTTTCTTTCTGCCTTTTTAAATGCCTCCAACAAGTGCCATCCTTCAGGTTGAAATTCACAGGAAAAATGCCTAATAAACACTGATGCATGGCCTTGGCAGTTGGCATTGTATTTCTTGCAAATGAATATCTCAGAATTGAATCAAAGGAACTATTTGGCACATAAAAGTGCATGTAAACTAATTTCCTTCAAGGGGGGGGAAGACTTGAAACGCTGTAGACTCCATAAAACATGGATGTTCTAATGGCTCAGCAATCTGAGAAGTTCATTTGGAAGCTGTGGCAGAGAAGGAAAGAGTCATATCAATCTGAGCTTCAGCTGTGACAGGGTTGTTATTGTTACGCATTATGGAATGCTTGACAGATGAAGATCTAACCTTTTAAGCATCAGACTAAGATTTTCAAACCACAAGCCAGGCTACTCACTTAAAACATATTATACCCCCTTGGAGGGATTGTTTAATGGACACACTTTCCTCCCTGGCAATACACAAGCAATGAGACTGCCGTTTTGCCCATTAAGAAGTAGATGCAAAGTCCCTCTCCCATTGACTCTGGGCTTGGCCATGTAACATGCTTTAGCAAATGGGACTTCACGCAAGGAGAAGCTTGAAAAGTTTGTGCAATGAGTCTGGCTTTCTGGGAACACTCCTTGAGACCTGGTATAGTCTCCTGGAGAAAAAGAAGATGTTTAGTTTCCTATTGCTGCTGTAACAAATTACCACAAACTCATTGGCTAAAACAACATAAGTCTATTATTATTTTACATTCTCAGGGTCAGAAATCTAAAATGGGCCCTGGAGGCTCTAGGGGAGAATCCATCTCCTTCCTTTTCCAGCTTCTAGAAGCCACCTGCATTCCTTGGCTGGTTGCTCCTTCCTGGCATCACTTTGGCCATTGCTTCTGTTGTTTCATCTTCTCTGACTCTGACCCTCCTGCCTCCCTCTTATAAAGACAGTTATGATTAGATTTGCCACCTGTGTAATCCAGGATACTCTTCCTATCTCAATATCTTTAACTTAATCACATTAGCAAAGTCTCTTTTGTCATATACGGGCATTAGTCTGTCTACCACAAAGGCCAAGCGCCGGAGAACCAAGATGTCCCATTCCCCACCCAGCACAAGTTGCCAGATATGTGAGTGAGGCCACCTTGCCTTTTCTAGTTCAGTTTAGAATGCAGTCATGTCAGTGAATCCAGCTGAGACCAGCAAAAGAGCCACCCAGCCATCTTGTAGAATTACAAGAAATGATAAGGCATTGATTTTTAACTCCTTAAGTTTTGGGGTGGTGGCCCATTGTAGGGTGGAAATTTTTCCCTTCTTCTCTTCCAGGTTCTTTGTCTGGTCTAATTATTTATTGACATGAGACAAATTAACAGGAGAAAACAAATTAAATTACCTGTGGAAGCCCCACACAGACACTGAAACTCAAAGGTAGTCAGGCAGTTGAGGATATATTCCATCCTGAGCTAAGGGATGAATGGGGTAGGGACCTGGGGCTTCAAAGGGGAGGAAGGTAATTCACAGGAAGCTAAGACCTGGTGTCTGGATGTCTGGGCATCAGACGTTTGCCCTGCCATCCAGGTAAGTCTTTCAGATAAAAAAGTTATCTCTGGTAATCACTCTTTTTCTGGGCCAGGCCCTTTATCTAAATTTCTTAAGCAGTTAAAGGGAGAGGTAGAAGTTTCCCCTCCGTCTGCTAGGTCTTGATTGCCTTCTGCTCAAAATTATCCACACGCCAAAGTGGTACATTTTGGGATGGCACATTCTGCTCTCCTTCACCATGCAACCTTCAAACCCTCATTTAAATAACTATTTTCACCATAATTTAAATCAGCCTTCTGGAATCTGGGAAATTTACATCTTTATTGGTAAGGATGAGGTTTGGAAGGGGGGAAATAGTTTTATGACCTCCACAAATAGGTCCTCTCCTCATGGTATGAGAACTTGTGCCCTTCTGTTGTACCACAACTGTTATGTTTTCCAACCTACCTCTAAATATCATCTCCTTTCTGGAAAAGGCTAAGAAGAAATCAGAAATGGAGATGATTTTTGAATTCAGCATCCTAATTGATTCCCTAGTGAGTATCTGATTGTGTCCTTCAATCTTTGTCTCTTTTTTTGACGTAGTTTAAAATGCTCTTAGCATTTGGAAATTGTTGTGCCTCTGGAAATTGTTGCAGTTGGTTAACTTTTGAAATCACAAATACATGAAAATATTTCTTTATTCGTCTTAACTCTTGAAATCATAGACATCTATCCTATAGTCTTTTCAGTATTTCTATGAACTAAGACATTTGTGGACTGTTCTATTCTAATTAAACCATCATCTATCATCTGAATTTTGTCAAGCACTAATCTCCACTCTGGGCTCCATGGAGTGCCATACAAATCAAGTATAAAAGAGCCACAGCTCTCCAAGAAGTTTCATAAAATTTAATCAACAGGCTCATTGGGGGAACAATAAAAAAACCTCTTTGGACCTTCATTAACTCAAATGTGAAACACTTGATTTGCAACTCAAATTCCGGATTTTGAAGATGATTATTTTGCCTTTTAGGTCATCTCTGTTTTAGAACTGGATTTTGAATGTCAATCCATTGTCTTGCAAACTGGGCAACTGAGGTTAACCACTCTGAATTATAGTTCCTAGGATGATAAACTGAGAAGGATATACATTCTATTTTTCTTTGATGGGTATAGGTGACTGATCAGTTCTCCTACCTTCCTATCGTATCTCCTAGCTTCTGATTCTTCTCTCTGTGACCATGTGGCAGTTTTAACACATGTCTATGAATTATTTGAAGCTATTCACACTAAGAGGTGGGTTCTCTCTCCTTTCCTGTGTCTAAGCGGGCCCTAATAGCTTGATTATAAAGAATAGAATGCAGTAGAAATGATGTGCATAACTTCTGAGAAGTGATGTTGCATAGTTCTGAGAAGGCCTTGTCATTCCTGCCTGGATGACTGAAGACACTTGCTCCAGGGAAAGCCAGCCACCATGTGCAAGCATCTAAGACTACCATGCAGAAAGGCCACGTGGAGCAGCAACTCCCACTGAACTTCCAGCAGATACTAGCACCAAGTGCCCCCCATGTGAGGGACCCATCCTGTCCAATAGGCTTCCAGATGACTGAAGCTCCAGGTGTATTTGACTATATAAGAGACGAGGTGCCGACTGCTCAGATAAGCCCTTCTTAATGTCTCAACTGCAACATCATGAGCAAAATAAAATGATTCTAGTCTTCAAAAGTAAAGCTTGAGAGGTGTCCAGATATATTTAAATCAATTTCCCAATCAAAGATGGCCTTGTGAAAAAACAACTCATATTCCAGGTTCAAGGACCTGTTCGCTGAGGGAGGCAGCTTGTGGGAAAGAGGCACTGGAGCTGGGCATTAGAAACATAGAGTTCGAGACCAAGTATTGCCACTGATTGCTGTGTGAGTTTGGTCAGATTGCTCTCTCTTTAGGACCTCACTTTGGCATCTATAGAATAGAAATTTGGGACTACATAATATGTATGGTTTCTTCTACACTTTAAAATTTTATAATTCTAATGACTTTTGAGAACATTGAGGTAGATCAATAAAATGAATTGATAGGTAATATCTCCTAGAAGAAAGCAGTTTCCAAATGCAATGGTTCACCTATAATTTTATAGGAAGTTCTGTCCAAAAGTATTAGAAAGCTTAATTCCAGGTTTAGAAAATGACGACGTTATCTTAATGATTTTTATTGAACTGAAACAGTGAGCTTTTAAAAGATGACACTAATTAGAAAAAGCTTTCCTAATTCCATTGTCATTAACTCAGAAAGGAAGATGTTATGTGTTATTCAAAATTACTTCAGTGTAATATTTACTTAAATTATTTGTTATAAGAAACAGTCATTCTTTTTCTAACTCATAAAATATGCGAACCTTCCATTTTCCAGATTACTTCTATTTTATTTGGAATGTGATCTTGTTAGGAACTAGGATAACTGAATGTGTGGGGGTGTAAGAGCAAGGGAACTTGATTTTTTTAACATTAGATGTTTCTATAATATTTACAACTGCATGTTATAACAAGTAGGTTTTTTTTTTAATTAAGATTTAATTATATATTCTTCAGATAAAGAGGTGTGAGATAAGCATGATTTTTCATGATTTCATTCATTTATATGACTGTATACCACTTCATATCTCATAGGGTTTTCTTTTTTACCTTACTATATTATTGCCTAGCTTTGTCTTACTGTGTATGTAGATTAATCCAAGTTTGGTGTAAAGCAGCTGTTTGATATAAGGATGTTGTGTTCTGTGACAAGGAAAATAATACATTATGATGTCCACAATGTGCTAAAGGAACACAGAGGAGGAGATAATTAATTTTGTGGGAGGGAATCAGGGAAGGCTTCTGAGAGGAGATGTCATATGAGTTGGGCTAGTAAATGACAGAGCTAAGATTTTTAACCCAGTTCTGTCTCCCCTACCCCCAAACTCAAGCTCATAGCCCTGTACTGGGATGTTTCCCCAGCCCTCCACTCTTAGTTCTACTGCCTGGGCCTATCTGCAGATGAGAACTTCATCCCTGGCCCTTTATGACTGTGGCAGGAAGGATTATACTAATACTAATATTTTAACATTAACAGTAAAACTAATACCCAACACTAATTAAGCACTCCCTAGATGCCAGTTCCTTTATCCATAACATCACATAATTTACCATCCAAACAGGGACATCTTTTTAAAAACAACTCTGTTGGGATATAGTTGACATACAATAGACTACACATGTTTAAAGTATAGAATTTAATGAATTTTGACAAATGTATTCACCCTGGAAGCCATAACCACAATCAAAATAGTGACTATTGCTATTACCCCTGAATGGCTCCTCGTGAATGGTCCCTACCCACCCATCACCTCTGTCCCCAGGCAGCCCCTTATCTGCATTTTGTCACTATGGATTGGTTTTCATTTTCTAGAATTTTATGTAGAAGGAATTATGCAATTGGGAACCCCAGAAGAGAATGCAGTACAGTAGCCCCCCCTTATCCACGGGGGATGCATTCCTAGATCCCCAGTGGATGGCTGAAACCACGATCGTACCGGGCCCTATATACGCTGTGTTTTCACTATACATACATACCTGGGATAAAGTTTAAATGACTCTTGCACTTGGGGCCATTGTTAAGTAAAATACGGGGGACACAAACAAGCCCCGAGATGCTGAGACAGTTGACCTGACAACCGAGACGGCTGCTGAGTGAGTGGGGGGTAGTGGAGACAGCGGAGGCTCTGGACAGGGGGATGGTTCCCCTCCCGGCGGGACGGAACCGGACGGGGCGAGCTCTCCTCACACTGCTCAAAACGGTGCACAGTTGAAACCTTGGGAATTGTTCATTTCTGGAATTTTCTATTTAATATATTTGGATTGTGGTTGACTGCACATAACTGAAACCACAGAAAGCAAAGCTGCACGTATGGGGGGACTACTATATGAATCAAAATCTCTTTTCCTTATGTAATTTGACCACAGCATTAGGTTAGCCTCTCGTTTGAATTCAAGCTTTCTTATGGCCATTTCCATTCCCTCGCCCCCCTTTTCTTAAAAGCTCTGGTTCCAAGCACAGCTTTGAGCGTGTGCCCTTTGTTAGTGCTCAGGAGGCCTTGTTTTGTGTGTTTAGGATTAGGAAGGGGTGTGTACTCTTGGCATTTCTCCTTTTGAGATCTATCTTTGATCACCGCAGAAATTCCACCATGAATTGAAGGTTATCCGAAACAAGCTGTCTCGAACAGAACAGTGTTTTAACCACCCTGCTGTTTATCTGTTTAAGCCAACTTGATTTTCAAACCTAACTACTTCTTGATGTCAACAGTTAGAGATGTATTTCATACCCGTCAGTAGGGTATTTGTGTGTGTGGCTCTGTATGTGTGACTGTGTGTGTGTGTGTGTGTGTAGGGTTGTGTTCATTTTTTATTGCTCCGTAACAAATTACCACAAACTTAATGGCTGAAAACAACACCCATTTATTATCTCAGTTGTGAAGGTCAGAAATCCTGGCAGGCTCAGCTGAGTTTTCTGCTTAGGATCTTGATCTTACAAGACTGAAATTCAGAGTATTCAAACGAGCCAGGTTCTTATCTGAAGGCTCTGGGAAAGAATCCACTTCCAAACTCATTGAGGTTGTTGGCAGAATTCAGAACAAGGACATTCTGTTATATAACCACAAAGTAACTATCAAATAGGGAATTTTGTGTTGTTCAAAATACTATTACATAGTCCACAGTGATATTTATAAATCACTTATATTTATAAAATATTCCTCCGTTTGGATTTCTCTAATTTTTTTCCTTTATTAAATTCAAGTTATGTTTTTTTGGTAGGAATACTAAACATGTAGTGTTGGGTCCCCTTTAATGCATCATTTCAGAAGTCATGGGATGTTGGTTTGTGCTAATGTTGGTCATACTACCTTTGATGACTTGGTTACAGTGGTGTTTTCCAGATTTCTCTACTGCACAATGTCTATGTAAATAATCTGCAAGGAATTGCTTGGGTCTGTGTAAATATCTATTCCTCATCAAGCTAATTTTAGCATTCAGTGATGGTTTTTTGCATTCCATCAGTTTCTCTACATTTATTAGTTAGCATTCTACTGTAAGGAAAAACCGATGTATTTCTATCAGTATGGACTCATACATTTTTATTATACTCAATTTACTATGAATCATTCATATCTTCATTTATATTGCGGCTCAGTTTGACCCAGAGTTGGCCGGCCAGTGGGGTTCCTTCAAGCTCACTCCTGTGTCCTGTTGATATAACCCTATCATCTTAGATTACTTATCCTTTGGTGCTGGAGAATGTTCCAGGCTTATCTTGTAATTGAGCCTTGGAATCAACCTTTTCTTCAAGGAGACCTATTGCTTTTTAGAGGAGAATGCAATTTAGAAACCAATCACTGGGTATCCTCATTACTTCTGCTACATTATTACCTTTGTGACTTCGCAGCAGAGACACCTAGGATATAACACACAAATATACACCTATTTCTTTATTTCAACAAATACAAGTATTAGTTAGGTTAGTAGGTTTGCTTGTTTAGTTCTAGAAAATGGGTGGGTATTTCCATTTTACAGATGGGAGAAATAATTTGAAGGATCAAAACAACTATATTTTTCATGTTGAAGAAGCTTTAGTCAGCAATCAGTACTAACTGTTTTGTAATAGACACTGTTTTTAGAGGCGTTTCAGACTTACAGAAAAATTGAAAAGATTTCACTAGATAGTACAGAGAGGTTTCTTGCGTTCCACACCCATTTTCCCTTATTATTAACTGCTTATGTTCTATTGTACATATTACAATTAATGAATTCAAACAAATACATTCTTGTTCATTAAAATTTGTCATTTATTCAGATTTCCTTAGCTTTGCTTAATGCTCTTTTTATATTTCAGGGTCCCGTGCAGGATACCATATTATATTTAGTTGTCATGTCTCTTTAGTCTCCTCTTGACTGTGACAGTTTCTCAAACTTCCCTTATTTTTTATGATCTTGACAGTTTTGAGGAGTACTGGTCAGGTATTTTATGGGATCCTCCCCTGTTGACCTTTGTATGATGTTTTTCTTTGGAATAAACTGGGATCGTGTCTTTTTTAGAGGAAGAACACAGAGGTAAAGGCACATCCTCATCACATCATATCGAGAGCACAAACTAGCAATACAGTCTTTCACTGTTGACATTGACCTTGATCACCTTGCAGAAGGTGTGCTTATCAGGTTTCCCCACAGTAAGGTGATCCCCCCACCCTTCCATACCTTACTCTTTGGAAGGAAGTCACCACCCAAAGCCCACAGTGTTTCTCCTTGAGGGTGGGGTATGTACATATATTGCTCGGAATTCTTTCATGGGAGATTTGTCTCCTCTCCCACATTGACTTTTTAATTTATTTGTATCAGTGTGGCCTCGTGGATATTTATTTTGTACTTTGGATTATAATCAAATACTATATTTATTTTGTTGCTGAGATTGTTCCAGCTTTGGCCATTGGGAAGCTCTTTTAGTTGGCTCCTCCGTCCCTTTGACATGAGCCTGTTAATGTGTTTTTCTGTTTATTTGTTTTGAACACTTTCTTATGTTCTGGTATTACCAGGTGCTCTAAGTTTATTTTGTATATTTCCTGCCAGTAGGCTTGCTTTTCATATTTATTAGTCATTTCGAAACTATGTTATATGTAGGTTTGAGCCAATGAATAATATATGGTGGGGAATGGGAGCCAGGTTTCTCACTCTTAAAGGGAATTAGAAATATGGAAAGGAGGAAGAATAAAAGGTACCCTGTGGATTTGGATTGAAATTGAACATTTCAATATAAATTCATGGTTTTAAATATCAGGAGATCACTGGCAGCACTGCTTGTCTCAAAGTCTGTTTTGTGTAATATTAAAATGGCTAGTCTAGCTTTCAGTACTTACTTTTTGCCTGTTATGTTTTTTCCTATTCTTTCATTTTCAAACTCTTTTTGTCTTCATTTTTAAAGTGGGTTTCTTGTGCATGGAAATAGTTAGGTCTTGTCTTTTTACTGGAAAACCTCTGCTTTTTAATTGAAGTATTTAGTCCATTTATATGTTACATAATTATTAAATCTCCATGCAGTATTTATCTCACCCACCCCCAACCCCATTCCCTTTCTTCCCTGGTAACCTGCTCTACAAATTTCAGCCGTTGCATAAACTGGCAATTCCTATCTCTGCCTCCTTAGCTTAGTGAGACCCCTGCCCCGAATGGGCCCCTTCTCCCCGTTCTACAGCAGGGAGAAAGTCTCGGCAATCATGATATAACCATGGTCCCTACCTTGCATGTTTCCCTTCTTTCAAGGGTTCCAGTGCTGTGCTACCTATTGTTCAATTCCTAAAAACACAGTTATCTCACCTATGTTATCTATTTTTATTTATTATCTAGTTTTAATTTATAGTTATTTTTAATGTGAGAGCAAATCTAGTACAGTTACTGTATCATGCCTAGAAGAAGAGATACCCAAAACAATTCACCTTTTAAACTCAACAGAACAATAAAAATACCCTAGACCATAATATGGTAAAGTCAGTTATTCTGACTACCCTAATAGGGAGCTTTTTTTTTTTCTTTTTAATTTTTTTCCAGCTTTATTGAGGTGTGATTGACAAATAAACATTGTATATGTATAACATGTACAACATGATGTTTTGATATATGTGTATATTGTGAAATGATTCCCCCAGTCAAGCTAATTGCATAGGTTGTGTTTTGAAGACAGATTTTAAATAATGTTCCACTGCTGCATTTCCTGAATATTCTCAAATAAGGTCTTTAACCCTTTCAGAAAACTAAAATTCTGGCCAAAGACAGAAAAATAAAAAGACATATGTTATGATAGGCAGTGGATATTGTACAAGAGCACAGTATTTCCATGAGTATGGCACTTCATTCTTTCCAAGTTCTTTCACATACCTCTCTGTTAGGACTCTGTTGGTTATAAGTGGCAGAAACCT
Organism: Miniopterus natalensis; assembly: GCF_054644295.1. Taxonomy (NCBI): domain Eukaryota; kingdom Metazoa; phylum Chordata; class Mammalia; order Chiroptera; family Miniopteridae; genus Miniopterus; species Miniopterus natalensis. Next base: position 14,003,976 of record NC_142096.1, on the reverse strand, counting down.
AAGTGAATTAAGCACAAAGCTGAATTTTTTGGCTTGTATAACCAACATCCCAGGGTGTCTGGCTGCTGTATGCTATTGGGAATGTCTCTCTCCATTTCTCAGCTCTCCATTTTCCTGTATTGGCCTTGCTGGCTGATAGTTTGACATTAGCAACTCCTGGCTTCTATCCTGCCAGCTTAGCAAGCCCAGCAAAAGGGCAACCAGGTGATGATCTAGGGAGAGAATATTGTAAGTGGAGAGAAAAGCAGGTGCATAGCTTCTGAGATGAGAATCAGAGTAGCCTGTTCTAGGCACAGAGTAAAGAAAATGTGAAGAAGTGGGGTGAGATCAGTAAGGTCGGTAGGAATTAGGTGGCAATGGCTTCATGGGCCATGGTAGGAGTGCGCATGTAATCCCGGTTACAGTGAAAGTTATCTAAGGACAGCCAGACATAGGATATGACCTTTTCTAGTGATCGTTCTGGAGGCTATGTGGGGGATGTCGCAAAAATGAACCAGGATTGAGAGTTTTTGTCTGGCCTGGATGTTGTGCCCATCCCTAGCACAGTCACCGAGGCCAGGATAATGCAGTGCTTTCATTGGCCCATCTCAGGTTAACTTAAGTCCTGAGGGCAGCTGGTGAGTTCAACTCCATCTGAACTACATGAACTAAAAGGAGGAATGGGGGCAACCCTCTCACGTGGAGGTGTTATTTCCAGAAGAAGCGTAAATGGATTATGGGTAGATAAAAACAACAAAACCACGAGTCCGCTCCACTGTGCAAGTTGAGCAAAGAGCAGCGGCTTTATTGAAAAAGTCCAGGAGCCCTGCTGTGTGCTGGTGGCTCTTCCTCCCAAAATGAAAAGAGTTTTCGTCACCAGTTTGAGGGGTAGCATCTGAACGATGGGCGAGAGTCTGAATTGTGCATGTAAAGTAGCCCATAAAATAAGATGAAGATACGTTTTCTAATATTTAATTGTTGCGGGTGATGGCCAAAGATCATAGGAGAGACCACATTTTAAAAAAATAAAAAATACTTGTTTGGTAGTATGTCCTATCATGGTGAGTAGAGGCCGAAATCTTTACATTTCTGCAGCAAAAATATTCTTTATAGGAAATTCAAGTGTGTCTCAGTCTCTAAGGGTTCAGTTTTTGAGTAAGTTTCGGGAACTCGAATGCAGTAAATCACTAGTTTCCCTGATATTCATCGGAGAATTCTGAAGGAAATAAACTGTGAAATAGCAGCAGTGCCAATAAGGCTGCAGTGTGTCCTCTAGAAACAAATTCTCCTCAAAGGTTGCAGAGTAAATTACCAAGCTGTATCCGTCAGGGGAGAAGAGTGTGTAGGGGGGAGATGAAAGGAGATTCCAGAAATTACAGATCATTGAATCTCATCTCATCATCTCAGTTCCAGGGAAAATGATTGAGACTTTAATTAAGTTTGGATAGTTGAACAAGTACAACCAGAAAGAGTTTTCACTCACAGAATTTCCATACAGCACTTGGATTTGTATCACAGAACCTGTCTTAGGGGAAAACCCGCTTCCTGGCTGGGAACTTTGATGAAATTAATCATAAAAACGAGGGGCTGGTTTCTTGTATGCAGTCTGCACTGCTGTGGCTGAGGTCAGAGCATGGGTGACTCTGAATACTCTTTTTTTTTAAATCATTAATAAACAAAGTAGGATGACTGATTTTGGTAGCTGCTCAAGCTCCTCGCCTACTATTAGATTGCATTATTCTATAGTCAAACAGGTAGTCATCAGTTTTATCCACAGACACTTATTGAGTACAGATCTGTGCAAAGTGCTGTGTTAGATGCAGAGGTGCAAAGAAATATGCTCTCTATCTTTAAGAAATCTGGTGACAAAATCATGGCTTGCACAACCGTGTCGAGAGGAGACAGTGGCATGGCTGTTGGCAGTCATGTAGATGTCACTGAGAAGCTGGGTTATTATTTGAAAAAGAAATTAATAACTCTTCATTGTAAGAATAGAAGAGAGGTAGGTTTCATGGTGCTGAGTCATTCGGCACCCCCCCCCCCATTTCTGCATGCTCATCTGGAATTAGCTTTTTTAAAAAATGTTTTTATTGATTTTTTTATTATTTTTTTAGAGAGACAGAGGAAAGGAGAGAGAGAGAGAAACACCCAAGTGAGAGAGAAAAATCAGCTGGCTGCCTCCTTGCACACCCCCTACTGGGGATCAAGCCTGCCACTCGGGCATGTGCGCTGAGCGGGAATCAAACCAGCGACCTTTTGGTGCATAGGATGATGCTGAACCAACTAAGCCACACCAGCCAGGGCTGGAATTAGCTTCTTTATTGCTATAATTTTGAATGTTCTTCATCTGTATTCGTGATGCCCAACTTTATATCTCAGACCTTTTTCTAAGACGGACTCACATTCTGCTTCCTGTTGCATGTCTCTGTTATAAAACCCTAACAGTACATTATGGACAATGTGAGGGCTCTTCAAAAAATTAAAAATGGAACCACCATGTGATCTGGCAATCCCTCTTCTGGGTATATATCCAAAGGAAATTAAATCAGTACCTCACAGAGTCATCTGAGCTCTGTTGCTCATTGCAGCATTAATCATAACAGCCAAAATATAGAAACAAGTGTCCATTGATGGATAAAGAAATTATAATGAATATATATGTTTATATGCCATATGTACATATGCTTATCTATTTATATATTAAATACTTTTATGTAATAAATATTAAATATATAATATAAAAAATGGAATACTATTCAGCTTTAGAAGAGGAGATCCTTCTATTTGTAACATGGATGAACCTGGGGGACATTATGCTAAGCGAAATAGCCAGAAAACAGAAAGAAATAAAGTGTTTTATATGTTTTCTCATTTATATGTGGAATCTAAAAGGGTTGCATTCCTAGAAGCAGAGTAGGTGGTACCAGGGGCCAGTCACTAGCAATTTAAGCCACCAACCTCAGAATCATTGTTGTTTCTTTACTCTTCTTATACTTTCTGAAGTCCTCACCTTCTAACTTCTGACACTTTGACTTCCATTTATGTCCTTCTACATCATTCCTTAGCATTTGGTATTTACTTGTATTGACCCACTAATCACATGATGTTTACATAAGTATTCGCAGGAGTGTGAGCTCAGAGTAGGGCCCATGGCTTCTTAATCATTGATTCCATTCCCAGTGCCTAACACCATACCTAACACTGGGAGGTGTGCAGGAAATGCTTGTTGAAGGAACTGTGTAACATCTGTTATGTATAATCAATTATTAACTCACCCAACACACATTTATGGGTGACTTGCTATGTGATTGGAAATGTGCCTGCTTGATACTGAGGACCCAAAGATGAACAATGCCCCATCCTTGCTTTCTGGTAGCTCACTGAGGACTTGGAAGAGCAAACATATCAATAAATACTATCGAGAAATTAAAGTCTACATGGACCCAGAAATCTTAACATTTACCTTTTATAGTCTCTGCATATGTATATATGTATGTGTCATCTTGTTATTTGATAGTGATGTTGCGGATTCGTGGTAACTCATATTCTCTCCCTCCCACCTCCTCCCCCCTCTCACATATTTCATTGCCTCTTAAGTTTAAATTTGGTAAAAAATCTCAGGTTGAATTATCACTAGCATGGTCTTATTTGGAGAATAAGACCATTTCCTCTTAAAAGGGTGTGTTCCTAATATGATCCCTGCTAGGAAAACAAAACATCATGGGGTCCTATAATTAAAGCCAGTCCTGGTAAAAATAAAAAATCACCTCACAGCTACCTGTGCTTGAGCATAAATCAAGATGAGGTGGACTTGGGGACTGTAGCCAAGAAGCTAGGGATAAAAATCTGAATGTTGATTATTTCAGGTACACTAAAAAATTCCCTTACGAAAATTAAAAATGTCAAAAAGGCAAAAAATAAATAAATAAAAAGGAAAGAAAGAAAGAAAGAAAGAAAGAAAGAAAGAAAGAAAGAAAGAAAGAAAGAAGAAAGAAAAAACCTTAGCACCTTTCCCAGAAATCCTCTTATCTCCCTCACTTTCTTTTAAGCTGATGGAGAAGAGGCTCTTTCAGATAAGTGCTAATGTTTACCCCAAAAGTTTCACTTGTCTGACTGCCTCCAGATCTACTTTGAAGATTTTTCTGTGGTCGAGTGAGGTTCTAGTAGCTCGTCTAAAGTTTAAAAAGAAGAATGTTCTTTAGTTTGGGCCAGCTTGAAGGTTATTATTATTACCACTGAGAAATTGAAAAGGTTCAGAATGAACTTCCAAATGGAATTAGTCTGCGCAACTACAAAAACCAAATGTTCTTTATGTTCAGAAAGGGAGAAATGCTGTCCAATTTTTTTCAGAGACAGGTTATAGCACAAAGTAGACAAGGTACATTAGATCAGCAGTTAGTACAGTATTTCATTTTAGCACACCATTAAAGCGATTAAAAGTCTCCCTACTCCAAGCCCTAGCACATTCAATCTCAGTTGACAATACCTCTTACTTCATTGTAAAAGTTTAAGCAACTGAGTTTAATCTCCCTCCCTAAAATGTATCTATATCCGCTTCTGTCTTCCAGTCCTTTCCTTTCAATTCAGAGGCTGTGGGAAGGGACCACCACATTGGGAACTTCATTGGCTGCTTGTATAGAGTCCAGAAAAACAGAGGCTTAAACAAATTAGGGTGTTCTTTCCCCTTGTGTCATTAAGAGTGGAAGAGGCATTCAGGGGCTGGGGCAGAAGCTCTGTATTGGCAACAATGGCCCAGGCTCCTTTGAGCTTTCTGTTCCTCCTTGCTTAGCAGTTGACTCCCATCCAAAGACTTACCTCATGATTAAAAAAAAAAAAAAAAAAAAAAAAGGCCACTGTCGCTCCAGCCATCTACATTCCTGGAAGCAGAAAAGAAGAGAGAGGAAAACATCAAGAGGACATCTGACAGCTTCAGGAACCATTGTTTTAAGGTGATTGCCTAGATCCAGCAGTTCCAACCTTTCTGTGATATGACCAGTCCTATCTCCAAGGAAAAATGAGAGACAAGTCTAAAGCTTGGCACCTCACTACCTCCCCAGAACCAGGATTTTGTTAGAAAGGGAAAAGGTGACAATGAATTTAAATAAGCAACCCAGTCACTGCCATAATAGCATAAAACATTTTCTCTGTCTTTAATTTTTCCCCTTGTTGAAATGCTACAAAAAAGAGTAGTGAGGAAAAGGACCTGAAGCTCTGGAATCAGACACATGTTCACTTACTGAGTTCCTCACTAATTAGTTCTTGGATCTTGCTCAAGTTATTTGAAATTCCCAAGCTTCCTCTCTTTATGTATAACATGGAGATAAAAATACCTATTGTGAGCACTTGTTTGGGGAACTAAGTAAGTGTAAAAAGCTACTCTAGTGCCTGAAGCGTAGTAACTTCTCAATCATTTGTAAATATATAGGTACCATAAGGTGATACTTGGAGTCTTCTCTGAAACAACTATGCCTTCATATCGCCTATGTGGGCACTCTCTTTTTTCTGTCAAGTAAGTAGTGATGTGCTCCGATTCTGTCCTTTGCTCCCTGGCCCCCGAATTCTGTTTCTCATCCAGTTATCTTGGTTTCAGTTAGCATTCAAATGCTGATGACTCAGCTCGCAGACCCCTTCTCCAGCCTCTGACCCAGTCCTGGTATTCTCAAAGTGTCTGTGATAGGCTGAATAGTGGTGCCCTAAAAGATATGCTCACCCAGAAACTCAGAATGTGACCTTATTTGGAATAAGAGCCTTTGCAGAGATAATTAAGGTAAGAATCTTGAGATAAACTCATCCTGGATTAGGGTGAGTCCTAAATCTAATAACAGGTCAGAAAAGGAGAAGACACACAGAGACATAGGGGAAAGGCCATGTGACGACGTTGCACAGGTTGCAGTGATGCATCTGCAAGCCAAGGAATGCCAAGAGTCACCTGCAGCCACCAGAGGCCAGGCAGAGGGATGGAACAAATTCTCCCTCGAAGCCTCCTGAAGGAACTAACCCTTCCAGCACCTTGATTTTGGATTTCTTGACTCCCAAACTCTGAGCAAATAAATTTCTCTTGCTTTAAGCCACCAAGTATTTTACAATTTGCTACAGCACACCTAGGACACGAACTAAACTCTGCGTTTACCTCTCTGGATGTGTTTCTCTGCCCATATTTTCTCATTAATTTGGGGGCACCACTATTCACATAGACAACCCAGCTTGTCACCTTTAACTTCACCCCCACCCTCTCCCTCCTCCAACCAGTTCCCAAACCTTATATCTGAGTAATCCTCGTATCTGGCCTTCATTCTCCAAACTCATTTGCCACTTCTTGGAAAAGCTACTGTCCTCTCTTACCTGGACTTATGCACAAGCCTTGCAGTGTGTCTCCCTGCTTCTCAGATCATCCTACTCAAATATATCCCACGCACAGTTGCCAAAGAGATCTGCACAACATGCGGAACTGATCATGAGCCTGACTTGCCTGCAGCTTTGGGATGGTACCTCATTCCCTGTAGGAAAAAGCCCTAGAGCCACACTGCTGATGACTCAGCTCATTCCATCGTGCCTTTGTCCCTGTGTCCATGCCGTTCCCACTCCTGACATATCCCTCTGCTTCCCACCATGTACCTACCTTGCCATCTAATGCTAGTTATTATCCGTTAAAATTCAATGAGTACCCCACTCTAAGAATCCTTCTTAACCCCTGCCCCAAGCAGGTACCTTCCTCTGGGCTCTTATGCTGTCCTAGATGTTTACTCTGAGCTGTGTGCTTTGCACATTGTATTAAATTTAAGCAAATTCATTATGGTGATAAAGTGTTTCACTACTCTACTGGTTTGATCTCCTCGAAAGCAAGGACTGCTCTTCTTTACTCCTTTATCTCTAGAAACCTGCACGGTGCCTGGTGGACACTTGTGCCTGGATCCTCAATTTATCCCCAGTAAGTGGTTGTGAAAGGACACGCATGAGCCTAAATTTTTCTCCTATGAAACTATCAATTCCCTTTATAATGTTTTATCTCCATCACTGGTACTTGTGCTCAATCAGTAACTTGAAGTCATCTTAAATCCTTTTTATTACTGGCCACTACAGTCGAGTTCCCCATTTCTTCCTCAATCCAGACAGAGTCTCTGCAGAGACCTAAAGGGTCAGGGGTTAAATGTCCAAGCTCCAGAGTCAGCAGGTCTGGGGTCAACTCCTGGCTTTGCCACTTTGTGAGCATGTGACCTTGACCATGTTAGTCTCCTTGAGCTTTATCGACACATCTGTAAATTAGGAACAATCATGGCATCTACCTCATAGGATCACTACCCTTGACAGTTCACAAAGCAAAAGGCAGGAGACAAAGGTAGAGAATGGATCAGGTGGACCAAGAGTCACACTTCTCTCCTGGCTTCAGTTCTCTGTGTAACCTCGACAACTGTCACATAGACATGGGCTTTGGGCTAAATGTTAGATTTTATAGATTATTGTTTTCCACTGGTGCATAGATGGCCACTACATGCTACATCCCTTCTTCCATGTGATCTACAAGCCTTGTTGAGGCCAAGAAACTCTTTTTTCCAGAATGGTTTCACCAGTCTCCCAGGTGCTCTATTTCCTCTTACTGTGTTCCATTCTCACCCTTACAGTGCATCCTTTATTTTTATATGAAGTGTAATACTCCTGTTTAGAAGTGTCATTTTGATTGGAATGCCTCTCTTCAAGTAAGCAAATCAAAGCTTCTGGTTCTCCACTAAATTAAACTCAAATGCCTCCTCTTAGGCTTCGAGGACATTCCAAAATTGTTTTCCTACCACACTATTCTGACCTCCGTGTCCCTCTTAATTTCTTTGCTAATGTCCACTTCCAACAGCATGCCTGATGGTTGCCTCAAAGCCACTATGCATATTTAGCCAGGATAATACTCTGGAAAAATATTAATGTGCTTTTCTCCTTTGTACTTTTAGGCCATCCACTTCTTCCTAGTGAGACAGAGGCATCCATCCACCAAGAGGAAATCAAATTGTTACCACAGGCAAGACTCGAGAAGAAACCAGGTAATGCTGAACTTCTGGCATTCAAGAGAGTAATTATTAGTAGGGAGATAGCTTGTGACCAGGTTTTCTGGGAGGGATGGAATTTTCAAAATTCCTCTAGTCTCTTTGTATTAGTAAGAACAAAGGATGTGAAGTGTCTCCTAGGATTGCTAGGCCATGCGGTTTGCTGCTGTGGCTACAAAGGACATACAGCAGCGAAAGAGGGAAAAGCCTCTTTTCTAGCTTTGGTGGCTCATGGGATCTAATGGCAGATGGAGCGAAAGCAAGCAGTTGAGTCTCACTCCACAGTTTAGAGGAGGTTGGAATGAAGGTATCTGATAAATTGAGGGATATATTGCCATGGGTCCTGGCTTCAGTCCCTGAATAACTCCAGCAACTCTGTCACATAAATGAGGCTTCGGGGTTTTGTATTTTTATGTCTTTTCAATTTTATTATCTTTCTTCTTATAAAGCTTTGTGATTTACTGGTGCCAAAGAACAGCGAGTTCTTTCCAATAACCATACAAATCATCATTGAACTCCTAGGTAGAGGCTACGAAATGAAAATGCATCGATAAAATTTGATAGAAAAAGATGCAAGGTCCTTATTTACACCTTCGGGCTAATAAATGTTCGTTGCCTTCCAAAGAACTGTGGCCAGGACGGGGCATGTGAGGAAAACCACAGACTGGTTTAAATCTTATCACAAAGCTATTTTACGTGTTGCATCTAAGAGCCTCAAGATCAACTGAGAATCAAAACAACTGTTTATGCTAAGAGTTGCTGAAATGATTATGGGGACTGTGGCCAGACAGATTCAGTAATAAATAATTTATGATAAAGCAGAATGGGGAAAATGCAGTTTGAATGAATTGATTAAGTTTCTATTTGCTGAGTGTGAGCTATATGCCAGGAACTGTGCTCAGGCTAGACTTGGATAAATGATGTTCGGGGCCGTCACATAACTAATATTTATGGAACACCATTCTAAATACTTTATGTGAATGAATTTATTAATACTAACAACAACTTTGCGATGTACGGACTATTATTACTGCTTTTCCCAGATGCTCAAGGTCATACAGTTCATAATAAGTGAAGCCAGGATGTGAAGCGAAGCAACTGGCTTTGGGGTCCATGCTTTTCACCAGTATGGCTTACAGCCTGCAATCCGGGTGTCTGGCTAGACACATAGGGTTGGCATCACAAAGAACTGGGAAAACACTGGAAGAAAATTTAGGAGAACAGTTTTATATCTTGGAATGGGGAAGGACTTTCTAAGCATGAACCAAACCTAGAATCCACAAAAGAAAAAACAGGCGTATCTGGCTATGTGACAAATAAAACTTTTGTATAGTCTAAGAAGTCATATATACATGTAATATGTAAAGGCCTACCTGAGGGAGATGATTTGCCATACACTTAACATACAAGAGGTTAATGATGTTTATAGAAATCCTCTGAATCAATGAGAAAAAATATTATAAGCAAAAGAGGTAAGGAAATAAATTAGGAAAAGGCAAATCACAGAAGACAAAACACAATGACCAGTGAACCATATAAAAAGATGCTTAATATCACTAATAATTAAAGCAAGGCAAATTAAAACTTTGAGATACTTCCAACTATTTAATGGCAAGTAGTCAAAAATTTTCTAGGAAGTAGAACTGTCACAAGGGCATGAATGCTTATCTGTAGTAGACTGAGAGACAGCAAAGGCCTCAGTCAACATCTCAGGGATTTAAGAAGATTGTAGTGATTTGGAAATTCCAGAAATAATGATTATTTTTTCTCTTTCCTCCTAATTTAATTGATATTTCTTCATTAATGAAACTTATGATAGACCAAATCAGAAAGCTGAAGCAAAATACAAAAATTAAAATAGACTTAGAATGTTTACTGCAGAGACCCTGGGATCCTGCCCCTTTCTGTCCATCATGACCGGCATCTTCTCCATGGAGTGCCTTCATGGAGGGAACATTTGTAACCACAGGCTGTTTTTATTTTATTCTCATGTTTTGCTTTGTTTTTATTTCTGCACACAAGACATTTGCTATACCCCAAACTTAATTTAATCAGAAGTCCCTGAAAATCTGGTGAAGGGGGAAAAAAAAGTGTGATTGACATGTGTTCATATTATTCCGAATAACAAAATCTCTTGAGTATTTTGATGGAAAATAAGAATTTCTTGGCACTTTAGGTGGGGACCTCAGAACTATTTTCTTTAGGAAGCAGGAAAAAACAGGTAAGAGGAAAAGTTAGGCTCTGCAGAAAACATTAAAAAACTGCTCCGAACAGATAAGAAATCACCATGTGATAAACACTGTGATTTCACAGACTAGCTCTTTAACAAGATTCACTTTCCGCTGACTCATTCAGATAGGCCTAGAGGTAGTCTTTGCAAATTAAAAAATGAAGGGAGTTAAGGCGCTATCCCATTACCCTCCCTGGAGAAGTGCTGACTTCACTGGCATCAATCCTCTATAAAGACTTATGTAAATTTTCAGTCGGGTGGCTAGAACTCATTTTTCCCCCTATAAGTATTTTACTGAGATTCTCTCTAAATAACTTCCATCTTCTGACATTTTCTGGATGAGCACCCTCAAGAAGGATCAACTACTCTGATGTTTTTTTATCCAGTTTGGCTTTCTTCACAACTTAAAAAAAAATAACTCGCATTAACTCTTTCAGACCGGGCAGGGATCATTAGGCATTCATAGTACCTGTAATGGAAAAAGCTTTCTGAATGCAGGGCTGGGAAGACACCAGGCTGAGGCATAAAGATGGGCCGTTTAAGACCGGTTCTATCCATCTCATTCAGGGTGGTTTTCCTCTATTGTAGTAATTCCAGTTTGGTCCTGGGGGGTGTCAGTGTAGCTTCCACTCAATCAGCCGCCACCTTGGAATCTATCCATCTTTACAGGTAAAAAACTAAGACCCAAAGAGATTAAGAAATTTGCCCAAGATTACATGGTGACGGTCTGTATTTCCCTGGTCTGTGTGAATGCTGTGGCTTTGCTTTTTCCATCATAAGCTCTGATTTGTCAGTCCTCGCTTAGCTCACAGGAAGGACTGGTTTGAGTAGGGATTAAACAGATTGCTCTGTGCTTCCTTTACACGGGGACACATTAGAGTGAGAGGCAGTGCATTGAAATCATTAAGAGAGTGACCTCTGGAGTCAAAAGGCCCAGTTTTAAACTTATTTTTGTTTACTTGGGCATGTTACTTAGCTTCTCTGAGTTTCTGTTTATTCATCTGTAAAACAGATTATTGAGATAATTAAATGGAAAAACAATGCCATGTAAAATGCCTGGCACATACTGAATACTCAATTAGCGTCATCATCAGCGATGCTCGAATCACCATCTTTTCAATTATCACCACCGTTGTAATTGAAACTCTTACCTAAGGTGCAGAGCAAAGGGTCTTTTGCTCATTGATTCTGTGAACCTCAATCATAATCCAATTTCTTATGGGTGTTTTTTTTCTTCCTGGAGCCGAGGCTCAGCTTGTTATTACAAAGGGCGTTGTTAATTCATTTCCAGTGTTTAGGTTCAAGTACAGAGTCTCAATTGATCTTTAAAGACTTTAAAAAATAAATTAGAATTCATTTTCTACTATCTTGTCTGCTTTACTTCATGCTGGCTTTTATATATTTTTGTTAGTTTCTAATTCACTCTTAAATCTGTATTCTTTTGACTAGCTAAGTAAGAAGCACTGGTCTAAGAAGGCACACGGAAAGCTCGCCTCACAGGCAGGACGGGTTGGTTCTTTTACCCCAATAGCTCCGCAGAGACTCTGAGCGAGCTGAAACTCTTGCAGGGACATCAGCTTTGACCTCATCTCCACCAGCCACTGCCCACCTCTGACCACTTTCTCACCCCTGCCTCCTGCACTTCCAACACTCTTAGACCAAATCTCCACCAGTTCCCGACCTCACTGAACTGTGTAACTCATGGACGCTGCCCCTCGTTCCTGTTCACCCTCTCGTGTTTCCACCTCTCTCCTTTCTAGCTTCCATTTCTCATCACACCGCTGCCAACACTTTCATTTCCCCACACCTCATTCCTCTCTCCCTACACCGTGCTCACTTGGAAAAGTCTCAAGTCTAATCAAATCAAACTACCAATTTTTGCCTGCATGCCAGGAGCTGAACATTTGTAGAGAAAGAAAAACGAACAGACTGGCTGATGACTGCTTTCATCTTAAAAATCATGATTTCACATCCCATGGGGGTACAACATTACTGTTCAGTGTTCCTTCACTTCCCCAGCTCTTCCACTCTCCAAAACGACGATTTCATAGCGTCTCTTTTTGCCCCAATCTTTGCACCTCTCCTTTCCAACATTATACCCTCAGCTAGTGACCTCATACAGTGTTGAAAATAAATGAAATCTGCCAGAGAGGAACGCTTTCTTTTCCCTACTCCAAAACCTACAATACTACCTGCATCTGTTCCTACAACCTCTGCCTTCTCTCTTCTTAACTCTGGGTGAAATGTCTTCACTCCTGTCAAAGGCCAACTGTGTGCTGGGTCCCATCCCCTACAGACTCTGCAAGGACCACGGGTCTGAAATTTGGCATTTTCTCTGCATCCTCAGTTCATCCCTGTTTCCTGAATCATTTCCATCAACACAGACGCCTGTTGTAATGTCATTTATATTTGCTTTTAGATGGCCTCCTGACAATTATGCGTTTTGTTGGCAGTTTCCTCTGATTGCTCTCTGTGCAGATTTTCTAAACGCTGCATAAGGCTACCTCAGACTTTTGATTCCAAAACCTTTCAAAGATTTCCAAAGCCTCTTATTCCCTGTGTTAAATCTCTTTCTGCTTGAAATATTGGGAATGCTTTTTACTTTCCCATCCAAATCCTGACTGCCACTATGTCAAACTTTATTGCCTTATAACTTTGCTGTATCTCAGCTTCCTTCATGGAATGTTGTGTTTGTACCCAGAGCAGAGCTAGTTGCTTCCTCTTTGTCATCTGGTTTTCATCTTAAATAGTACTTCTTTATTCAGCCATTCATGAACACATCATCGTAATTTAATTTGTGATATACTATTTATAACTATATTTTTTGTTTATTAATTTACTCACAGAAGATAAGTGATCTTGTTTAACTGTGAGTTCCCAGTATCTAGAACAGTGTTTGGTACCCAGTAGGCACCCGATAAATATTTGTGGAATAAATGAATGAAAACTGATCACCATGAGACACTTTCATGTGTACCTAGAAATATCAGTGAATGGCATGTTCGTTCCCTCGGACGGATTTTAAGGAGAATCAATTAAGGACAAAAACTGTTTTAGGGACTGCCAGAGATACAAAGTGGAATGAGAGGAGCCAGTAGGGGAAATGAGAAACATGAGGCATATATGGTCATAGTGTAAAATAGAGGGCGGTGTTATTATGCGCATTTTAAAGCCATGGGAGTTCAAAGAGGGGTATGCGGCTTTTTATTTGGGACGATATGGGAAGGTTTTCTGAAGGAGGGAATATTTGAATTGGGCCTTGAGGGATAGTGAGGACTTATGAATACAAAGATGGGTGGGAAGAACATTCTAGCCTGTTATCCCCGGCTCAAAGAAGAGGCAAAGCAAATTCAGAATACAGGAACGGGGGATACATTCTCTTGCCTGGGAATTAGGGTGTGAAAAGCAGAGCAAGAGATGATAGACTGTGCTCAGAAAATAAAGACAGCTCACCGGAATCCCCAGACAGAGGGTCCACTGTTTTTCACTTAACCACGACTTACCCATATACACATGCAGAGTTTGCATTTCTTTAGGGTGGGTATTCCGTTTGCAGCTAGAGAATAGCTCATGTATGCTAACGGCCTGGAGGCTCAGAGAACTCTGTTTATTACATTAGAGCCACACCACCGTCTGGTCTGCGCTCCAAATGCTCTGCTCCCGACTCCAGGCTGTGAATTTCTGCTCGCCCCCAGGATGCGAAGGAGGCTGCATATGCATTTGTTCATAATGAGCTTTCAGCATCTCCCCTCGCCTCTGAGGAGAAAATCAGTGGACATTCTGCTCCTTAAATCTCGTCGGTAAATCTTCCTGGGGAGAGCAGAAAATGATTGAACCTATTCTAAATCACCATCAGTCTGCTGAAAGGCATTCTCCTCTTGAACCTCTGCTTTACTCTAAAACAACCCAGCAATTGAATTAGAAGCGATCTCAGGGCGAAGTGAAAAGAAGGTACAAATCTTCCTCCGTGCTCTTTAGCGTCTAATAATAAAGCGCCGCTGTGTTGCGTTCCCCTGCGATGTCGTGCTAAACAGACTGCCTCAGTCGCGTGTCACAGTGCTGCTCGGCCTCACCAGTGCTCCAGGTTGGCTACTTGCTTCGAGTTACGGAGGGAGAATTTTTTGATTCTCCTAAGACCCCTGTAATAATAGACACATTGAGCTCTGGGAAAGGGAATCAATTAAATTAATTGATTACAGACAAGGCCTGTTTCATAGGAATCCTAGCAGGAGGAAACGGACAAGATCATTGACAGTGGAGGTCACTGTCTGGACCACATTTTTTAAAAATTTTGAATTAGTTGCCAACAATTAATATCATACCCAGCTGGCCTTCTTGCCTCTTTGTCCGATCCCTGCCTCTATTTCAGGCTCCAGCTTCTGTGATAATATTTCCCTATTTGTTGCTGGGGAGCTAGATTCTTAGAGAATTCAGGTGTTTTGTTCCAAGTCACTAAAAGAAGTGATAACTAGAGAAGGAATGGATTGAGATGAGAAAAGTTCAATATGTTGTGTTCCGTCATATTAATCCCCCAATTCATGCATGTCTCTACCATTTGGCTTAACTAGGGTTTGGATACCCATAAGCTAGCAGTAAGGTTGGAATTAGAGAAAGGTGACTACTTTTTGAGTAATTGTCATTTTCTCTTCCCAAAGGAAAACAGAAAATCAATTATTCTTTTCCAATTTACCACAAGTCACATTTAAAAAACATTTATTAGAGAAACATAATGGGAAATATATGAAATGCTGAGACCAAGAGAAAAGAGGTCAGCACAGCAAAGAGATAAATAACAGAGTAAATACCTTCTTAATTCAATCTCATTTATTTGGCATTTAGGGAAATTGGGATAAGACTAGGCTGAAAAATGGAAAGTATCATTTAAAAATTCCTACCAGCTGCTTCGCACTGTGACTTCATTGTTATCTACACAACAGCCTCTCAAGGGAGGTGTTCGTCATTCTTACAGAAGAAGCCGAGGTTTCAAAGGTTAAGAAATACCCCCAAGTCCATCCAACCAGCAAGTGGCAACGTTGGAATTGGAACCAGGTGTGACTCCCAAGTGTGTATTAGTTCCAGGACATAATTTGCTTCTTTGGGTGCTGTTTTCTTAGATACAAATTTTGTGCCGTTAAAAGTGTAAGTAAGTTTACAAAAGGAATATTTTAAATGATAGTGAAAGAAAAAGAGCGGGTCAGATTCTAAAGTGCCCCCAAGAAAATTTGTTCTTTATTACCATGAAGTTAATCTAATTTTAACAATTCTTTTTGACTCAGTAAAGCACATTCCCTTAGGGCTTTCGTTGGACACAATTTTCTTCAATTTTCTTAATCTGAATCAGTTTTGTGCCGGAAAGTAACAAAAGAGCATTTCTTCGGTGCTGAATATTCCCTAATTCAAGCTCTCCTGGAGTATGCAGGTAGCCTACTCAAATTTATACAAATTTATGATTTCTCTTCTCCCTGAAATAGTGAAGTGATTGATAACACCCATATATATATATATATATATACCTATGTGTTTTAAATTTCCCAAAGCATCTCCAACTCACCCAAACAAGTAAATGTGGCCCATTTCTTTATAGACAACAATACATTTTTCCTTCCAGGACTGCTGGAAATCTCTTCTTTGAAACTCCTTTGACTGAGAGTTAAATCTCTCTAGACAGGCTGAGAAGGATTAGAGTGTATTCCTTTGGGTAGCAGCCTAGCAGGGTCGAAGGAAGATAAAAGGATTTTCAAACATGGTTCTGATGAAGAAGGGAGTCAGAGTGAATGGCTGAGGGACATAAAACACCTAACCTAGGACACTTGCAGCCCCAATCAAACCTCAGAGGGGCTGCTTCTGCAGACAGCTCCCTCCTTTCTCAGAGCTGGCTGAAATAAATTCTGGGCCCCTTTCAGAATAGATTTGAATGGTGAATTACCCTGCTCGAAGATGGAAAAAGAGCAGGGAAGCTTTTCTTTTCCCATGAGGCAGCATCCCTATTTATAAAAGGAAATGAAATTGACACAGGTAAACTGATTATGCTAAGTACACCGGGTACACACAACTTCTGAATACTCTTTCCTTTGCCTGCTCTTTTGGGTTTATATAGAAAGCTGTGATTCTGGGGCTCAGAAGCTCAAGTCCCAATCAGTGAATAATTTATTAACCTTTAATAAGCCCCTGATCTCTTTGTACCTCAGTCTGAATTATGAAGTAATAGCTTTCTTAGTAAATTGTTTTGAGCTTTCTTCTTGAAAGGATAAATATATAGTAATTATGAAGCTTTATAGCAACATTCTGACAAGGGATTTCATCCCAAACCCCAACTGCTAGGAACTGTTTACTTTTATTAAGTTGGAAATGAACTACTTTGAAAAAACGAGGAAGTGTGTTTGGAGTGATATTTTCCAATAAAAATGATATAGAATCATCTGAAAGAGTCTTGTGCAAAAAAGGCAATGTTTAGTTACTGAGCATTTACTATGGGCTAAATGCTTGAGATAAAGGTGAATAAGACAGCATCCCTGACCTCAGGGAGCTCATGGCCTAGAAGGGCTGACAGACACAACTACATGCAACGGGCATGCACACCCCCCGCGCCAGTGTAGAGGGCACCCCCCCAACTGGTACAGCATTTGGCTGGGTTTTCATGTCCAAATCAAAGAATTTTAGAGCTGATAGGGATACTCCAAATATTTAGTCCAGCCCTTTCACTGTGTGAGTTAGAGCATGAGACCTTGAGAAATGAAGGGACTTGACAAAAATATGGAAACTCACACCCCCAGACTTCCAGTCTGGGTCTTTCTTGGTTACACAAATTGAAACTAAGTCAATCATCAAATCTGTGAAGAAGTATGTGTGGTAGTATATGTATAGAACACATATTGAAATGTAATAATATTTGTATATCATATATATATAAATAGATGTTTTGAATAGAATGTTATAGAGGTATATGTAAAGTTGTTTATATATTTATATCCCATTATATATGGCACGTGTTAAGTATGACATAATAAACTGTGCCTTATATGTTATAATATATAATGTATATTAACTTTATTTGCAATATATGTGCATCAGTTACATATTATACATAAATATTATCAACAAAATGAATAAATATGTAAAAAATGTTGCTTGGCAACCCAGAGAAAACTCATTAGATGACAGCCTGGATTCCTCACTCTTTCCTATCATTTTGGCCTGAGACAACTTGCCCTCTTCCTGCTTCAGTCATAACAACTTTCTTCCAATCCCAGCATTAAGAGCAGCTCTTCCATGTAACCTCTCGGTGGCCCTAAATCACTTCTGGCTGTTAACAGCCTTTCCTCGCCCCTCGCCGCCGGACAGTGAATGCCTAACGAGCCCCTTACCGTGAAGAACGTGACCCTTAGAAGCCGGCAGGCAGTGCAGTGGGGCCCCCCCTGCCATTTGCTAGATGTGGGAGTAGGAGCAATTCCCTCACCTCCCCAAACCTGTCCATGTCCTCATCTGTGAAATGATGAAAAGAATCGTTCCTGTTGCATTGTGTCTCTCCTGGACTGACATGCACATAGGCACCTAGCACTCAGGAAATACAGGCTTTCAGTCCTTGTGTGTTTCCTCGCGCCCTGTGACTGCTCAATAAATATTTGTGAAGGCAAATGAAATTTTATGTTTTCCTTCCATTTTGAAAAATATTTCTCCCTCTTCAATCTTAGCTTTATTCATTTACTTTTGTCACCCAGGAACAGGCAGATCATAAAAGCTATTTTAAATTATTTATGTTGCCCTTTGGCTCCTCTAAGGAAAAACATCCAGCTGCGTCAGATTTGGCCAACAGCATTCTCTTTCTTGTCAACGCAGAGCAACAGACGCAGCTATGGAAGTTGGTAAAAAAGCAGGCTTGTTTTTTTCTGGTGACTCATCAACAGTGAAAAAAGAAAAGTAAACTTCAAATGGTAACGTAAACAACCTAAATAAGTACAGAATAAACTGTGGAGTTTCTGTCTTTCTCAGTGTAGAAACACTGAGTGAGGCTACCAAAATGAAAAACTTCCCTCGGAAATTTCCAGGTGGCCATTGAAGAAAAATGGCCCTGGGCTGCTTTAGTCCAAATTATCTATTTGCCTCGATTCTCTGCTTGATTTTCCCATAGAGGCTGACTTCCCTGTCAGCTCAGTGTTTCACCTCTCTGGATTATTATAAAGTTAACTCCCATTACATCCACCCTCAAATGTATCACAGCTCTGCTTTACCATCTTTGTCTCTTCATTTCAGAGAATTATTATGTGGCCAAATGAGCGTTTCCTACTAGCTATGCCTTCAAATACACCCCATTTCCATCTCCCTAACCCCACGTGACAACAAACCACAGTCATCCCCAACCCGAACGTCTGTGAGAGCCTCCTGTCTCTCTTCCCACTCTTGCCTACCAACAGCCAACGCAATGGTATTTAAAATATACTGACAAGCTCCCCGTTATCTTTAGAATAAAATGCAAACTCATTACCACGTTCTCCAAGGCCCTGTACAGTCAGGTTTCTGGCTTTCTGCTTCGCCTCACCCCCTATCATTTTTCCCCTTGCTTGTTTCCAGCCATTTCTCAAATATACCAGATGGAAGCTAAGGGCTGTTGGCCTCCTTGGCCTCTCTGTTCAGAAGATTCTCTCCCTGGACTTTTTCACGATGTACATCTTTGATAATTCAAATGGTTATTCAGAGGCTTTCTCTGAACATCCTAACTAAATGCCCCTCCCTTTACTCTCTACATACCCTATACCCTTTCCCCCTTACATGAGTCTATTTCCTCATTACCACTTATAGTCTGGGATTAATTAATGAGCTACCCATTGATGTTGTCTTTGTGCACCAGCATATAAGCTCTATGAAGCATTAACACCCAGGCCTAGAACAATGCCTAGCATATAGCAGGTGTTCAAGAAATATTTTCAAAATGAGTGAAGAACAGGAAATATTTGTAATATTTATAAAGGCTGGTAACATAATATTTATAAAGTTACAAATACTTCAGTGCTGAGCAGAGTGTTGGGAATATAATACACATGCCTAGAAATAGTTATTGAAAAATTATGCAATTTGAAATGTAATGTGATATCAGGGCAAATGTAGAATGAGGTCCTACCAGGGGAGGATGACCTTGACTATCAGGCTAGGAAAAGTCTCCAGCTACCCATAGGTAGGAAATAGGCCACTGATGATTTATCTCTTTATATTCATTCTATGGAAACTGGATTCCACACAGGCTCTATTAAATTCCACCAGACAAATGCCTTTATATTCTAGATGCAGACCGTGGGTGAGAGCTGGGCACAGAGTCTGCCCATCTGCACCTGGGATGGCCACTGAACCCAGCCCCTGGGCTAAAACTGACTCCAGGCCTGGTAGGAAACCAGATGCTCAGATCGTCTTCAACGCCAAAGAAAATTTGATCTTGGCATCCAGAACATCCTGTTTTATCCCGGCACCTCAGGGATTTAACATTGAAGGCATTTGGGGACAATGGGAAAAGGTTCAGAAAATCAACTTCTGTCACCAAAGACAAAAGAGCACCTTTTTGCCAATTGCGAGCCTGTGAAGCACACGTCCTCTTGTGGCCACCGTGTTCTAAAGCTTGTTGGCCCTGACACGCAGGCGGGGGCTGTTACATAATTTGCATTTCTGGAAGACAACCCTGACCCAGATTTCCGTCCAGTGTAGCGCCTGTGTGAAGATGTGATGTTGGCGACCTCCCCCTTCAGCCCTGTAGAGAACTAGCTACATCTCAGCTGAAGTCCGAGAACAGGTAGGGGGAGAAAATGAAACTTGGCCTTGCCTCATGCTGAGTCTGGAAACAAAATGTATTTGTGTCTTGGAAAGAAAGTGCCTCGCAAGTCCTTGGCAGAGTGCTCCAGGTGGCCTTTATGTGAGAGCTGGGAGTTGTCTTTAGCCTAAGACCCAAGGGCGGCTGCAGCCCAGCATGTGTGGGGTGGGCCGCAGGGGCGGCCCGGATGCTGGGGCTCCAGTGAGTGACCTGCGGGAGAGCCAGGCGGAGATGGTGGGGGAAAGCTTGTCATAGTCTAAAGGGTGCGGACGTCCCACTGCCTGGAGATCGGAAGCATTTAAGGGACCTCTTGGAAAATCCGCTTCCACCACCCAGAGTGGTGGGGCTAAGACTCAGAATAAGAATCGTTCCTTCGAAAGAGCCCTGTTTCGGCCTGGGCCCGGCCCTTGAGAACACTGGCATGAGCCGGACCCAGCTCCGACGTGAGGCCCGCGGCTCGGCAGGAGGCTGGGAGCCCCGCGGCAGCAGCGTAATGGCCGTGGTTTCGTGGTCTCCGCTCAGGAAGCATCCATTCAGCACCTGCCGTGGGCTCGCGGGCCGCGGGAGGCAAACACGGGGTTTCTCCCACGCAGCCGCCGGTGCAGTTGCAAATGGCAGACGGGCCTCTGCTCCTGCCCGGCTGCGGGGAAGGACCTGACGGATAACCACGGGGCCCTCTCCTGGTGTGGCGTGACCAGGGCGATCGAAAGGAATGGAGCGGTTTCTTCCCAGGCATTCGCAGATATCAAATTCAGGGCCCTCTTTCAGGAGCCTTGCCTCTCTCTCCAACACCCTCCCGTAGCCCCTGGTCCCACCTCAGGACATGGCAGGAAGACTATGGACATTGGCTTTTGACAGAGCCAGAGTCAAACCTAGGAAGGTCCTCAGAAGCTACCACTTACGTGCTGTGCGACTGGGAATAATTTAGACTTGAATCAACGCAACGTTCTTCAAGGGTATAAATTCTGACTGCCTCTGAATCTTGTTCTCATGTACAGTGGAATCGTTTTTAAAAACATTTCTTGAGCTCCACCGGTGTGCTCAGTGGTTGATCATTGATCTAGGACCCAAGAGCTCACAGTTGGATTCCTGGTCAGGGCACGTGCCCGGGTTGCAGGCTCCATCACCGGTAAGGGGTGTGCAGGAGGCAGCTGATGGGTGATGTTTCTCTCTCACCGATGATTCTATCTCTCTCTCTAAAAATCAATTAAAAATATTTTAAAACATTTATTGAGTCCTTACTCTACACAGGCACTGGAAATTCAAAGCTGAGTAAGACACAGCTGGCCTTGAGAGAGCCAGAGGAAGTTTAAATACAGAAGTCATTATAGAGGAGTGTGGTCACTGGAATCAGACCGGCAGGAATTCGCAAGCCAGGCCGCATGTGGGGAGAATACCTGACTGTGCCTTTAGCAGGGGACCGGGGGAAGGACTGGGGCTGTGAGAGGTGAGATCGGGGTAGACCGCGTAACAGTTTTCTTGTGGACAAAGTTGGGAAGGACCTTCAAGGCAGAAAGAATATTGTACATCAAGACACTGGAAGTTGAACAACCTGACGTATTTGGAAAACGACAAATATTTGAGATTGGATACAGTATTTACCCTCATCTCCTATGTTTCTCAGGATTTCGCTCCAGCCACTAAATTTATAATCAGATACTTAAAGGTCTGGAGTTGTTAATTCATTTATTCATTCAACAAATAGTTTTTAGTGTCTACTATGTGTTTGGCAGTGTAGCAATTTAATCCTATTGGTATAGTCAAATCTCGTAATTATAGTCATAGTAAATAGTTATAATAGCTCATTGAACAATAATAATAAAACTAGTACTTCCAAGTTTTCCATGTTTCTGCCTAGGTGATTCTATTCTAGAGTTCAGAATCATTCTAGCGTAGTGAACATGTTTTGAAACAGCCTGGTGCCCATGTATGCACTGATCAAAGAGGGAACTTAGCAGGGTCCTTCTCCAGAGGGTTTCACAGAACACCAGCAAAATGATTCTCAAGTATTTTTACAAATGGTAGACTGCTTGGTAATAGCAAAAATCTCATCCTCTTATAACTAACAGAATGATTATATCTAATCAGACTGTGGCATCTTTTCAAACAAGACACATCAAGGCCATAAGCCAAATGTGCCTGCTTTCAGATCCCAATGTGGCACAGAATCTCTGCAAACAAGGACCTGAGGAATGGTTCTGAGCTCTTGTTCAGCAGAAATAAATAGCTAAGGTATAACCCTCCTGTGCCTACAGTTTTGAGATGCCAGTAACTCCTTGGGTTGTGTCAGCCTGACATGTGGAGATAGTGACTAATGATAAGGTCTGTGCATGCTAGAGAGACAGAAATGGCTTGTCACCACGGCAGTGGTTATCACGATCTGATTTTGTTATTGTGTACAGTGGTGAGTGTCAGCCATCCACTCTCCTTTCCTTGTCACGCACCCCAACCCCATGTGCAAGACATACACTCAGTTCCTGCCGTGAGCATCTCTGTAGAACCAGATCATTTTCTGGATGTTTTTGCCTCGGGAGAATCTGTATGGAAGGCTCTTTTAGAAATTGATATTTCTTCGCAGTTATCGGGAGTACTGAGTTGAAGATCTCTGCCTTCTGAGCCCTGGGTATTAAAAGGGAAGTGAGTTGACCTGAGGGGTTATTTAACAAACCCTGAGTGGAACTAGGAGGCAGCCATGAGCCTCAGCTATGGCCCAGTGCCCAGCAACCAATTTTGTCTCATTAGTTAAACAGCCTCTGCTCATGTGTATTGTACCCAACCAGTCATGTGATTTGTTGTGAAGAAGGAAGGCTCATGACAATGGCCCATGTAACCCCACAGTAACAACCAATTTTCTGGTGCAAAGAAAGTCTTGGTAGGGTCATCAAGGGTGGGCCGCATACACCTATTTTTTCTTAATTTATTCATTCAATTATTCACAGCACTCACTTGTCACTTACTGTGTTTTAAGCACTATGCTAGTCTCCAAGGATGCAATGACAAACTCTCCACATTCAAGGCCATCAAACTTTAGTATGAAAGGAACTTATGTAAATGGATATCTGTAAATCAAAGAGTATCAGTGCTATACTTACTTTCAAAAAACATCAAATTGAGCATCTATTAGGTGCCAAACATTACGTTAGACAATGTGGATAAGCTCAAAAGAGTTTAGTAGAAAATGTGTTAGGAAAGAAAGACATGTTATTATAATGGAGTGTCACAAGAACATGGATAAAAGGCTACAAAGCATAAATTAGTCTCAATGAGCAGTTAGTATCTTTATTTAGAGATGAGCAGAGAAGACTTACTAAAAGAGGAAACACCTCAGTTTCTTTGGAGGGATGCTTAGGGATTCACTCCTGGGCTGTTGGAGGAGGGAAAGGTATTTCAGCACGTGAAAGGCAAAGGGGCCGATGGTTGTGCCTTTTGCTCCAGCAGTGAAAGTGGTGGGAAGCACCAAACCTTGCTCATGAAGGACAAGCCATCTGGATTTCTTTTCCTGCAGAAAGGGAGACAGAGGCCTTAAAGATGAGAAGAGATACAGGCATAATTAAATCTTAGAATAATCTCTCAAGTGGAAGGGTGGAAGTTGATCTGCAGAGAATATTCCTTCTCCCTGGCCACAGTATTGGTCCAAAGGTCAAAAATAGGCACAGGATCCCATTGAGAACAAGAATCCTTTCTGGGGTGATTTTATTCTGAAGCCAAGGGAGACATCTTCTCTTTCCTCTTGCCTTGTTACATTAGGTTGACAAAGCTGGGCTCGGCAATTCTGCTATATGGAGCAAGCCTGTCTGTAGTGAAAGAAAATAAGACCAAGAGAATGGCAGGATGAGAGAAAAGGGGGCAAGAGGGAGAGAGAGAGAGAGAGACGAGAGAGAGAGAGAGAGGGAGAGAGGGAAATTCAACTACTTGGGTCCTGCTGAGTCTTAAGCCAGCTCTAGCTCTGTCCATAAATTCCTTTCTATTAAAATGATTCAAGCCCAGCTGGGTGTGGCTCAGTAGTTGAGCGTCGACCTAGGATCCAGGAGATCCAGGTTCGATTCCTGGTCAGGGCACATGCCCGGGTTGCAGGCTTGGTCCCCAGTCGGGGGCGTGCAGGAGGCAGCTGATCAATGACTCTCTCATCATTGATACTTCTGTCTCTCCCTCTCCCTTTTTCTCTCTGAAATCAATAAAGATATATTTAAATAAAAATTAAAAATTAAATAAAATGATTTGAGATTTGCCACTTGTAACTGAGGGTCCTGACTCATACAGAAAGGTGGGACTCGACTGATGAGCAGAAATTTAGCAGCCAGCTGAGAATACAAAAGGCATTCTGGCCAGAAAAGTGACAGGTGAGGAAGCTGAGGAGTTGGGCAGTGATCAGGACACAAATGACCTTGTGGATCGCACCGAGCTGGGACTTTATCCTGCTGATCAGCGCTTCTCCAACTCTTTTAGTAAAAGATGCATTTTCTTTTTTAATTTTTATTCCATGACAGGCCACTGCATTTGTAGAACACATTAAAATGAACAATGAGGAAACGGAAATGAAGACATACAAAATCCTAGCCAAATGTTTAATTATAAGATTAAACTGACATAAAAACACTCAGGTAACTAAAACATTTATTCTTAATTTCTGTACTTATCTTGTTGCACACTAAAAATAAACAGTTTGCAGCCCAACAATAGTCTACAGACCACACTTTAAGTAACGTAGCTAGGGATGATGGAGAGCCATTGACATGTTTTAAGCAGAAGCATCGAGATTTAAGCTGGGCTTCTCAGAATGACTATACCCACAGTGTAGAGATTAGCAGAGATGTCTTCAGTGATGCATTGCACTCTCTGCTCTGAGTCAGATCCTGTCTAAAACTTTTCTCTGGGCCTTGGATGAACACACAGAAGGCTCTCCTGATAAAAGACTGATGATACAAGTTGGTAGATGTCGCTAACATTTTGAATGACAGATTAGGATTTTATCTTTTTAACTGTTGGAGTCACCCAAGAATGAAATGAGCAGACCTGTGAAAGAGCAACTTTGTCCTTGATGCTGGAGGTGTGTGCGTGTGTGTGCGTGTGTTGTGTGCACGGGTGTGATTATGCATGCTTGTGTGTGTGTACAAGCACCTGCTTGCTTGATGTAGACAGTGAAATACCTTCTGAGGACAAACTTGGTCTCTTCTGAGCTCTGCTTTGATTAGCCTGACTGGTAATCAACTTACTCAAGCACAAGGGGAGAAAAAGGAAGTGCCATCCATGTCTCCCAGCCCTGATCTAAGTTTATGTTATCCTCTTAGGATCTGGAAACATGAGCAGTTGGTCTGTGCCTCTATTACCTGGTTACTTGATGTAGATTCTTCCCTATGCCAGAGCCAGTGCCTCCAAATGGGCTCTTTACAGTACATTTTTATAAAAATGATGATTTGTTCTGTGGTATATATTCTGGAGTTCAAGTGGTGTTGCATACTTGAAAATTGCTGAGAGTAGGTCTTAAGTATACTCACCGCACAAAAAAAGAGTTCGCCCTGGCCGGTCCAGCTCAGTGGTTAGAGGGCCCTGGGGCCGACTCCTGCCAAGGGCACAGCTTGCAGGGTGTGTGTGGGAGGCAAGCAATCGGTGTGTCTGTCTCACATCAATGTTTCTCTCTCCCTTCCACTGTCTCTGAAAAGCAACGGAAAAAATACCCTCAGGTGAATATTTAAAAAAAAAAAGCTAACTGTGTGAGGTGATGGATGTGGTAATTATCTTGATCTTCACAGTCATTCCACAGTGGTCATGTACATATTTAAAGTATGCATGGTGACTTGATATAGTTATATTTTTTTCAATAACTCTTCAATAAAGTTGAGTTAAAGAACAAAAAATGTTCTATGTTTTGAAGGGCAAATAAATACCCCCAAACTGCAGAGTTTGAAACCAAAATCACCTTGGAGTGAATTTTGAAGAGATATTTGTAAAACTCAGCAGGCAGGCAGCCAGAAGCATCCTCTACACGGACCATCGCAAAACAGCCTCTTGTGCAGCAGCGAGTCAGAGAAAACCATCCCTGCCTGGCTCCCCTGACTCCCAAAGGCTCACTGACCTCCTCAGCCACGAGCCGCCACATCTATTTTTGGAGTCATCTTAGAGGACGATCTTGATTGATTTAATCAATCAGTTTCCCACGGTGCTGATATTCTGACTTCCCCCAACTGCTTTAAGGGAAGGCACATAATTAAACTCCCTGTGCACAAGTAAACTGTGTTATTGCCCTGAATACACAATCTGCTTCTCAAAATTGCTCAGTTAGTGGAGTGTCTAGAAATATTTTCAGATCATATATAAGAAGTATTCAAAATATTAATAGTAATCAACACAATCTACTTTTTAATGGGTGTTTACTGTGAGCTAGACCAGCGATTTCCCACTGGTGTGCCACAAGAATTTTTAAAACATGCAACACCTGACTATTTAGTCAGGGGCAGTGACCACTTTTCCCTTAGATTGTCAAATAAAAAATGACAACAGCCAACACAACAGTAGCAGTCCATTGTGAATGAATAAAAATTATACCTATTTTTTTGTCAGATCAGCAAAAAATATAGTATTTTTTGGTGTGCCACAGAATTTTAGTAATTAGTTTTTGTGTTCCATGAGATGAAAAAGGTTGAAAATCACTGAGCTAGACAGTATGCTAAATATCCAAATGTGTTAGATATATTTTCTGATTAAATTCTAATAGTAACCCTGTTAGGAATATTTTACTGTCACTTTTTATCTACAGATAGGGCAACTCATATACATAGAAAAGTTAGGCAACCTGCCCAAGGTAAAAAACTAAAATCTAAATAGAAATGCATTATAAATTATAAAACTTCCAAACTGTCAGAGGAGGGAAATAAGTAAATTAAGACAATTAAGATTTATCTAGAAATTATAGGAAATTTTCATAAATAGCATTTGGCAAGAAAAGCAGAACATAACTGGAGGTGCAATAAGAATAGAAAACTCCATAACTGAGTATTCTAAATGCCGTTAAACCAACACATTTCAAAACTTAGGGAAACGAAATCACTTCCTAGGAAAACAAAATTGGACAAAACTGGTACAAGAAAGGAAAGAACACTTAATTAGATTTATAAACATTAAAGGAATTAAATAACTGGTTAAAAATGATTTGTCATTATTAGTTATATAAGTGGTTCAAAATCTGTGGGGAATTTTACAGGAATTTTCATGGGACAATTAATCTCTGTTTTATAAAAATTTTCTAGAATATAAAACAAGAAGTGAGCCTTCTTGTAATGGGTTGAATAGTACCCCCAAAGAGACATGGGCATGTCCTAATCCCTGGAAACTGTGACTATTACCTGATTTGGCAAAAAAGTGACTATACCTTAAGTGGATGGCAAAACATGTGCTTAATTTCAGGATTTTGAGAGGAAGAGTTTATCCAGGATTATCTGGATGTATTTCCTTATAAGAGAGAGGCAGAGGGAGTTTTCAGACAGAATAGGAAATAGCCGTGTGACGACAGACAGAGATTGGGGTGATGTGACCACAAACCCAGGAAGCCTGCAGCCACCGAAGCTGGAAGAGGCAAGAAACAGATTTTCGCCCAGAGCTTTCAGAGGGAGCACGGCCCTCCCGACCCCTTGAGTTCATGCTCTGGTCTCCACAGCTGCAGGAATAAATTTCTGTTGTTTTAAGCCCCCAAATTTGTGGTAATTTGTTATGGTAGTCACAGGATCCGAATATACCTCCCTACCCCATTTTAAAAGGAGAGCAAAATTTGATTTCTAAATTAGACAAGGGCAGTGTGAAAAAGAAAAAATTCAGGGAGAAATTTATTTTAGGAATAGAATGCACAAATCCTAAAAAATTTTGTGCCACTGAATTCAACTAAATATATAGGGTGTCCCCCAAAATTTATACGCACTTTAGATAGTTATTAATTCCAATGTTTCTTTTTTTCATATTTAACCCATTGGAATTAATAATTATTCAAAGCGTGTATACATATTTTGGGACACCCTTGTGTATATGTATTTGTATGTATATATGTATTTGTATATAGTGTATAAATGTACATACATGTACTCTTCCTTTGTTGATTTTCATTATTTTATCTTTTCTGATATGTGCATTTGGGGATTATTGATTTGTAGTGTTTTCAGTATACCTATGTGTACATATGTGTAAATAATATATATGAAAATTTTTGCACAAAAAGAGAACATTGAAACATGGAAGCGTGGAAATTATTAAAATAATAGTTACAAAAATTTCCACACCTGAATTATGTCAGTTTTTAGATAAAAGGGCTCATCAAGTGTCTGACACAGAGATCAAAAACAGACTCACACCAAAGTATGTTAGAGATTCCAGAACACTGAGGACAAAGAAAATATCCTATAAATTTCCAGAAGAAAATAAAATGTCACACTCAAAAGATTTATCAAAAGAAAGGCTGGTAACTAAAAGGCAATGGACACTAGACAAAAATCTAAAGGGATATTATTTTCAACTTAAAATCTGATACTGAGCCAAATTATCAGTTAAATATTAGGATAGAATGAAAACATTTTAAGACATACGAGGTGTCAATAGATTTATTTTCCATGCAACGTTACTCTGAAAACTACTTGAGAATATACTTCACAAAAGCTAGAGAAAATCTAGGGGAAAAATACATCCGATGCAGAAATCAGATGAAGCACAGGGAGAGAGAGATGAACAATTGGCCAGGATGGTGGTTCAGGGAGAAGCCAGGATGAT
Organism: Miniopterus natalensis; assembly: GCF_054644295.1. Taxonomy (NCBI): domain Eukaryota; kingdom Metazoa; phylum Chordata; class Mammalia; order Chiroptera; family Miniopteridae; genus Miniopterus; species Miniopterus natalensis. The sequence continues at coordinate 13,975,196 of NC_142096.1, read as the reverse complement.
AGCTGTGTACAGAAGGCAACTGAGTCCAGAAGGGAGCAGGTCAATAGACTCTTAGATAAACTTTTTTTTTTTAATCTTTACCCGAGGATGTTTTTTCGATTGCTTTTTGGAGTAGAAGGGAGAGAGAGAGAGAGAGACATTGATGTGAGAGAGACACATCGATTGGTTGGCCTTCCACACTCACCCAGACCGGGAACCAGGGATCAACCCTGCAACCGAGGCATGTGCCCTTGGCTGGAATCGAACCCAGGACCTTTCGGTCCTCGGACTGACACTCTAACCACTGAGCCAAACCAGCTAGGGCTTAGATAAACCTCTTAAAGTTCCTGATGTATCTGAATATCTTAGGATGAGATTTAAAAACCAAAGAAATGTTTGGGGTTGAATTATAACACATATATAAAAAAATCAAGCAAACAGAAATCAAGCTTATGATCAGCTGTAAGGAAAACAAAATGTTGTTTGGGGAACAAAGTTATCATAAATGGCTCAACTGTGAATAGCATTTACTCATAATATAGTGTGAACACTGAGTATTAACGTTAAGGGAAAGATTGGACACCTGCAATGAGAGAATGGGGGGGTATGTAGGGCTCTAAAGGGTTAAAGCTCTAGAGAGAGCAAAGTCCTTACTTTCTCTAGTGGTAACTTCATAGATAATGCCGAAGACTAAAAACATAAGAACTAGTAATTCAGGTACATTATTTTTAAGCATGGAGATCAATAACAAAATCATCAGATAAAGAATAAAAAATTTTGCTTCTGAGGAAGGCAAAGGTAGGGAAGATGACATCACCTTTTGGGCCCCACAGAGCCACCGCGGTTTCAGCAGGGGTGTGACTGAATCAGATTTGTGTTTTAAAGAGTGCTGCTGGAATCCAGCCGATGTAGATGGTGACCCGAATTAAAATGGCATGGGGTAGACAGACATGGACGGATGTGAAAGATGCTCAGGAATCGATCTACAGCAGCGGCTCTCAACGTGTGGTCTCTAAACGGACAGCATCATTGAGAATTTGTTAGAATTGCAGATTCGCAGGACTTGCCCCCAGAAACTCTGAGGTTGGGGCCCAAACTGTACCCTAACAAGCTCACCAGGTTCTTTTTGATGCATGCTAAAATTTGAGAACCACCGACCTCCAGGAATCGGTGATTCATTGGATGTGGGAGCTGAAGGAGAGGAAGGGAAATGACAATGTCCAATTTCTGGCTTGAGCAACTAGACAATAAATTGGAAAATAAAATTCGAGATAAACAATGTGCCAGTAATTTTTAAGTGGAGTTAATGCTCGCAGCCCATGGATACCAGAGCAAAGACCAGGGCCGTCTTGAGCAGTCTCTGAACAGTCTTCTTTCAAAGCCCATGAAAATGTTGGAGGTTTGTTTATTTATTTACTTATATATTTACTTATTTATTATGAATCCTCACCAGAGGATATGTTTATTTATTTGAGAGAGAGAGAGAGAGAAACATTGATGTGAGAAAGAAACATCGATCGGTTGCCTCTTGTATGTGCCCTGGGCCACACCCGCCAGGGCGAAAATGTTGGAGGTTTTATATTCTTCCACGTTTGACTTCCCACATGCTAACTTCTGTTGAAAGTCAATTTTTGTTTTACCAACAAATAGCTATGCAGCCAGAATCCTTTACAATTCCTTTTCAGATGAGGGTTGTGACATGCTACTGAGATGCCACATGGGAAGGAGTTTACAGGGGAGGGCGACTGTTAATGACAAAAGGAAGCAATCTCTATGACATTGATCTTCTTTCAACAGTTTGTCTTGGGCCTTTAAACACGTCACATAAATCTTTTCTGGCCCAGTAATTTTAGCTCACCAAAGAAGAGAAACGTGTGAATAAATAATTTATTTGTTCTAGTGACTAGCCCAGGTTTTAGATAACAAATCACTAAAATAATTATCATCTTTAAAGCCTTGTGCAATAGGCACCTCTGAACAGATCATCTCATTCCCGGATTACTGCAAAACCTTCCAAAACCTACTTCCTACAGCTTCAGCCACCTTGCACACCAATGTCAGATTAATCCTGGGGCACCTGGAAGACAGCTCAGTTGTTGAGTCTCTCCCCTTTCTCTGAACACAACGTTAAAATGGGGCTCAACATCATTTGTCTCAACAGCTGGGGAGCATCGCTTGTTGCAAACTCAGTGGGAGAAATAAAAAGAGAAAATTTAATTCTTAGCACTTTTCTCTCTTACTTGAAAAAATCTGTTGGAGAAATTTAAAGATTGGATAGCAAAGAGTTTGGGCTTTGTAAATTCATGTGCAAGTGTAAGAGGGTCAATGTGTATCTGAAGGACGCGTCTGCCTTGGGTGAATTGGTCAAGGAATTGCGAAGTGTTGAGTAAACAATGTTTGGGGCTGATGTTCTGGGTGCAAAGGGGAGGAGCTGTCTATAGGGGGGAAAGTAGGTACTTTCTACAACAGGTGAGCTTTACTGGTTTTAAAGTAAGGATATGGGCTAATGGGGAAACTGAGGTAGGGCACAATAGGGGCAGGAATGACTTCAGGGGGTGAGTTGCTTAAAAGGTAAATTGGTTGAGTATGAAACAATTTTATGTTAATTAATATCAAAAGATGTGTTTAGGCAACTGACAAGGGGGTTCTCACAGTCACTCTGGGTTCCTGAGTCTATTTAGACCTTGCTCCCTTTAGCCAGCACCAGGCTATAGGGGAAGGAGCACTAGACAGAGGGTCAAAAGGCCTGATTTTCAGCCCCAACCCTCACACAACTAGCTGAGGAAGCTTGGGAGCCTCATTAGGCTTTGTAAGTCTGCATCGCCATATCTGCCTTTCTCACAGAGGTGTCATCAGGATTAAATAAAATCATTTAAAGGGCTATAAAAGATGCAAGTAATTTCTTTAATTATAGCAGCTCCTTTGGAAGTCTCATTTAGGCACCCTGTGGCTTTATGCATATTATCGATATCAAATTCAGAAAACTTGAAAATGAATTAAACTCATCTTCAGATGCCTAAGAAATGTCAATAACATTTCAGTTATGAATGATAAAAGATAGTAGCAAATCCTCAAATTATTGCCCCAGGTCCTGTCTTAATAAACATGCTTTCTGTTGAAAAAAAATTATGATGATTTTTGCTTTAAAATGCCTCCCCCCCTTCCTCCCTCTCCTCTCAGTTTGCTGGCATTACGTGAAGCCAGAGTCTAGCGTAAATACCGTATGTAATGCTTGCCACCGACTCATACACTACCCGCTTTCTGTACTCCTCCTGTTCTGTGAGCCAGCTATTGTGCTGAATATTTACTTCGAACATAATTTTGTGTAATATAAACTTCTGGAAATAATATATCTAATGGGAAGAAAACAGTATATTTTACACCACCCCTCCATCCCTCCCCGCCACTGAAATCTCATGTGCGCCCTGCGGGTTTCTCTAGTCGAAATGTTCAGCCTCATAGCTGCGCGTCCAGTTCTGGAAATCTGCCTCCCACACTCTCGGGGGAGCTTGGCCACCCCGGTCTGGGTGCCACCCCCCAGCTGTGCCACGGTCCCTCCGGGCGCTCCTGCTGCTGAGGTGATCCCGGGCGGCCCAGGACCCAGCCCTCCCCGTGTCATTTCTCTTCCCACCTCCCTTAACCTTCCCTGTTAGCGACAGCAACAGCCCCCGGGATGTGGAGGCCCATCTGTGAGGGGCTAACTGCTTTCCCTTCATCACTCCCTATTTATTTCCTTTCTAGTCCCCTCCAGAAGGAAGCTCTGTACCAAAGGCCATGGCAGCGGCTCACGCTGGCAAAACCCCGCTTTTATTGTCCCTGCCCTGGCAACAATGACTCATCCAGCTTGTCAAGTGACCGAGGGACATCGCCGCGACCATCTGTTTCCCTCTGTCTGGGTCCTTTAAGGCAGTTAGACTCCGTTTCCAGGAGCATCTCGCTGATGTGCCTGCGTTTATCTCCATTTGCCGGGGCTGGTTTTGGCAGGTTCCTTCCCTGGGCTTGGCATTTTCACTCAGCTTGTTCACTTGATTACACCCTTCTTTTGTGATTAACTGTTTAGCTCCCAGCAGGTGGCCTCTTGGTTAACTTTCCCATAGTCCGTGAAAGGGTTTCTTTCGTCTCCTCCGTGCTGACACCATCTTTCTTCAGAGCCACCTTCTGTTGGTCCGAACTCCTGCTAGCTGTCAGCTCCCTCCTGCTCTCCTGCCCAGGCCTCGGTTCAGACTCTCATCTTTTCTCGCCCGGAGAACTGAAGCAGCCGGTTCTCCTTGCGGAGGAGCTGCCCCCTGCAAACCACAGCTGCCAAGTGACGTTCCTGAAACACAAGGCCATGCTCAGGGCACTGCTCTGCTGAAGGCCCCCAGGCCTTTCCCGCTGGGCCCCCGCTCAGCCCATCCGCTTCGGTCATGCCTTTTCAAATGCATCCAGTTTTCCTCTCTAGTAGCATATGGTGTCATGTCCTTATATTTCTTTTCTCTTTACTCAAAAGCCCTGGCAGTGGTTCTGAATTGGTAGGGGGAGGATATTTGGCAAGATCTGGAGACATCTTTGGTTGTCACAACTGGGGGACATGGGCATGCTATTGGCATCTTCTGGGTAGAGGCCAGGGGTGCTGATGAACATCCTACATTCCCAGGAGAGCTGCATATTGCAAAGAATTATCCAGCCAAAGTATCGATAGTGCTCAGGCTGAGAAACCCTGTGCCAGCCTGACCAGCTGCTGGAGTTGTCTGAATGCACTGTGTCCTCTTGTGCCTCCAGATCTTTGCCCAGTGACCTTTCTCTCCAACGCATCCCACTCTCCCACCTCTTGCCTGTTACTGTCTAACCCTGCTCCAAGGCTCACCTTCAGAATCCCCTTATTTTGATTTCCTGACCATTCACAATGCCTGGTGCTCCTCTTCTGAGCTTTTAGTCATTCAAGTTTCCAGCAATATATATTTACAGAGAATCTACTAGAATTAAAATAGCAAAATCAGCATGGACACTGCTCTTAGAAAATCAACAACTTGGTGGAGGAGACAGAAAGTCATCAAATAAGCACTCACGTTAATGTGCTGCCCAGCACTGTGTGCACACCTGCCCTCCACATCCGGGGACTTATGGCCTGTATTTGATTCTTGACTTTTGTTCAGGGGTCTTCCCTAGGTTGATGAGGTTGTTGTTTTGATCATGTCTTATCTCTTCTTAAAAACCTCTCTTGAACACATGACCAGAATACAGATTATTTAGCATTGTGTCCCAAACCGTTCCCAATGGACCTTCCCATTTCTGTCACCAGTTCCCACCCTCAGCACCCACGACCCTGTCATGCTGTGGCCATGGCCACATGGTTTTCCATCCTTTCCTCACTCCATTGTCCCTTTAAATTTTTCTTCATCCGTCAGACCCAGCTCTTGCCTCACTCCTCTTCACCAGAGTCTCAAAAACAGTTCGTTCCTCTGTTCATGGGCACTCTTAGCTCTTGGTACCTGTCTGTAGCTCAGCTCTCAGTAAAGAAAAATGGTAGACAGCATAGTTTCTGGAGTCTGACAGATCTGAATTTACTTAATCTTTCTAAGCCTTAATGTCTTCATCAGAACAATAAATAAAAGAATAGTACCTGCTGCATAAGTTTCTGAAAATATTAAATACAATAATCCATGTAAAATACCCAGCCTAGTATTAAGGATTCAATAAATGTTAGTGGTTACTACCATTATAACCATATTGTAGACTACATAACTGATCCTGTAGCTCTCTCCTGGACCAACTACTTTCTCCCTGAGAAGAGAAATGGTATTTTATTCATCATTGTAGCCAAGTGACTAGAAAAGCCTGCACAGTAGATGTCTGTTGCATGTTTGAGTCAAGGATGGGGACCCGATTACAATGGTCTCTCCTGCAGCAGTTTAATGCCTAGCATTAACTGAGCACGTGCTAGGTACAACAGCGGGGTAAGCACTTTTACAGACTGCCCCATTTAATCCTCACGGTCACCCTATTACATTGGTACCATTATTATTTGTTCCCATTTTATAGAAAACAGGAGCACAGGGAGAGATGAAGAACCTGCCCAAGGTTACACAATTAGCAAGTGGCAGACCAGATTTAAACGCAAGGCGTTCGAATCATTAGATCTTGACTAAAAAATTAGATAAAGTCAATGTTTATTTCAAGACTCCATTGATGATATAGTACAGTGCATACAAAGAAGCTTTTTGTCTGGATGCAGATGATACATAAATACCCACTTCTTTTCCAGAGCCACCAAAATGACTTCAGGCTTCCACAAGCCACTCCCAGTAGGAATCAGTAGGGTGCCGTGTGGTCGGATGGGACGGGGAGTGTGTGGGAAGTATTTATCTTCCAACCCAAACCAGACAAAGCAACTCCACATCTGCCTTCTCATTGTCCGAGGTCTTACAGAATAAACAACGTGGGAGATACAGAAATGCATGCACAAGAGAGTTAGAAGGATGAGTGCGTCACAGCGAGAAGACTGAGAGGAAAATAGCTCATTCACAAACCAGTGAACACACATCGGGGCTGAGGCCCTAAAGAGCAGTGGAATGGGGAAGAGAAGTGTTAATAAGTGAATGTAAGAAGCAGTCTCCACAGCGTTTTAGCCACGGGGGGTTTCTTTAACAGGAGCCGGTAGAGCATAACTCAGCTATAAAGAGGACCCAGGGTGTTCTTGAGCTACCTGGGCTCCTAGGGCATCTATTTAAATTTTTAATTTTAGCCAAATGAGAATCACTCCTGTAGCCGAGCTACTGAGCTTCACAACTTGCTCTTAGAGAAAACTGTAATTAATCCTCTAAAAGGTCCTGGGGATGTAAAACTTGAAGTATGGAGAGCAAATGTTAATAAGCTGGGATTAATAATGCTGCCACCTCTTTCTAAGACACAGTGCTGGGGACCAGGCTGAGGGCTTGAGTTACAGGTGACACTGGAATAATGAGGTCCTGCAGCCCAGCCTGGTGACCGAATCTCCCAATTCAGGGAGAAAAGAAAGCTCAGGTGTGTCCCCAAACCTGCCTATAAAGTGCAGAAGAGGCGAACCTCGGCGCTGCGCCCGTTGAATAGGCTGAAGTGTCCCATGACCCTATTAACTCCCCTTGTTCTGCACTTTCTTGACTGAGGACAGTCACAGCCATAGAGACCCAGAGAACCACAGACAGTGGGAATGATGAGCTCTCAGGAAGGGAGCCGAGAGGCTGGCGGGGATGACAAGGAGCCACATTCGGAAACCACCGGTTACGCATTGGAGACAAATGTCGCCCTGTGGCCTCAGTGTTATTGATTGTGAGGAAGGAGGACTGTTTGAAGAGTAGAAAAGGGAGCCGCCTGACCTGCAAACACTCCGGGAAGGAAATAAGTAAATTATTTGTGGAAGCTATTTGATTAAAAATATGTCCTTTAATTATTTTTTATATTACTGCTTACGATGGGGAAGGGTAGTTTCCCAAAGATAGACTGGGGCACTATTCACAGCAAGGGGGCAGTCATGCTGGGCAGACAAAAGTAGATGTTCTTTGCAAAAGTTAGATATGTTGAATCCTATATATCATCAAATATAGAACATTGGACAAACGGAAGAGAAATGTAATCTGATCTTGTATGGACACACAAATCCTTAAATAAATGCAGTAACAGAGCCTTCGCATGGGAATTCACTGAACACAATTTGGTATTTGGGGTTCTATCTCACACATGGAAGTTTCTTAAATATTTGTTGAAACGATGAATTAATTTCTTAAATTAGTAGAGATTGCCTCATAATTTAACTGAACCATGAGTTTTTATTATAACCATATGTATTACATATTACTTATTACATATTTAATTTTACTAGCAAGGCACCAATAAGCAGATATTATACATGCAATATATAGCATATGTTATATATAATTACATGATATAGTATATCCATAGTATATAATCATATGTAATTATATATAGTTATATAGATTATATCTCATTTAATTATATAGTTATATACACATTATATAGAATATGTTTTATATAAAATTATACTAGCAAAGCACCAACAATAGAGATTTCTGGTTAACAGAATTCTCTGGTTGACAGAAGTTGGGGTAAGAGAAGTTATATTTTTACCACTGGCCAATGAAAGAAGGTGGAGGCAATTCCTTGAATGACGAGGGAGACTGGGAAGGTGCATTTTACTCCTTATTTCTGGATCCCAGCTATACCTGAGAAGTCAACCCCTTCCGTCTCCACAGACTGACTTTTCCCTGGAAGCAGCACATTTTAACTCAACCCAGTTATCCTCAAGCGGTTCAGCCTCTGCTTTGGTTGCAGAGCTCATCTAGACAAGCGCTTTCTCTGGACTATGTCTCTTTCCTTGTAAATACGAATAAAATGAATCTGCAATCAGAGAGACAGCCCGGGTGTGATTAGCCAGAGTGTGCTGGGTAAACAGTGTTTATCCAGTGTTCAGTTCTCCACATGTTGACAAAATTTACAGCATTGCAAATTACAAAATGCACTCTGGGTTATTCAGTGGAAATTAAAATTAAGTACCGAGCACCATGACTTGACTGCCCTCCTGGCCAGACTTGAGCATCCAGATGGCATCCATTCATCTGCTAGGGCGTCACTGTGGGCCTCTTGGAGCCCTTGACTGGGGAGTAGGGCCTCGTGCTGGCACCATCAGTGGCACCTGACTCCCATTTCTGTGCCAACAGTGCCCCTGTTGTGACCGTAAGACCCTGATGTGAGGTGCTAATACTGCCACAAGCGTTGGTATGGCCTTCAGTCCCTGCGTGAAACCTCCAGGGCGAGGCAAAGACCAAGAGCGCTAGATACAGTTAGACGGAACGGAACTGAGCGTGTCCTCAGGTCGGCTCCTCTGTCAGGTAGGAGGCAGGAGTGGGAGAGAGGAAACACAGAGGGGACAAGGGAGCGTGGGAGTGAATGGAGGTGTCGCACTCAACCCGTGACAGCTTTGTATAGTTTTAAACCTGATGATAGAAAGAAGGGAAGAGGCTAAAAATAGAAACTGGTAAGGACAAGCCTTGGAATCCTAGGAGAATTTTTAAGAAGTGAGATGGACAAGAAGCCTTAGGGTCAAAGTGACCTGCAGATTAATTGGTGGTTTAATGAGTAGTTCGCTAAGAAATTGGGGTAAGGTAAAGAACAGACAGGATGGGAGACCAGGTGGGATAGTTTCAACATAAAATAAAGCAAGAAGAGCGAGACAAAGTAATGTGTCGTCTGTTTTTCTTGAAACAGATGAAATGCAATGACTAAAATCTTACATAATATGGAATATCAACTGTAAATATTATTCATAATATCCAGTGGAGAAATTATATTTTAGCCAGCGTGCCACTAGTGGGATTGAGAAAGATGGCCCCACAGTGTGCTGCCTTCGGAGGGGATTTGTGAGAGGCTGACAGGAGAATCCCCGCGACAGCCAGAGCCCACGTTTGCAGGGGAGTGGGAAGGGCACCGCGTCTTCCCGTAAGGCCTTCCTCCTCCCTGCCGCCCTCCCTCCCATTCCTGCTAAACGGAGATCAGACACCTGTGTCAAGGGGACTTGGTCACTTTGTCTGCATATTAAATGTTATATTAAGATTTGCTGCAGAAAGACAGTCCATTAAAGTCTTCCCTCTGAAGAGGGGAAGAAGTGGAAATAAATTATCAGCTGAAGGACATTTGGGGAGGAGATCTTCGGAGCATTCGTTATCACTATTTAAGACTAATTGAAATCATTTGTTCCAGCGCCTCAACAGTTCTGCCCCTGGGAAAGCTTTATTTCTTCCCACACCTGGGTCAACAGACAGGGTTCTCCTTTGTCAGCTGATCTGTGAGATCCAGGAGGCCTCAGTGAGGTCATTCAGCTTTCAAAACAGACTCTGTTTTCACTGGAAGTCAGAATTGGGGTACACGCCCTTTGTACAAGAATCAAGAACAGCCAGAGCGATGCTCTCTGCTGGGAAAGAGGCAAGACACTCCCTGAGGGAAACGTTCCCTAGTGATCCGGGACGTTGCATGTCAGTCCAGGTGCCCGTAAAGAGAATCTAGACCTCACCTTTCCATGGAGGGTTGCCAACATTACGTGGTAAGAAGAGCATGTAGGATGGGATATATGCGGATGCAACCATCTTTGGAGAAGACAATGTATGACACGCTTCACACAAACTTGGGAGATGGGTAGGGCAAAGGTTATTATCTTCCTTCCTCAATAGAGAACACTTCGAAGAATTTTATCAAGAAGAAGCCTGATAGGCCTGAGTTCAAATCCACCCTCTATAGCTTATTCTCTGAGTCATGCTGGGAAAAGTTACTTAACATCTCAGAATTTCTGTTGCCTTATGTATTAACTCTAATACAATATGGTGCTTATAAGGCACACATTAGATAAGGTCTGGGAAGGACTAGTCAGTGAGTAGAACATAGTAAATGTTCAGTAAGTGGTAGAAATATTTTGGAGATGAGATATAGCAACTGAAACAGTAAATACTTATTAAATAACATCTCAAGGTCACAAACCATAAAAATCAAACTATACAAGCAAAATCTTTTAAGTAAATAAATGACTGATACTTTAGTTTGCATGCAATTCATATATGATTTATTCACACTGCTTGATTATAAATAAACTCTTTCCTTTAGTCTAACTTCAAATACCAACTGGAAAGTTAAAGCTTTTCTGGTTCCAGGTGCCCATTACTTATTTTTGGATGACAAATGTGATCCACATTATTGATGATGGAAGCACTGAACTTATGAATTACTTTTTAATTATTCAATTTGATAGGCTATACAATATGTAAAATTAATAGGAGATGCAGTTGGGAGCAAATTTCCATTTTTTCCCCTTAGTTAACAGACTTGATATAAACAATAATACAGCTAAGTTTGGCACTCAGGAAAATGTGATCATATTTTCAGATTGTTATGCATATTAACTAATTGTATTCCCTTTTCTTGAATATTAAAGATGATGAAGCGGCTTTGTTTAGCTAGGATTATTTGGGCCATATCTGTCGGGAGGTTGAAGGGAAGGTAGCAGAAAGTGTTTAATGCGCCAAGCACACGTATAAGGTTTCCATAATTCATCAGCTCCGCTCTTGCATACCTTCCTATGCATTTACAGAGACTGCATACATTATACAATGATGGATGGGATGCTGATTAAATAAAATTTGTTGTTCTTGCCCAGAATACATATATTTTCACATTAATTTTAAAAATTCTAAATGGTGTTCTTAAAAATGACTAACCTGAACACCAGAGCTCACCAGGGTTATTAGGAATTTCACAAACAAAAAGTTGCTTTCTCTTGACTTTGCAGTAGGTGCTGTTCACTCTTTTCCTCTGAGACAAAGAAACAGAGAAAACTAAAATATGAAGCCCTAGCTCAGACCTTCAACAATGGCAGAGTCCTTCACAGAGTTCAAAATCCTGTTCAAGGGTGTCCTCTATTCCCGAGAAGGTTAATGATCCTGGGAAAGCTTACCTATTCCCTCTCCCTCTAGGAGAGTCTCTGGGTATCTTCATGTATTTAAGGTTCTCACATATCAAGTAACAAAATTCCCTTCGCTTGGCTAAACTCAGTGTTTCTCAAGTGTTATTCGAACAGGGAGTTCTTTTTTGTTGTTCGTGTTTTCAAAGAACAGCTGACATCCATAGACCCTCGCCCTCTTTTATGGGCTACACGCTCACTATTACAGCGTATGCATATGATGCCGTTTAGCTGAGCAAAGCTCCTGCTGGTGGCTACTTGAGTTGCGAACAAGTTTTCACTATTTTTAACCTCTGTTTGTAAATTGTAGCATATATCCGTGTTTATTGATAGATATCTAAAACGGAATGCATGCTCTTGACCCGGTCTTGAAGTCACAGGTCAGCCTTCTGCACATCACCAGCCTTGCTCCATGGAAACCCGAGTGCGGTCATCTCCCCTCTGCATTGAAAATCTTATCGTGTCTCCATAGTGACAATTAGAGCAAGAGGGCTTGATGTTCAAGGACAAACAAAGCTTCATCTGCTGCATTGCTCTAGCAGCTTTCATTCTGGGTCTGGATGTGCACCTTCATCAAACATGAAGCCTGCCAGAGGCAGCAGGTGAGCTCCTGCGCCTTCCAGGCAGTTTCCTGAATTGCACTCAGGTGGCCCGTGGAAAGCCCGAGCGAGCCGCACGAGCCACCACGTTCGCTCTGTTCTTCTGCACTGCTGCTTCTGCCCAGTGCTTTCGGCCCTTAACTCATTTTCTACCCTTGGCTGGTTACAAAAATAGAAGTGCCTGGGGCACAGAGAAGACCTGTCCAAAGCTCATCTGTTTCCTAGGGAACTAGTGACACTCATCTCTACTTAGTTTTCAGCTCCTTTCCCATTGGCGAATATAATTTCTCAGTCAGTATATGGCTAAGTGACTCATTTGCAATTGGGAATCAGGTATATTCTTGTGTATAAACATGATCATTCATGTATTTTGGAAAAGCTCTTAGCCCACCCAGTTTTCGTGATGACTGTGGTAGCTGCCTAAACGCTGACAGAACTGTGTTGCTGATGACTTTCCAGAACAGGTCTCCTCTGTGCTATTGTACCCACACATCACTGGCCAGTTTCGTCCCTACTCTTGCATCCAGACATCACCAGCTGACACATTCCTCCTTCCCCAAATAACCTCCATTCTTTCTCCCCATTCTTCACCCTATAACCTTCCTTTCCAAGTTTACATGAATATTGTACAGGACTTAGATCCTGTACAGTACCTTTCAGAAGCCCCTCCTGACCACCTGGCCCCACAGGATCACCTTCTCCTCATTTCATTACGCATTTACCTAACCTTGTATTTTCACGCATCACTAACAAAATCCCTATGCACTTTATCCACTTGGATGTCAAGCATCTTGAAGCCAGTCCTTGTCTTTTCATACTTTCCAATGTCAGAAATACACCCTCTCTCATTTCCTAGAGACTGCGGGACAAAGGCGCAGATGGTGTGCGGTCAAGTTGGCGTAGAAACTCCTGAGTAAACTCTCACCAGCTTCTCTGAGGCTCCTCGTCAGCATTTGGATTTTTCAAAATGACATATGGCATACACCCACTAAGCCGCAGTATTACAGTTTTCTTTCCTTTTTCCATAATGTGGCAAATGTAACTATCCTTAAAAGCCATGTGTTTATACATTCATAAAGTTGGAATGTTGCATTGCAAATACTTCTCAGAATTTTAGGCAATAAGAGTACCTGTCTGAGATATTGACTGACTGATGATAAATAATTGAGAAGAAAGAGTATTTCCAAACATGCATTGGTATCCTGCTATGTGCCAGGACCCCTGTAGGTTCTGGAATCAAGTTGTAAGTAAGAAAAATACAGTCCCTGCCCTCATGAAACAAAGGCACTGAAGGGTATTTTGCTCTTGAAAAACTATGAACCCAACCTTGAAAGCTGAGGAAGAAAAGAAATATGAGTAGCCATTTGGAATTCTGGGCATAAAATATATGCATCACGTATTTTATGCAGACATGCTATTACGTGGTTGCATAAAATGGGGTCTTTTTTTATGATTCTTTTATGGGTCCGCCATAGACTATGCAATGCAAGTGGCATATAAAAAAATGATGGAAGAGATGAGACCTGGCTAAATAAATCCCTGAAAGCTTTTTTTTTTTAAACACTGTCATGAGAATACATTTTCCTTGCACCATTTTTTGCTTCTGTTCTTTTCTAGGCCACCAGAAATGAAAATATATTAGGAGAATGCCATGTGCATTAAAAATCTTTGCAGTATCTCCAAGCCAACACCAGACCTTTAAAAACCCAAAGGAAATACTCAAAATGAATGCAGTGGGGGAAGGGCACTGGGTAGCATTTGGAAAACCAGAAAGTATCTCCCCATTTGTTTGGACTGGTCACTATTACGGTACTAAGAAACTGAAGCCAAACCAATGAGACAGTTTTTAGCTACAGTTTTCAGATTGTATTTGTGCATTGTGAACCCATAATAAGCATTAGCTAATTCTTATGGTAAGGATTATGGGCAGGTCCTGCAGATTAAATAAAAGGAGGGGGTTGAGGCAACGTTTACTGTAAACTTGGGCTGGTGTGTATGAAACAACAGGCTGCAGTTGTGTAATTTCCATGATATGACATAAAGTAACTCCTCATTGTTAGAAATTTCCAAGCCACAGTGAATGATAGATGAACGAGTGGGAGGTAGAATCAGAATGCTCTATGATAAAAATGAGGTATTGATTCGGTGAGATTTTAATTTAGATTAGTTCACTTAGAAAAAGTAATAAATTGAAATGTACTCAACACAGCTCACATTCGAAATGACTTATCAGGATTCCAAAATGAAACCCTAGGCAAGCAATAATTTTAACTGTAGCACTCACTCAAGTCGCCCACGCTAAAATATAGCATCTTTGTGAAATAATTTGGACAAGAAAGAGACAAGGAGTATATCTCTGAATGACAGATGGGAGTTTGAGCTTCAGTGCCAGAAGAAAAGATGGGGAAAGAACTGGATATAAGTGTCTGGCCATAATAAATTAGGGAGGCAAACATCTGAACTATTGGAAAAGTGATTCAACGTGAGCTGTGCCATATATTTGCCCAATGCCTAGTTCAATTTGGTAGTTTCAGGTGGTCAGGTGAAAGGCGTTTCTGTATCTAGAATTGGATATTTTTATTCATATCTAGATTTCTTGAGATATTAATTTGTTGGTGTTCAGCTTCATTCAGAAAGATGTTTCATCCAGTCTTTTGAGCCTTTCATATATGCAGTTAAATCAAATAGCACCTATAAATCTGCTCATGCAAAGCTTGGTCTGTATAGTAGGATAATCATCATAATTATGAAAACTAACAGCGCCTGCACTCTTACTGTCAGCCAGGCACTGAGCTAACCGTTCTTATTTTTGCATTTAATGTCGAGTTCAGAAAGCATCCTCTCCCCTTATGTGTAATTATGTCTCACTTTTCCATTTAGTTTTACATTTTTAAATACTGAAATCATGACCATAGAACTAGAAATCCATTAGTATTTTATTTGCAAACTACTAATTGAAGACTCCAGTATCATTTCCTGTGTATTCATTGTGCGCCATTGCCTTTTATGTTAATTTATGCTACATCCTGGGTAAGTATTTTGATGTTCTTACAAAGCTTCCCAATAAAAGCGTGTTTTCCTCTTGACCTTTTTTGGGGATATTTTGGGCTTCCTAAGATTCATTCTGTTACCAAGTGACCATTATAAAGTGATTTTTTTTGGTGTAAGCCATTCGTAGCATCCATCTCTGTTATTACTGCCCTTAGTAAAAAATGACTTAGTTTCTGTTCTGGCTCTTTCATAATAGTTCAACTTTCTAATCTCCACTTTAAAGAATTTCTCTTTTGTAGGTTCAATACTTACCTCCTTAGAAGTGAAGTTCTTTATTAAAGGTTTAGCTTCTATTGCATCCTGGGACGCCTCGGGGGCCATTAGGCTTAATGAGTTAACAATTTTTTTCCGAAGTGCATATGAGGTGCCTACTGAAGATAACCTGAACAGGTTCTCCTGAGGTATTACAAAGCAAATCTCTTTCAACAAAAGCGTTCAGGCTGAACTTTCATTCTAATCCAAGAGAAGC
Source organism: Miniopterus natalensis (assembly GCF_054644295.1). NCBI lineage: Eukaryota > Metazoa > Chordata > Mammalia > Chiroptera > Miniopteridae > Miniopterus > Miniopterus natalensis. The sequence goes on along the minus strand of NC_142096.1, from coordinate 13,959,619 downwards.
AAACTTTTAGTCTCCAGTGCTGTGCAATACATCCCATGCCCTGTCTGTATTCTTGAGCTGTTATAGAACCAGGCTCTCAGTTACATCAAAGCTCATCTCCCTGCATAACGATGCATTGACAATAGACAAATCTCCTTTCTCTCCGGTTGGAGGGGGTTTTTTTTCCATAGAATTCCATTGAATGAGGATCACATTGTCCCCTTTGAAATGAGATTTTAAATTTCACACATACTTATCAAGAAACGGTCAAAGCAGAATAGGTCATTTTTGTCATAAAGTGGGTTTTTTCCATGGAGCCTCTACAAGGCAAACCCCATGGAACCATCAGAAGACCTTTCTGGAGGCAAGTCTTCAAAGCATTCCTTTAGCCCAGCGGTTCCATGTCAGAATAAAGATCCCCAAAGTCCTTCACACCCTTTCCACCCTATTCAAGGCTTCACAGGGAACTCCTGACCCCAAGGAAGAGGGGGCAGAAACAGACCCCCTTCAGGAAGAAGCCTGGAAGAGCCCCTCACTGGCTGGCAGGGGAGACTTGAGCTGTTGCCCATAGAATGCAGCTCTGTGGGGTCACCTTCCCATCACCTATAATGACAAAGAGAGTCAGTGCTCTTGGGGTCCTAAAACACCCCATTGACCTTCATCAGTCCTTCACTCTGATTCAGGCTCTAATATTTCTAAAAGATATGGCCCAACATAAAGCCTTCAGTTCTGTGAACTTTGTTTCTCACCTGTCAAATTGCCAACCAAGATCAGTATGGCACACAAGTCGCTGTAGGACCTTGAGCCAGTTTCTCAACCTCTCTGTGACCCTCCTTTGTAAGATGGAGACAATTTATTTACCTACCAAATCTTTTTAAGTGTTTACTATGTGTCAGAAACTGTTTTAGGCACCAAGAATACATCAGTGACCACAAATGAATAAATCTCTACCCTACAGAAGCTTACACTCTACTAAGAGGATTTAGACAATTTAAGAAATTAAATGGATGAAATATTAGGGAGAAGAGCAAAGCAGGGAAGGAGACAGAAATGCAGGTGAGAGCTGCAATCTTGAATAGGGGAGCCTGGGAAGGTCTTTCTGAGCCAGTGACCTTCTAGCAAAGAGAGGAAGGAGACGAGACAATGAGTCACAGAAATATCTGGGGACGTGGCAAGGAAGTCAGTGAGCCAGATTGGGGAGGGGGCTTCATGTCCAGAAAAAGCAAGGTGCCTGCAGTGGAGGAACAGGACTAAGTAGTGAAGTCGAAGGGCTGATGCAGGGACAGAGTTGTCACCCTCTGTAGTGCATTGGCCTTTACTTAGAGTAAAATGACAGGCTGTTACAAGGTTTTGAGCAAAGTCATACGGTCTTAGGATTTAAAAGGATCTGACCATTGGTTTGAGGACAGGAGGAGACAAGGGTGATTCAGGACAGAAGCAGGAAGACAGCTTAACAGGCGACAGCAGTTTTCTGGAGGTGATGTTGGGCAGGGCCAGGAGGGGATGAGAAACTGCCGAATTCTGGGTGTGTTTCAAATGTAAGACCAGCATGATTGGACAGTTACTATGCGGGGTGTGAGGAAACAAGAGGTATCCGGAATGACATTAACTTGAGCAGCTAGACATATGAAGAAGCTGTTGGCTGAGTCAGAGAAATCTGCAGAAGTGGCAGGTTCGTGGGGGAGGACAGGAGTTTGCTTTTGCACATGTTGCTTAAAAGGCCAAGTAGACTTGCAAATGGAAACACTGACATTTAGATAGTGGCAGCGCTTATTACTCTTGCCGGTTGGGAAGATTAAAGGGGCCTTACCATCTAGCCCTGCTGGCTCCTCCAGTCACGTCTGCCCCCGTATGCCATCAGCCACCCCGTATTCAGCCGAGGGGAACTATTTCGTACTCTCTCATCTCCTTATTTGCACGTGTAGTTTCCCAGGCCAGGGTGATCTTCTCACCTCTCCTTGCCTTCCCATTTTCTTTATTCTGCCCATTTCTTGTTAGCCAATATCTAAACTCGTTCCTTCCCGTTTCTCCCTTCTTCTAGAATTCTGAAAGAAAGAGGAATTGGTATTACCTGTTTAAGATAAAGGAACTATCACCTCCCCCAGGCAGCCCCTCCATGACCTCCCTGGGCAGAGCTAAGAGGTGTCCTCCTGTGAGCACATATAGGCATTTCTGGAGCTTACATGACATCCTTTATCATAGTTATCATTAATTAATAACTAATTACTTAATTATCACTGTACTTACTGATTCATACGAATCTCCCCTAATAGACTATAAGCCTTATGGAAGGGGAAATTGTCCTATTTCATAATAAGCATTTAATAAATATTTGTTGAATGAATGAATGAATGAATGAATGAATGAATGAATGAATGTTCTGTATGGCAGAAATAAAATGGAGAAATCATCACTTGAAAAGAATTTTGTAAAAAGAAACTTTTTCTTGAGATTGACCTAAGAAGCAGCAGATCTTGAATGGTCATCATGGCGAAGCTGTTCCTCACCCAGTCTGTGCAGCCCTGGTGTTGGCACAGTGCCTGGCGCAAGGAGACATTTATCAGAAATCTGCTGTAAGAGGAACTGAATGGATACTAAAAATGACTCCCAAAGGAAAATTCTTTCTCCACAGTCTGTGTACCTGTGGGGGATTAGTCACCAGAATGAAATTTGGAACTTAAATTTCAACTACTTTGATCAAAAGTTCTCTTCAGAATTATTTTATGATAGTAGCGTCACAAGCTCTGAGAAAGAACTTACTCTTCAACATTTCTTAAAAATGCCAGGCACCAGGGCCACCTGTCAGCGTTGGTTTGCCAAAATCAGAGTGTTAAGAAGCAAATGCTCCTGTAAACAGCAGCTGCCAAGCATTTCTGAAAGAGGGCCCAGGGCGTTCTGATGGGCACTGAGAAAAGCTGCCGTCCCTCCCTAAACGTGCCAGGTTCTCTCCCTGGAGCCCCTCTTCTACCTGAGCGCCCCTCTCCTCCATTTCACCTGGTTAGCTTCCACTCCTCCGGGTGTCAGCCTGATGTCACTTTTCCCACGAGTTTGTCTTTGACCTTCCAAGACTCATGCAGGGCCCTTCCTGAGTGTTCCCAGAGCACCCCACATATCTCCCCGTAAAAGCAACGATCCCTCTTCTCCATGCATTGCTGGTTAGTTGCCTACATCTTCCCTTTGTTATAACTTCAGCACATGTCACCCAAAGACTGGAATATTGGAAGCACTCAGTAAAGATTCATGAAATACACCAGTAAGTTTTGACAGACGAGGGTGATTGGAAAAGCACTGGGCTCTTCGAAAGGGTTCCTTACATGGAGGGTCCTAGAAACAGAATGCTCCAGGCACCGGAAATCACACTTCATTTATCCTAGAGTTCAGTCTGGGCCAATCTCACGAAAATTCCCTAGTAAAGTCACCTTGGCTGAGTCAGGCTGAGACCATTTCTTAAATCTCTTTTAAAAGATAGAGTTTGCCTTAATTAGAGAATGTGAAGGCCTAAGCCCTATAGTCTCTATGTTATAGTCATTCAAGGTTTTCAAATGATAAATAAGAATATATGAAATTCAGATTTGACAACTTCATTGTCTCCCCTGATAGAAAATGTCACAATCACTCCAAGAAATCTTTGAGCATTCCTAGAACTTTCAAGCTTCATCTGTACTGAGATTGTAGTGTTTCACTTCTGTTTTCCCCCCTTTGTTAAACAGAAGGTCATTCCAAACTATAATTAGAGGTAGAGTAAGGGAACCATGGTGGATTTAGTCAGATTCCTTTTAATGAATATTCATAAAGCTTCCAGAAACACGCCTGGGCAAACCGGTCTTAGTGTTTCTGCGTTTCTCTGCTAAGATCCTTTATGTCCATGGCAAAGAATGTATGAAGTCCTTGAAACTACTGAGCTCACATTAGGTGTCAGAACAGTAGACTGAGTACAAGTTGCAATTAGAGTACCACTGGAAGAAGACATTGGTTATAAAACAGTCCTAAGTCCGCTTAATATGCAGGTGATGTTCAGTGCTTAATACTAAAATAGGCAAGGTCATTGCCAAGTTACACCATCATCTCACGCTCCATGCAGAAGATAAATGGGCTCATCCAAATAACACCTTGCAAACTGGGCTTTCAAAAGGAAGTAACTATTAGACAAACTAAAATGCCCATATTTTGACTACTGAATACACTTAAAATAACATTAAAAATTCTTTGCCAAATTTTATTTGGTTCTCAGACACTCATTTTTTAAAAACATCTAGTTTAAAATAGGCATTGTTAAACACAACACACACACAACATACACTAAAAATCACTAAAGCCTAATATGAAATAAATAATTTAAAAAATTTCTAATTCCTTCATTAGCATAGATTAATGCTGAGCTCTAAACTTATAAAATTATTTTCAAGTTAGACGCGATATTGTTCGTGCTTATTGCCCTTCAAGAACAAGAGAAATAGAAGAATTGGAGCTTTCCAAGAGTGATATTGTAAAACAGAAGGCTGCATGTGGAATTACTCGTCAGATCCCAGCTTTGAAGTATATGATTATGAAGTCCACATGTTTCTTTGTAAATTAAAATTTTTATTATTTTGTGACAGATAGTAGTGACTTTTATGAAGCAGAGGACTTGTATTCACGTGTTCATGCAGATTTATTCAGAATAGGCCACAGTAGAAACAACCTAAATGCCTGTCAACAGGTAAATGGATAAAGAAAGTGCCGTGAAAGTGTTCAATGGCACGCTGCTCAGCAACGGAATGAACAAACTACCCTGCACACAATAACATGGATGAATCAGAAGAAACATAATGCTGAGCAATAGAAGCCAGATCAAAAGAACACACTATGTTCTTTTGATTTATATGACATTCTAGGACAGAAAAACTCATGCACAGCAGCAGGAAGGCGGCCAGTGGCCGCCTGGGGCCCGCAGTGCAGGGAGCAGACAACCTGCTAATCTGTGCCGGGGAATTTTTGGAGCGACAGGAATGTTCTGTGTCTTAAGTTGCGTGGTATGGACGTCTGCTCAAGTTCACTGGATTATTTGTATAAGCCATCTGGGACCCAGAACAACCAAGAAGAAAAGGAGGAGCTCCTTGAGAGTGACAGGTATAGACTCCACTGTGGCTCTGTGGAGACCAGGACCAGATTTAACTTGGTTTAGGAAAACAAAGCAACTGATGGTTCACGTGTCTGAATATTTGTGAAACAAATATCTGCTGCATGCCATTGATTGCTACCCTCTTTCCTGAACCAGGAAAACGCTAATCCTAAAGCAGAATAAATACCCTAGGCAACCCTGTTCTATTCCCCAGATAAATTATCTTGTGGCCAGGCCAGTTAGCCCCAAAAGAGCAAAACTCACTATGCTTTCTGGGGTTTTCCCACTTTTCGTCTCCTTCAAAACAAAAAGGGCTTTGGTTTACATTTTAAACGACGTGATCGCTATCGTGATAGAAAGGTGCCATCCAGCTTCTCCTGGTATTACAGTGAAGCTTCGCCCCTTCTCCTGCCAAAGCATCGTCAGCCTAGACTCTGGCCCTTGCTTCTAGTTGGGGGATTATTATTTTTCTTACCATTATTGACACTGTGCTCCCTCCATCACAGCCTTCTCCAGTGTTTGGAAGATTCTGCCACAGAGACCACGCTGGCAGCTTGACGCCTGGTGTGTGAAATAACGTGTCAGTGCCCAGCCTTGCTCAGCAATGAGAACTGGTGTTCCTAGGAGCTCAGATTCTCCGGAGCCAGAGCCTTTTGCTGAGAGTGGATAATATATAGATGAAAAGAACCCTGACCGCTCCCATTCATTATCTAATGCACCGCATATTGTGTTGTTTTGATTTACAGCCCACTCTCAGATTTCCGGTTTGGTAATATCTATTATCTGTGGTTGTCACTTGCAAGAATTGAACTTTATTTTCTTTTCTGCGCTTAAATACCTGTGTTAGATGAGAAATGGTCTTCTCTGTGCTTTCATTGTCACAAGGATTCATTAAAAAGTTGACCGAGAAGTCCCGCAAATGCACATATGTAGGGTGTCTAGCAAAGGGAGGCAGGGAGCCTGAAAGAAAAGCAGTGAATAGGCCTCGAGCACTGATATAGAGGGAAAGGGGAAAACCAGGCTTGTGTCAAGGACTCTTTCCACTTTTCTATGAGGCAAGGCAAATATACTGGCAATCCGTTTACTTATTTATTTAGTATTTTCACTCATGTTATCCCTATGATCAAGATAGGGAGCGGGAGAAAGAGCAGCTTCTAATGTGGATCACGTGTGATACGGGTTCTGTTCAGCCTGATGGGGCCTGGCGATAAGGAAGGGGTACAGTGGCATCCTACAGGGGGCGCCGGGCCCGGACTGGAGGGGCATGACAATTAAGGCCAAAAAAAGTAACACATCCGGTGGAGCACAGCTCTCTGTGAGCATCCGTGATTAAAACCCAAGGAAGAAAGTCAATTTATTCTGAAGACAAACCAACCACAAACCCTGTTAACACAGAAAAGGGGCAACAGGAGGGAGCTCCTGGTGGCAACTCAGGCAGAAGCAGAGAGCGAAGCAGGGCTGACAGAAGAGAAATGAACAGATCACCAAACAACATCTCCAGCGCATGGTGCAGTTTCCTGAGCAGGAATGGAAACGCATTCAGAGCACCCAGAACGAGAGTGCGCGAGTGTGCACAAGGCAGAGGCCTGAACTGCCAAGGGGATCAACCAGGCAACTAATCTACTTCTAGCGTCTGAGTCAGTTTTAAGTCCTAGAGCCCCTGGTCAATAGTTTCTTTGATAAAAGTTGTGTCGGGAGAGGGTCTCATTAAATAAGATCTATGTACAGAACAGATTTTGACCGCAATTTAGAAATAATGCTTAGAAACAACTAACTGGAGTCCAGAGGGTCCTTTTTCTGAGCAGGATAACTCTCTTATCCCTCATTAACAAAGCGGAAACACATTGTTAATAGATATAGTAAGGACTGGAGTTTCCCATTCACTGGTTGGCAGAGTGAAGTTAATTCTCCATCACTGGAGGTGAAGCCACACCAAAAACACAGGCAACCAAAGCAAAACTAGACGAGTGGGACTACATCAAGCTTAAAAGCAAAGGAAACAATCAAAATGTGAAAAGGCAACTTATGTAATGGGAGGAAATATTTGCAAACCATATATCTGATATGGAGTTAGTTTCCAAAATATAGAAAAACTACAACATACAAAAAAACAACCCGATGAAAAAAATGGGCAAAGAACTTGAGTAGATACTTCCCATAGGAAGACACGCAGATGGCCAACAGGTATATGAAAAGGTACTGAACGTCACTAATTATCAGAGAAGTGCAGATCAAAACCACAATGAGATATCACCTCTCACTGTTAGTTAGAATGACTGCTATCGAAATAACAAAGATAACAAGCATTGGCGAGGGTGTGGAGAAAAGGGAGCCTTATACGGTATTGGGAATTTAAATCGGTACGACCAGTTTGGAAGATAGTCTAGAGGTCCTCAAAAAATTATAAATAGAGCTACCATATGATACAACAATTTCACAGCTGGGTATATATCCAGAAGAATTGAAATCAAGATCTCAAAGAGATATCCTCACTCCCATGTTCACAATAGCCAAGATATGGAAACGACCTATGTGTCCACTGAGATGAATAGATAAAGAACATGGTATTTAAATACAAGAGAATGTTATTCAGCCTTAAAGAAAGAAGGAAATCCTATCATTGGTAACAACTTGGATGGACCTGGAAAACATTATTCTAAGTGAACTTAGCCAACCAGATAACTACTGCATGATCCCACTTATATAACGTATCTAAAATAGTCAAACTAACAGAAGCAAAATAAAATGAGTGTGGGGGTAGAGGAAATGAGCAGTTCTTTGTTTAATGGATATAAAGTTACAGTTATACAAGATGAATAAATTCTATAGATCTGCTGTACAACATAGTGCCTATAATTAACAATATAGTGTTGTGCCCTTAAAAACTTGTTAAGAGGGTAGATCTCATATTAAGTGCTCTTGTTAAAAAAAAAAAAAAAGCCAGAGGACAGAAGAAATCTGTTGGAGTTATGGATATGTCTATTACCTTGACTGTAGTTTATTACCTTGATTTATCATGAGTGTGGGCATATGTCTAAACTAATCAAAGTGCAATTTTTTATATTAAGTATATGACAATAAAGCTAAAAAGAAGAAAGTAACAGAATTTTTAAAATTAAATTAATTAAACAACATATTATATCCAATAGCATAGTTTAGATTTTAAATAAAACCTAAATACACATATATTATCAATTTTATTATATTGATAATATAAAATTAATTTTATTAAATTGATAATATAGATATATTTTATGCCAGTTTAGAAATAAAAATCTTAGGTCAGATTTTCATGCTACTACAAATATTTTTTTTCTCCATAATGTTCTCCATTCTCCTTTCCGAAGCAAAATCTCAGGAAATTACCCATAATGTACACTGGGTCAACACTAGTGTATCATGGTACATTAGGTGCCAATGATTAAATTGACACCATCTGGACAGAAACACGTTGTCTTTGCCTAATGTCAAAAAGCAAAGACAGCAAAAGTCATATTTAATGTGTGGAAACTTCTAAGTATCAACCCACAGAAGGCTGCTGAGGTTGAAAACGCAGAATCCTAACAGTCACAAATAGCTGAGAGTCCTAGAGTTGGCCAGTAAGCCTAATGGGAGAAATGGACAGAGAACACAGCTCCTGGTCTCAGGAGACATCACTCTGCATAGGTAAGAAGTGGAAAAGCTGCCTTTCTCTTCTGCCCCGTGGCACAGACAGCCCCCAAAAAGGATTCAGGAGATGTGGGGCTAAGTGGAAACCTGAACCTCTGTAGTAATGATATGAAGCCTCTAGAATTTGCTTTGGGATCAGGCCATGCCAACTCCAGGCCCCAGTGGCCTTAGTCCAATATATAGCAGCTTCTAGTTCCCTGTCTTGGGTTGTTGAAATAGTTTTAAACATTTTGTCTTGAATGTAATAATAAATACCTCTTCCAGTATTTGTAAGTTCAGAGTGTCCCACGGCATAAGCAATCTCTGATGTCCAAGAACTTAACTTCTGAGTCGTCAGAATCATGTGTCAGTCTGAGCAGTTTACTTTCCCATGAGACTCTCATGGCCTATGCTCCAGCACTAACATTTTTGAATGTCTGAGTTTTGTACACTGGCAGAAATATACACCAAATATAGACAGGTCGTAGAATCACAGGATGGAGGACACGTTAGACATTGCTTCTCCAAGCGCCCATTTAAAAAATTCTCAGGACTGAAAGGTAATTAATTTTAGCCATTGGTACTCTCATTTTTTTTCTTGTATTATATTCAACAGAGTAAGAAATAATAGGGTTTTGGTGATCAGCTGTCCCACTGACAATTTATCTTGTCTCTAGCTTCATCTCCACATTTCTATACACTTGGCTATATTACTTAATAATGTCACATAATGCTATGTAAAAACCATTCCAAAACACTAACCATTACTATTTCTCACACGTTTATGGGTCATCTGGGAAGTTCTCTCTGAGCTCAGCTGATGTTGGTTGGCTTCACCTAAGTCTGCTGGTGGGCTGGGTGGGGACCCTGGTCTAGAATGACCTCTCTCCCAGGACTAGTGCTTCACCTGAGAGTGAGGTTGTTCTGCTCCATGTGGCTCATCCTCTAGAAAACTAGCCTGAGAGGAGGAGGGAAAGAGGGCAGAAATTGGAACTAGCTGAGCCTGGAACTAGCATTCTTTTGCTTCTATCACATTCTACTGACTAACGCGAATTACAAGACAGCCTACTTTTCAAGGATTGGAGGAAAAAATTTCACCTTTTCTTAGAAGATACAAACAGATTCATTGTTGAGGGCATGGTTACCATAAACCATTGATGTGTGCTACAGTTGACACAGTTGATACAGTTATTCTTTTATAATCCATGTCACAAAGTATCGAAAAACACACGTAATATATCCTTATGTACAAACCTGGAAACCTTTACAGTTGTCTTTTATTTAGATGTTGAAATCATTTTTCATTACTCAACTTTCAGTCTATCTTGACCTTGATGGTGACTTTCAAGAGTAGAACTTACAAATCGCCAAGCTCACAGTTTGTTAGACCCCAGGGTGAGGTGTCCTGATGGTGTTACATAAGATACAGATTATGTGCAATGAATCAGTCTGCCAGGACCTTGAGAGAAAGAACTTCTAAACCAAGTCAACAGCTTCTAGCCTTGAACTCCTGCATTTGAGCAAGAATGCTCATAGTGGTTGAAAGGAACAACAGTACAACCTAACTTGGGCCCTTCTGTGTTCTTGGTCTTCTCTTTCAATTTTTTATATACTATATATATTTTATTATAAATACATTTATAATATATATTTATATTTGAAAGTTTAGGTACAGTGTAGGATGGTATTTGTGGAAGACTTCCTCCCATTTCTGATCTGGTTGAGAACAGCTGTAGAACTATTATTTGTGAGTCATAAAATTTATAAAATAAATTTACAAAAAGTATAGAAATGTATTTATATTAAACATCCTACTTATAAATATATATACATATATATGTATGTCTACATGTGTTTTATTTGCATATGTATATATGTATGTATGTGTGTATATGACATGTATTTGCATGTATCATAAATTCATCTCTGTAAATTACCTATGATGGTGGCAAATACTGCTAGGTGTAAGTTTCAGGCTGAAATTCTGCTGAGATAAAAGATATCTGTGAGATTAAGTAGCAATCAGCATGACAGTGTACCCCAAGTCCAGAGAAGGTGATCAGGAAAGCCTGGTAGGTCAATAAGGCAAATCTGACCCTAACCTGAGTCTAACACCTGGTATAAGTGTTCAGGTCTTAGGCCAATCACTTTATCATCACACTCATGCCCAACTGAGTGTATTAAAATTCAAATAAGCCATAAAAATGAAGAACTTGTATGTGTCCCTCTACCTTGAAACTCTACAAGAACATCCTTATTGCTGACTCATCTACCTATAAGCCAAAGTGTTTCCTGGACCTACCATGTCACCAGGACAAAGGTCCTCCATCTGAAAGCCACAAGTGGGGGAGTTTACAGGAGGGCCTGGATAACAACCGCCTCTAGAAGGCCAACCATGCCCGTCTTTGCTCTCCACTCCCCCTAATAGCCATGGGGCAAAGTTGTCCAGCACAAACAAATGATAAATTTGAAAATCAAACCCCAAACAGGCAGCTATATATTTGTACATAAGAATATATTATATGTGTTTTTCTATACTTTGTGACATGAATTATTATAAACACACATTATACATAAGAAACTCACCAAAATCTTGCTTCCTGCTGACTTGCTAGTCGGCGAAGCTGAGCTTTTTGGAAATTTAAACAGCAAAATAATTTGCAAAATAAATAGCAAGGGCTTCCATGTGATTCTCAAGTATAACTTTCAATTTACAAGTCTTTCATCTGTCCTTACTTTTCATCTGCTTTCTTCTCTTCAGTATTACTTGAACCACAGCATTTCCATTAGCATGAAGATTCTGAAAATTGCTTGAAGGCTTCCCTAAGGGATACCGAACCATCTACTTAGATATTTTAAGGTACTTTTAATTGTAGGACAGTGGTCTCTGGATACCTCCCGTATGTCATATGGATTGGTGAAATTCAATCAGCTCAGGATTAGCCTGAAATAATAATGATAATAATAATAGCAGTGGTAGTGACAATAATGCTAGTAATAGTAGTAGTAGTAATAATACTAGCCACTGTGTTGATCACTACATTGTCTCATTGAATTTTTTTGATAACCTATAAGCTGGTTTTTTTAAAAAATGAGGAAACTGGCTCATATTTTACTAAACCACACAGCTAACACATGGCAGAGGCAGGATTGAACCCAGGGCCATCTGACTCCAAAGTTCATGCTCTTAACTACTCCTCTGTGTCCGAGGACACTGGGGAGACGAATGATGTAAGACACTATCAACCATAGTTTATATTTTGGACTTTATTCTAAGGGCACTGAGAAGTCACATGAAGGATTTGAAGCTGGGGTGTGACAGTAATAAGTCAGGAATTCTAAGCTCTTTATATATGTTAACTCTATAACCCTACTGGCTGCATAACTGGAGAAGTTCAGCCTTAGAAAATTTCAGTAACTGATGTCAGGCAACCAGAGAAAAGCTGAGCTGGGACTCACACCCAGGCAGTCTGTCTCCAGAACCCAGAGATCACACTGCCTCTACTGAGTAGCTTTGTGTTTCAGAGGAGAGCGTGTGGGTCAGGTGTCCCATTCATCAGTCATATCACTGGTCGTCTATCTGCCGTGGGTGCGTACAGCTGGAGGGAGCCTTTTGACAAATGTGGACATTACTGGCAGAAGTACTTTCTGCACCTCTAAGATGTCTTGTACTTAAGAGGCTCTCCAAAAATGGGAGGCAGTCCATATTTCAGCCACTTCCATTAAGCGGCCGTGTGCCTTCCCTGGATCTCCTGCCTTACAGCAGGCCTTGGATTGATCATAAGGTCTTCTTTACTTAGTGAAAGTTTGCCGCTCTCAGCTGCCCAACCATCCTGCACTCTGCTCCTGATATCACAGTCTAATAACTTTAATGCGAGATGCATAAGGTCAAACCCAGCTTTCGGGCCCTTGGGTGGTTGTGAATCATTTAGCAACTACAGCCAACCTTTAATGATAGCGAGAAAGTATTGAACATTTTGAGCTTTCCTTCCCCCAAAGGATCTGTGCTCTATTACACTCATATGTAAGTGCCCCTTTTCTGAAATTCTAGATAAAACTCTGCCTCAGTTCCTGAGGATGAGAAACGGGGGGATATAGAAGCAAAAGCTAATCATTTCATTTTGTTTTGCATATGTTTGTATGTGGAAAACTCAAAGACTACAGATGTAAGTGTATTTTAATTAAGCATTTTAAGCTGTTGAAAGTGATTGCTTTGCAGAGTTTCTCTTTTAAGTAATATATTCTCAATACAAACACAATCTTCCACCCATCCACTAAAAATTTTATACATATTTGTATGCATATGTGTAAAGACATATGTACATAAAATTCTAGTTCTCCATTCTTTTTTTAATATATTTTTATTGATTTCAGAGAGAAGAAGGGAGGTGGAGAGAGAGATAGAAACATCAGTGATGAGAGAGAACCACTGACCGGCTGCCTCCTGCACACACACACACACACACACACACACCCGCCCCCACGCTGGGGATCGAGCCCGCAACCCAGGCATGTGCCCCAACTGGGAATCAAACCACGATCTCCTAGATCGTAGATCGATGCTCAACCACTGAGCCAGGCCAAATGGGCCCCCATCCTTTAACTAAAATAAACTGAGGCATATTCAGTACTAACAAGCTTCTCAGGTCTTTCGCTGTTTTTAGGACATAGCATGTGTGGGTCGCACTTACAATTCTATGGCTAATGAACCATGATATTTTGACTATTATTCGACAGCTGGGAAATTTTTCTCTGGGGCTATGTATTCATCACCTGCACCATTACTATTAATATAATTGGCTTTCTTAAATGAGGCAAAATTCTCCCTGCTCAGGGTGGTGGGTTCAGGAGACGGAATGCAGAAGAATAGCGTTGAAAGAGTCGCGTGACTTCCTTCACTTCGAGTCTGCTCACCCCAGCCCCGTCTCATCGCCTGACCTTCTACAACTACCGAGCAGTTTTGCCCCTTTGGTGCCAAATGAGGGACTTGAAAGCTCCCTCTTGCCCCTCACGTCATTTTTCATGTTACTCAAATAGCCACGATGAGAAATGAGCTGGGGGGGGAGCGTGGAGCTTCAGAGTATGTGCTTTGGATTGACACAGGCTCGATAGTTCTATTACTTGTTAGCTTTGGGCAAGTCACTCAGATCCCGGAGCTGCTCCCCATCGGTAACACGGAGGTTATCAAATATACATCATGAAGCTCTGTTGAGGGTTAAATGGGAAAAAAAAGTATTTAATTTCTCACCCCAGGACCTGACACCTTGCCAGGCACTGTTATCATTGATATTATATCAACACTATATCATTATTATGATTATCAGCTGTAATGAGGAAAAGGTTGGGCCCTTTCCCCTCCCTCCAGCAGTCAGTTCAGTATCTCCTGTCTCCCGTCCAAGACTTTCGAAGGGATATGCCAAGTTCAGGCTGTTATTGCTGTTTTAATTATTTAATATTCACTGAGCGCTGCGATGGTGGAGCGTTTGTGGAAGCCCAGAAGGAGGCGGGCGCGGCCCTTCCCGCTCTGCAGAGCTGGGAGCATGGAGCTGGCTGGATATGTGGCTGAGAACAGATCGGCCCACAAAGACCATCTGGACCAGTGCAGTCAGGGCTCCCGGGGAACCTGTGGGGCCTCTGACTAAACCAAGATGTTTGGATTCTAATCGACTTCACATTAGCATTCCCCAAGCCCTCCTGTCTCAGACGCTCATTCCTCCTAAAGAGGCATGTGATGTATAGGATTTTCTTCTGCCCCATCTTGCTCCTGTCAGCTGGATCGATACCCTGGAAAACAGAGACTTTTCCCTTATAATAAAGCAAAACCTTAGTTTGAATAAACATCGCTGCCAAACCCTCACTTTGAGAAGCCTGAACACATTGGGGGGTTATGGCTCTGCCACTCCAATAGTACTTGTCCTGGAATAGATGACAGTTTCCCTTGCTTGTTGGGGAAGCAGGCAAGCCTTTTTGAACCAGCTCTATTTCCTAGAACCAATCTTTAACTTCCAACCTTTCTAAAGTTGTCTGAAGGACAAGAGTGTCCTGACTTCTAATGTCCATAACATTGGTTCAGAAGCTGTCTCCTCCAACACGTTGGTGACAAAGTCCTATACTAAGTTATGAAATGCATCCTGTCGTTGCTTTCTTGACTTCATTACCTGCATCAGCCAGGTAAAAGGCATTCAGAGAAGTCTAACAATAGTTAAGCCAGATCTTCTTATTAAAACCCTGTATTATAAAGCAGGTCTACAGTGCTGGGGAGTTACCTGGAGCTCCCCAGATAGTGCCAGGCATATAGAAGCTACTCGGTTCCTGTTTGCTGAACTGAGTACCACAGTCACTACCAGAAGGATTATCTCTCGGCTTCCATGGATTTGTATTTGCAGTGTCATGGTCAAGTAGTCTTACAGGAAGACCTCAATAAACAATTCTCCACAATTCAGACAAGCAAATAGTCAGTAAATATATGAGTACGTGTGTTTTAGATATGCTGGAAGTTGGAGAGAAGGGGCAGCCATACTCCTATGGAAAGAGGTAAATGCATTGTGCAATTTCTACAATATGGGGCCATGCAATAATATTTGCAGTTAGTAATCATTTATATATTATAATATATATAACATAATTATATATAGGTGTATATAGTGGTTTCTATAATGGCTGATGATATAATGGTCTACAGCTCACAAAGTACTTTTGACTATGCTATCCCGTTTGTTCTTCGTAACAGCGAAGTGCTAAGGAAGGTGAAGATTCTCCGTCTCGTTTTACTTGCTCACTAAGCTCAAGCACACTGACTTTTCTTCCTTTCCCCCAAATGCCCAGTTCTCCCTGCCCGGGCCTGGTCGCGTGCCGCCTCCCGCTTCTGCGCTGCTCTGCGTGGCTGGCTCCTTCCTGGCGCTCGGGCTCAGCCCAGGTGTCGTCCCTGCCCCCTGGCTCCCGCGCCAGCCATTACCACGCCGTCTGGTTTCATTCTCTTCGTGCCCCGTGCCACTCTCTGAAAATGTCTTCTTTAGGTCTCTCTTAGTTGTTTACTGTCCAGGTCCCCCACTAGCTTGTGAGTGTCATCGTCACTCCTGGGTCCCCATGTCGACCGCAGAACCTGGCACATGTTAGGCAACCATTAAATGCTCATTTAATAAACAAGTGGATCCAAAAGCAAGGGCAGTTTCAGGGTCACTTAAATACTGACCTGCATTTCCATTAGTATTTAAAATATGCCAGTTTCTATTGGACTTTGCTAAGCATGGAGGGAAATGGCCATTTATTATTACACTTGGGTCGTATCATTTCACTCTCCTCCATCCAGGACATGCGTAACTCAGGAACGTTTCACCCTATTGTCCCAACCTCTTACCCTCTCCCTCCCCTGTCTCACTCTGCATCCCATGTCTTCGCTTTCCCAGTTTATTCTATTTCTGTACACAATAGGAAGGGAACTTACACTTATCCCATTACCTGGGATAATGCCTAGCACACCAGACACTATGCTGAGCGCTTTACATGCATGATCTCATTGCAGTTTGCCATAAGCACCCTCCAGATGCTGGCAGGCACAACAATTTGCATTATAATTCCCCACTCCTTTCTTTCTGAAACTAATTTTTTCCTTCTATCTTTTCCACTTTCTACTAACTTCTTATAATAGTTGTATTTCCAATAGAATGAATGTAATTTTTAAAGGTCCTCTGATATGGGCCAGGAAATTTTCCCAGGCATATTTTGGTCATTTGGCTCTTCAGATGAGTCCAGGAGTCTTTCCTTTTAGATAAAGAACCCGAGTTTTCTATGATGCCATCAGTGTGGTTCACAAGTTCATGTTTTCAAAGCAAAGAATGAAACCTCTATTCTTAGATCATGGTATGTGCAAACCACAGGGTCGAGCGTCACATTAGTTAGCTAATGATTATAACTCTGTGGTACAGGTGTCGTTGTCACCATTTCATGGTGAGAAACTTAATTCTGCTTCAGAGTGTGGCCAAAGCCCTGCGGCTAGAAATATGTCTTGGATTGGAACCAGGGTTTGAGTGAATCTAAGCAGAGAATTCAAAGGCAAGTGTTGAGTGTTTACAATGAATCATATGGAAGAATTAAAATGCCTCCCTATCTTACTAATAATTTCTCAGACCTGCTAGAAAAGACTATATTACTCCAAATAATTGAATGCTACTCATTGGGTACTAGTCTATGCTGGTTCATATGCCAGGTGTTACTGTTCAAAGATAAATAGGAAGGGGCACGGGTTTTCTTCTTTTTCATGGCTGAATAATATTCCATTGTGTACCTATACCACATGTTCTTTATCCATAAAGGTTGCCACTGTGTCTTGGATATTGTGAATAAAGCTGCTATGAGTATGGGATGCACCTATCTCCCTGAGGTCCTATTTTCATTTCCTTTGACTATATACTCAGAAGTGGGATTGTTGGCTCCTGTAGTAATTCTCTTTTTAGTTTTTTGAGGAGCCTCCATACTGTTTTCCATAACGGCTGTACCAGTTCACATCCCCACCAGCAGTGTGCAGGGGCTCCCGTACTCCACATCCTCACCAACACTTGCTGCCTTTTGTCTTTGGATAATGCTCATTTTAAAAGGCGTGAGGTGATTCCTCATTTTCGTCTTGGCTTGCATTTCCCCGATAATTAGTGAAACTGAACGTATTTTTAGACACCTGTTAGATATTCACGTGTCTTCTTCAGGCCCTTTGCCCGTTTTTAAACTGTGTTATTTGACGTTTGCTGTTGGATGTTAACTCTTCATCAGATGTACGGTTTATAAATATTTGCTCCTATTCAGTACGTTGTCTCTTCACTCTGTCTGTTCCCTTTGCTGCATAGAAGCTTCTAGTTTAATGCAGTCCTCTTGTCTGCTTTTGCTTTTGCTGCCTGTGTTTTTGGAGTTGTCAGAAAAAACAAACACCATTGTCTAGACCATTGTCAAGAAGCTGTTTCCCTATGTTTTCATCAAGTAGTTTTATAGTTTTAGGTCTTTCCTTTAAGTCTTTAATCCATTTTGAGTTTATTTTTGTACCTAGTGTAAGATAAGGGTCCAATTTCATTTTTCTGCATATGGATTTTCAGTTTTCCCAACACCATTTATTGAAAAGACTATCTTTTTCAATTGTATGTTCTTAGCACCTTGTCAAAGCTGATCATCAATGAATGGATTTATTTGGGGGATTTCTGTTCTGTTGCATTGGTTTATGTGTCTGCTTTTGTGCCAATACCATACTGTTTTGATTATTGTAACTTTGTGATATATTTTGAAATCAGGAAGCGTGATGCCTACAGCTTTGTTCTTCTTGCTCAAGATAACTTAGCTTTTCGTTGTCTTTTGTGGTTTTATATCAATTTTAGGACTTTTTTTTTCTATTTCTGTGAAAAGTGCTATTTGAATTTGGATAGGATTTGCATTGAATTTTAGGTAACTTTGGGTAGTATAGATATTTTTAAAATACGATTTCTTCCAGTGTATGAACATGTGACATCTTTTCATTTATTTGTGTCTTCATTAATTTCCTTCATCAATATTTTATAGTTTTTAGTGTACAGATGTTTTTACCTCCTTGGTTAAATTTATTCCGAAGTGTTTTATTCCAACCTTTCCAGCACTAACATTCCAAACCCATCTAACCTCCAAGCCACTAGCCAATATTTGCTTTGTATACTGATATCTCAGTAACTGGAGGAAGAGGTAAAGTGAAAGTCTTCGCCGGGCTCTAGGGCAATCAGAAAAATCTCGTCAGGAAATGTAACTAAGTTCTGATCTGATTGCACCTATACAGTACCTTTATGAAAGAAATGTTTTGAGGAAGAAGCAGTGCAGGTGTGTTTACTTCTCAGAGTTGATGCCTTGCATGAGACAGGATTTTTTTTAGAATCTCCAGGGTTTCGTCATTCAGTCATTTTTTAATCCTTGATATAAGTAAAAGTCTTATAGATTGATATAAATATATCTAAAGCAATATTATACTCCCAGACTCTGTGTCTGACATGTAGTTGATCAATAAATATTAGACAAATGAGTTGAAAAAAATGAGTTACATGAATTAATCAATTAATGAAAAATCTCAGGGTAGGGGATTAGAGGTTTTCTTCAAAATCTAGATATTGAAGTATCTCTGCAAATTTTTATACCAGTAAAACATCCTCCATAGCTGGAGTAAAAGTGGTAACTTCCAGTGCATTTAAAAGCTATCAAAATAATAATAATACAAAGAAGACAAATAATTGCATGTTCTCATCAGATGTGCATGATCGTAGTGCCTCCCTCAGTTAACATTAAATATGATGTAATCTAAGACCCTAAAAAAATCTTCTCCATGATTTTATACTTACAAATGATTGGAGTTTGAATGGAAAAAGAATCTGCTGCTTGTTTCTTAATTCAGAGCTTACTGAGCCAGGGGAATCGGAACTGTCCTTCCCCCATACAAATGCGTACAAGGTGCTGAACTGCATGAGGCAGTGGGAACCAGAAGAAGGGGCTTCATCTTTCTGGGCCATTAGTTATTCATAGAAAGTATTGCTCTAATGAAATGTCAATACAGGCGACGCGTACTTTTCTGATTGTGGATTTCTGCCATGTTGGAGAAACTTGGAAGCGGAGAATGGGACAGTAGCAGAAATTCTTGTTAATAAATCCCTGCGTGTGCCACATAAAATGCCCTGTTCATCTGTGAAAAAATAGGGGAGGGGATGGAAAAGAAAGGGCATTAGTTTAAATTCCTAGCGATTCCCACTTGGAGAATGCAGTTCAACTTCAGACAGGACTCAGAGTCGCACCTGACTCTGATTCTGTTGTGCAGGTTAACTCACCATGGTTTACAGTATCTCCAGGACAGCAGGCTCTCTTTCTTCTGTGATGCCCCAGACACTCCAGCACCCTACAGACCTAGGGAAACGACATTTCACGGTAGCACTGGACTGTGCACGTGGTTTTAATGGCTGCAAATGGGACAATTATGTTTTTAGCAGATGGGTCCCCCTTTGAAGAAAGGAATACAAGGCAATTATATTGATACATGTCTCCCAGGGCTTGACTGACACACCTGAAAGGGGGGCAATTCCCCTTGAAACCTCTCATCGCTTCTTGGTCTTTATGGTTGAAGAAGCACAACTTTTACAACTGTCAAGGCCTACTGCTCCCCTGACCACCATCCTCTTCCCCCAGTGGGGTTGCACACCAATGACCAGGACTGTTTCAAGAGTGCCCCTGATTCTCAGGTCACCTTTGATCTCTCTTAAACTAACCTGCCCCCCAAATGGGTTCTTCTTGCCAAGAAAGGGTTGACAGTGGAAGAGTGCATTCTTGTTATAGTCCTGACTAGTGTCATGAGAAACGTTTTTTCATGATTTTAGCAATAAAAAGAAGGCGATTTAACCCCAAACTCTCTTCTTTCCTGATTTTGTTTTAAACAACACACTTTAACATTTTAAAATAGTTTAAACAGGTGTCCAGTAACAGAATGACAAACGTTAAGTGTGAAACCTGAAAATTAGGAAACTGAACCACATATGGTCTTTTTTTTTTTTTTTTTAACATCCGCCTGCGCTGGACTGGTAAGTGGTCTCATCACTGTCAGGCCAAGCAGGACTTGTAAAACCTGGGAGGTGGGCTTTCAAAGTAACATTTGCTTGGTGCCTTTAATGATTTTTGTAATTAGTCATTTAAACAGATTGCCCTGTGATCCAAAACTGGGAATGCAGGGAGATGAGCTGAGAAAGTCATTTCCTAAAGATGTTTTAAAGCTAATTGCAGAAAATGAGGCTTGTCTCTTCGCAGGATTTTCTGGCTCATGTTTCATTGGGTGGGAATGGAGCTGGAGAGCCACATTCTCCAACAATCTATAAAATGTATATGCCCAGAAGGCATTCTTTCTGACACCAGAGAGCTAAAGGCCTTTGTTGCCTAGCAAAATTTAACAGATAAGTAAGTGATCCAAATATGCAATGACAATTTAGACACCAGAGGGAGGGAAACTAAGGAAGTGATCTTTCACAGGAACAGGGTAAGAGTTCTGGGAGATCCATGACTCTGCCATCATTGAATTAGACAGTTATACTTTGTTAATGCACGTTGAGTGACTAATTCAGCTTTCACTTCAGAGATAAAAGTAGAATTTTTCAGAGCATGTCAAAAAGGGACTCAACTGCTTTAATGAATCCATGACTCCCTCACTAGGTAGCAGCCTCTCAGAACCTGCCTTGTTCTCAGCAAGCCTCAGTTGCTCCAGGTGAGAGAAAGGGCTATTTAATTCTCACCAATAATTATATTACTCTCTTATGAGAGTTCTGTTGATGTCTCAAGACCTTTTTAAAAGTTTGGATGATATAAATCTCTGTGTTTCTGCACACATACATACATACACACTAACTTTGTTTATAATAAGAAATAATAGTTAACAGTTCCTAAGTGCTAACTACATGCTATGCACAAGTCCAATCTCTTTAAGTGGCCTAATGTATTAAATTCTCAGACCTTTGAACAGAGAGGTTTTGCTAATCAGGAAACAGAGAGACAGAGCATTTAGGTAACTAGCTCAAGGTCGCAGAGCTAATAAAGGGAGGAGCTAAGATTCAAACACAGGCAACCTAACTACTGAACTGATGTTCAAAGTACAAACCTTCTTTCCTTCATGTCCTTCAACATTCCCATTCCCCATCTGTAACCAAACATATGGAACACATAAATTTCTCTTGTGGGCCTTAACATCACCACAGAGCCTGAGATAAATGTTGATTGGGTGCTGGATGACAGGGGAGCATATTGCGATGGAGGGTGGCAGTAAAGTTGGTTGATTTCATACCCTGAAAAATAAAGACATGAAAGATCATTCATGTTTTGATGGCCGGAGAGAATAGAATGCCATGAAGTAAAGAATTCTGACCATGCCAAGCAAGGGCAAAGGGAGAAGCCAACCTTCAAAACTGATGTCTGGCACATAAAGTCCCTTGGTGGCATCTGCTCCATTGCAGATTGTCTTGTGTTTTAAAATCCCCATTGCAGATTGTCTTGTGCTTTATCACAGAAACATCTACCATCCAGAGTTTTCCATCTAGCCAACTAAAGGAGTAGAATTTCATGGAAATAGCAGAAATGTTGCTTGGGGTAGTTCCTTTAGTTGATGCGCAAATCCCCCTTCCTTATGATTACCTGGCGTTCAGTGTGTTCCTGACGTGAAATTATAGACAGTCATTGTTTCCAAAAGAAAGCAGGGCAAAGAATTACACCAGAACATGTGTGTTTGCAAGGTCATCTGGTCTTTAGGGCTCTGTCCAGCACAAAATATGGAAAACCAAAACCATTCAGTGGCTCTTGGGACAGGAGAAATGATTTGGGGTGAACTGTCCTTTCTGTTTTGAGAGCCATATGAGGCAGGAGACATTAAGAACTTGAGCAGCTCTAATTCTGGTTGCCTAATGCACGGTGCTTACTGAGGTGGCGGACAAGTCTATTTGCCTCCACTGAGCAGGGCGAGCTGTCAGCAGAATGCTAAGTAGCTGTTTCAGCGGCGCTGATTGATTCGCAGAGATGGCACAGATGTGACCTCCTCAGTCAAAGTCAATGTTTTCTTGGCCCTCAGAATTTCAGAAAAATACAAATGCAAATGAAAAGTAATGACAAGGCCCACATATCGCCCCAGAGTCATTGCCTCAACAATTACTAATGCCTGCTAGGCTTCCAGCATCCTGCTAGGTGCTGACAATGACATAAAAATCATCAAAGACATAACTCCTGTTCTCTACAACATTAATAATGATAAAGTAGCAAAAGTTATGTAGTTTTAAAGATCACAGAGTTTAAAATTTATTTTGCCTCCTATATTCTGCTTCTTAAATTAAACGTAAGCATGGCTTGCACGTAACCTTTTTAATCTAGAATGCCCTGTTCTTTATTCACCTGGAGGACCTCCACATATCGTACAAAGTCCAGCATGACCGTCACCTCGATGGCATGAAGCCCCAGTGGCCATGCCCACACTGCGGTCCTCATCACTGTCTCTGTGCTCCCTTTAGACCCCCACCCATACCACTGCACTCAAGAGGTTATTGTAAGTATCTGAGTATGTGTCTGAATCCCCCATCCAGTGGGGGACCACCTTTGGTTGAGGTTCTTCTAGATTCAGGCTGTTCTTTAGAATCATCTCTGGCCATGTTTAAAAAGATACAGAAATTCAGGCTCCAAACCAGACCCATTGGCTCAGGATTTCCAGGGTATAGACCTGCACGTCTTTATTTTAGTTTACTCTCCACAGGTAATGTTGACTTACAGTCAGGGCTGAGAAGCACTCACTGTGCCTGGTTTCTTTTTATAGCTCCAATGCCAGGAACAATGTGTAGCACACAGCAGGCGCTCAGATCATGCTTGTGGACTGAATGACTTACTCACATCCACTTGATGTCTCTTTGTAGGTAAATATCTAAATTATACGTGGCACCAACTTGCAGGGTCAACACAGATGTTTTTGTAGGCTGTCCTTGAAGATGTCTGGGTTTCTACAGCTACATTCTCTGGTTGGGCCCTGGGCTTTAGTACTCAGATGAAGGCAGTGATCTGCAGTGGAAATATTTTCCTTTGAACAGTAATTGTATGAAGTTTTGCAGTAAACAAGATAGAATTTAAAGATAGAAGGGATTTATTGCCCAAACGTGACAAGGAAATAAAGACTATAAAAGGCCTCTCTGTATATTCATACACATGTCCAAGTTCAGACTAGAAAAAAATCCCAAGAAGTTATCTCTTCTAAGGTCTATGATCAAGTTTCTAACTACCCAGTGGACACTTACACATTCAGATAACATACTCAAAAATGGACCTTACTGTCCTTCCTAAACAGCTCCTCCACCTTGAAGGAATAAATAAATAACATATTTAAGTTACTTAACCTGTATGAGCCTTATGCCCTTATCTGTACAGTGATGCGATTAACTACAACTTCTCAAAGGTATCGTTAGAACGAAGTGAGGTGATAAATGTCCCAGTGCTCCATAAATATTATTCATGACCTGGGAGTTCTTATCTTAATTCTTTGACTAAATTGTTTTCCTTGTGACTTGGGAAAAGAACTCTGCCTCTCTCCATCTCCTCATTTTCCTTGATTAATAGGTCCTACCATATGAAAATACTCAAAAAGCAGTAATTTCATAATTTTTTAATTGGTCCAGGATTTTTATACAGAGAAGTAAAGTATAATTCAATAGTTTCAGACATATTACAGCATAACTTGTAAGCAAGGTGGAGAGAAGGCATTTCTACCCCATTTAGTGAATTGTGATGCAATAGACAGTGATTCAAAAGAATTGCCCCAAATCCTATTACGACTTGGTGGGAAAGTCAAGCTCCTATGGGTGTTAGTCCTCCAGATTCTCTCTTACCCTTGACTTGGCTCTTCTTACTTTCACTTCTCCAGTTTTGGGAAATTCCTGTGACTCTTTTCCTTGCCCCAGACTTCTGAGCAGACCCCACCCACTCACCCTTGGGTTGCGCTAGTGAAGGCCGGTGAACTTTTTATTGCCTGTGGTTACAAACAGCTGTTACCTCAGCCCCAGTCAGGAGTGGCCTGCGCGTGTGTTCCTGACACCGAATACAGTTAGTGATGCTAATCGGTATTGACTGGTGAACCTAAATGCATCTCATTCGCGGCGGATAGAGCTAAATAAAGAAGTATAAAATGTTCATGGTACTGTATCACCAATTTCTCAAACTTCTTCCTTTGGTTCCTTATTTCTTATGTTCCAGAAACTGCAGAGCATCCGGTAGTGACCTGTCAAACTGGGGGAGCTGGCAGCGTGACTGAACTAGTCTTGGGGGTCTTCGCAGAAAAGGCAGTCGGGGTCCTGGTCGGCTGGCGATTCCATCTGAATGGTGAGTGAGTGCACAGGGAAGCTCTTGCTGAGGGCTTCGGCAATCTCTCTCTGAACGCCCTGGCTGTTCCTGCTGGCCGCTGTCAAAAAGGAGCCACAGTGAGACGGGCACTGATTGCACAGGCGACTACTGAGCTCCAGCTTCAAGTGCTTTGCGGGGTGGGGCACGGGCCACGCACTCAGAAGGAGCCAGACGGGCTCTACAATCAGCTACATCCACACAGACAAGCCGGGGTGGGGGTGACCCTAGCGCAGCAAAGTACCCCGGCACTAGGAGAGCTCGTCTTCATAGTTCTCTCTGGGTCTGGTGCTCCTAGGAGCTGAGTACAAAAGGGGAAATGAGCCCTGGAAAAAGCCAAGACAGAGCTGTTATTTCTTATACAGCCTTGCTTACCAGTCCCCGAGGACCTCTGGGTTGCAGCCCTTATATCTAATCAGAATCCACATCAAGGCTAGTGACAGGAGGCAGGGAGCATTTAGAGCTCCCCATAGACCTTTCTTAGAGCAGCGACTCTCATCCCATCTTTTCTCTTGTCCCCAAAGGTTCAGGAGGCTGTAAAGTTCCCTCCATAGTAACCTGATTACTAGGTTCTTCCATTTGCAATAAAATATTGGTGTTGTGGATGCTGTAAATTCCCTGTAGCCAGATCTGAGCCTCTCAGCGAAGATGGGGATGTCTGGGAAAGCAAGCCCTCAAATGACTGTCAGCGCTGTGCCTGCGCCCGGCCTCCAAGTTACTTCTTGAGTTACTTTCTTAGCAGCCGAATGTATCTTACTTGGCCTGAGCTGTCTCCTGAGGCAGTGAGACGCCTCCCACTGCCCTGTTTCTCAGCCCGAGGACATATGGACAAAATCACCTTGTACTTGAGAAAGTAATTTTTAGAATAAATCCAACTTCCTAAGAACTGTCTCAGATGGTTACAGAATGTCTAACCATCCAGTAAAAAAATAAGAATAATAATTAATTTTTACTAGCAAGGCTTTTAGGTTGTTAGAACCTTCAGGACAGAACCTGTGTATCCTTCATCTTTCCGTCTTCGGTGTTAGGCAAAGCATCTCATATACAGGCGATACTCAGTGAAGATTATTGTTGAAATCATCCCTATTATTTAACTGTTTGAGTACCAAGTCAAACAGGTGAACTCTAATTTTCAGAGCCTAAGGTCTTGACATTTGGGTGGCATTTTCACCCCTTTGTTCTACTCTCTACCCCCTTCAGTGCTCAACAGATGGCACACTGTTGGTTTTCAAAGGCCCTTGGTAACGCAAAACACTTCACAGTTGCTTAGACAGGCAACAGACACTAAGGGCAGCTCTACAAAGAGGAGGGAAATTACTGACTTTCCACAGCAAGCACTGAATTTTGTCCAGGGTGTTTACCAAACTCACTGACCTGCAGCAACATGAGCCGAGAGAATCACCTGGTTTGTTGTTAGAGACCAGATGTGCAAGCTGTGCACAGACACCACGCCGTCCACGGCTAAGATGAGCTCTTTCACGGCGTTGTAGCTGAGGTTCTTTGGCACACCTGCCAAAAGGAAAGAGTGGGAAGCTATCGTTATTGAGCTGAATATAGCTCATCGAGATGGCCAGTTGGGACTGCAAAGGCCTCACCCATGTAGCCACTTGTGCTACATTTATTTATGGTTTCTTATCTCAAATGTATATAAATCAGATTCCCTGATTGCAAAGGATTTGCCATCTATCAAAAGTTAACGCCAAATATTTGCAGATTTTACTGTGCAGTCATCAACAGCAGTGATCATCCTTCATTTCTAGGGTGTATTATTAATCCAGTTGTGCTTTTCCCAGTGATCTTTGCATACATTCTGGAAGCAAAATGAAATAAGGTGGGATTTGGTATCCGGTAATCCCGGGTTAGCATTCTGGCTACTCTTTTGAATTTACCCAAATCTTGGAACTTCTCTGATTTTTAGCACCGTAATAAAATAGGGGTGATAAGAACACGATGTAGGTCAGAGTTCGTTGAGGAGCATATCAGAAAACAGCTGCCCTTTGTAAACTGGAATGCTGTGCAAATGTTGGTTTTCCAACAGGTCACTTGCGTGAATTGCATGAGGAGGCGATCCTAACATTGTAATGCCATTTTATTATTCGGTTTGTAACGTTTTTATTACTTTAGATGCATTAGCGAGGGCTTAATGTTGTGTCATAGAATGTAATAGTTTGGCTGCCATCCATGTTTCTAACGGAACAGTGCAGGGCACACAGGAAGGTGGGGGGCCCGGCACGCAGGCAGCCAGTGAGCCCTTCTCTGGGGCTGAAGGAACCGGGGTGTCTCTCGCCTGGAGAAGAGTAGGCTAAGGAAGCAGGATTGATTTTTTCAAACATTGCAAGGATTGTCATGTAGAAGACTAGAAGGTGTGAAAATGTGAAGTTGTTTGCATTGGCCAGCTACAGAGGAGCCAATGGTTGGTCAGAATCACAAAAGATATCAGTTCAATATGAGGATAACAAACTGACATATCTCAGAGGCGAGGGGCCTGGGGACATGGGAGAGATTAGCCAAAGAATTTATATACTTATATGCATAGCCAGTGGACACAGACAGTAGTGTGGGGAAGGCCTGGGGTGGGGAAGGGGCTGGGAGCAGGGGGGCAAAGGTTGGGGGGAATTGGGGGACATCTGTAATACTGTCGACAATAATGTATACCAGATAATAATACCAGATATTAGAAAACAAACAAAAAATTGTTTCTCAAGCTTGGCTACATGTTAGAAAACATCAAAGTCAGTCCCCAGCCCAATCAATTATATCAAAATCTCTGGATGTGGAGCCTGGGGCCTGGGCATAAGTATTTTTAAAAAGTTTCCCAGATTGCCATGAGCAGCTAGTTGAGAAGCATTTACTTAAAAAAAAAAAAAGGGGGGGGCATCCTTAACTCCCCTTTTTGGGGATTAAAGAACCTTGCTCAGGGGGATTTTTCTCTTTAGGGCTAATTTAAAATTCTCTACAGTCTGAGTTTAGTTTAATCCCATTTCATATTGTTTCACAGAGGTAACAAAGAGCTGGTCAACAGGCACTTTCATTGAATGAGCTGCACAAAGCTCAGGAGGGCAGAAACAAATTAAAGGAGTTTTTGTCTCAGATTAGCCATAGAATGAATGTGCATGGAGCCATGGGTGAAGCTGTTATACTGTAGTAATAATAATAATAGCATAGCTTTATTGAGAACCTACCATAGGTCAACGTTTGTGCTAAGCGCTTTGTTTATAGTGAATATCTTATTTTATTACTTACAAGAACTTTAAGAGCTTGTTATCAATGTTACAGTTCCTGTTTAACTGGAGGAGAGGAAACTGGGAGACAGAGAGGTTAAAATCCACTGCTAAGGCCCCATAGAAAAGTGGGATGTGAGAGTCTGAAGTCTGTGGTCTGAGTGTGAAGTGTTAAGCAAATGCTAGACTCTAGGTATTGCAAAGCTGACTATCATTCCTAGTGTGTCATCTCTGCGGAATTTCATGTGACTCTTGGAAGACCTGCTATCATTCATCTAGGACCCTTGAGATGAAGTCATGATCCCATTGCTTTTTGTCTCTCTTGCCTCATTTATCTCTTTACATTTATGGAGAACACAAGTCCACTATTACTTATTTTAGTCTATGAAATAATGTCGACAAGCACAAGGCTATGCCTCCACTGACCTCAATGCTCCATCACATTCTAGAAACCATTTTTTTCCCCTGAGGGAGAGCCTGCAAAAAAATGCATCCGGGAAAATATTCAAATTGGTGTTTAAAAGTTAATTTCCCAGATTAATAAATATATGAAAAAAAGTCACTTAACATCACTCATTTAAAGAATTCCATATGAAGTCACTAAGAGAAAATATTTCACCTATCAGATTAGAAAAGAATCAGCAGTTTGATACTACCCAATGATGGTGAACATGTGAGGAAATGGGCACTGTCATATTCTATTGGCCAAAAAGAAATGACATAGTATCTTTGGTAGAAACGGCAATATCTGTCAAATTTTTAAATGCACAGAACTTTTGAAACAGAAATAACATTTCTAGGATTTATTCCACAGATATACAAATGCTAAAAATATATATGCACACGAATGTTAAGTATACCATTGTTTATAATGCCCATCAATAAGCAGGTGCATTCATACAGTGGAATACTTTATAGCTATGTGAAAGAATGGGGTGTTTCTATTTATGTACTAATATGGAAAGATCTCCAGGTGAAAAAAACAAGTGCCGAACAAAATAAGTGTCAATCCAGAATCCCATTTGTTTAAAAATACATACATACACACTATACATATATTACGTATATGGTATGCATGTTATATATACATACATATTTATATAACATGTACATATATATAAATGCATAGTTATCTTTTGAAAGATATATGTCAACTTATTAGTAGGTGTTATCCCTGATGAATGGGACTGAGAATTCAAAGGTGAAAAAATGGGGAAACTTTTTCAATTCATTTTCTATCATTGCATATTATTTTAAAATTTTACCAAAGATAAGTATTCTTTTACACTAACCTAATTTGAAAGCCTAGTTCAGAAATTAAGTATCTACCAGATAGGAGTTATCTGACAGTTTCAATAATTAGCTGTCCTTTCTTTAAATAAAATAAGAGAGAGAATCGCCAGAGAAGATCTATACTGAGAGACAGGGAAAGTGGATACAGTCGTCTCAAATTGTGCACCATTTGTCTTTACCCCCCTTTAAGCCAGTAGGTGCCATACCAGCAACTACAGGTGCAGCTCAGCACTTAGCCCTCAGGAAAGGAAATGGGTGCATTTGTCACTTGACAAACCAAATACTGTCACCTCCAGAATGAGGACGTTTGCCTGTTACTCAGTGACGTTTGACTGCATTTTGTTTCACTATTGTCATCTGCCAACCATTAAAGTGCCCACTGAGAACAGAACCCCTACATGTAGCCTTGGCAGGGAACACTAAGCAACGGTGCACTGTTTTGAAGGCAACTGCCCTCTGAGACTGTGTCTACCTTCTATCAAAATGTGCTAGACCACAAAAAGAAAAGGTCAGCCAATATCTGGTTATTTTTGATGATCTGAATGTTTGCTCTGATGTAAACCTCCGGTTCTGATAGAATTTTCTGGCTGCCGTTCCCAGCACCCTCCTGTAGGAATCTCTTAAGAGGTATGAAAAGATTAGTCCGGTGGTTCTCAAAGTGTGGTCCCCAGCCCAGCAGCATCAGCATCTTGTTAGAAATCCAAATTCTTAGGCCCCCACCGGACCTGCTGTCTCAGGAACAGTGTAGTGGGCCCAGCAATCTGTGTTTCAACAAACCCTCCGCGTGATTCGGATGCCACTCAGGTTGGAGCGCTGCGGGCCTAGTTTAGCAAGGGTTTTATGCAAGCCCTTCAGAATAGCGACAACACTGCCTGAAGGACAGATTTATGCCATCTTTCTTGGGTCTTGTCCATACATTTAGGGAAACTAAGATCTTCACAATAACTTCCTCCATGTCTATCTTTAATGTTTGTCCATGTTGTTTTTACACTGAGCCATATCATTTAATGGCTGCTGAAGGAAAAACAGAAGCCAATAGCTTTTTTTGTTCCCATATGAAAGAAAATCATAATATTTGTTTTCCCCAAAATTCCTTATCAGTGTAAGTGTTCTTTCTCTATGATGCATATTAACCGTGAGCATGTGTTGAGGCCACTCCCTTTTGTGGTCACAGGGAGGAGAAAACATGGATCCTACGGACACTAATTAAATCACTCCTACCTTCCAAGAGTAAGATGGAGAAGTCCTTTAAGACAGTGACGGTGCTGGCCAAAACCAGGACAGAAAAGACAAACGTGCAGATCGGATCGGCCATTTTATAGTCTGGCTGGAAAATACATGGGCTTTGGTTAACTGAATTTGTGGCTCCTTTGCAGAAAGTCTGATGAATAATAAAAGTAAAGCTCCCTCTTGCCTCCCCTCTGCATCACCCTTTCACATACACCCCCCAACACTTGACCCTAACTCAGAGGCAGTGCTTTTTGAAGACTCAATCTTTCTCTTAAGCTTTAAACGACCAGTGACGGAAGAGCAGAGACTACAGGACATGCTCTCCCATCATTTGAGAAGTAAAGGGAAAGATGTGCTTGAGTGTCTTCTCAAGAGGCCTGATTTAGCTTCTCTGAAACTAACAGAAGTACAGAGTATGCGATGAGCCGATTTCACAATGCTCAGTGACTTTTCAGCCTTAATTATGATGAGAGGAAAGCCTGTCATCTGCTCAGATGTTGCATACGACCAAGGCACAGCTGGAGCTTGGTCTTGGCAGACTGGGGTAGTTTGTTTCTTCGCCTCCCAAGTTTGATTCCATCCTGAGAGTACAGCTGGGGCGTCCCTCTTGCCTCTCTCACCGCTGGAGCCCTTAGCCTCAGGGTGACACGCCTGCTACTCTGCCTCTGATGCAGTTTTGGGCCACACAGACGTCTGCCTCTTTGTCTCTAAGGAACTCGGCAGCCACCTCACCTTGTAAGCATGCTCTCAAACTTGACTCACCCCTACAGTTTTGAACTGTTTTGCCTTACATTTAAAGCTTTCAGGGAGCATTTTCTCGATTGAATTCAGATATGTTTTTGCAACTTGTATTTACATATTTTTTATTTTTTTTAGTAAAAATAATGTAGAGTCCCTGCTAACTGGGCAACCATGGTATGAACAGAGATAAATTAACTTCTCTATCACCACCTACCTCCACTCTAACCCACCCCTGTTGGTTCTCACTACTACCAAATAGAGATCTGCAGTGAATATTTCCTTAGGGTCAGAGGCCCACCCAGATCCATTCCCATTTTTCATTAACACTCTGGCTTTTTGGAGAGAAGTTATTTCTCCCCCACTGTGGGTGATATTGGTGGGACCGTCATTCAGGTGTTCTACCTTCCCCCAGCCAAGCAGCAGGTACAAGACCCAAGCTAGGTCAATTAGACTCCCTTTCCCCAAAATATAAATCTTCAGCATAATGACAAGAAATGGAAAAAGAGAGCCGAGTCATATTTCAGCTTGGCATCTGGGATAGACGTTTGATAGTTTCTGAAATCTAGATACCAAAAGTCACCCTTATGTGTACCTTGATTTCTGTCTGGGAGTACATCCAATGAATTTCAGCCAATACATTTTTTTTATTTTTTATTTTTTTGCTTAAGTGAGCTAGAGATTTTTTTTCTGTTGCTTACAACCCAAGATCCCTAAGGTATGCATGGTTCCATGGTAGTCCATATTGATCCCATGACAAAAATAACTACTTTCCTGAAAGACAATAAGCCCTGTAGTTAAAGAATAGCTCTCAGGAATTTGGAAAGTCTGAGTTTTCAGGCTTTGAATGTTTGCTTGTTTGTTTTAAACTTGAACAGTAGTTTGTTTAGGCAAACATAACCTGTCCACCCTCGTTTAAGTTAATGTTGGGGGATCCACTTCTGTACTACTTGATCTATAAAATTACTATGAGAGTGAATTAAATCGAGCATACTCACCTTAAAGTAGATAATAAGTGCACTGGTTAACACACTGATGCTCTGAAATAGATCTCCAAGGGCGTGCACAAAAGCTGCTCTGACACTGGCGTTAGCCTGCACTTCCTTGTGATTGTGGCCAGGGCGCCTCTCGTGCAAAATCACACTTATTCTGAACAAGAGAAGAATGTTCTCAGCACACACATGAGATTAACCCTTAAAAACCTACACAGCTTAATGGAAGAGCTGGCGGTAGTTTACATTATCCCAGTTGACAGATAATTGAAATATCAATGTTTCAAGACATACTATTTTGGACTAATTTTGAACACAAGTGGATCATAGCATTTCAAACTTTTCATACAAGGGCAGACAATGAAGATTGGCCCCAGTTTTCCTGTACCCTGTCCATCTACCTAATGCTCCTGTTTCACATGAAAACTGGAAAGCATCACTTCCCTGACGAAAGCCAAGTGTTTGACAGTGAAGAAGGAAAATATCATTTCTTGAGGGTCTTCTGAATGGCAGGCGCGGATCCATGCTTAAAGCTGAGCTTTGGTGGGAGCTTGATTGAATGTCATGGTTTCAAATGCAAAAAGCAGCAGAAAGGGGTCAAACAAAATAAGTAGGGAATTTCATCAGCGTTGGATCTTTTAAATCTTTTATTTTACTTAGTTTTGTTCATTTACACGAGAATTTGAAGTCTGAATAATTTTCTAATGGCCAGTGATGAGCATACTGTGCTTATGTCTATGTAGCTATTTATCCAGAGACGGAAATATATTAAAATGTTATAAATGTGTGTATATACATATACATATATATTGCAAAATTTAACATTTCCCATCTAATCAAAGAGTTAAGTAGTAGCCATTATAAATTATGTGCCTGATTCTATGTATCTGCAACTTCAAGAGGTATTAGACCAAAGGTAAAATGAGAACTTTTTTACTGAGGCCCAACAAGGAATGTTTGGCCTAGAAACTTTTTTTGTACATTTCGTAACAAAGTTTAAAAAATTATTGTTTGGTACCATGTACCCTTATTTTCAGAAAAGCGTCCATCAGAGTCGGCCATTATCACAAAGTGAATTGACTGCTGTCCACCGGGATTTGATTATTACATAATGTACACATTTTAGATTGTCAGTGTTTGGGAAGAAATTCACCCTCAATGAGGAGTTACTATTTCAGGGTGTTCAGACAGCTTTCCATGGCAGGCAGTTAAGAGACTCTCTTTCTAGCTCTGCTATGTGTGCTCATCACATTATCTTTCATTCTTTCATTCATTTTATTTAAAAACAACAACAACAAAACTTACTTAGGGACCCGTGTATGCTAAGCATTGTTAAATGTTTGGGGCATAAAAGCGAGTGAGACAGACATGGTCCCTCCCCACTGTGGCTTTAAGTATGAAGGAGATGCAGAGAATTTGAAGACACACACATACATGGGAAATTCTAATTGTAAAAAGTCTACTAAGAACTGGTGCTACAGGGAGTCTGATTTAGTTAGCAAGACAAAGCAGCTGAGTTGGATTTGGAAGGTTAAAGTTAAATAAGCTAGTAGGGGAGAGAATGTCCGGGCAGAGAACATTTAGCACGCAATAGCCATAAGGCTCTGTCAATAATTTGCGTCCTAGAATCCCTCTGCAACCTCTATTACAACTCTCTGTCCTGATTTTGAGTCCCCAGGGAACAGATTTATTCCCAAATTGTGGTTCTGATATCTCTATTCAGACAACACAGCCTCTAGCTGCACTGGAAGCCCATAATCCCAGTTCTGGAAGAAAACATTATAGTCACTCCGTATCTTTATCCGTTAATAACCACCTGCTTGCACAGGGAAGTCAAGGCTTTTCAATTCCCTTGTCTTTCTGAGCACCTGAAAACTAAGGTCAAAATTCAAAGCAGTTGCAGTAAAAAGAAAATGGGGATGGTATCTGTTTAAAAGTCAAGCTCAACCATGGAAGGTCCAGATTTCTGTGGTAGTTAATTGGGGGTTCCCGCCGTCTTCGTGGAGCATCGACACCCCCTGTGTGACATGTGACTCGGGAAATTATTTTTTTTCTCCCTGCTGCCTTGTGGACATGATGTTATTGACCCCCGGTTGGCAGGATGTGTGCTCTGGCTTGTCTCCTAGTGGTGACAGGTTGGGATTGTCCCAGGGCCGACGTGAGATCACCACCCTTCTGTCACTGGCCCCTCACTTTCCTGTATGGACCTGGTGCCATGTATCACTCTGCGTTGCAAGGCAGACAAGCGGATGGCGCACAGATAGCATTGAGTTTCCTGTTGCTCCTGCAGCGAATCGCCACAAGCCTTTCTAGCTTAGAGCAACATAAATGTATCATCTTATAGTTCTGGAGGTCAGAAATCTGACGAGTGTCAGGACTGCGTTCCTTCTGGAGGTTCGAGGGAGGATGCATTTTCTTGCCTTTCCAGTGTCTGGATGTCGCTCACATTCCTTGACTCCAGGTCCCATCCTCCACCCTCAAAGCCAGCAATGCAGCATCTTCTCTCCTGTCTGACCTGATGCCTCCTTTTATAAGACTTCTGTGGTTACATTGGGCCTATCTGGATAATCCAGAATAATCTCCCATGTCAAGATCCATTCTTACCTTAATCATATTTTAAAAATCCCTTTCACCACGTAAGTTCACATATTTAGAAGTGCTAAGCATTAGACTGTGGACATTTTTGAAGGGCTGTTGCTCTTTCTACCACAAATGATCGACACACAGACAGACAGACAGACACAGTTTTAAATAGGGTTACCGGGGATCAGATGGGAAGGAGAAATCAGCCAAAAGCATCAGAGCCCTGGCCTTGCAACCCCATTGTCACAAGCAGCCAAGTAGTTCATATGGGGAAGAGCAGAGAAATACAGCAGTGATCGCATGTCCAGCAGGACATGATCGCGTGTCCCTTAAGAACGGTTTAAGACTACCTGGTTAAGACAGTAACCAACCAGTAGAAAATAAAGAGTTCGGCTAGCATGGCTTAAGGAAAAATTTTCATGTAGTCAAAATAATGCACAGATATGAGAGAGTGCTTTTGAGAGAGATACATTCTGTTATTAGTTCTGTTAAAATACATGAAACGAATGACCGTTTTATGGGGCTGTTGCAAAAGAGAACTCAAAAGGAGAAAGGGGACTGAAGTAAATAAAATTTAAGATCCCTTCTTACGCAGCTCTCTGGGAACCCATTATATGTTCCTGTAATAAAAACTGAATAGCAGCAAGTCACATCCCATGTAGAACCATCAATATGAATGAGAGGGCAGAATGGCTGGGACCTGATTCTGAGTATGGTGGGTCTAGATTCAAATCCTGGCTCTACACCACCTCATTGGCCACCTACTTAACCTCACTGAGCTTCAGTTTTCTAATCTGTAAAGCAGGGGTGTTATGAACATTGAGCTTGATGACGTAGATCAAAAGATCTTAGCACAGTCGGGGCACATGCTTGCGGGCTCCGTCCCCGATGGGGGGCATGCAGGAGACAGCCGTTCAAAGACTCCCTCACCATTGATGTTTCTCCCTCTCCCTTCCTCTCTCTGAAAATTAATAAAAATATATATTTTTTAAAAAGGTCTTAGCACAGTCCCTGGCACACAGAAAAGCATTCAAAATGGAAGCTGTTAGAAGTCGATATTAAAATACTTAAACCAGCACAACCAACCTTATTTTCAGCCATGGAGCCATCTGAACACTCTGTCAGGTCTCTGCCATCCTCACAAGTGGAGGAATTAAACGAACAAACAAAAAAATAACAACCTCCCAAGTGGAGGAATTAAACAAACAAACAAAAAAATAACAACCACAACAAACACACATCCGTGTCCAGACAGGGTTAGAGACAAGCTTCGTGGAGCGTGGGCGGCGACTTACACAATGTTGGCTGCCACTGCGCAGCCCGAAACGGTGATCATCACAGTCGCCTGGATCTGGTAATCGGGGTACAGCAGGCGCTCACACGCGAGGTACACCAGCACCCCAGTCACGGCCCAGACACACAGGATGGACAGCAGGGCTCCAAGGATTTCTAAGGATGCAAGCACACAGACATCCCCACACAAAGAATTATAACTCAGCTTAACATCCCCAAGACTCCTAAGACACTAATAGTCCCTCCCCCAAAATAGAGGCTTCAAACTGGCTCACTCTGATTCACAAAGCAAAACTTTGGAAGGATTTTAGCACTAAGATGAAGCACTTTTACGTTGCATTTATAAAACAGCAGCACCTGAGTTCATTATGCTCCGTGTTACTAAGTAATTTGCAGCATACCATAAGTAATTAAAGCATATTAATTGCCGCCTACCCTTGCTGTTTCCTCGGGGATTTTAATTCAAACAGGTGCTAAATGATTGAAACTTATTAGGAGATGAAATAACGAGGCACAAAGAGTAAAATGTATTTAGTAATTTTGCCATAAAGCGTTTACAACGTGCCAGTACCAGTATCTTTTGTGGGTTAAACCAGTAAAAAGGGAGGGCTTCAGAGGGTACTTGAAAAGTGAGTTTCATTTGCCAACCCAGCGTACCATAAACACAGAGGTGAGCTCAGAGGTATGCCAACGCTCTAAAGGCATTTTAAGAGCAACAGTAAGGAAAAGAAACATCAGAATGTGGCACTTACATTAATATTTAAAGATAAGACAGTGTTCAATCTGCCTACTAAGTGAAGCACATTTGCTCACTTACGAGTTCCTCAACACCTCACGCCGCTCTGTAACTCAGCCTTGGCCTTGGACTCTAAAAGCCTGCAAGGGCCTGGAAGCATTCTGTGAGTCAGTGGTCAGGCCCAGCCCATAATTCTGACCTCACCTCTTTAGAGCAGGGCCCTAGGACAGGTTGTTTCTCACTGTGGGAGGAGAGTTTCCTTGACTTGAGTCACTTGCGTGCAATCGTCGTGATTTTTGCCGTATCTGCCTTGCACCTGTCTCATTGGACACTTAATAGTCTCTTTAAATAAATTCACTTTTTACCCTTAGCTTCGTCCTAAGCAAAGTTATCCGTGAAATTGCAGGTTTGACGTCCTAGTTGATTTCCACCCCTCTGTCTGTAGTGGTTGGTGCTGCCCAATACAGTAGCCACCCATCCCCCGTGGCTGTTTTAAATGGAAACAATGAAATTTAACATCCGGTGCTTCAGTAGCACCAGCAGCTAGCAGGGTGTTCCGTGGCCACAGGGTGCTCTGTTACAGAACACCCCTGGAGCAGAGTTCCCCTGAGCAGCCCTGGGCAGTGCCCGAGGACGCCCATGCCCGGGATGAGAAAGGGGGAGCAGTGTTTGAAATTCCGAGTCCTTCCCATGTGTACAAAACATCCTGTGTTTACCAAACAGCGCTGGCCAGTGGTATCAGAAAGGGTAAAGCGCAGGGAATAATTTATACAGACAGATGACGGGTGCTCAGCCAACAGGACGTATTTTCCGGGCACGGCTCTGTGGCGGGGCCGGGAAAGCAGCTTCAGATCATACTCTTTTTAGGATGTTTATTGCCTTGTCTCTCTCGCTCGCTGACTGTTAAAGGAAGGCAACTCAGCACACCAGTGACGATAAGTTGTTCGGTAGGAAACTAGAACCTCCTTTCAGTCTAAGCTGGCCAATCCACCCTGCACGCTTGCCAGCCTAGGAGCTGTGGTCTGAGTCTGGGGTGCCTTCGGCGGAGCCTGGCCACCCCCGCTCTGCCCTCAGCTCTCCTTCACCCTCTGTCGCCCAGTGCCCTGCGGGAAGCTCTTCCATGTCTGCAGCCTTTTTGTGCATCTGCGCCTTACGTTGCAAAGCGCGAGGAGCCTTCCGCCGTCCTCTCTCCCAGATGCAGAGTGGCTTCGTGAGCGATGTCCTGGCTGGCACCGCAGCTGAGACCCTGGCGCCGGGGCGGTGGCCAAAGTGAGGCCTGTGATCCCGCTGCCCCATTGGAGCAGAGGCGGCCTCATTAACCTGGCTCGTAGCTGACTTACCATGGAGAGCGGGATTAACCCACATCCCCGCGTCCGTGCCTGTTTCATCCTGAGCGCTAGAGCTGTGCCTCTGGGGGGTCTCCGAGCCAAGCTTTGCTTTAACCCTTCTGGGTCTCCCCTTGGTGCGACTCTGAGGCACGGTGCCCCCTGGATGCTCCCTCGGTGAACTGTACCTGCTCGGTGCCACCCAAAGGTCAGGCGCTTGGAGGGAGGCTTCGCGGACAGCCATAAGGAGAAGAGGCTGAGCAGGAAACTGGTCAGGTCGATGAGGAGGTGGGCAGCGTCTGTGACCACAGCAAGGCTCCCCGCAACGCGGCCACCTGGGGGTGCACGACACCACACGGTCAGATTCCCGCGCACACAGGCCAGAGCTGGCCAAACGTCACCGACTCACGGAGCTTTAGGAGGGAAATCAACACCCATTCAGCCTACTTCTTTCTTCCCAGTTTGACAAGGAAAGAAACGGAGACCCAGAGAGCGGGTAGGGTTTGAACATGTAGACACGAGTCTCAAGGGCAAAGCCGTCGCTGGGGGAGTAAAGGCACAGAGATTGGAAAGTACGGGCGTTCTCGGAGGCCGTCCCTGTTCGCCTGGGGCCAGGATGCGGAAAGGCCAACGCAAAGTGGCGAGGCTGGGGAGGGACCGGCCAGGCTCAAGGGGCCTCACGTTCCAGCTGAGGACCTGACTTTGTAAACCAGATGACGCGGTGGCCCACGGATGCGCTTTTATTTATTTCCTTGCCTTGTAGTTTTACCATGATCTTTACCACTTTGTCTTCTCTGCTAATTTGCATTACCCGCCTGCGTGCGAGACCCCTGTTGTGAATGGTCGGGACACGAAGGAGGAAGGGTAGGCACCTTCCAGCAGAGCAGCAGAAGGAAACCCGAGCAGTGGCGTCCTGCCTGGCTCTTCCCTCCACTTCTCTGCTTCCCTTTAATTCTCCTTTGAGAAAAGGCCTGCAGCCTCCAAAATTGAAGGCGAAGGAAAACCTTGTCTCTTCCTTCCCGAACAGGGCTTGTTGCGTGAGAGCAATAACCTTTATTACTTCCACTGCGTCTTCCCAGCAAAGAGCTTTTGCTGACTGATTGTCCTCCCAGCAGCTGTTTATTGCCTTCTGTGCTAAAAAGCCACGGAGGCTGTCAGTCATCAGCTCCTCCGTCGTCAGACTCACCTTGTCGACTAATGATTTTTAAAAATTACACGTATGGCTCATGATTGCAGTGATCCCCACAGACTGTTGGCTCTCGCTGCAGTTAATAATGGGTTTGTCAAAGTTTAATGGTCTGAAGGAAAGGAGTCTTCAGGCTTGTTACTGAGCTGTCAGTGTGAAAATCGCAATGATTCATTAGCCAAAAAGTAACATTTTGCTAACAAATCAGCTGTCCTTCCAATTACCCTCTAATGTCGCTTGATCTGCCACACTGGGGCCTGATAATGAAGCTGTGTTAATAATGCATTATTGCTTGCCCGGAAAATGACTACACGCAGATAAGCAGTGTGCCCCCGTCTCAGCGGTGAGTGACGCTGGTGACTCTATCTGCTGAGCTCAAACAGTGGCCCAAGTCAAGGAAATGAGGCCTTACGGGGTCCCTTCCACAGGCTCAGCTGAGTCGGGAGGCAGCGGAGAAAGAAAAACAGCCTGGCTTTGGAAGAAGCACGTTAATGTGGAGGCCCAGGAACCAAGAACCATTTTGCAACCATCAGAACTACTTTTAAGAACCATGCAGAAAATTGTGGGCAGTCGTGCTGAGTGACTGGGGATCGAACTGTTTGCAAGGGGTAGTTTGCAACTGAATTTGCATTTGCTTCTGAACGCATGGCGTACTACTGGCAATTAATTCAATCATCCAGCCGGCATTTACTGAGCCCTTACTGTGCATGGTGCAGGGATAAGATTTACAAAGATGTCAAAAAATCCCAGCCCCTCTCTCCGGTGATCTCACCGTCTAACACTCGCTGTACTGAAGACATGCATTACGAATAGGCTAGAAGACTAGAAAACCACTCGCAACGGGAGCGTTGCGGACCTTTGCACAGGAGAGAGGGGTAAGAATTGGCTAGAAGAGAAGGGTTTTCTAAGGAAGGGGTGAGAGCAGGAACGAGAACAGAGAAAAATGAAAGGACATGGAACCTTTGTGGGAAAGCAGGAGGTGTGGAGTGCTGGGGAAACAGTGGGAAATTAGACTGGAAAGGTGGAAGGGGCACCCGTGTGGGGGGCATTATAATTCATGCCAAGGAAACTGAATGCTATTCTACTTATGATTTTGAGGCAAGGTTGTGACATGTTCAGATCTCAGGGATTTCAACAGGACTAAGTAAAGTAATACAGTGGAAAGCACTCAGCACAGTTCCTGGCACATAGCATTAAATAAATATTAGTTATTGACATCACAATGCCAGGAGTACCAAGATCATATTATAATATGAAATCTCTGAACATAATACACATCCACAATGGGCAAAATTGTTTTTAACAGAATATATTTAAAAGAAATGATATTTGATAAAAGTCAGCACTCATCCTTGATTATTGGTTAATCATTAAAAAATTAGAACAAGTAGAATACTTCATTAACATAATAAAAATACTTAACCTCTCAGAAAACATTTTATTCAACAGTTAAGTAGTTGAACAAAAAATGGGGGACATCTGTAATAATTTTTTTCAATTCTTAAAACATGTCTAGTTTCACACTGATTTAGAGTAAATGCGAAAAACTGAACAACAACAAAATGGTATTTATCTTCTCAGTAGCTGGGGAAGGCTTACTAAGCACTAAAATAGTGAAAGAGTAGTAAAAGAAAAAATCAGCTAAAAATGAAATATTTGATACAATTATCTATATAAAATTTTACACTTCTCCAAGTCAAACCAAAAATTAAACAAAAATTAAAAAGTAAACAACAA
Source organism: Miniopterus natalensis (assembly GCF_054644295.1). NCBI lineage: Eukaryota > Metazoa > Chordata > Mammalia > Chiroptera > Miniopteridae > Miniopterus > Miniopterus natalensis. The sequence continues at coordinate 13,918,672 of NC_142096.1, read as the reverse complement.
ACTGGAAAAGTACTTCTAACAAATATAATAAGTTTATCATCCTAATATATAAAGAGCTCCAGAGATCAATACAGAGAATTAAAAATTATCTAAAAAACAGACATCAAGAGGCCAGCAGGAAATGCACTTACAGGGAAATACAGATCACTAATAAGCATGCAGAAAATATTCTAGCAGTAGTGAGCGTTAAAGTAAAGCATACTCGTGTATACATTAACAAAGATTTTTAAAAGATTAAAATAAGTTCTGGTAAGGTTTGGAGAGAAATCATTCTCATGCAGACCTGGCCAACATAGGAATGGCTTTTAGCTGTCTGGATAGCTGTTTGGCAATATGCATCAAGGAGTAATAAAAATATTCATGTCCTTCAACCAGTTATTTCCACTTTTAGGACTGTCTTTGAAGGGATTAATCAGAAAAGCAGGCAGAGTTTTATTTAAGATTTTTCATTGCAGCATTGTCCATAAACAGGAAAAAAATTCCTAAATTTCTAATAATAGAGAAATGGTTATTTAAATCACAGTGGAGTGTACATTGTTCAGGCATAAAAAATGCTTTTAAAGAGCATTTGATGGCATGGTCAGAAGCATTCAGTATGCTCTCAGTTTGTTCAAAAGAAAACTGAGCTATGAATAGAAAATATATTGTACAGAAATACTTCATAATTTTATTGGCAGTTATCACTCACATGTGGAATAGTGATAAATTTTATATTGTTTCCTTCTATTTTCCAACGTGTCTACAATGAGCCCATTGTTACTTCATACTTACAGAAAATATTAACTCTTACTTTACAAGAAGAACCGTGTAGATCCCCCCCCCATAACGATGTAGGATTTTGTTTGCTTGTTTAATCAGAGAAGTCTTCTTGAGAAACACTCACCCACGACCTCTGCAATCATGAAAACGAAGCATATTCCCGACGCAGCGCAGAGTTTCCACTTGGCGTGGACTTGCTCGCTCGCCCTGTTCCCTGTGGCCGTGGCATTGCCGTGACAGTGATAGATGGCCCCTGACTCCGGCTCCTCCGGCTTCTCTCCGGAGCATCGGCCTCTAGTCACGGGTTTCTGCTGGAGGCCCACCCTGCGGGTGAGTTTGACAGAAGCAAGAAATGAACATGGTTGGAAACACCCCTCATAGCCCTACCCATTCTCCCAACCACTGTCAGGCCTTTTGCCACCTAACTAGGAAGTTAGAGTTCACGGCTCCTTCTACCAGAACTATCAAGTGTCAGGAGCCAGCAAGACGTTTCCACCTGAAGTCTCAACTAAAAGTTTTGCTTTTATTCAAACTCGTATCCAGTCTCTACCACCAGTGATTACAATGTATCAAAGGAGCAGGAGAAAGGCGCAGACTCACTTTGATGCATTTCCTTCCCAGTGACTGCATTTCGGAAAGATATTGGGACACTGTCCCACAGATGAAAAAGGGAGTAGGAACTGTGTTAGAGATGTGTCACCTGATGATTCAAAAATGTTAGATATGTGAGCCACCTGATGAGTCAAATTTCCATCACCGTCACTTTCTTCTCCGTGGCAACATTGTTAATAGATCATAGCACTTTTTCCTGCTAAGTACACCTGGACCCCAGAACCTTAATGAAAGTTACAGTGGAAGCTGAAACTTACTTACACCTCCTGTAGCAAACAGTACATAGCAGTTCTGCTAGTTCTGCTCAAATAGGGATCATTATGTAGAGCCATTTATAGAATTATAGAGTTTCACCAATGGAAAGATTCTAGATAATATTTAGTCCAACCCCATTGTTTCTTAGCTGAAATAATTAGGGTTCAGAGAGGGTAAGTAATGACCTGAGGTCAAAGAGCCAGGGAATGGTAGAGCTGGGATTCCAAGACTATTGCTTTTTCCAGGTCACCCCACTTTGCTTCCCTGCCTGAACATCACCGTCTTAGACCAATCTTTACTGATGCAAATGTTGTTGTTCATAGATCTTGAACTAATCAGATTTACATTTTTTTAAATAAACTTATTAGAAGGCATTAATAAGCTTCTTAGAATTAAGAGCTTTGTATTCATGGCTATGAAAAGTATAAAAACAAAAATAAGCCTCCAGTTGAGCTATTTCATTTGTCTTATCACCATCTGGAATTAAAGGTCTGCAGGCTTTGACTTAGATGATGATTTTGATTATGAATCTAATTATCATTATATTTGCTTTTTCTGAATAAAATAATATATTCATTATAGAAAATCTGGAATTACAGAAAAGCGCAAAGCAGAGGGGGAAATCACTGGTAACCTTACCTACAATAGACAATTACTATGTCGTTGTTTAGCTTTGTAATATGCAAACACACTTTTTATACATAATTATAGACCATTTTAATTAGGATATTTTTTATTGCAAATACAGAAAACAAAGCTCATGCTAGGTTAATTAACAAATGGGGATTATTGGTTCTGCAGCTAAAAATGTCTGGAGGTATTGGGGCTCAGGCTGGTTTATTAGGACTCCGGATTCATTGCTTTGCAGTTCTAACTATTCTTCAACCTCAGTCTGGTTTTCCTCATGGTAGTGGCACGGTTGCCCAAGGTTGTTAGGGCTGCATATTTTCTGTTTCTTGTGCAAAGAGTGAGAGTGTCCCCATTTCCAACTGCTAAACAAGAGTTCTCAGTTGCATGCTGATTTGGCCAAATAAAAACCACTCCCTATAACCAGAGGAATATAGATGGGCTGATTGGCTCAGACCTTGTTTTATTCAGAAGACTGGCTAAACCCAGCCATGCTGACTCCTAGAGCTGAGAATGGGGTAAATGCTACTTAAATCACAGGTTGCAACTGGGTGTGAGTGGGCCAGAATGGACTGTGGGTGAAATGACAGTGTCATCTTAGGATCTTGCTAAAGACACAGCTTTGGAACCTGAATCTTAGCTGTATGCATCGTTAACATTTTCTCAATGTATTAAATATTCTACAACATTATTTTTACCCTATAGAGACCATTATATTTAATATAGATATGTCACAACATAATTTACTGATTAAATGAATTGTCCAGTTATTGGCTCAGATAAGCACCACTTCTTATAGTTAATCTTTGATCAATATATTATTATTTCTTTGAAATGTAATCCTAGAAGGGAAATTACTTGGTCAAAGAGTACCCATATTTTTAAGGACTTTGGTGTATATTGCCAAATCAACTTCAGAATGTTTATACCAGTGATGTTAACAGCACTCAGGATTTTGAGCAGTTCCACATAATCTTCATATCAGAATAAGAACCGCTTGGCAAGAGGCACATAAAGTATTTCTACTTATTTTTTTTGCCTTTGTAATGTGATGCATACCCTGATCATAAACAACCATATAATGGAATAGTGTGGGTCACCAATGGTCATCAACTCAGAGGACCTGAGAGCTAATAAGACTGCATGGAAGAGGCCCCCCCTTTCCTTGTGCTGAGAAGACACCATCAGCAATGCAGGGTCACCAGCTGTTCTTGCCCTGTTTATATGACCACTGGTTTATTTTATATTTTTCATGAGTCTCATGGCAAGAGAAAACCAGGTGGTAAGGTGACCAGGAGAGAGAACCTATCCTGGAGCAGTTTAGAAGGCAGACAAGGGAGGAATCCCACTAGGGCACAGCCTGTGGGCAATGCCACAAGGGAAAAAATGCAAGAACCATGGCCAATTTTTACTTTAAATACTGCTTTCCTGTGGACCTCAGATTAACCAATATGGCTATACTCTGAGCTGAGATTGAGCCTGAAGCACTAAGCCAGACAGCCAAAAGTGGGCCTCAGAGGGCTCACTGACATTGAGTGCAGTGTGTGCGTATGTGTGTATGTGTTTTATGGGGCCAGTTAAGAGTCCGCAGTCTTCACTGGGCTCCCAAAAGAATCTGCGATTCTGAAAGACATGACAAACCCAAGTTAAAATGCATCCCCACCATCTCATCAGAGCAAAGTGGCCTACGTGTCAAGGGTGCAGTGCAGGCTCTTGAGCTGAAAGATAATGTGAATTTCAAGAAGAATTTTTAAAAGAAGGCCCTAAAAAGCAAATGCTGTGATGCATCAAAAACGTAAATGTAAATTTGCTGCCAATGAATTAAGTACCATGGATTCCCACACAGTATAATATGGTTGAGGCTCTGAAGAGCAGGAACAGTAGACCAGAGCAAAGAAATTTACTATAGCATCCCAGAGAAAAAAAAGAGAAGAAACAGGTTCCTAACTGGTAAAATGAGGGATCAGGATAAATAATCTCTTCCAGGTTTTATGGCTTTTATTTGAAAAGAAAAGAAAAAACAAATTTGACAGGTTTTTATCATCACTGTACCCTGCAAACTATACCCATTTGTGAGGCAAATGAGACCCTATAACTATGAATGGTTGGCTCTGTGTGCGTAACAGTGCTAATGGCCTATTTTAATGAGAAGGGAAACACTGTTATTTCAGTCATGTAGAGATGCTCTATTAATAGCGTCCGCAGTGTTTACAATGTGTTGTACACAATTTCTGCCCGGCCTAACATGAGGCTTTATTGATTACGAACTCAATAAATCATATCTAATATTACTTTCTAAGAAAAATAATTCTTTTAAGGTGAGATAATAGATGTGCCCGGTTCTTTGTCATACATTTTCAAAGCAAAGTTATAAATATCCTAAGAGAGAAAGTTTTTCTTTGCAGTTGCTCTGACGTTTGATTCTATCAAACACAATGTTGCTGCTCTTTGAAATATTAATTCTGTTCCATGAAACAAACAACGTTACATGTATTATTAATGGATAAATATTTTCTTAAGTTCTGCTCCTAGCATGAATTTATTTCAGGTTTTTATTCACTCATCTATCTGTGTTGAGTGTGTTTCTTTTTGCTCCCCACTTGGATTGAATTCCCCAAACACGCAAAACTCATTCTTACACGTCTCTGCCTTTACCAGGCAATATCTTCCGTCCGAACAGCTTTCCCTCGCCCTGCTTCCTGTGCTAGGTTTCTCTAACTTCACTCTAACTCCCCTTTATTTTTCAGTTCTCGATCTCTCACTTCTGAAAAGCATTCTCTGACGGCCCGAGTCCAGCTAAGACCTAGGTTTCCTTCAGCTATTCCCATTGAACGCCCCCAGAATGACACTCATGTGGTATTTTATAAGCTGACTTTTTCTCATATGTATTCCACATTAGGCTCAAAGTTTCTAGAGAACACAGATCTGCGACTGGGAACCTTTGCTTCTCCATTATATATCCAGGTGTGTCCAATCAATAATTTTTAAATAAGGGGAAATGAATGAATATATTGCGTGTGGCTCTGTGGGAGATATTGAAAGGAACTCGAACCATGTAGAACATTAAACTCAGCTATTCTTGTGATAGGTGTGTATATTCAATAATGGCCTCATAGGATTAAGAAAGTAGCAAATAATTTATTTGGATGCAAAGAGAGAAGCACTAGCTGGTGTGGCTGGAATGCGGGTGGAGGGGAGAATTGGCAGACCATGATGCAAGAGGTTTAATTTTAAGATCAATGTAACCGCAGTTTTGTCACATAGATGAAAAGCCTCCCTTCTTTCTAAATATAATTAAATAAAATTACTATCTGTTTTAAAAGTAGAAATACTCGAGGAAAAGAAAGAGAAGCACATTCGATTGTGTGTGTCTGTTTTCTGGAGGGAAATCCACAGATGAAAATACATTCAGAAAATGTGTCCTTCATGCTCTTAGGATATTGTCCAAGACTCAAATCAACTACACAGAGTACCGCATGTTTCAGGATATGAATTACACAAGCCAGCCCACAGTTTATAAAACTGTACAAAATGCCCCAAGTTGCCCAGCAAAAGTTTCCAATTTCGAAGCTGTGGGATGTAGGGATTTGCTGAGGACAGAAAACTGTGCGGCACAAACGGATGTCTGTTACCTGTCTGGGGTGAAGGCGTACATCTCGGTGGCTTTGTCATTCACCAGGTGAGCTCTTTCGAGACACTCCATGGTGGCCAGGACGGGAGCCTTGCTGCTGGCGTGGTTACCTGCGGTGGAGCTGCTGCTGCTGAACTCACTGGCCGGTTTGGGAAGCAAAGCAGCATTACAATTATTCACACACTTTCCAAAGAAAAAAATAAAAAGGCTTCCGGGACTTAATAGAACGAGCCTCCTACATCAATGTTCTTGGTAGAGCTGCTGAAATTACAGCCTCCCCGAATATCACCTGCCTCGTTCTCTCACCCACGGAAACTCCTTTCCTAGAGACCTGCAGGTAGGATCCCATGGAGCGTGTGGGTGTGGGTGTGGGTGTGGGTGTGGGTGTGGGTGTGGGTGTGGGTGTGGGTGTGGGTGTGCGTGCTTCCCAGGCTATCTGATTACAGTGTGCATCCTAAGGGGTAGAGGAGCTCAGGGTTTCCTTCTAATTGCTGATGTAGAGGTTTGGCCTTCAGCACACACCTGGGCGATCCGCAAGCAGCCACCCTTCTGTGCAATAGCCTCATTTCCCCCCCTTCCTCTTTCTTTCCTTTGTGTGTGAGTGTGTGAGTGTGTGAGTGTGTGTGTGTGTGAGTGTGTGTGTGTGTGTGTGTGTGTGTGTGTGTGTGTGTGTGTGTGTGTGTGTCAACCTAAAAGCATTTCTCCTGCCATTTAGTTCTAAGATGACCTCTAAGCATCTGTCAGGGTTTACTTCCCTTCTCCTGGGACCATGTGGGGATCTCACTACTGAACAGAGGACAGGGGTCATTAGCTACTGGAGTCTGTAGCCTGAGACAGTTCCTGGTGCGGCAGCTTTGAAACCCTTTTGACAGGCAGGCGGAGGGCAGACTCAGCTTCTAAATAAATAACAGCCCCCAGCCATACAAGGACTGGCATGATCTGTGTTCTCCCGGCCAGGGCACCCTCTGCGAGGATCAGACTCACCCAAGGAAGCCCTGTCAGGCAAACCAGTCACAGCTCTTAGGAATGGAGTTTTCTGAGCTGATCCCAGAGACCTTCAACCACAGACTCCTAGGAGTTTACATTTGATTTCACTACAAAGAACTTTCCAAATAAGAAAGGATATGATAGTCCAGGGGCAACGGCCTGGTCCAGCGGCAGGCATTTGTTTGGGGGCCAGAGGGTGTCTGGGGCCTGTATGGATGCACGCAGGGTGGGCAGGGCCCGGTGGAAAGGGGGAGCAAACCTGACCCCTGAGTCCTCTCAGGCTTCTTCCTCTGGCAGCACTCACTTCCTAGTGAGAAAGCGCAGAGTGGTGTAGTCCAGAATGGCCCTGTGGCCCAGCATCCTGACAGCCTGTCCATCTTGAGGAGCAGAGATCTCAACAGCCAAATAAATGTCCCCAGAAGGAGAATGGGTGTCAGTGGCAATTGCAACAGCCGGTGAGTGGGGAGAGTCCTCTTCGGCTGAGAGGGAGCAGGCAGGTCTCCTGCCACATCCGTGGTGAAGCTGCACCTCTCGTGTAAGGTTTCACAGGCTGTAATATTAATTCTAAGGTCCTTTCACATGACCCCGTTGCCTAGAGGATTATTAACTGGGCTCTGACTCGTGGAAACCAGGGCAATGGCTCTGGGAGGCCAATTTCTCCTGCAAGGCCAGGAGAAATTCTGGGTCTTGTGTTAGCAGAATCGAAAACAAGCTAATTCCTTCTCACGTACTTAACTTTGCAAAATAAAGTAGGAAGTAGGAAGCCAGAAAAGAATCACGAATCATCCGTGTGCCACGCTGCCATGTGTTACAGCTTGAATTTTTTCTGAGTCGTTTCTAGCACGTGTGAGAGATAGAATTCAGGTGAATGAATGTCATCCGCTGAGGAAACTGCTGAAAACTGGGTTGAAACCCATTAAGGATACGTGCAAAGCAGGGGAGCAATCTTCAAATGGAGGAAAGGATATTCGCCTGTAAATATCAAGAGGAAACCAATAACCTGGAAGTTTGAGATCCCGTGCGAAGCGTTTGTCACGAGCACGTACACGGATGCGCGGAAATACTGATAGCTGCTTGCGATTCTGAGCGTGGGGTGCCCACTGTGTTGCTAAAGTGAGCTGCTTGTGGAGGCAAGGATGGGAAGGAGAGGTGAGGAGGGCGGGTAGGGCTGACGTGGCATAGGTAAGGTGGAGACGGGAGAAGGGGGCATGGGGACCCAAGTAAAAAGACAAGGGGATAAAACAGTACACCCAAAAACGTATTCTGTCATCTCTCCTCTTTATCTGTAAGTTGAACTATATAAAATTGCCATCTTTTATAGTCCCAGTAGAGCCTATAATAAGCAATTTCGTACGACTGGACTTAAATATATGTATATGCACACAGGTCTACACACCTGTAAGTGTATATGTGTACGTGCATGATACATTTAAAAAGAAAAAATACATGTGCCTATTTTAAAAGTTTGGAAAAATTAGGTACTGTTTACTATTTTCATCAAAGATCTGTGCATTTCCACTCGCTGCCCTTGGAAATAACTGCTCTGCTGTACACCAAAGCTTCTGATGTAAGTAGTGTAAGAGCAGGGAGTGAGGGGTGATGGCAAATAAGCTTTCATGTTTAAAAACTGTAAGTTTTGCTGCAGTAAATTTAGATGCGGATCAGTTATCGTCAAGAGTTGCCTGCGTGCTGTGTTACGTAGTGTTCGCATGTCGACCCCCTTACCCCCTTACACGCTCACGGCAGCTCCGCCTTTACCCGCCTCTCCCCAGTGGATTGTCAGCACGTTTATGAAAACTGTCCCACCCCGGACTCCCCTAGACAGGCACTGCCAGTGAGGGCCGGTGCCCCGCTCAGGCTCCACAACAGTCGCAAAATTTGTGTGTGGAGAGCAGCGCAGATCACAAAGGCACATCCCTGTCCTGCTGACAGTCGGGCTGGGCGGGGTTATGCGGCTCGCCCCAGTTTCCTAGGCAACCGGCTCCCAGCTCGCCCTGGATTACAGGTTGTCCTTTCCGCCCACTCTCCATCATCAGCTTGCAGCAACTGAAGGAGCAAGTGCAATTTAGAACAGTTACCTCTGGGAATAAATATTCTGTCAGCCACAAGAACAGCTCATCTCCGACACAACCAGGAACTGGTTGGGCTCTCCAGTGCTAGCGGTTGTCAGCAACAATTTCTTAATAGGATTTTACAAACAATAGCTCATACATGTACAGAAATAAGTTACCCAAGTGTCTTACACCTAGTTTGCTATTTCACTTGCAGAAAAGATGTGTGTATTTATGCAAAATCACTGATTTTGTCTAGTCCCTAGACATTAAAATACCGAGCTTTTATGGTTTGCATTCACAAAATTTAAGCTCATATTTCAGAAATATGAAATACTTGTTTGCATGTAACTATCCTTTAAAAGGAGACATTGTTTGCATGTAACTATCTTTTAAAAAGAGACATGAAAATGTGCTTGTTTTTAAACAATGTGGGTTTTTTGTCCTGTTTGGTTCTTTTTAGTTTGTGGGGAAAGGCAGGCAGTATACAGTGAAGTGGCTTAATGCAAGAGCTTTCAGATTAGACTTAGTTCAGTCTCTGGTTTGACCACTTTCTTACATGCATGACCTTGAACAAGTTACCTGACCTCTGTGGTTTTCAGTTCCTCATCTGTAAAATGGGTACATTTATAGAATCCATCTTAGAGAGTTCTTGTGCAGAGTAAGAGAGCTCATGTGTATAAAAGTGCTTAGCAGAGTTATCTGGCACATCACCCAGTTTATATACAAGTGAGTCGCTAGGGACTTAGCCTTGTCCAAGTAAAATGCCTCGGCCATCCCTGAGAAACGGGCCCCAGTCTTAGCAGAAGACTACGAATTACCCATGAATGGAAGAATCCAGCAAGGACGTAGAGGTTGTCAGAAAGAAACCTGGGGATTCTAACCCACCATCAGCCCTATGAAGTCGGCACGTCCCTCAAACTCTACTCTTTGGGCTCAACTTTCTAAAATAGTAGATCTGTGCCTGCTTCATACTATCTGCTTAGCAGTAGAGTGCCATTCAAAATGTGTCCTTGTTACTGACACAACAGGAGAGGAAATGCAAACTCAGTCAGCGCACTCACCTGCTACAGATTCTGTATGTATACATTCCCACGCAGACTATAAAGATACTACTTCCAAGTTGGGTAGCATTTCCTTAGGAAGGTGGTTTTATGGTTATTACTATAGTGTGAGGTTTTTCAAAAGTTCCATCCAGGAACTTGAAAACAAAGACATTGGAAATTTAATTGGATTGTATTTTAAAGAACGCTATGAAAATTTCATTTTAATCTTAAGTCAACATGTATAAAACATAAACCATTCCCTGATATTTCATACTCTACTTGAAAAATGAAATGAAAGTCATCTGAATTTTATTTTCTTTTTGATAAATTGGTACTATATAACTTTTTTTTTTTGCCATTTTGATATTTAAAGAGATTAAGCTGTAGAAATGTTCCAGTGCCAATACAATTTGTATTTTTTGAAAAAAGAAAGACTTGATAAAATATTGATACTAAAACAATAAAAGAAAGATTTTATTAAGCTTGATAGATGCAAACAAATAATACAAAAATAAACACAGTTTTTTGGTGGGAGAAATTATTAGGGCTAGGTGGTTAAAATGTATATGAAATATGTATTTGATTGATAAATCTCCATGCCCACACTTCCTTTCCCAAGCCCCCTGCAAACTTAAACTAATTAACCCTTAAGTGCACCTTCTGAGCTAGATATGCTTGCCTGTGCCTTGCAAACTCCAAAGCTGTATATGTCTCTCTAGTTTATTTACATTGCCAAGCGATTGTATATGTCTCTCTGTTTCTGTTTACATTGCCAAGCAAAAGAGGGTTCCAGGAACCTAAGCCATGATTTTAAGGCATTAGAATAAGAAACAGACAAAAACCTACTTTCAAATATTCCGTCTCCTTGATCTGCAAATGCACAGAGTGCCACCCAAAACCAAAGCACTGGATTCCTGAATTTAAAAAAGAGAGTCCTCTTGTCCTTATCTGCAATGCCACCGTTTAATTTTCATCAGTACAGCTTACTTTCCTTTCCTGAGAGGCCTTGAGGGGCCCATAATTCCTCTTAGGAGAAAGATTTTCACAGCAAGTCCCTTCTCCTCTGAATCTTGAAGCCCAGATTTATTTGATTCCAGCCTGACAAGACTACCTCTCAGGAGACAGTCCAGGAGACGAGACAAAAGCCTTCTGGAAGCTTTCCCCTGAAAGACTGAGCCACTGCTTTTCATGTCAAACCCAGAGTGCATCACGGGATGGCCGCTGGGCTCTCTGCTTGGAAGACAACCACAAGGCATTGCAACGAATTCATCTCCTCTTTTGATATAAATGAAGTTTAAATGCTGCTAATCCAACTGGAGCAAATCTCACCCCCACCAACAAGGGATGAGGTCTTTGAATTTGTATCCAATGCACACAAGGGAGGTATTATCTTACCTTTTGTATCCTAAACTCTCTACCGCCCAGATATTGGGCAGTGAGATGGTGGGAGCTTCCATTTTCTTGCCAGTGAGCTAACTCCAAAAGAGAAGAAAAATATTTATTATAACAAGTGAACACATAACACGCAAGGGAAACCTATTTCCAACAGGTTTCTTTTTAGAGCCCTGTGTGCCTAAGATAATAATCCTCTTGACCCTTCGGAATCTACAACTAAGGTTTTTCTCAGAGCCTTCACCAGAATTGTGATACTTCATTGTTCACAGAATAAAAGTTTTATTTTAAACATTATAAACATTCAGATTAAACTGCTACAAAAATAATATCCAAGACACAGACAATGACAGTGTCCTCCTATTTTCAGTATTGTATATGCAACAAAAATCCATAGGACAAAACTGTATGAACAGTTTCTGATAGAAGTTGGTAAGAATAGAGTTGGCATAGCCTGCACTTCCTAGTCACAAGTTACTTCCAAAGAAAGCTGATATATTGTAAACTCAGATGCCCCTTAGCGATGTTCTATTGAAGAAAGCGAGCCTGTGATTATTGTAATGTCCCAACAAGTACTAAGTCTCCATCACTTCTTAGAATCATCATTATTCTAGATGTTACTGTCAGTAACTGAGGAAGAGTTCTTTATAATCTGCTTTAAGCTACGTAGTCATTTCTTCTTAACTTTTTAATAAAGACCGGGCCCAACTAAAGTGAGGTTTACTGATTAGTCCTAAGATTTCAATACATTGGATTCATTGTCTGCTCAGATATATGCTTTCCACGGTTGACCGACCAGATTACAGGCCGTTGGGCATTCCATTCTAACCCACCTGTCATTTTACTGCTAATTCTAACTCTTTGCTAGGTAGACGTGATTATTTAATTTCTTCTTTCGTGTATCACACTCATCTCTGAGGTTATTTCACCGGAAGACTAGCTTATTTGACACCTGAGTCCAGCCCGACCACCATTTTAACTGATACGACTGCTCAGTTGACCACGCGTCATGCTAAATGTGGCCAGTAAATTTGGGAGCTGCAAGTTCTAATTCTGTCCCTTTTTCTGATTTCCAGTGTGTCAATGAATAAGTTTGCTTCTTTCTCCCCAATTTCCTAACCAGAAAAATTGGAATGACACTATTCAGCCACTTCACAAGACTCTCATGAAGAAAAATGATCCCCCTCAACCTTCAGAGGTAGCAAAACGCTTCCCAAGACTTAATAATGTTAAATACCTTAAATATTGAGAAGTCATGTATGGATAAAATAAGTAAAATGTACCATAAGATAAGCACCACCTAAATAAACATTTTAACATATTTTTAATTTAAAAAGTGACATATATACACAGCAGAATATCTCTCAAATTCAAAAGGGTAGACAATAAGTTCTCTTACCTAGGTTAAGACTCAGGGAATCATTTAATTTTAAGAATATCCTGAATATCTTCATGGATTTCTTTGAGCATTTATGGGGGTGCAAGTGCACACACAAACACACACACATACTTTTTTTAGCAGTCCAATTTAATGTGTATTTTAGGAATGACTTATAAGCCTATCAACAGTTAATTACTTACATGTCATTTCTTAATTATTAATAGCCTTTATTTTCTATAACGGTTTTAGGTTCATAGAAAAATTGAGTGGGTACAGAGATTTCCCATAGACCCCTGCCCCCCACCAATGCATAGCCTCCCCCGTTATCAACATCCCCACCAGAACAATATATCTGTTATAACTGATAAACTTACATTAATACAGCATCACACCCAATGTCCTTACGTTAGGGTTCATTCTTGGTGTTTGGAGAAATATAATGACATGTATCCACCATTAGAGTATCATACAGAGTAGTTTTGCTAACCTAAAAATTCTTTCACACATACTTTTCCAAACCAAATTTTTCCCAGTTTTTATGAGGCTGCTGTCTGGTGAATCCTAAGATATCCTTGATAGAGAAGTTATCTTCTTTGTGCTCTTGCTGGGAGACTCCTACTCCTCTACCTACTAGACTAAGAAGCTTGGATGGTTGTGGCCACTCTTCTATAACTCCCTCATGAGTCAGAACATACAATCCCATGTCCCACCTCATGTCTTCTTTACCAGATATTGAACAGGCTAAAGTTCACAGAAGTTGCTTTTCATTGGGATAAAAGGGGAAAGTAGAAAGCAAGATGCCCTTGGAGACACTGCCCAACCCAACAATTGGCACATCACCTCCCCCCCACTTCCTCAAAAGCCTTGATGAAATTCCTACTGCTAGTGGCTAAGCTCAAAGCTCATGCTAGGTAAGCTCTAGTGATTTAGACAGACAATTCCTGCTCTCTGAGAATGTACAATCTCAGAGAGAATTGCTTTGAAAAGCAATTCATTTGGGCCTGGGCGACATACCATAGTAATCACAAACTAGCAAACATGTCACGGCACTGCCAACATATTTATACTGAAAGTAGAGTATACAACATGCATTCACAAAGTGAATATCAACAGCCCCAGTTATCTTCAATGCCAACACTAGAAATCAGGAACTCCTACCTTAGCCCCTGGGATTATTAAATCTGACTCTGTCATTCAAAAACAATGTTATCACACATTATCTTATACTTTCTCATGGCTTTAAAAAGAAAATCTTACTCTCTAGAGCCTGAAATTACAAACACCAGAGCTTATAACACTATTCTGAACAGTTCGGCAACTTAAAATGAAACATTTACTTTGTCATATGAATCCAAATATTTTCCTGTCTCTCAGAGAAATGTCACAAGAAGGTGACTCTTTCCTGGCTTAGTCTAATAGTTGAAGTAATGACAGTGCACAAGAAATAATATCTCTTCCAACACCCTCAGGGCAAAATTATCCTTGTCACTCTAACCTGAAGATCTCTTTCACAGAGAGTTTCAGTTATCACCCTTCAGCATAGTGTTTACAAACACTCAACAACTTATTATACGGTAGATGAGAGGAAATGGGAAGACTACCAAAAAAAAGTAACTTAACTAAGACACTAAGTAATGTGAGAAGACTAATTAGGAGCATGACTTGCCCATAATTTTCCCTAAGAATTTCCACCTGAGACTTCTTTCTCCTAGGTTTCAAAAATAAATGTGCTATATATAATAAATAGACTTCAGAGTTGTTGTTTTTTATCTAAAATGAACACCTGAGAATATAATAGTGGCCTTAATGTAATCAGCAAAAACCAGAGGACACACCCAGTGGCCTCTCTTCTAGAGAGCAGCATGATGTATAATTGGTTGTAGATAGTTTCCGTTGAACTAGTTGCCTGGTTTTTGAAATGGGTCCTCAAAAGCGTAAGTTTCCATTACCTGCCAATGGCCGTCTCAGGCACCTCCCCAACTCTTCCAGGAACACCTCTTCTCCTCTGCCTTCTCATCTGCTCCTGCAAGACCGTAAGCTCTTGGTGGGCAAGGGCATCGCTATTTCACACTGTTGCATCCCCACTTCTTGGCGTAGAGTATCTGGTATATTATGGGTGAATCATACAGTTTTCAGAAATCAGTGAATGAAGGAATGATTGGATGGATGGATGGATGGATGGATGGATGGAGCACATGGGTGAGAAACTATTACATAGTGATTCAGGGTAAATCTTTTGAACTCATGAAGATTGGTGTATCACTCTACTCATTAGCTGGGTTTTCATAACCTTTCTGAACTTGTTTCTTTATTTGTAAAATTGGATAATTAAATTTTTCTTATAGATTGTTATAAAGTTGAAATGCAATAATTTATATAAAATTAACTTCACATATAAAGATAATAATTACTCAATAAATAAAGGATATGTATATTAATACCTTGTATACAAAACCAGCCTGTAATCAGATAGGCAATTCTGCCCAATCAAATATGAAAAAGAAAAATCACAAAGGACTTTCAGATCTGGTTGTCAAGTCAACTGAGAAGGAAAAAAAGCTATAAAGGATGGACTTTTCTGCCTTAAAAAAATAACAAATCTTTGGAGCTGGCCAGCATATTAAGCTTGAAATTGCACTGCTAACGGGCATGTCTTTACTATATCTGTGCTTCCTTGAAGGGGGAAAAAGATAGCGAGAGAAAGAAGAAGCTGTTGCATTGTGGAAGCAGAAAAGACTACTAGACTAAGCCAGGAAAGAGTCACCTTCTTGTGACATTTATCTGAGAGACAGGAAAATATTTGGATTCATATGACAAAGTAAATGTTTCATTTTAAGTTGCCTAACTGTTCAGAAGAGTGTTATAAACTCTGGTGTCTGTAATTTCAGGCTCTAGAGAGTAAGATTTTCTTTTTAAAGCCATGGGAAAGTAAAAGATAATGTGTGATATGTGACATTGTTTTTGAATGACAGAGTCAGATTTAATAATCCCAGGGGCTAAGGTAGGAGTTCCTGATTTCTAGTGTTGGCATTGAAGATAACTGGGGCTGTTGATATTCACTTTGTGAATGCATGTTGTATACTCTACTTTCAGTATAAATATGTTGGCAGTGCCGTGACATGTTTGCTAGTTTGTGATTACTATGGTATGTCGCCCAGGCCCAAATGAATTGCTTTTCAAAGCAATTCTCTCTTAGATTATACATTCTCAGAGAGCAGGAATTGTCTGTCTAAATCACTAGAGCTTACCTAGCATGAGCTTTGAGCTTAGCCACTAGCAGTAGGAATTTCATCAAGGCTTTCGAGGAAGGGGTGTGATGTGCCAATTGTTGGGTTGAGCAATGTCTCCAAGGGCATCTGGCTTTCTTCTTTCCCCTTTTATCCCAATGAAAAGCAACTTCTGTGAACTTTAGCCTGTTCAATATCTGGTAAAGAAGACATGAGGTGGGACATGGAATTGTATGTTCTGACTCGTTGAGGGAGTTATAGAAGAGTGGCCACAACCATCCAATCTTCTTGGTCTAGTAGGTAGAAGAGTAGGAGTCTCCCAGCAAGAGCACAAGGAAAGAAAATAGCTTCATTATCAATGCTTCATTAACTCTGACATTTACTAGTTAAATTATTATGCTAGTAAATTAGATTCTATTTTATTTTTCCTTCTCAAAACACAGGAACTTATTGCTTATTTCTTTTACTAAAACTTGCAGAAGATACTTTATTCTGCTGCTATTTAAATTTGTAAGTACATTTTGGACAGTATATACGTGAATTTTAAAATATATGTGGAGAGAGCCTATTTATTATAAGACATGCAGAGTTCTGCATTATTTCTCATTGGTGCAAAACTAATTGGCTTTTCCCAGTCATTGAACAAATATTTATTCTTCCATTTTATCAACCTTATAATAGCAGCTGAAATTAGAAGAGGGCACAACCACCTGGCAAAATCTGGAGCGGGAAGCCTTGCATTTCCAAGCATCCTACCCGCATTGATTTTCTAGGCCTCAAGCACCATTGCTGATAAAGGTCCCTTACTCTCCACAATGCCACCCCAGTGATGGCACAACCTACCCATGCATGTCTCCATTCACAAGAACATGCGATAATATATTCCCTTGAGCTGAAAAGAAATTCCTACAATATATGGGTTATCTAAGGCCCCAGAAGTAGGAATCAACATTGGTGGCAAGAACTCCTGGCTCCTCTGCTGACCGCATTAGAGTTGTGCAAACCTGGGCTGGCGTCTCTTTGTGTGCCATGAGCGGGGCTGATGAGTAGCGTAAGAGAGTGGAAAAGTTAAAAAGGAAAGAGCCAAAGCCCATAAGACCAAGTTAGCTTTCCCAATTTGGAGACTGGACTCAAAAACCTCAATAAATGCAGCAAAGAATTTTCTTAAACACCCACATTCCTTACCCTGATAAAAACCCTGGGTATATGCTGATATAAGTAGCTAGAGATCTCCTGGCTCCTTGAGATATTTCACTTTAATGCCAAATCCCATGGTCTATGGAAATCCAAAGCCTTCCTTGTATTTTAGCAACTTTCTTGGGGAACAGAAAGGGTGCAAGGAGCATAAGGGTGTCTGTCTCCATGCTCTGCTTCTGTGCAACAACGTACTAAATCAGAAAAGAAACTCTCCTCTATTTTTTTCACAAAAAGCAATGCGCACACAGTGCACGGATAAATGTAGCTGGTTCCCTGAGGACTGAGGGCAAGGGGGAAGGGAGAAGTCAAGTGGCAGCCAGGTGAAAAGTCTGAGCTGGAACCACAGGCAGCACTCTGAAAAGATACTTCAGTCTCCTGCTGATAGGCATACGGCCTCCCCCGGTCCTCCACTCGCCTGTCTCAGCCTGTCCACCTTCCTGGCTACTACCTCTTCATTCTTTTTTTAAATTATTGTTTCTTCTTCCCCTTGGAATCGTAGCAAAATGTTTAACTTATCACACTCAGAGTAATACAGGGATAATCTTCCTTTCCCTGGTTAGTTAGCTCTCACCCCTCCCAGTAAGATATTTATCTTCCCAAATGAGAAGAGTTCTCTCACTGAAAAGAATTCCGATGCTAGAATTTTTGTATCTTGACCACCTTCCCCCTCATTTCATTAAATAGCGCTATATAGGCGGCAATACTTACTGTCATTCTCTGATTTTTAAATCTCTTCTCTTTCTGACACAGGGGAGGACTTCTCTGCCCCCTTGAGATTGGATATGGTCATGTTTCTAATTCTGTCCAAGGGGTTGAGGGTGAAAGTGACATTAATTACTTTTTGGTTGAGGTATTTAAACGCCAATGTGAGATGCCCCAGTACTGATGTCACCCTGCTGTGGCTAGAAATTGAGTCTGCTTCAGCCTGGGTGCCTAAATGACAACAGTGAATGAACAAAGCCTCCCTACTGACCTGCCCTGGCCAGGGGAAACATCTTTATTGCTGTGAGCATCCGCGATCTGTGGCTTATTTGTTTTTGCAGCAGCATCTAGCCTCTTCTGACTAATACAGTATTCTGATCACAAAGAGGTGGCACAACTTTCCTCTTCCTGTGACAAAAGATTGCATCCCCTTGGACTAGGTTTCACTGTCAGGGGAATGAGCACTTAGAACAGGTTCTACTCTCTGACAATGTTGTCTCTGAATCTCAAAGCCTAAAAAGGTACAATTTTTATAGAGTTTGCTCATGGGGATCAGTTGGTCCTTCTGCTCATCCACTCCCTCTCCCACCCTTGCCTCTGCTTTGAGCATTGCCTCTCAAGAGCCTATCAAGTAGAAACCAACCAGGCACTTGCTTCTCAAATGCAAACAGAAAGTTGAAAAATTGGGGGTTCTCCAGAGCAAGACAATACACAGTTGTACCCGCCAATAACCAATGCCAGTTCTTTGTTCAGTTTCTTCATCAGTAGTTCCCAGTGTTTTCAGTAGTCTTTCTGTGGCTTGTACCATCAGACCTGAAAATGAAATGAGATATCACAACAAGCAATTCTCTCGTATGTACCCTAAGAATGATGTGTGTTCTGAAATTAGAATGTGAAGATACTGCACAGCTACGTAAATGTACTAAAAACCCTTGAAGTGTACACATAAAACAAGTGAGTTTTATGGTAGGTAAATTATAGCTAAAAAAGTCTTTTACAAAGGACAAAGTGAAATATGTTATTGCTTTAAATAAAGCATAATTGTAAAAACCCAATATTGCTTTATGTTATGAAATTTTCATATTAGTTGGCACAAAAAGATACCATAAAGTTTCATTTCAGTATTTCAAGAAGTATGATCATGTCCCCAAGATATTAATGGCTAATAATGAAATTAGTTCAGGTTCCTAGTTAATATTGCATTTAAAGTTTCCATTGTGTTGTTTTAATATTGATTGATAGCCTGTTGATGCAAATGTCATCATTATTCTGATTCTGACGTCTGTGTATCCACTGCATAAAATCAAGGAGATCACATTTCTAACACATGAAGGCCAAAAGACTAGACCTTTTAGTCTTTGTGTCATCTGAGGAAATGGGAACATTTATATGTCGGCATAGTCTGTTTACTGCCGTGTATTTAAACTTGGTCCCGGAAAAGGATGGTTAATTTCCCAGTGGCAGGGAGCAAATAGTGAAGGTAGAGGAGATGGATCCTGGCCTGAGGTATGCCTTCTAAGTTAAGACAGAAGATACAGAAATGTCCCATTAATTCACTCAACAAGTGTTGGTTGCATGCCTACTCTGTTCCAAGCAATGAGCTCAGTGCTAATGCTGCAATGGCGAGCAAGTCCATAGGTCCCTCTCCTATGGGTGTGTATTCTAATGGTAGAGAGGAATGCCTCGTACAATGTCAAAGACTGTGACAAACTTGGGCATGATTTGAGGAGCAATTGACTTAGGGGTTTCCATACATAGGAGCAGGGCCTCATAGAGGGGAATGGAGACTGAGGTCCTTCGTGGAGTAAAGGCAAAGTGTGGTCCTCAACAAGGACACCAAGGACACTACAAAGCTCTGTGATCCTCATTTGTCAGAAAAGAGACTTAGACTACAATGAGGCAGCTCAGAGGTCTTCAGCAGGACACCCAGAGCCCGAGTGTGGTTTAGAACCTAATACCAGGTCCTACTAAATGTGAATATGAGAATGCTTAAAATTGCTTGCTTCCACTATAGCTTCATCTGGGGCCCTCAGTGGATGTTAGCCCTCAGGTGAAGAGTCTTTGTAGATGGTAAGCCCATCTGTTAGAAGCTGTGATGTGTACAGACAAGGACAAGCTGTATGGCAGTGGTTAAGGGTATGAGGACTGGGAGCGGAAAACCTCAGTTGGAATCCCAGTTCTGCTGTTTATGAGCTAGGTAGCTTTGGACAAGTGGTTTAATCAGTTTCCTTATATGTAAAAAGTCAATGATTATAAGAGCATCTAATTTATTGGGTTATTGTCATTATTAAATGAGATAATATATGAGCAGTGCTTAGAATATTGCCTAACCCCTCACAAACTCCCCAGATATATTACTGTTATTAAAGGATGCCAGGACCTCATCTTTGCAATTGCAAATAGGTTTTTAAATTTCATTTGCCCACATAAGATTCTACTATAAACTAGTTAGAGTGAGTCTACAGGCCATGCAAAAGCCAGTCTGTCACTGCCTCTAAGCCTTAGTTACTAATAAGTAATTGGCTTGAGTATAAACATCCAATAAAGCAGTTTCAAATCTAAGTAACCACTCCAATACCATGGTTCCCTTTTCAGTAAAAATGCACATACCATAGGCAATACTGTACATTTTCTATTAATATGCACTGTGCCTAGAGTTATGTACTAGAGTTTCTACCACCTCCCAATTCTCTAGGCCTCCTGAGAGCATTCTAAAGATGGGGTCTTACATGGTGTTAGCCATGCAGAAACTTAGGCTTAATGACCACACTTGGGCCCAGATGATGTGATGTGGGAGTGGGGAGCCGAGGGGGTTGCAGTGTAGAGGAAGGAAGGATGGCTGAATGAGTGGTCAGGGTAAGGAGGTAGAATATTCTTAAGAGATTATATTCTTCACACAGTCCCCTTAGTTTCCTCTTCGACTGAAGCGGATGTAGCAAATAAGAGACAGTTCAGCAGCCAGAGCCCTGGCGTTGGCCAGGACTCTGCTTTCTCCTTTGAAAACTCATCTAAATTATGAAGATGGAGAAGAGGCGATGTGGAGAATTCTGACTCCCACAGAATTCTAGCCCAGATTAGGTCTCAAATGTTTCCCTAACACAACATGGATGAACTAAGGGTGTGGGAGACAGGAGCTCAAGTTTTGAATTGCTTTGTGAACATAGCGGAACTCTGAGGTTATTGTTCAGAAAATACCCTCAATGGCTAACCTCCCAGGTTAGCAGTGCCACACTCAGGTTTCTCTCAGACTGGAAGCAGAGCCTGCCTGGAATCCCATCCAGAACACTCTGACTAGTACAGGAATCAAAACTTGGATCTGTCCTTTCCAAATTGGAATTTCTGTATTCCTTGGCATGGAAACCAAACAAAAGGGGGCTGCCATATTTGATTTCTGCCAACTCTGACTTCCCATGAACCTTAGGCCTGCCTCAAAAATTTGGAGGCATTTGCCTGATTTCCAATACCACATCTTTGAATTTCAACTTTAACTGAATTGTTTACAGTATTTTTGTTCTATAAATTCACCAATAGTGTACCATCACCTAATAGCAATGCAAAGATGAGTGACTGAGATTGTTGTTAGGTAATAAAAGGCCAGGTTGATAAGTAGTTTCACACATCAAAAAAAAAAAGAAGAATATATCTTTCAAGTAAGGAGGCATACTGAGAGAAGGAACAAGATATAGAGAGAGACATTTACACTTGGGATGGCTGATCTTTTTAAATATATTTGTGCAAAAAATAAATAAAAGGGGCCAGCTGTAAAATATTACTCTAAATCTACATTAGCTTGGGCTGCTATAGACTTTCAAGTTCTGAAAATATGACTTATCTGGTCTGGCAATGCATTAAGAATGCTCTGTGATTTAAAAAAAAGAGCTATTGATCGTAGAAGATTTTAATTTAGATTAGTTCACTTAAAAGTGTAATAAATGGCAGGGCTCACATGTTGAATCACTAAGGCAGCAATTATTTTCAGAGCATCAGTCATCTGTGCTCCCAATTTAATCAAATCTCTTTATGGAGGTTTTAGACAGCATTTAAAATAACCATATAACCTGCCTGTGAAAAGGTGTTTTGAGTTGTATGTCAAAAGGTGAAGAGAAATTAGAAAGACAACTTATAGTTTTAAAAGATCAATGATGACAGATGGGTAGTTGCGTTTATTTTATTTGTGAGCAACTGTTGTTTTGTAAGGTTGGTGTATGTTTTTTTAAAGAGTGAGAAAGAGAAGGTATAGTATCTGAACTAGAAAAATAATCCAACTTGTTTCTGAGTTAGATTTGCAAAGGCTAAAAGTCTTTAAGAAGTCGGGATAAGAGCAATTACATACTCTTTGTGGCCTCTAAGAAATGAATTCTTGGTCATGTTCTGAAGGAAAAGGCAAATACAATAGAAAGAGAAAAGATGAGAAGGACCCAGCTGTTAGCATTAACTTGCAGTTTTACCTTAGAAGCCAAATATTTAGCCTGAAAAGCTTTTTACCTCTGACCTTTAAGGTTTCACTGAAGATTTCATCATCCCTGAGACGCTAGTGGCTCCCGCTGAGATGATGACAGAGGGGCCTTCATCCCTGGAGCTGAGACCTTGAGCCCTCTCCTAATCCCATGCAGTTCTTATTCAGCCTTCTTTTCTGACATCTGTGCATAAAGCAACATAAAACATTACACTGTAAATGACATCTGAGAGATTCGTCTGAAATTCTATTTCACTGTTTAATATTTAAAAGTTTAAAACCTCTTTGTAGCTTTATAGCACTCTCTAACAAGAATAAATTTTATTGATAAGGCATCTTCCTTCCCCACACTGGAAGCCATTGGCAATTGCTGCAGAAGTGAGTTTAGTGATTAATAAGTCATGTCCTCTGGGATGTGACTCCATGATTGAGGCTCTTATTGAAGTATTATTACATATTTCAGAATTCCCAAATATCCACCCACTGACACGTGTTAGTACCTCCATTTTTTTGTTCCTAGAACTGAGGTCGGGCAATAACAGTACTTACGACGTAGGATTCTTGCAAGGATTAAATGAGTGAATGTGAGTCAAGTGCTCAGAACGGATGTCGGCATACAAAAAGCTCTGCTTGTGTTATCTATTGTTATCGCTGTGACTTTTCTGAGTAATTCAGAAGAATCTTTTTTGCTTTACGTGGATGAGAAATCCTCAGAGAAGAGGCCCTCCTAAAAGAACAAAAAGCCATAGTAGCTACAAATTGCTTGTCATTACTTTTGGAGTCTTAGGCATTTCCGGAGCATAGCAATGTTAATTTTCAGGAGCCTAAACACCACCAACTAGTCAGGAAAGGGAGCAGTGATCTAAAATAGGGTCACAGGCAACACTTGTGGCTGGAGAAGCTTCAGGAGTTCTCTTGGCCTCCACCCTGACTCATACTCAAACTCACCGCCTCCAAGCACTTCCAGCGAAACCAGGGCCCCTGTTCAAATGCACATACATGGGGAATAAACATTTTAAGTAGCTCTCTTCTATAGATACTTGAGCGTCAACTTAACCACCAGGACTTTTCCAGTTTCACTGTCATAGCTACTTGAGAGGAGATTTTAATGGTGGCAAGAAGAAAAAAGCGACCTTAGAGGACGGCCAGTTTGTGAAATATCCTGGGAATAATGTAATTAATTCTAATTCTAAGCTTTTATGTAAAAATCGAGGCAGACTTGAAAGCAGTACCCATAATTATGCCACTTGAGCATTCTGGTATGTTCTTTGGGAGCGGAACAGAAGAGAGTGGGCTTATAGCTAGGACAGTCAGAATTGCCCATATTCTGCCCCGTATTGTATCTGAGCCATAGCTCTTGGCAGGGGGAGCTCTTCCCCCTCCATAAAAATCTCCACAGACCTTCTCCGTGCCAGCCACGATAAAAGCAGACAACATAAAAGAGAATGTGCTTGCTCTGCAAATGCAGCTTCCGGAGAAGTCCTGACCCCCCCCCCCCCATCAGTTTACCCCCAAACTCCTGGATTAAAAACCTGGAACCATCCACGGTTTTGCATCTGCAGTCCCTCTGTCTGGAATGATCCCTTCCAGAGCTCAGAATGGCTGGCCCCTCCCCATCGCTAGGTCTCAGCTCATCTCCCTCTGCCTCGGAGAGCGCTTACTCAGTAGAAAGTGGCTCTCAACCCCTCACCCTGTCTTCAGTTTTCCTTCCTCCTATTGCTAAGGGAGATGAGCCTATTTCATTTATTTGGTTGGTTGGCATCTGCTTCCTTCGCCCAAAAGGAATCTCAGGGAGAGAAAGGACCTTGTCTGTCTTCTGCCTAAGTAGGTGCTCGATGCCTATTTGTAGAGTGAGACAAAATTCCAATCATGAAAGAATACTTGTAATGTGAATATTTGCTGCTACTAAAAAAACAAAAAACGTTCATCTGATGAAGTCCTGGGATGTGACCAAGGGGATCCAGGGTGGAGGGTGTCCAACGGAAATGAGCACCCAAAAAGGAACAAAGTGTTGGAACAGAAGACTGGTGGGAGAAGGGGGACAGAGTGGCAGACAGGGACGATACTTGGCAAAGATAACCTTTAAGCTATTCACAAATTTGCCTGCGTTGCATACTAACCAGAGCAGCTCCCTTGCTGCTGTTCCATTTAGAAAAACAAAGTGATCGTCTTGGAGAGCCTACACTGTGATTCAGATCTCATTCTCATTTCGGGGGCTGCTTGAGGCCCCCCTGGCAGTCGGTGGGGCGTTTTCACACAGCTGTGGAACATTCTACGGCTGGGGAAGCATGAGCTGCAGGAGGATGGTTTTTTGTCACACCCCCGACTTGTCCTCTCGGTAGCCTCCAGTCTCCAGGCCTCACTGAGCTAAGAATCTGCTGAACGCGGGGAAGTGGGAATCCGGAGCCTCTGGCTCACCAGCCAGCCGGCTCCTTCACCTTTCAAATGAAGCACCATGCGGTAGGAAGGTAGGGATTTAGGGCTGACGGGTCGGCTTAACCTCGGTGGGGGTTCACTCTAGTGGTTACCCCGCTGCTCAAGTGTTCAGTGATCAAACTTAATTCCCCCAGATTGACTCTCCGCTCCCCATCATTCCCAAATCGTTGCCACCCCGGGCGGTATATTCCCCTGGTGCTGACTGCGGAGCCTGAGCAGCAACTCGGAGGAGCGAGGGGCGGGACGTGGGCCTTCAGCCGTGGCTCTCGATCGCTGGCACTGTTTTTCTCACCCAAGTCCTGACCTACTTTCAGCTGACCCTCGCTACTAGCTGTAGACGGGCAGTGTGACAGCACTTGCACGGAGAAAGGTTATAAGCCATAGGAGAAAACAAGATCCTCTACCTAAGTGACGTGTCTGAATCCTGGGCTTTGATGGCTAATGGGACAAGGGGTTCATTCCCGCTGGAGCTGGCGCATCACTTTCTAGTGATCTATTGATAGTTTTCAACAACCCCTGTGATATTTCAGGATCCAGCTGCCCTGAGATTTTTGTTAAAAGGGCAGGTTATAAAATGTACTCTTCAAGTAATCTTTCCTGGTTTTGTTTAACCAATCTCCTGTGTTTTGCACATCTCCCCATGTCTTCGCCATTGTCTGAACCTACTTGATCGTGCCATGAGCTATAATTATTTTGTCTATTATATCTCCCCCCCCGAAATAAACACTCCTGAGGGCAGAAACCAAACCTGCCATACCCAGTGGTTTTTCCCCAGCAGCCAAGCTCTCAGTAAGTTTTATAGAAATGAGTGGAACATAGAAAATGTCTCCCACAACCATTTCTGTGTACATGTAGCAAAAAAGCAGAACCTCACTGCCTGCTGGCATCTTAACAAACCTGTTATTCACATCTCTGTATCCTAGAGATAAGAACCCCTTAACACAGACTCATAGTGCAGGAAATTGTTAAATCAGAAACAAATCCCAGCTCCCGGGCAATGCAGCCAGGCGCCCTATGCAGAAATGTCTCCAAACCTTAAATGTTATAACAGCAATGCCTTGCTTTTGGACGGCGCCGACACTGTCGCAACTGTTTTCTCATCAGATCGTCATAATGGCACCGGATGGAGGAAGGGCAGATATTACTGACTTCATTTTGAAGAAGATGCATTGAATCACCACCTAGAGAAGTGACTTGCTCCAGTGCCATAGCAAGCACCTGAGCAGAAAGCTGGCAACCTAGGTTTCTAGACGACTAGTTCATTCTTTCCCGACTAAACTGCGCTATGACATCTGCCTTCCTCATGTCCTTTTCATACATTTATGTGCATAAAAATTGCCTGAGGATCTTGTTAATTCACAAATACTGATCCGGTATGTCTGAGGCGGTCCCTGAAGTCCTGTATTTCTAACAAACTCCTAGGCGATGCTGATGCCACTGGTCTGAAGACCAGTTTGAGTGGTTAGGTGCTAGCGGGCAGTGACCATGCTAGCCTACCTTTATATCTCCACTGCTTGGCACATAGTAGGAGCTCAATAAATATTTGTTGACTTAATGAAATAAGTCAGCCATGCATTTGACCCACTTTTGGTATCGCTAGTGCCGAATAAGTAGTAAAACACCCAGGAAATAAGCAGTGAATTAATGAAATTAATCAAGGAGTCAATGGAACAAGGAAAGTGCTACTAGAATTCCATGTGATCATACTCAATGGGAAAACAAAGGACTTCCAGAGCAGGAGTGTCCTTGGGACATACCCCAGTGTTCACCCTGTGCTAGCTATTGAGTCCACAGTAACACATTTTGCTCTTGTGTTTGCATCATCAGAATATATTCTTGACCCCCTAAGTAATATGATGACTTTTTTCCCCAAGTACTTTTTGTGGTTTGAAGACACAGTCTCCCTCAGACTTCCTGGCAAGGCTCAATGAAGTAAACCAGTTTCAGCAGCCCCATTTTTGCTCTGGGAAAAGAAATCTGAGTTTTTCCTGTCTCCCCAGCAGAGCTGAAATTAGAGGCCAGGCCTCCTGCCACCCAGCCCAGATATTGACACTCGGCTGAGTCTCAAGGGGTCTTTCATATACAGCAACAACTTATCTGCACAGTGCTCTTGTGTGGTGCATGGGGGGTTGTGCTTCAAATGAAATATTTAACTGTTCTCAACTGAGTTGTGAAATAAAGGGCTTTATTAAGAGTACGGCATGAATAAAACAGAGCTTAATTAAAATTCCCTGAACAGATAAGAGAGAGCAATGCAACCCACATTAAACCATTTCCTAGGAATCCCATCTCAAGGTCTAAGGCGCAAGACACTCTGGCACTTTTAATCTGTCCCAGGAAGGCATGAAAGGGCTTGCCGTGTATAAATCAACCCATGAATGATGTTATCTTGACAAACTCCTAGCAGCAGCAATTACGTTTTTCAGGAAGTGGGGGTGGGGGTGCAGGAACAAGAATAGAGAGGAATGGAATGCCTTCCCCCCCCTTTACAGAGGGACTCGGCCCACATGCTGCAGCTTGTAACTGCTCTCACCCACCTGGGGCCACTTGGCTCCCACCGGAGGCACAGACTAGCCCCATTGTCTAGGACATTTCCAGATGTTGAAAAAGAAAGACATTTTGGAATTAAGAATCAAAAGCTCTTTAATTTTAAAGAGAAAGAACAAAACGCCTCCACCAGGAGCAGAGCTGACGTGCTATGCAGATACCTCAGACCATGTCATCGGGACTCAGTTTCCCTCCACCCTTCAGCTCTGCATTCTTCCAGGCTGACTTCACTATCAGGAAGGTGTCCCCTCAGATGCCAACCTGGCCTCCAGCCCCTGAGACCTAGGGACCGACGTTGTAATAGCTCAGTGGGCCCAATGGAAAGCGAGTGCCTCTCTTACTAGTAGTTCACACGAAAGTCCAAGAATTCACTCTCGTTTGGTTAACTTACCGATCACCATAGCCATAGAGGAGGGGGTCTATTTAGCCTGGCCTGGTTGAGCGCCTCCTCTTGAGCTGAAGAGTAGAGCCCCACTGAAGCACAATAACCACGAATTTAGGAGTAGTTCCCCCAAGGAAACTTAGGGTGCTGTTCCTAAAATGAAGGAAGGGATGGTGAGCAGGCAAGCAAGACACATCTACTGCTAAGTCTGATGCTGTGTTTTGTCTGATTCTGATAGCTAGGCTTCTCCTTAGTTCCAAGAGCCAGTCCCTAATCTGAATACGATTTCTGATAACTGGCTCCACAGCTTTCTTTATATCTGGATCCTATCTTGCTAACCTGCCGGAAAACTACGGTAATAAGAAGTAGCAGTGTTTATCAGATGCTTACTTTGTGCTGGGATTTGTGCTAAATGCATTCATTATGTATCTAATTTTATCATCACAAACACAGATGTGTTTTGTCATAACTCCATGTTTAGTTGAGACAACGGAAGCTCAGAGTTAAGCAGCTTTCCTAAGGCAACATGACAGTTATGGGCAAAGCAAGATATAAAGTTCTGTTTGATTTCAGAGTTTAAGCAATTAATCAGTATGCCGTGTTGCCTGGCTCCATTTTCGCGGACTTCTCTACAGTTAATGGGACTTCTCTACAATTAATGCTTGGCTGTTGATGGCAAATCACTTGATGTCCTAGGACCTTAGTATTCTCATCCGTAAAATGAGGAAGCTGATACCTGCCCCGATCTGCCTGTCTCAGCTCTCAGTGCAATTGTGAAGATTAAATGAGTCGATATGATTGTGATATTCCTTATATAAGCAAGTAAAATCAAAGGTACAGGTATAAGTTAGGATTTAGAAACACATACACCACACCAGCTCCCGTAGTACTCACTTCTAGCTCTGCCAAGGACACACGCCCTTTTCAGCCAGCTCCCTGATGCTTTCAGACACTCTGGGACTCAGTGCCCTTTATCCCCATGAAAGGTGAAGCTCCATTGTATGTCCCATGCGCGACCTGGTGTCCATCCACCTCCTGAAGATCCTTCACTCTCAGCTTCATGCGATCCTGCTGTGCAAATCTGATGGCCACCCCTGGGAGGACATGTAGCCGTTCTCTGGGTCACCATTCTCCCCCCGGTGCACCATGACACGTGGGAACCTATGTCATTACTCCTGCTTGTTTTACCTTTTTGGCACTTGCACCCACAGGACTGGAAAAAAAATTCCTCAGTTCTGTCATTCAGAATGAACAAGTGACAGGATGCATGGTGTTAGACTACAATTTCCGCCTCTGTGATGGCTTTTTTAAGCTAAAGTTGCTGAATTCCTATAAAATTCAGAGGAGCGGAAAGAATTTTGACAAGCCTCAGCACCTCTCTCTGGGGCCCACCCCAAACAGCACTAGCAGCCACATCTTCTGTCATCTTCTTAGGGAGGTGGTTGTTTTTTCAGTCAACATATTTTTATTCGAATAATCTTACAAGATATAAAGGGGGGGGGTTCAGGAGTTCTTTTTTAAGCAAACAAAATGCTTTGCACATCAGTTTAGTTTTTCAAAACAGAGAGGGCTTGGAAAAGTCAATAAAGAAAGGGTTATTTTATGCATCTTAATCACTGTAAATGCTGAGCTTGCTCTTCTGTGAAGCAGTTTCCTGACTGGTACCTGGGGCGCTAATTCCTCTTAGATCATCCCCTCAAAAGAACATCTTCTTTGAATTCTCAGTATTTGTCCTTAACAGCACTAAGGCTCTTTGTTAAAGACTTTTTACCTTGGTAGAAAAGTTGAAAGCATACAAGACTGTTGAGATAGCAATTTCTCAACTTAATAACAGCGTGTCTTCAGCAAACGTAAATACAGATGTGGTTTAAATGGGTTTTCAGCATGGTCAGATAAGGGGCCATTTATTTAACACAAATGAACACAACTTCCCAGCCAAAATATACTCGGGGCTCTTGGGTGTTTATAGAATCTGGTTGTTACTTCTCTTGTATTCTCCTCTTTGCAGTGGATGGATTTAAAAGGTGAATGGAACACTTCTTCCGGGCTTCAATGATCAGGGATATAAAGGATGTCTGGGAAGTTTTCTCAGGAACTAGAAGTTAAAGACTTTTTTCTTACTGTTCATCTCTATCTTTTCCTTAGTCAAGCTACTTAGCCTCCCTGAACCTCAGTTTTCTCATTTACTAAGTAGAGAGCACTTTAATTTACCTCGAGAGGATGGCTGTTGTTATCGTTACTGCCTACTTTTTCTGGTAATGACACCTTCATGTTCTTTGGAGAGTCATTCCTTCCCCATTCTAGTGAAATTTCCATGGGGCTGTCCCTACAACCCTTCCTTCAGGGTTAGGTGTATGGCACGGGGCTGGCCACGAGTGTTCAGCCCCTCGGCCAGTGGGATTGGTTCAGGCCTGGGCACCAACGCAGATCAAACCAGTAAAACTCAACCTCAGGAACCATCAGTCAAAACACATTTTTTTTCTATAGAATATCCACTTTTGGAGAGTAGATGCTAGAGCCATGGAGAGGGCCTGCCGGGCAGCCAAACAGACGCAGGGGAAGGAAAGTTATCAGATAAAATGCTGACATGAAAAGCAGGATGCAGGTTTGTTAAATCCCCAAGTAGCCAAGAGCCCCTAGACGGGATTGTACACAATGATGCCCGGTGATGATTTGTTAGAGGAGCAGATAAGGGCATTTTAGATCTTGTGCTGCTCAACTCAACGTCCTGGAAATTGGTTTATCTTCTTGTCGAGTGGAGCCGGCAGGACTCAAGGCCAGAGCTCCGTGCTCACTCACCCACCTCCAAGGAGTCTCAGCGACTTTGAGAATCCTCTATGGAAGGGTTCCTCAAAGAAGCTGTAGGAGTGAGGCAGGCTGCATTCCTGATCTTCATTTTGGCTTTATTTTCTGTGAAGGAGGGATAATGGTGGTTTTGTAAACTTGGTTTAGGGTAGCTGGAGGATCTGATGAGACAGTGAGAAGAGGGCTCATTCTCTACCCATCAGCTCAGCTTGGGCACCAGGGCATTTCCCCGGAGCACTGTCCACTCCCTTGCTAACGCAGCACTAGAAATTCACTCTTAGGAGCCATTTCTGGAAAGAGTTTTCATACAAATAAAACTGGAAAAGTCTGAAATAACATGTTAGACCTGCAGTGGCCAGTGTTACATATCACTCCAAACACCATTCTGCCTATTTTTGTTATCTAGGAGCATTTGATTTTAATTTACCCTTTTAAACACTGGCCCCCTCTCTAGCTTTCCCACCAAGCAGTCCTTATGCAGGCAAAACTCCCATTAACTTTAATAAAAGTTTTAAACATGAAATATTGCTAGGAGGTGGCTGATATTTTATTCATACTGCTAATGATTATTTTAAATGTCTTAATTGTTCCACTGATGCCCCAAAGCTGGTTTAGGGAGAAATGTAGTTTTATGCATCAAAATAAAACATTATGCAAATAAAATCGATGCTGATAAATATTAAGCCAGTAACTCCCTTAGAACTTTTATCCCTGAAAAGTCGGTGATCCTATACATCACTAATTCTATATTTCAGAGCAAGTTGGTTGACAACAGAATGGTAAAGATGATGAGAATGAAGGAAAGATCATTTGAAATGACTTGGTTTTGAGGCACTTACTATAACTTATGAGACTTTTCCATAAAAGCAAAATAAAAGTAATTATCCCAACCCCTGAATTACTATCTTTGAATTATAGTTGATTTTGAGATGACTTATCTTATCCCATTGATTTTTCAGTGTTTGTTATTGCTGATTTTTAGCTGAGCAGATTTGGAGGAATTGTGCTTATGGTCCAAATATCCAATCTAAATTTGGTTCTCTGATAGCAATGGATGGATGACTCACCTCTCCTAGGAATGATGGAACTTGGATCGTTGTGTCAGTCACAGATAGTGGTTTGAATGTCTGGCCCCACATAATAAAGCTCTGCGCCAAGAGATAGTATCGTCTTCTGCCCTTAAATAACATTCCTCATTCCTAGCTGGTATGAGAAGTGCATCTTCAATAATTGATCAGTGGGACAGAAAATCTGTTGTTGACAAAGCATGTTTAAAATGATGTTATTCAATCATTCTCATCTCAGAGATGTTTTCAGCCTGCTCCTCGCATCCAGTGCACATTACACAACACAGGTTTATTCATGAAGCAACTGATTGCCATTATTTTTAAATTTACTTTATCTAAAAAGAGCAAAGCAAAGTTTCCTCTGAATGCTTCCTGGTCTATATTTTATATTTTTATATTAAATTAAATGCAGAGTCAGTGTAACATCCTGCTTTGCTATAGGGCAAAATGGTTTCAAGCTCATTTTCACAAGGGCCATGTCCTGGCAAAAGTATGCTGTCAGTATAGATGCTTGTTTCACACGGTGGAAATGAACCAGGAAAGATTCACAGTACAAGAAACTCAACTGGTGGCACCTGAGAAAGTCTTAGGAGCCTCTGCTCACTCTGTTTCTGTCACCTAGTGATTTATCGAAGGAGGTGTTACATCCAAAATTATATCATGTGGACCAAGTGTCATTTCCTCAAAAGAAAATACTGATGACTAAGTGTTACACAGATAAAATGTTGTTTTTTCCCATCGGTAAAGCATATTCGAGTCATGCATGACTGGAGAGACCATCCCATTGGCATCATTGCAGAGGTGATAGGCAGGTCACAAGCCAACTGGCTTCTGAAAGAAAATGCCAAATCGCTCTCCCACGGTGCAGGCAAGATGGAATCACTCTGGAACCATGTGCATGGTTGAGTTCCACTTTTGGATGCATTTTTAAATTATAGTCAAAATATTCTGGAAATTCCAAGTGGAAAATTGAATGGCCTAAATAGAGGGGCTGGGGGCTAGTACAGACTGTGGGAATAAACACCAGATTGAGAGTTAGCCAACCCAAGTTCTGGGGCCTGCACTGAGGCCAACAAGCTCTAACCTTGTGCAACTCATTTGACTTCTGAATCCTTGTCTATAAAAGAAGGTTGGCCAAATGACTCCTCACGCCCCTTCTTACTCTCACATCCTGTGAAGCAATGATCAGAATCCACTTTATCTCTAGATCTTAGTAAAAGAAACTATAGAATTTAGAACTGCACTGCTTCATACAGTAGCCACATCTGGATATTTAAATGCAAATCTAAATTAAAAGTAAAGAAAAACTGAAATCCATTTTCTCAGTCACACTAGCCACACTTCAAGTGTTTAATAACCACATGTGGTTAGTGGCTACTGTATTAAATAGTGTGGATTATAAAACGTCTCCATCATTGCAAAAAAGATGATTTATAAAGACTTTTTTCCACTCCCTGGAGCCCGGTGGCATTCTAGAAATATGTGTGAAATGAACATGCAAAACCCATGGACACAGACATACAATAACATGGTGAAAGCCATGGGAGGAGGCAAGAGTGGGGTAGAGAGGGTCAATGGGGAGGGAAAAAGGGGACATCTGTAATACTTTCAGCAATAAAGAAATTTTTTAAAAAGAATTAATTCAAAAGAGGAAAACAAATTACTTAGTAGCAGTGTTATCTTTGGGAAGTCATTTAACCTCTCTAAATGTCAGTTCCCTCATCTGTAAAATGGACACAATGGTACCTACACCTCATAGGGTTATAGTAAAGATCAAAGGAGATATAGTATGTACAGCATTTAGTTCAATGTATGGCTCCAAAACAAATACTCAATAAATACTATGTTTTATTTAATTATGCAGTACTCAGAGTTTATTATTTTATTCATAAGAGCCCTAGTTGGTTAATGTATGCTCATTTTCCAAAAAGAGGAGATGATATTTAGCTCTCAGGGATCCTATTTAAATTCTTCTTGAAAATTTTCTAGAAAACCCGTCTATATGGCATTCTACTAACTGGTAGCTCTCACAGCTTTCTTCAGAGTACCCCAAATGATGGCTTGTAG
The DNA here is from genome assembly GCF_054644295.1 of Miniopterus natalensis. Taxonomy (NCBI): domain Eukaryota; kingdom Metazoa; phylum Chordata; class Mammalia; order Chiroptera; family Miniopteridae; genus Miniopterus; species Miniopterus natalensis. The sequence continues at coordinate 13,885,045 of NC_142096.1, read as the reverse complement.
TCACCAGGTACTTTCTTATTGGTCGACCTTCCCTAGACTTAAGATGGAAACTCTTACATCTCTGTCTCCTATGATATCAATAAACTACTTTTCCTTTAATTGAAATATGTATTTCTTATTTAGTAAAGCAGTATTGAGACTGGGAAGCTGGGGTCTGGAGTAAGACACTGTGTGATATTTCTCAAGTTGCTTAACCACCCAACGTCTCATTTTTAAAAGGGAGGATGTGACATTGTAGCTGAGACAGGAGACTTAAATAGTAAGGAGGAACCAGTCTTTCAAAGATCTTGAGGAGGAGAGAACAGAGGTAGACTATGACTAATCTAGACAAAAGAAACTGGTGCAGAGACCCTCAGGAGAGAATAGAGACTGTTCAAGAAAAGAAAAATGGATCAGCTGGAGGCATCCTATAGCTGGAAGTTTTTAAGGAAAGATACGTATCTTATACTTTGTAGTAAGCTGCTCCTACTTCTAGCATGGTAATTCAATTTGCTGAAAAATTGATTCTCTCTACTGGAACTTTATCCCCAAGTTTAACCCATCTTCTGATATTCTTAACCATATGCAATCATTTTCCACTAAATCGCAGTGCACCCAAGTAATTTCACTCCCCATTTGGTGTCTTTGGCTTCTAGCATTGTAATGGGAAACTATTATGACAGCCCCTCAAAAGCATTATACATTTTTACCTTTTTCCCCAGAAGCCAATTATTCATCCCATTCATTGCTGTGCTCAGAAATTCCTCCAGTTCCCCTCTATCCTTTGCTGCTGAGCTAACAAAATGGAACAGCCTTTTTTCTAAGAACAGTACTACCAAAAACCAGAGAGATAATCTTCCCAGTGTTCTGTGACTTGGTGTTTTCTTGTGGCCCATCCTAAGCAGTCTGTTTATTTTCTATTTTGGCCCAGTGCTACCATGTCATTCTTGCAGCCACTTTCCAGGATTTTTCTTGCCCTCTTAGTGCCTATTTCAGATATCCGCTCCCCAGGTGGTGTTGCACTTTTTCTAATTGAATCTCAACTTCAGTTCTGCCCATACTTTCTGCCATTTTATGACTGGAGGCATGTCTCAATTATTTATCTATTCAGCAATGTCTTAGAAAATCCAGCCATCTGTGAGCATGTAATCCTGAATGAATACATTCAGAAATTCTTAACTGTGATGTTCCCAAGGCAAAAATCCACTAGAAAAGCTGCTTTTCCTGAGGTGGGGTGGAAGCCAGAGGCAGGACATTCTGAGAACAGAACTTCTGTTGTCTGGCCAATGAGCCTGAAGGCCTGGGTTTGGGTGGTGTCTCACTCTCTATTCCATGTGGCTGTGAGCCAGCCTTTTGCCCTCTCTGGTGCTATTTCATCTATAAAACAAAGACTAGAACTATTCATTGTTTTCAAACATTCTTTTAGCACTAGAAATTTTTTTAAAAACACATTTCTATGTAACTCCAGTTGAATTCAGTGGACAGAAATGGCATTGTTGGACTTGGGAGTTGAGATTGCTCAGTCCATCTATCTGTTCATCCCCTGGATAGTCCTTCATGGAGCCTTGGGCCCCTCAAAATAGAATATATAAACCCCTGGACTAGATGGTTCAGTAGGCCCTTTTCCATTCTCTGGGCCTGTAAGTAATAAACTGTACCTGGAGGGGAAATGTGCAGAAATGAATCCATGGGGAACTAAAAGATGGAAGACAGAAGAGGGAAACTAGCATTAGTTGAAGATCTGTTATGTCCAGGCATTGATAAGATCAAAACCTGGCCACAACTGAAAGGAGATTCATGTGGATTTCCAACAGAAGTTTATGTTATTAACGTATCTCTAAACCAAGAACCGAACATCTCTGACATGATACCAAAATTATATCTCAAATAGAATAGAGTATCCACCTCTTCTCTTCTTTGATTACAAGATGCTAGCCACCTTTCCCCAGAAGAGCATTACTGAGTATTCAATATCCATTTAGTATATTCAGGAGGAGTTTATCCCTGATACAGGTTTGAGGCAAGGGGGAAGCCACGTTCTTTCCCAAGAATCTGATTCCATAAGAAGACAAAGGTTAAAGTAGGACAGAAGAGGTCAGACTCAACCAGAGCTTTTGAGTAGAGTGTTTCTAACATTTCCATTCTTCCACCAGGGGCAGGACAAAGAGAGGTGGGCCTGCCAGCTTGGCCTGCCTGATCAGAATGCATGTTCTTGACCTTATGTCTGATAAAACTAGTGAACCACCTGGAGAAAACTTCATTCTATAAGGCATGTATTCATGGACAAATGAGACCATCTTCAGCCTAAACTCGACTTTCTCAGAGTCTTCATTAACCAGATGCTGCAGTTTTAAATTAGGCCTCCCTGTTTTTCCCTCTCTTGCACCCTGTTACTTAGCTTTACAGAACATATATAAATTTTAAGGGTGTGTTTATTTATTTAAAACATCTTCCTCTTCCAGGCTGCAAGTTCTGTGAAGGAAAGATTAGGGTTAACTTCATTCACTCATTTTCCTTCTCTGCCTCCCCACAAGGATGTGATTTCCTTAAAAACAGGGGCGGGAGAGGAACCATGGGCTGTCCTATCTTTCCCATTTCTTCTACATTTTCATTTTCAGCATAAGTGATTGGCAAACACAGGGAAGTAAAGGAGTAAGAAAGGATGTGATAGGGTTCCTTGTTTGTTTGTTTTCTGTTACTTTGAACACTATTTCCTGTCCCTGAGAATTATAGTGACAGCCCCACGAGCACTCACTCAGTGCTCTGTAATATACACAATATATGAGCTATTGGATCAGCCCCAAAATGAACACCAAAGTCTAGGTCAACTGAATGGTATTCACATAGCCCATAGAAATACCTTCATTTTATTACCTTATAAGATTTGTCTTTGTGGCTAGGTGTAAAGAAGAGAAAGGCAGTAGGAAAATACATAACAAGGAATTTCTGTGGCCAGTTTTTATCCCTCATGTTTCTAGTCCCAAGAGTTCTAAACTGATTAAATACCAACATAACTCCTGACCAATGTGGCTTCTTGGGACTCTATAGGGTTCATTTCTCTTACCACCAATATTCAATTCAACAAATATTTATTGAGTTTTACCATATGCTTGCTGTGACAATGTCAAGACCAGCTAAGGGGATAGAACAGAAGCTGAAAGCTGGCTATAAATCAAGCTTTTCCCCCTAGGAAACACATGGATATTTAGCAATATGAAATAAAACCTTCCAAGAAGAAAAGGGGAGATTCTGTACAGGAAATACGTCCCTGTCTCCAGCATGTGCACAATAGCACACTTCCTTAACCTGAAGTTGGCTTTTTCAGTACTCTTTCAAGATAAATTACCATAAGAAAAGGGGGAATGTTAAGAAGGCTTTAGCTTTCTAATCTTTTGGACTCATCAAAGCCAGAGAGGTTAGCTCCACCAGGAAGAGCTGGCTAGAGATTCTGGAAGAACTGCTATGGTTTACCTGAGGGCAGGTGGTCAGCCTTCCACTGAGATGAAGGGGCCCTGCCAACCTAATTGCAAAAAAAAAGAAAGAAACATGTTTTCAGATTAATCGTCAACCTAATTTGACTGTTTTGTGTTCCAAGAGTGAAGAAAGGATTTGAGAAGAAATGGTTCATTCATCCATTCATTCTAGAAATGCTTTCCGAACACCTTTTCTATATGTCAAGCATTGACCTAGGTATTGCAACGAAACTACAGATAAGACATTGATTTTGCCCAGGTCATACTCTCAGTCTAGTGGGAGAGACAATGACATGAAAAACAAATATGGTACAACGTGCCAAGTGTCTAGGGCTAGATATGGTTGGTGCTATGGGACACATTAGGTGCTGGCATACAGCCCATGCCCAGGATTTAGTAGCTTCTAGCACAGAGTGAGTCCTTAATAAATATTTGGTGAATGCATGAATAAATAAGTGAAGACAAAGCTTCTCAGAGGAGTTAATAGATAAGGTTAGTCTTTAAAATTTTACTAGGAATTATCAAGATTGTTCCATGCAGAAAGAAAAGTGCAAAAGTCCAAGTACAAAAGACAGTAAGGCATGTACAGGAAAGTCCAAAGAGATAACTGTGGCCAGGCTAGGGTGTGAGAAGGGGAGAGGTAAGAGGAGCCTGCAGAAGTGAGCACCTTTGAGGTTCCTAAGGGAAATTCCACACTGAAATATCCAGTGGCTAGTTGGTATGTTTCCTGTATTAAACTTTTTTGGCTAGACTTTTAAAGCAGGAGTCCACCATTGTAGTGCAGTAACCAAAATGTCACAAGTGGCATAGCCCTCCAATTTTCTTCCCCTAGCCCTCTGCCCAAGAACTAGAGCACTCTTATTTACAGTGGAGCCCTAGCAGGAACACTCATTTCCTCTCACCAGGACTAAGTTTCCTAATACTTGCTGAGCACTCACAGTTGTTAGTTCCCAGGAAAATATGAAAGCTTCATAAGAGTGATCCTCAGGTCTCTGAGGTTGTCAGGCAGTCAAGAACCAAGTATAGCAGACCCATCCTTCCAACAAAATCTTGGTTTTTAAAACGGGGTGTCTGATTGTAGCTAATCCTTTAATTTTTTAAATAGGCTTTTATTGATATTTAGAGAGAGATGAAGGGAGAGGGAGAGAGAGATAGAAACATAGATGAGAGAGAAACATTGATTGGCTGCCCCCTGCACACTCTACTGGGGATTGAACCCACAACCTGGGCATGTTCCCTGACCAGGAATTGAATCAGTGACCTCCTGGTACATGAATCGACGCTCGACCACTGAGCAACACTGGCTGGGCAATCCTCTATTTTCTTTGCATCACATATCAAAAACATTCTCAAAAGAGCCATGACTTGATTCAGTTCATGTGCAAGGAAGAGAGAGCAGTTCAGCTGGTCAGTTGGTCTACCATCCCTTGTCCAAAATCTTCAGGTTCTCCTGGAGTTACTCTGTTTTTTATGCTTGCCCAATAAATATCTTAATCTTCTTTCTTATGTTCCTACAAGAACTTTAAATTGTCTTTGCATTCTTGTGCAGAAACTCCTTATAGCGAAGGGCACACATTCAGAGTTAGACTACCCAACTTCAATTCCTGGATCCATACCCAATGCCTAATTCTAAGAGATTCATTCTAAACCAAGAAGTCTGTTTCTTCCACAGTGAGAAGGGCCCTAACTTAGGACACAGATGGTAATGGAGAGGAGCAGATGGAGTTAAGTGAGGTTACAGAGGCAGATGAATGGGTCTTACTCATTTACAGGAAATGGATGATGAAAGAGTGGAGGGTGCTTCCCAGATTTGTCTTAAGTGATGAGGAACATAGAGGTTTCCTTAACCAAAACACAGGGGAAAGAGCAGCTGCAAAAGATAAGCGCCCTTTGAGACATAGCAAACCATGCGCCTTCGCTTACGTTCAAAAGCATGTTGAGCAGGTAGTTGAAAATATGACTCTGAGCTCAGGAGAGAGACTGGGGCTGGCGATAAATATTTAAAGATTGTCAATGTATTAGCGATCGCTGTAGCATTGATGCCCACTGAAATATAACCCTTTACATTTGTGTGTAAAGGATACATGTATGTATGTATGTATAGCATGTGGCAATTTCTAGGCGCACGGACCATTTCATACCACATCTGAGGTGGGCAGTTTAGAAGCAGTTATTTCCATTTTACGGATGAATGCTTAAGGACCAGACAGGCTGAAACTTGCCCGGGTTCACAGGTCCAGCCCAGAGCCCAGATCCTGACTCCAGTGCCAGCTATCGCTGCTGCTGACTCATGGTGAGCCACCGTGGGCAAGTTCATGGGGCAGTCCTGCGGCTAAACACTGTGCTCTGCTCCGCAGCTTGAGTCAGCCTCATCTCGCAGAAGCAGATTCCAGATTCCCTGTTGCCTGTTGCTTTGTTCCCAAAGTACTGTCAGTGGTTATTACCTTCCTCCCACAGTTGGCACTTACCTCCTTCAAATTGTACTTTTAGAAATGTCCCACCCCCTGTCACAGGGAACAAAGAGCCTCTCAGTTAACCAAGTGTTACGTTGCCCTCTGCTTGCTCTCCCGTGGCAAGAATTCAGCCGCCCTGTGCCATTTGCCTGAAATCACAGACACACGGAGCAGGCAGAATGAATAGACTGTCGGATCCCAATTATCACCCTTCTGGACTAAACGTGGAGGGTTGACAGGGAACCGAGGCGGGCACAAAATCACAGAAGAGCAGTGCCATCCTCTGTGCCACTGGGGTTTGCGAGCCAGGCGGCTCAGACCAGCATATTCTCTATCTAAAGCACGTCTCTTATGAGAAACTGTTTAAAACTCTTAAGAAACATTATTTTCCAGAGGGAAAGAGTTTTGAATATTTGAGGTGGAATGGTATTGAATGGCTGAATGGGATTTCAGAAGACATTTTTTAAAGAATTTGGCCTATATTCAGGCAAAAAGCAAGAACTATTTGTGGACTAGAAAGAGCCAGAGGAGGAAACAAAAGCAGCACCACCAACAAAAAGGCCTGGTCTTGGAAGGAGTGCGAGTGCGCCCAGCCGTGCAGAATCGTGTCGGCTTTAAAAAGTGCAAAATGAACATTTTCAAGGACAGCCACAGTGGTGGCTATTGAAAGGCAGAAAAGTGATCCTGAAATCAAAGGAGAGAAAGCAGTCTCAGCAGCTGGACAGAAGCTCCAGACACCGACACCCCTTCACGTTCCACATACACGTGGGGCGCCATGTACTTTATACCCAAAGATGCTGTTAAACGTAGTGGGACTTTTACAGGCACAAAGACTGTGGAGTTTGGGTGCTTGAAATGGGATTTGAATTGCTAATACCAAAAATGGGTCAGGAGGGCCCCTATCGCCTTGGAAGGGCCAGATTGGGGATCTGAGCCACCTTCCTCGTTGCTGGGGGTGGATCGCTATAGGTTAGTTAGGATGTCCTTAGTTGGGCTTCCCTGTTTATGTCCCTTTAATGTAGAGACAAAGCAGCCTATATAGGTGGGTCCATAAAACATCTGGGAACAAGTGAGGCCAATGAAACAAAAGGTAAGTGATGAGAAAAAATAAAGTGCTGTGTAGAGAAAAGCAGGACATTGTAAAGGAGAGTCAGAGGAAGGAGGGAACATAAAGAATTGGACAGTCTTTCTGGTGAATCTTATCCTTGATTAGATATATGCTAGGTATTAAGGAAGAAATACTGTCCCTTACAGAAGACAAAAAGAAGTATGAACGTATTCTAATAGTGTCATTAAAGACGGGCTTTCTTTTATAAATGCATCGGCACTATCTGCAACCTCCAAATAAGAATGTTTAATTTTATAATGGGAAATACCTCAGCTTAAGTACAGATGATTATTTTTTAAGCAAAATCTTGAAGTTCAAGCATCATCAGCTATTATAATAATGGTTTAGCCCACAGCTTGGGCCTACACAGCATCCACATTGTAGACAGGAATTGAACGTGACTTAGACGGTCTAGCTTCCAGTTCTTGTTGCTAACTGTGGGACTGGGCAGACCACTTCATTCTCCAAGCTTCCGTTTCCTAAGGGGTAAACCTGGATGGTGTGGTGATGGGTTCCCACCCACTTCCCAGGTATGAAGAACAAATATGTTCAACTTCAGTGGCATCTGCAAAGTGTCCGTGTGGTATAAACAACAATAAAATGCACAGTCGCTCCATTGTGTCTGAAAGAGTCGCGTTTTAGAAATATTTGTCTTGTTTTCTTTTTATACTATATTCTTATTTAAAATAAAAATGTAAAGATCTGAAGAAGTATGTGGAAGGAAAGTCAACCACAAATATGACTATCCAGAAAAAAACTCCTTGATTTCAGTTTCATTCTACAATACAGATGCAAGAAGTAACAGAGCATGAAGGCTTTCTCCCAGAAATTAATGAGGGATCAGAATGTGAAAGAATCAAATGTAAGATCATAAAAATCAACATGTGTTTGTTTTTGAGAGGAAGATGTGATTAATAAAATTAAGTTATATGTGTAAACCACACCACAACTAAAAGCAACCCCACTTCCAGGGCATGTGTGGGCTTCTTTGGGTCCATCTCCCCACGAACAGGCTGTGCACTGTCGGTGTGCCCAGCCTGGGCACCCGAGGTACCTCAGGGCACAGGACACAGACACTGTGGGGACAAAGTTTGCAAGCTTTGGGTTTTCCCAGCACTATCATATTCCAGAGCAGAAGTCTGAAGAATTCAATAATCCTAAATTTAAATCTGGTCTTCCAAGTTCTGATGAGGATATATTTACCAAGGTATAAAGATAAAATATTTTAAGATTAACTTGATTAACAAATAAAATATTTAGCTTTTTGTAATCCAGGCCTCCATTATACTCTTCTCTGGGACTGCACAGATGTTAGAAATAGCCCTGACCCTCTAAGTGAGGGTCCATTAACCCCTGAGGGCCCATCAACGTATTCTTTCCCATAACTTGTTCCCTTTTGGTGATAATATTTTTGTCATTTGAGTTTCAGCTGTAGGAGTATTGACTCAGCACTTGCTATGTGCTGAATAGTCAGAGAGGTGATGCTGGATAGTTATTGCAATAACTCTTTGGTTGAAAATAAATACCCCCAATATTTTTAATTTTGGAACACTGTGAGATGGTTTTACAAAAGCTGGTGTAACTTTATGCAATTTTGTTTTCTTTTACAGTCTCATTTCCAATTCCTTTTTAATAAGAATATGAAATGTAGATGGGTATTCTTTATAGTTTTCTTTTACTGCATATATATTCCGTGTGTGTGTGTGTGTGTGTGTTTATAATGGGTTTGCATAGCTCCGTAATAAAATAGAAAAGTAAAAAACACTCAAACAGTATACAAAACTATGAAAGTATGCTGTGGTTAGTTCACTGAGCCAAAAAAGGAGCAGAATGGATGGCCCAAAAAAAGGGGACAATTCAGGAGATATTTGGAAAGAAAGTTAGACAAGTCTTGGAGATAAAGTCGAAGGCGAGAATCGAGAGGAGGAACCTGGAAGGATGACCCGGCTTCTGTGTTAAGCAGTTGGTAAGAAGATAATGTTGCCCATTGAGAAACATGAGCAGGGAGGCAATGCAATTGAGGAGCCAAGACCAATAATTAAATGCCCAAATGCTGAAGGGTAAAGAATGAATGAAGGGGCAGAAAATGCCATCACAGTGTGACTCTTCTTCCAATTAATTAAAGCCATGCTCACCCTTTGTTTTAGAATAATCACCCCTCTTGCGCACTGTGAGCCTGTCTTTTCTGGATCTGAAGCCCATTTCTTGCTTTTATTTTGCCCGAGTTACATTTTGCAGTGAAGCACTCCTCTTCCAACTTCTCCAGCAGGCTCGGGGGAGTTAACTCCTAGAACCCCTAGTGGACGCACTACAGGAAATGAAAACTGGGTTCCAGTCTGGCTGGCTGCAGTGCCTCCTGTGAAGGGGTAGAAATGTAATATTCATCAAAAGGAATTCAGACTTCAGTCATTCTAATGATCATGAAACTCCTTTCATCGGTGCATAATAGAACAAAAAGATTGATTTTCATTAGGAATGACTTTCAACATTTTTTTACTTCTTATATAAAAAATAAATCTGTTCAGTCTTATAAGGTCCAAGTTATTTCTGATCTGCTTGGAAGCAGTAGGTCAGTTTGTATGTAGTTGTCCAGTCCTACATCACAGGAGTCAACTTAGGACACCCCGTTATCTGGTGAAACGGAGCAGCCTAAAATTACCTTCACCTAGGAACCCCTCACTTCTCTCCCTCTGCTCAGTAAAATACCATTTTTATAAAGGACACTTAGTATGACTAGGAGACTGTGCAGCTTCTCATCTCCTGTGATGGGTGATGGGAGAAATGAGGAGCAGGGTATTGTCATTAATAAACGCACTACCCTGCCTGTGTATACAGTCCTCCAAGGTTAACAGAGGATTAGTTAACATTTCTAAGTTTCCACAAAAGACTGAACAGCTTAGAATGAGACCTGGTCCGTAGGCGTTGCATTTTCAGGGTGCCAGTGTTAATCTAGTCTTCCTGTAAGTTGAATAGTAGAGGGAAAAGTTAAAATCGATCCCCTCCATTAAATTGGGCCCAACCCAATAAACAAAACAGTATCTTCACATGATCCAACTTTGTTCAGATAGAGTTGGTTCTCCTGGCAGATTCCCTTCCCCTCCGCTTTATCTTTTCCAAGGTGGCAGGGGATGGGGAAGGGGGTTCACCTGGCCACCAGGTGGTGCGGAGAGAGGTACCATTTTCACACACGTAAATCCTTGCTTTCTTCTCTGGCCACCTTGATCACTGCCTGGTGATGAGTCACCCTGCTGGCATCAAATGATAAGACCCTGTGGGGTTCTCTTACTTTGATCAGTGTCCTGTGGTCACCCCTCCTCAGTAATTACTGGTATTGCATATACCCCCGAGATCTCATTGTAATTCCCTGCTGAGCTCTGGGCAGACTGCTCTGCTGAACAGCCGTCCCCAGTAAGGTCACTCTATGCCCCTGTGACGTCCTCCTGGTAAGCTCACCAACAAGCACCATCAGCTACTTCCCACATCTCTCTGAAAAACCTGAGAATTTATCTACACCTTCCATGTCCCATGCCATAGGCTCCTTCATTATTTCTCCTTCTGTCCAGTACTAATACCACTCATTTGTCCTTTGTTCACTGGGCTTCTTAAGATGAAACTTGGGAACATTTCTCTGGCTTTCGAGATTGCTCCCACTCTCTTTCTTCCCTTCTTGTTCTTTGCATCTGAGCTCGATGCAGACCCCTGTTCTGTATCACCTTAGAACTACCCCTCCTTTCCCCACCACTGTCTCTGAAGAGCGGGCTCTGGGTTCTGGAACAACATCTCCATCCACTATTTTGACCACTCGACCTGCATGTTCTGCTGACTTTTTCTAGTCAACATAACCAAAACCAAACTCATTACCCCCCTCCCAAACCAGCTCTTCCTCCTAATTTCCCTGCTTCCATTAATGGCATCTATAGCTCAAAGCTCTTCCTCAACTCTCACATTTAATCAATTGGTTCTCATTTTCCCTCCTCCCCATCCCCTCTGCCTCCACACTAGTTCAGAGTCTCATTACTCTTTGCCTGACCTGCTGGGAAAACTACCCCATTGATATCTCTGCCTTCACCCACCTCAATCCATCCTACAAACAGCTACCAGATTAATCATCCTGAAATACAGCCCTAATCTTACCCACCCCCAGTTAGAAAACTTTAGAGTACCTCACTGACTTCGGAATTAAACACAAACACTTCATCCTGCCACTCAAGTAACTTTATGGTAGAACTTCTACCCATCTATTGAAGTTTAACCATGATATTATTTATGGGTAGGAGTGTGGCAATGTCAGTAAGTGACCTCAAGACAAAGAGGGTTGTCCAGGACAAGACCTGCCAATTGCATAGTTCTTTCCATAGCTCATTACTCTGTAAATAGTAGATGCTCCATGAATTCTTGCTAAGCAACTTGCTTTTACTGCAGTTTAAGCTATGGTTTTACATTTGGAAAAATCTCAACCAAAGAGCAGATGTTTTCTTATGCTTTTCTAAATCAATGTGGCTTAGTAGTCTCAGTTTTTTTTGTTAATATACACTCTGTTATGAATGCATTCCCCAGGCTAGGACTTGGCTATTTTTGAAAGAGCAACTTTCACTGCAGCCAGATTAATAGCAGCGGTCCTTTTTGCTTTCCTCTCTCCACTAACAATGCATCCACCCAGTCAATTACAAGTCTGCAGAGTCAAATTGTTCAGGTCCCCAGATTACTATCATTTACGGTCATGGAATTATTGTAAGAGTCAGAACTAGCCAGATCACCAGGAAGAGCATCTAGATTACCTAAATCTTTAGATTCCCTCTTCATTGTTTCAGTCTTCATTTTAGAGTCTTTTTTTTTTTGACTCAAGCTAAGAGCACAGCTGCTGCACTGACTCATTTTATTGTCCACTCCTTCCACTTTGGGCTCTTTAGAGAGTGTATCGCTAGGATCACCCTGCACAGCAGATATCTAAGAAGTATATTATTTTTCTTTTCATATTACTTAGCTGTTCCGACTTCACATTTCCAGAGCTTTTGGTGCAAATCTCGTCTTCCAAGAAACTATTTAAATATGAGGTTTTTTAATCGGCTCCCTAGACCATCTCCTCATCTCTTCCTGTTTTAAGGACTCTTTGTACCTATTAATCGCAAGTCGGTGCCATTAATAAAATTCTAAAGGTCAGGAAATAAGTTCTAACCAATAAAGGTCTAGTAACATCCAGTGACCTGTATCAAGACAATGCACTAATATTCCGTAGAGACTGGTAATATTATTTTAATAAAGAAAATGCTTGAAAATATTTAGAGACTGAATAAGTAGATATGGGTGACAGGGCTGTGTGTGTGTGTGTGTGTGTGTGTGTGTGTGTTTACATGCATCTGGGAATGGGAAGGACTGGAAATAGAACGATCCTTCTCTCATGTACGAGAAATTCTCTAATTAGCCTTGGGCTTGCTTTAATCTATGTCTCTCTGAACCTGACTGCTATGGACACACTGAGAAAACTGAGGCAGTTCTTAGAATCTCCTGGCCTTTTATTTCTGGCTTAGACCTGACAAGAGATTGTTTTTCCCCCTGTGCTGAGCCTTAGACTTTTCTCTTGGTCAGGGTTTTGTACTTGACCTTCATCTGCCTCCAATCAGACTTAGATCCAAAGCCTCTCCCTCCAGACCCAGCTCTCACCCTCAGTTGCAGAAGGTGGCTGGACAGACTTCTCTTCCTTCCTTTGCATTCATTGTTTCCCCCCTCGCCTGTGATTTAGGAGCCTTCTCCTAGGTAGCTTACATTTGAGCTTTTTGTCCATCTAACTTAGATTATTAGGCCCTAAGAGCAGGCAGTCTTTCCAGGTAGATGATGGTACTATGAACATTCAACAAATGAAAACAAACCTTCAATTACGTTATATTTATATGTTTATATTCCCCAATCTATTTGATAAGTTGCCAGTGATGCTTATGAGGAAAAAGGGAAATCTGATATTCTACCTGTTTGAAGGAAAATTTAAATTGCAACTAGGAGGTCAACATGACAGGACATTAAAATGTATGTGTATATATATAAATATACATATAGATAGATAGATTCAGTCACGGGATAACTAATTACATTTTAATGACCAACAAATATACATAGAATTCCTCTTTTCTCCTTCTAATACCTTAGCACCCCAGACCCTACTGTACATTCTTACTGAAGGACACATATACATACATTCCCCATACATATATTCATTATATTAGTGGTAATTGAATTTTTTCCATCATATCACCACTTCATGTGGGATGCTCAAATAACCACAACTTCTGCTGAGCTAGAACTATAATGATGATTGCATTAGGGTGAGAATACATAGGATATAGAAAAGAAATGCTAATTGGAGAAATAGCAAACAAAGAATGTAAATTTGAAGTGGCATTTGACATCCTAAAGGGAGCTGGAGAAGGGCCCCTGCTGGTCCTGTGATGGCTGCTGCTGCTATTAGAAGTCATGCTATGTAGCCTAGAGCCTGCTGCTGCCTTTGGGGGAGCTAATTTAATATTTGCTTCAGTAGCTGTAATTTAAAAGTAAGGGCATGGGGATTTGAAGCTTAGCACTCACAAGCATATAACCAAGGAGATTTCTATCCACACTGCAGAACCTTTGGGCTCACACCACAGCTTTTCTATTCTCTAGTATCTTTTTGCAATTAGAGAGCAGACCAAGTAGAAGTAAGTGTTCACCCACCAGCCCTATCTGGAAATTATCAGCTCCTGTGTTGGCTCCCTGAGCGCTGCTTTCTGGAGAGGGACAGGAAACCAGGCATTTCTAAGCTCTGATTGAAGCTCATTATTGCCAGACTGGTTCTGTAGTTCAGTTTTATCCACCCCATTTCACAGATGACCAAATTAAGGTTCAGTGAGGTTAAATAACTGTCACAGTCTCATAGTGACTGAATGTCAAGGACCTTGAACTAGAGATCAGGGTCTGCCCTTTTAAGACCAGAAGCCAAATATCACTTACAGTTGTGAGTACATGAAACACAGAGTTTATTATTATACTATTATCTACTAATTATTGTATTGTTTTCCATACGAACAACTGTAAAGCTATCTTTGCCCCACCGTGTATTTTGAGAGAATCAGAGTTAAGTAAAAATGTATTATAAGTCTAAGGGCTGTGAATAGTGTTAGCTACCTGCATGAGATTTGGTAGCTAACTCTTTTTATCAAACTATTGAAAACAGACTCTTCTGACTCTGGCTAGTTCTGGGATTGAACATAATTTTTCTTATCTTCTGCAATCCTTTACCATTTTCCTGGAATACTGCATGCCTAAATGATATTTTATATAGCTCTGACCATTTTAACCCTTCCCCTCCCTTATCCTAGTCTCATCATGATCAAAGGTGAAAATTTTTCTTACCGGTCACAGCTAGAAACTTGGTAAGTGCTAGTCAGTGCAGTAAGGCAGGGATTTGGGTGTTCTGCCTGCCTGCACATTGATGGTGATGAACTGAATACTATCAAGAGCTTCACATCAGCCCTGGCCGGTGTGGCTCAGTTGGTGGGGCTTATTCTGTGCCCCGAAAGGTTGCTGGTTCAATTCCCGGTCAGGACACATGCCCGGGTTTTAGGCTTGATCCCCAGTAGGGGGCGTGCAGGAGGCAACAGATCAATGTTCCACTCTCACGTGGATGTTTCTATCTCTCTCTCCCTCTCCCTTTCTCTCTCTCTAAAAATCAATTAAAAACAAAAAAGGACTTCACAGCACTTACTCTTAACAGTTACCTCACCTACAAAATGTGGTTTCAACCCTGCCAAGTTCTTTGAAGGTTCAGTTTCATGGTGTATGTAAATAATTTAGCAGCACTGGCATATACTAAGCATCTGTTAAATGTTAGCTACTATTTTTTTATTTTAAAAAATCCATATCTGTAATGAATCTTTACTGCAATGTGGTGGGAAAAGCATAGAGTTCAAGTTAATCCAGAGATTTAGGTTCTCGGGTATCTCCCTGGGGTGCTCACTTGTATAAGTCTAAAAAGACTCCCTTCCTGTCTCTCACATGGGCACCAATACTCGCTCAGTCTTCTCACCCTTATAGAAAGAATCAAATATGATGGTAGTTTTCGAGTAGATTTTAAAATATTACAAGCCTGCGCATGCAAGTGTGGGCAATTATTTCCCTCAGTCTTATCACTAAGTCAATGAGTTCATTGCCTTCATATGGAGGATGTGAGTCCTGAGAGAAAGCATATAGCCAATTCTGACTTCGGACAGAATGGGGTTCAATCCCAGTTCTGCCGCTGATTTGCTTTGAGGCCTTGGGAAAGTCATTAACTTCTCAGAGCCTTGATTTCCACATTTGTTCAGTGGGCCTAATAGAGCGTTTTGTAACAGAGGTTCCCATAAGAGCTGGGTTAGGGCTAAAGCTTAGACAGCCTAGAATGTGGATATGGGCAACATTACCTCTGTTTTCTGTCTGCGTCCCCCACTTGCATAAGACAGAGAGAAAAACTTGAATTTAGTCTATAACTGGGCTTTAAATATACCCAGGCATGATTCTTTGACTGGATTAGTATGGCTAGAAGCCAGATTATAGGAAATGAATATTGAATCCTTAAGAGAGAAATGTCTTAGTAAGTGAGGAAAACCATTACTAAACACAACTAAGCACTCAGAAAGGGAGACTTAACACACCTATAACTATCTGAAATGAAATTCAAGATAATAGAACCAACTTACGCATATAACGTTTTTTAAAAATCAATAAAATGGCTTAACTATAATATGAAGGAGAAATAAAAATGAAAATAATTTATAATAAAATCCTTTTCTGTTCAGAAAGTAATAGCTTGGAGGTGACAGCACTAGAAGATTAAATGAAATAATCAGAAACGTACACCTCCACACTCCAGCTGATGCACAAGTGTGTAATATTGGCCACACACACATCATGAGTAGTGTTGCCATGAGTGATATAATTTTCTGAAATAAACAAATCCTGATAATGTTCTGAACCAGAGGAAATGTGTTCTCTCAACTTATGCAGTAGTTGCATTCTTAGAAAATTCACGGTATTAAAACTGTACAAAAATTATGTATCATGTTGATAAAAACATATTTAGTTCCTAGGCTTAGATCATAATAAACAGGATTTTTTCCACCTAATAAATTTCTAGGTGGACATTCAAAAGCTAGATGGTTACAGGACAATTCCTTTTTGGCAGTACTGTCCCACACATCACAGGATTTCTAGTATTTCTGCCCCAATCCACCAAGAGCTTCCCTGATCACTGTAGTAACCCAACAGTCCCATAAACCTCACAAACACTCACTAGAGGTGGTGCTACACCCACTGAGAACTATCATCCCACTGAGTCAGTACAGTCTTAACAAAATCACAGAACTATAGTAACCAAGTCACTTCATAACCTGCCCCTTCCTTGTCTCCTGTTTCATCCTAGAAATCCTTCCCCTCTCTCCATCTCCACTTTTGAATCAGGTTACCTTTTTAGATTCTACTCTGACCACACTGAGATTCTTATTTGGCAAGAATACTAGGCCTTTTCTCTAAATCTATTGCCCACCATTATCCATGGGGGTCAGGAAGCGATTCATCAGCAATTTTAGTCCCATTTCATAGAGGAGAAGACTGAGTAACTGAATGCAGGTAATTCATCCAAGGTCATACCACAGCCTGTCTGCAGAGATGGACTAGAATCAGCATCGTTCAGGTCTAACAATTGAACCCCCTCTCCTCCCCCTTCCCTCATAGACCTGGGACTTCATTAGCCTTTTTAAGGAGTGGGTAGGAGGGCAGGGAAGACCTCAGTCCCTCTGTTTTGCTCTTTGTTACCGTCTCTGGTAAGAAATCAGTGGTAGAGGAGGAGTTCCCAGAATGGGGTTCCATTGACCCAAGCTCTTGCCCTCTCTCATTTGCTTGATTGATTGCAATCTGGCCGTTGGAGAACTGCCGGCCACCTCCAAGGCAGCTGCTCCATCGAGAGCAAAGCCCTCGTTGAACCTGCGCAAGTGCCTGAGTGAACGATGAACACGCCCACCGAGACATGATGGAGCAGGGTCGGCCACAGACGGGTTCCACCGGGGACAGGCCGTGCACTAGGATCCTGCTCGCCCTCCTTCATGGAGATGTGACAAGGAGGGTAATAAAAAGTAATGATCTGGAAGAAAGCATGCTGTTGCCTTCCAAGGGTCAAGTCAGTACAATTTGTGCAAGGTCCTGACATTTTCACTCTTTTTAGTACAGAAATACTGAAAAGATATGGTACCAGAAGAAAAAAGGAAAGACACAAACCAGGGTCACTTCAACACATTAAAACAGATCCCATGCGAAGCATCCCAATATATCATGAAGATTCCTTTTCAGAGCAAGAGAGGCAGCTTGTGGGGACAGCCACACAGTGCCACCTCTGTGAGTGACAATGGGCCCACTCTTCTTAATCAAGGGGGGGGCATCCTCCTGAGCAGCTACATGTCAGCTCTCACTTTTGGAAAAGCCATTTTCTAATAGGGCAGGTGGGTTCTTACCTATTCAGATAAGGAGACCTATCATTTTATGAAGTGATTTAAAAGACCTATTTTGTGTTTTCAGGGGAGAAGGGCACAGTGCCCACTTGGGAATCCACATCTGGCCTTAAGTAAAGGAGGTGGCAGTTTGGAAATGCATGTTCAAAGCTTTGACATGACTTGTGTATTCCCGAGGGCCCTGAAAATGGTAAGTAGAACTCTGCAGTCTCCAAATTGCAAAGAGTGTAGCTAGAACCCCCCTGGATAGAAAAGGAGTCTTTTAAAAGGCTTGCCTGCCCATTTGATTCTGATATTATTATCACCTAGACGATTGCACATAAGAGCTAATAGAACATTCTATTTGCCACCTTAGGAAAGCTGAAGTGTCTCTTCACTTGTTTCCATCACCAGGTACATACCTTCTTCATAAGATTATTGGGAGAGTCTTATAAGTTGCAAGTGGCTGACATGTGGGCAGCAGGAGTAACCGCCAGGAGAGCTGAGACACTATTAGCCTTTAAAAGACGGCATTTAAAAGACAGCATCATACAAACTCCATATATTTTCCAGGATCAACTGTACAAATAATGGTTTCTTTCCTTTTGCCTGTAAAAAAGAATGTATATGCTTAGGTTTCTGAGTATTTAGAGGTTCAGGTAGGATAGACAGAGTAGAAATGTGGATCAAAGAAGCCCTACTCCCCCCAAAAGCTCCCTAGTTGGGGTTGTCATTATCATTGATGTTTTTACTTTCCATTTCCTTAGTGTCTTCTAGTTTACAAAGCCCCCATTTTCATCTCATTTAAGCTCCCCTAAAATTCCATAAAGTTATCAACTATGGTGCTAATAAGTAACAGTCTTTTAAATGAAGGCACATGTTTCTAAATGCCCCCTTTTAAAATCTCTGTTAAGGCCAACGTTGTTAGGGATTTAACTATGGCCATGAAGGCAGCATGTTATGTTCAAGATTGATTTCTCTTTTCTCTGTGCTCGTGCTCACCCTGTGAAAGAAATGAACCAAGATCGTTTTTTTAAACCAATAGGGAATGTTGCAAGGGTAATGATCTTAGAATAACACAGTCTTATTTTTAGCAATGAACATGAGGTTTCTAGGCTGAAGATGTATTGCATTCATTCATTCAACAAATGCTTGTTGAACACCCATGCCAGGCACATTGCCAGGCAGTCGGGACATAATGGTCAGCATTTTTGTTCAAATATCTACAATATATTGAACCATCCTACTAAACCCGACAGGAAAAGAAAGTTAGGAAAAATAAGGTCAGGCTGTTTTTAAGACATTGAACATAAACATCATCAGCAGGATCTAGTGATAGATGAGGCAATTCAACAGACGGGTGGGAAGCATGAACTGTTACCACATTAGGTACATAAAAATGTATTCTTTGAACAATTATGGCAATTAAAGCTCTTGAAATAAAATGTCAGGGATATAAAAGGAGCGCATGAGCAGAGAAAATATCTCTATGCCATTCTAGTCCTCTCTCCTCGCCCACCCCCATCCCAGCCATCCAATCCTTGTTTCAATTATCTCCATTTACGGGCCTTCTGCTGCAAATCTAATGAACATATTCAATCAATTCTTTCCCGATTGGTCAGTGACACTGGAATATGCTGTATGACTATCTTGGGAGAGAATGGTCTACCAAGGTCAGCTGAGCACGAAAGATCTGTGACCAACAGATCTACCCTCAAATTCTGATCCTTTTGACTTCTTAGCCACAAAGGTAGTGGAGTACGTTCCAAGGCCATCCTTCACGTTGGACTTGGGGGTTGATATCAGTCACCCTGAAACTGTGCCAAGCCATGCTCCTCAGAAGGGCTCTCAGCTTCTGAACCTCCTAGACCATGGCAGACCCAGAGTCATTTTTACAAATGTTATTTACACTTCATTCTCTCCAGTTAACGGAGGAATTGGGAATAGAGCTTGAGCTTGAGATCAAATCCAGGACCTATCCCTCAATAGCCTGTGGCCTCAAGCAGGTTTCTTTACCTGCATGAGCCTCGGCTCCCTCATCTATAAAGCAGAGAGCACCCTGCTACTCTCCAAACATCACTGCAGATTAAACAGGAGAAGATCGTAAAGATTTGATGGGAGAGTGCTTTCCTCAGATAAGCTTAGAGTGCCCCTCCCCTCCCCCAAAGGGAAACTGGGTCCCTATAGTTCCTAATGTCTAATGTGCAAGTTAGTCACCTGGGATCCCACTTTGCGCTCATCCGCACTGCCTGAGCCAAAAAGCAGAAATGTAGAGTCAGCAACCGTGATCGATCGGTCTGGCTCAGAGACAGGCCGGCAAGCAAAGTGGCAGGTTGGGGTGATCAAACTCTCCTCTCTGAGATCTGTAAAGGGGGAGGCTGCAACGGTTAACAATGAAGGAGAAGATAAAAGGAAGCAAAACAGCAGCGTTGGAGGTAGGGCAGGGCAAAATCACCGGCCAGCAGAAGGCACACAGAGTGGAGGCCGTGACAGGAGTGGAGGCTCCACGGAGTAGAGGCCGTGACAGGAGTGGAGGCCGTGAAGGTAGCTGTGGGAAGAGGGGAACAAAGCAGACACGCAGAAAAAAGGAAGACCTTGGGACAGGGACCCAGCTTCCTCTCAGTTCCTGAGCTCTCTATTCCATTTCTAATCTATGAACAGCCCTCTTTTCATTGCGATAACTTGGGTGGGGCACGAGAGGCTCGATTAGACTCCCGGTAAATGCTGATCCCTTATCTATGTCCTTATCTAGTCAGTTATTTGTTTCATCACTTATTCGTGCACCGTCATTAATTATGTATTAAGTGAAATAACTCGTGACCACCTACTCTGTGCCAGGTACACCCTGCATATCGTGCTTGCACCGAGGGCCTAACTTGTGTGCCTCCCAGGTGGTCAGTGTGCACTTGCCTGCATCAGAGAGGGAGATGCAGCGCAGACAGGGGTGACTGCAAGGGGAGGGCGGTAATTAGGGAGGCCCGGGGAGGGGCTCCCCTCTAATTCTGCGCAGCTCAGCCCGCTTAGGTTCAGCATCAGCCCCACAGCCCAGAGTCTGTTAGAAGGCGAAGGTGTGGAGTGACCCCTTTTCTGTCTCTGCCAACACACCCAGCCTCCCAGAGGCTGCTGGGAGGGCGCCTCCCCATGTCTCACTCGGACCCTGCCCTCCGTGGCTCAGGAAGTGCTTCTACCCCCTCTTCCTAAGACTGTCTCATACACCATCATCAGTCACGGATGCTGACAGCTCAGAGTAAACAGCTTTAATTCCACGGATTATTTTCCTCTGTCAGCTTATAAAAAAAAAAAAGAGGGGGGAGAAGGGAGGGGAAAAAGCCACTCAGGCTGTCCTTGAAGAAAGGTCAAGAGCAGAGGCTTTTAAAGACCGTGTAGGCGATCTTGGGGAATAGGCTGGCCTGAGAAGTTCTGTAAGCTCAGGTTCACATCAGGTCCAAATGCGAAGCAAACAAGCCGGTGCCCTGCCTCGTGGGGGTGTTAGTCTCACAGTTCTACACTGGCTGTGTTTTTTTTATTTCATTTTTATATATATATATATTTATTATTTCAGAGAGAGGAAAGGAGAGGGAGAGAAAGAGAGAGAAACATCAATGATGAGAGAGTCATTGATCGGCTGCCTCTTGCACGCCCCTGACTGGGGATTGAGCCCGCAACCCGGGCATGTGCCCTGACCGGGAATCGAACCTCCATCTCCTGGATCCTAGGTCGATGCTCAACCGCTGAGCCACGCCCAGCAGGGCAACACTGGCCATGTTTGAAAAGAGCCCCTGCTGAGAGCAGAGCTTATATTTTGCTTCTACCCCGAAAGTGCCTGGAGTCAGCCCATCAAGGTCACAGTCTCCAACCTGGTTCTTCAAAGGTGGGAGTGGGAGTGGGTGGCCTGTTTTCAGTATTTCCAAAGCCTAACAGACACTGCCTATTAATCCCCGAACTGACAAAACAGCAGACCTCTTTATGTTAAGCCAGGCTGGCTGCATTTGTCATTTCCCAATAACCAGAAACCTGGCATGCGATCAGGGACCTCTTTGAGTGATAATACCAAGTAGACAATAAATTAATTGTTGATTATGAAGCTAATTTGGTAGGTGAAAATCTTTCAAGAATTGGGTGGGGACAATAAAAGGTGAGCTGGGTAGGGAAACAGATAGAAACACTCTTCCATGACTTTTTTGAGAGGGCATTTCGGCTTTCCTGCATTCAGGTTATAAAAACCCCCTCAGGGGCTTCCTCCAGTGCAAACACTGGGACCTTCCCATAGAGGAAGAGGGAGGTTAATGGTAAAACAAAACAAAATAAGACAAAACCTACCACCCCCCCCACCTGCTTGAAAAGGTCAACCTGTGGCTCCGTTGGGGCTGGACTGGCTCCCAGGCGGCTGAAAGAATGAAATTTTGCGTCTCCCAAAACACAAAGGATGGAGAAGGAAGTACTGTCAGTAGGGAAATTAACTCCTGGCAGGCCACGAAGTGTTAAATCCCCTCCTGGATTCTCTGTTAAATCCCCTCCTGGATCCTCTGCCTCATGTTCGCTTCCGGCGCCTGGCTGACGGAGCCGCGGAGCCGGGCGGAGGCAGGAGGCGCGGCCAGCCGGCCCGGGCGAGGCGCCTCCGGGCACCAGGTGGCAGCACCAGCCCGCGTTGGAGCCGAGGCTCCCTTCCCTCCCCCGGAGCTGCTTACTCCCCGTGAATTTTAACCAATTGTGCTACATCTTTTGTCTCCAACAGACAGAAATAGGTTTCCTCTTTTCCCTCTAATTGACTTTAAGCTTCCTTTTGTTCAGGCTCTGCTAAAAAGAGGAGAGAGCCCTATTTCAGGGGTTGACCTGCTTGAGATTTCTATTAAGCGGCCCAATAATTATACCCCAAAGGCAAACCTCCTCTCCGAGAAGCACACTCGAGGGCGTTCCTCTCCCCCGGCATGTTTGGGCCTCCAGTTCCAAACCAAATGGCTCACTGAACTGGAGTCCTCTGCCGTTACCGTCCTCTCAGGCTGGTTGGCATAAATTAAAAGGAGATAAATTTGCCTGTTGGCTTCAAGGTCCCATGACTGGATTCTCAATTGCCTTTTTTTTTTTTTCTTTCAAGTTATAACATCACCTAATGAGGACAGACAGCCTCAAATGTGTATTCAGTTGTTTGTTCAACAAACATTACTGTTTTCATGGTCTTCCTTCCATAAGGACTAGTTGTTGCTTATGACAGCAGCCCCCAAAACAATGGTGACTCTGGGCTGTGGGACTCTCTAGCTTCCAGGCAAACTGTGTATTCAGTGACACTCTGCTTAAAGCACCTTGTTTCATCTCTTCATTTGGCTAACATTAGTTACCACATTCTCCAGTTCTCAATTTCCGATCACTCCCTTTGGTCGGTTTGTGAATTGTCAAGGCCAAGTCCTATGAGACAGATGTCCTTTATGTGGCTCCCATAGTACCCTAAATTTTCATCATTACAGTCCTCCTAACATCAGTATCTCTCCCTCCCCACCCCCAAAGATATAAACTCCTGGGAACAATGTCCCACCTGGTTTAGTTCATCCTACAGCCTGTAGCCTGAAGGTGCTCCATCAATACTTATTGAACTAAATAATCGCGAACATACTGAAACTTGTGAACTTATTTTTTCCTTTTTTTTTAATTTTAAGAAATATTTTATTTCGGTTACCTATTTGCAGCCCCTACTCCTGTTCTCTTACTTCCTAATGAATTTTTTTATTCTTTTGTATAATTTTAATTACCTGTGCAATGTGATGCAAACTCTAATGTCGCCTACAATTACAAGCTTTAGAAGAATCTGCTATGACCTTTCTTCGGTGAATTAAAATCAATTTTTTTCTGGCGCTGGTTTTAATAGATTCAGTCTTCTTTTCCCTAGACACCTGCCTAGCCATGACATCATCTAACTTTACCAGTTTAAAACCACAGGCAGAGTTGTCAGACAACTTTTAAAAGAATCAATAAATTTTAAAAATTAATAATAATGTGGCCAAATCCTAATTTTGAGAGTTAAAATGTCTCAGCAAACATACTTTTAAAAAAATTTTATCTTTATTGTTGAAAGTATTACAGATGTCCCTTCCCCCCCGTGGGTCCCCTCCACCCAGCATCCACACACACCCCCCCCCAGGCCTTCTCCATACTAGTGTCTGTGTCCATAGGTTATGCATATAGGCATACTTTTTGCCCTGTTTTGGCAGCCTGGAGGGATCCATCATTCACCTTCCTGAAGCGATTGCCCTTAAGAAGAAACACAAGGAGAACTTGTATCTAGAGGAAGCTCGGGCACTGGGGCTCTGGGCCTACAGGTGGAGATGTGGTGGACTACTTTGGCCTGGATCCTGAGGACACGGACATTATGATGGGAACCTTCACCCACATACATTCTGGAGGTGCTTCTGGAGGAAACACTGGAGGCAAGAAGATAAACGGGCCACGAGAATGAAGCCATTAAGGATAAAGGTACTGGCTACTAGATTTGGTAACTGGTGTTTATCAGATTGAGTCCCAGACTGGGATGGGACAGGGAGGTCCTGAATGTGTTTGTGTCTCAGGCTCATAGTGCAAGTGCTTCCCCTGTCCGCTGCGTGGTGGGTGACTCTGGGGAACTAAAGGCTGGTTCATTGCTTGTTGTTTTCTCATTGAGCTTCGTTCTAAACTACATGCTGGTCTGAGACAGAGAATACTCTCTTGTAGAAAAAAATACACTGTGGTGCTGCCTGTTTGTACAGTAACAGGCTGCATCACTGTGTGTTTCTTTTGTTTTGAGTTGTTGAGTTGTGTTGACTTGTTTGAGTTGTGTGTTTGTTTTGAGTTGTGCTCACAATTTCAAAAAGTAGTGGGGTTGTCATGGGAGCCACGAGAAGAGAGCCATGATGGTTTCCTTCACTGTGCAGAAGCGTTTTAGTTTAATGGAGTCTTAGTTGTTTAATGGGGTCTCTTTGCTTTTGCTTTGAGCGTCAGGTTCAAAAAATTATCACCAAGACCTATATCAAGGAGCTTACCACCTATGTTTTCTCCTACTAATTTTATGTTTTTGGGTCTTACATTCAATTCCATAATCCATTTTGAGTTAATTTTTGTCTATAGTGTAGGATAGTGGTCCAGTTTCATTCTTTTGCATGTAACTGTCCAGTATTCTCAACACCATTAATGGAAGAGACTGTCCTTTCCTCATTGTATATTCTTGGCTCTTTTGTTGTAAATTAATTAACCATATATATGTGGGTTTATTTCTGGGTGCTCCATTCTCTTCCATTAATCAATGTGTCTCTTTTTATGCCAATGCCATACTGTTTTGATTACTACAACTTTGTACTATAGGTACTATAGTTTGAAATCAGGGAGCATTATGCGTCCAATTTTGTTCTTTTAACTCAAGGTTGCTTTAGCTATATAGGGTCTTTTGTAGTTTTTTCCAAATTTTAGGATTGTTTGTTCTATTTCTATGAAAAGATGCCATTGGAGTTTTGATAAAGATCACATTAAATCTGTAGATTTCTTTGAGTGGTATGGACATTTTAACAATCTTAATTCTTCCAATCCATGAGCATGGATATCTTTCCATTCATTTGTATATTCTTTAACTGCTTTACTAATTTCTTATAATTTTCAGAGTACAGGTCTTTCACCTCCATGGTAAAATTTATTCCTAGTTATTGTATTCTACTTGATGCAATTGTAAATGGGTTGTTTTCTTAATTACTCATTCTGATAGTTCATTGTTAGTATATAAAAACAGCAGATTTTTGTATGTCTGTTTTGTGTTCTGTAACTTTACTGAATTCGTTTATTCGTTCTAACAGTTTTTTGGTGAGTCTCCAGGATTTCCTATATATAATATTATGTCTTCTGTCAGTAATGACATTTTTACTTCTTCCTCTCTAATTTGGATCCCTTTTATTTCTTTTCCTTGACTAATTGCTCTGGCTATGACTTCCAGCACTATGCTGAATAAAAGTGGTGAGGGTGAGCACCCTTGTCTTCTTCCTGATCTTGGAGGACAAGCTTTCAGCTTTTCATCAGTGAATATGATGGAAGCTATAAGCTTGCTACATGTGGCTTTTATTATGTTGGGGTGTGTTTCCTCTGTACCCACTTTGTTGAGAGTTTTTTGTCATAATGGGTGTTGAAGAACTTACTTTTTCATATAATTATGAGTCCAATCTATTATTTTTGAGACTTCTCATTCAGTTGAATTTCAATATATTGTTTTCAACGGAGGCTGGGTAGGGAGAAAGAATTATAATTAGAAAACATGAAGAATTGTGCAAATATCTAAATAGCCTATGGGAATGTGTCACAATATAATCTGTATTATGTTTTTCTATCGGGGAAAGATGTCTGATTATCAAGATCATGTTTAACTATTCCTGCTTGGCAGTCAAGTTACTCTAAAATCTAGCCCTATCTTTACCTACCACCTTTATCACCCACTGTGACATAAGGCATGTCACTTACTTTTCCAGATATGTGCCAGTGTCCTCTCACTTTTGTGACTTCTCTGATCACCCGATTTAGCATGACTTCTCTTCTGTGTCTCCATTCATGCAATTCCAACTCAGCCTCACAACTGCACTTAAGTCCTTTCTCTGCCAAGAAGCTTCTCCCCACCATTGATGCTCACACTGACTCCCCATCTCTGAAAGCCTCCCCCTGAGGGTCTGTATTCAGTGATCATGACTTGTGAAATCAAAATCACACCTAGATTAATGGAGTTATGCCAGGATTCCAGAAAACAGGCTCTGTGCCACTGGAAGTATAAAGTATACATTCTTCTTTTTCTCCAATTTCTTCCCGTCTGTAGGTATGGTCTCCCCAATCAAAAACTAAACTACTCAAAGAAAGCTTTGTATTATATGTCTTTGATACCCTGCAGGGTTCCTGATATGATCCCAGGCGTAAAGTAAACACTCCATAAGTTGATTTGTATACAGTAAGCCACTCTATAAATTGATTAATAACACAAAATTAATACCCCAAAGAATCCATTATTATTTAGCCATGTCTCAGCAGCCTTGTCACAAGAACATAGTAGGACCTAAGAATCCAAGAGGCCCCAGGTTTCTGTCTCTTCCCGTACCAAGAGAACTTTGGGCCAGCCCTTTAACAGGGATTCTGTGTTTCCCAGCGGGCCACACTCAAAGCAAAATAAAAGCAAGGAATGAAACAATGCTTCGGTCTGTGGCTGCAGACCAGACAGCACTGGAGAATACATTTCCCCATCACTGTCCCACCTCATATGTACATATGTGTGAGTCTGCAAAATCCTGTCTGATTTGGGCATTGGCCAAATAACCCTGCCTGTTAGTAGGAGAGTCACTTAATTCTGCTCCATTTCCTGAGCAGTCAACCAAAGGAAGATGTAAAATGCTGTGACCATGTTTCTAGATGGCTCACAAATTAAAAACCTTAAGGTTTTCTGCAGTTTCCAAAGCAAAACCAGAAAAGCTGAAAGATGACTGATCCGATTAATACATTTCTTGGCATTGGGACATTGTTATTTTATTGCTGGTATCAGAGTGACATCATTTTTCATAAAGGCACCATCATTGTCTTTGCATGTCATAAAAGGTGAAATTCATTCTCATGGAAATTGAGAACATTGCCAAGCTTCAGTCAAAAGGGGACTAAATGATACAGATGATAAAATGTACTGGATTTAAATTTCTGTCCATAAACCAGGAGTGAAACTACAGAGAGTTAGGCTTGAAATGAATACTGTAATAACACGAAATTAGTTTAGGCATCCCTTTAATCTCATTTTTTCATGGTGTAGACCATTTCATTGGGAAATCTGTTTTCCTTCATTGGCCAATATTTCAGCTGCCTACTGCCCAAATGAAAATACTTAAAGGGGGAGAAGATGAAAATGCTAACTGAAATATATCTTATTGGAGTTGGCAGAAGCAACTCACTTCTCAGTAAAGCACACAAGACCCAGGATACAAAGCAATCAACGTGTACAGTCCTTTGCTCAAAATATTTAGGCTCTCCTCTGCGAAAATGTCAGAAATTCTAAGGAAAAGTCCTAGAATCCACCCCAGACAAATTCCTTTTTCAACCAGCTGAACCAATGAAGTCTGGACAAGTGCTCAGAAATGCTTTGCTCTCATGTTATAGGTCAGAGTTCCTTCCTTCTCCACCCCCGCCTCCGTATGAGCCCCCCCTAGGAATTCCTTCTGCTGCCAAGAGCCGTAGAACCTTTACATTATTAATTTTCCATGGGATCGTTATGTTTTGGAAGCCTCACAAGAAGCTGAGCGCAGCGTCTGAGGGCAATAAAACAGTCAGGACAAATGGCAAGCCTTTCCGTTTGGCACCGTGGCATGTAGCTCACATCTGTGCGTTCCTCTCTGTGCGGCTGGAAATTTCTCAGAGCTGGTCCTCAGTTTATGGCACTCGGGCAAGTGGTCCTTTAGTTACTCTGTGGGAGAAAGCCCTTACGATAAAAGCAACAGTGTGAGAAATGGCGCTCCCCGGTCTTCACGTGCCTAGATACCAGTTGGGAGGCTTGCTAAGTGCATGTTCTGAGTCAGCAGGTCTGTGCAGGGCCGAAGCCTCTGCCTCTGGAATGAGCTCACTCCCAGGTGATGCTGACGGAGCAGGTCCGTGGGCCCCGCTTCCGCACCAGAGTTAAGCCGGTGCTTGCGCTTGACTTTTTTAAAACATATTTGAAATTAGTCCCATTCATAATGTTTGTGAAAGTGAAATCAGTTTCATTTGCATTTGGGGCCAGTGTTTACTAGGGAGTAAAATAGGTATTAATTAAACCAGGGAGTGAGGTAGTTGGGCAAGGAAGACATCTTTGATCTTTTACTTAAGCATTTTTCATTCTCACTTTCCAACTGTATGTTTTGCTTCCTTGTTAAAAGTAGCTAATGCCAATTTTATCTTGCAATTTGATTAAAAAGCTCATCTTTGCTAAATACAAATCAGTCCCAGAAATGTCACTGTCGCCCATGTGCATCAGACACAGAGATAAGACAGAGCAGAGCTTTGCGTAGCCTATTTTATTTTGCTCACCCAAAAGGAATCTCATGTCCAGTTTTAACCCCAATGACATTTGGGGTGATATTATATAGAAATTCCAGTAATTAAACTCACTAAACTATGACCAGCTGCTGTTAACCCTCTTGTTATGTCATAAATTGCTTCCTTCTCTTGCACGAGCAGATATCTAAGAGCTCCTCTGTGTTCCAAATTAGTTACAAGCTCTCAGGAAAATGACCTCTGGAGGCACAAGCTCGGGAAGCAGCAGTGATCAGAAAGGGATTTGTGTGAACACTGTCGCTGGGTGTAGGCACAAGCGCAGCCTACATGGCATAGGAAAAACAAAACAGTAAAACCTGAATTTCAGATGTTAGTACAGAAATATTAGTATCATTACCTAAAGGAAGCATCTTTGCTGGGGGGGGGGGGGGGGGCAAGTAACTTGCCTAGAAAGGTCCAGAAACGATCAGAAGAAATCCAAAATCCATCTTGAAAAATGGCATTGGAGACGCTCTCCTGCATTCCAGACACCACTTACAGAGTTCAAGTGTTTCCTAAGCACCTGCATATGAATACTAGTCGGACACACATAGAGGAGCCTAAAGCACAGCAAAGCCAATGTCTTTATTCTTCCCGTGTCTACTGATGCCCCCACTAGGAATACAGCCGTTGCCATCAAGGGACCTCTTGGGTAGAGAATATTGATTAAGATCTCCACAGTGTCTTCTCCTGACCTCGGAGATTAAAGACCAGGGAGGCATGAGTTCCAGACAGTTGCATTTTGTGTCTATATACATATGGGGAAGACTAAAATGTGGCTACTACAGGTGTCAAAAGAGATTCTTGAGTGAACTGGAACTTCTTAAATTCATAGAATGTGTGAAAGTATCAGAGCTGAGAAGAAATATTTGCCCATTGGGATACTTTTATCGAATAAGACAAAAATTAAAATGCATTCTCTCTCACTCTTGCTCTCTACCTATAAATAAATAAATATTTATTAAGGGATACTTAGGAGCAAAAAGAGAACCTTAAATTATCATATAGACCTTTCTGTACTATTCTACCATGTATCCATATTAGTTTTAAAGATAAATTTTATAAAGTTACTGTTTAGGAAAATAGAACAGCTTAAGGGTTTGTATTTGGACACCAGGAAAGGAGCCACATCCAGCTACAAACACTCCGGAACACTCCGACTGCTACTTCCTAGCGTTCAGCCTCATGATGGCAGTCTAATTCTTCCTTTTCTTTCCATCACTCCAGTGAAAATTTAATTTGGATTTCCTCCGAGTGTTCTCTGGCTTCACCTGCAATGTCTGAGTCCACAGTGAATTCAATTATTGAGGAGCTACTTCCCCAGAAGGAAGACTTTGATTTTATTATACTTAATCCCCCTGATTTTTTTCGTTTCTAACTTTCTCTCTGTTTTAAACTCTTACCGACACAATCCTGCCTCCCCCCGCCACGCAATGCATATGCTAAAGGGAAGCTTCCCCCCAGCAGCTTGATGGGTGGTCAGTTCCCAGCATCTCCCCGTGGCCAAGGAAACCTTTAGACACCGTGTTAGGTGTCGATGCCTTGTTTTCTCTTTCTTCTAAGTGGTTTCTATTTTCATGCCCTTCTTAACCCCATTCCTCCGGTTCTGTACCCACTGTGTATTTTCTTCTCAATAGAATATTTTCTCCCACCAGAATTTTGTGGGGTTATCGGTAGGGTCAGCGCTTGCTTCTCTGGGTTAAGGGGGTGGGGAAGCTGACGCACCTGCGGGCCTTTTCTTCCCACTGCCCCTTACTGTCCGCTCCCCCCATTGCCACCGCCACGGACAATTTTGAAGTATCACCAAAGGGTGCCTGAGGGTCCACAGTAGAGTTTGAAAACCTCTGTCTAGAGTGAGGAAAGCCAGCAATAAGAGGAACTTAAGTTCAAGACAGTATTTTCAGAAAGAGGCAGAGTTACTAAGGTGAGATAAGAGAAAATATAGCTCCAGGATTCAGGTCTTCCAGCCTGAGCTACCGAGAATGCCTGAAAACACCTGCCTTGCGCACCAGGCATTTGGGCTGTTTCCCCCGCTTAGCTACTGTGAGCAGTGCTGGTATGAGCATGCATGTGCATGTACTCGAACACCTGTTTTCAGCTCTTTTAGACAGAGACCTAGAAGTAGAATTGCTGGGTGGCATGGCAGTTCTATGTTTAACTTTTTACGGAACCGCCTCACTGTTTCCCACAGCAGCTGAACCCAGTTACCCCTAATTTTAATACATCTCCAGAGAGATATAGTCTCTCCCTTTCATGCGGCCTCTTCTGCCAATACCGCCCAGGGTCGCAGGGGTTCCTCTGCCATTTACAAGCAGGATGCCCACCTGAAGAATGTTCGACATGTGCAAAAGCAGCCAGAAACCCCTAGGAGATTGGTAAGGCCTCCTACAGAGCTTTAGACCTTTAGAAACTTTGCTGAAGCTGCTCTATCGACAGATGCTCAAAATATGTTAGGTGTTTTGTAACAGTGAGAAATATTGTAAGGTCAGATGAGCAGCTGGCTTTTTGAAGTTGAAAAGCAAAACAACTACAAGTTCACAGCCTTCATAAAGTATTTCTTTACATCAAACCTCTTATTCATTTGGCAAATACATTACTAACTGTCTGCTATGTGCCGAGCATTCTGCACTGATTAAAAAGCATAATCCGTGTTATCAGCGACCTCGTGATCTAGCTAATGAAACAGACGGCGAGCCGATGATCACGTTAGGATGTGACAAGTGCTGAGAACAGGGTGCAGACCAAGTGTTATGGGGGTGCAATAGATGGAGGGGTTTATTGAGCCTATGAAGCTGGAAAAAAGGCTTGAGAGGAAAAAGACTCTCAGCTCGATCATAGAGCATGAGCAGCCCATCAGAGACGGGCTGAGGCCGAGGGTGCTATCATCAAAGGCTTGGGAGTACAGGACTGTAGGACAAATTTAGGGAATCCTTAAATAGTCAAGAAGTAGTGGGGTGTTGAAAGGTGGGTATGAGAGGGTGAAACTGGGAAGTAAGTGAAGGGGCCCTGCCAGCAGGCTGCGGTCCCCTTGGAAAGCAGCCCGTGTCTGATAGTAGGAGTCCTCTGGGATATCAGGAACCCACACCGCCTTAGCACTGGCATCAGGCACGTGCAGAAAGTGTGACTGACTTCTGGGGGCATTTAGAAGATTTCAACCCATCAGATTAGCATTTCTCTGAATTCCTAAATGCATATGTCAAAATCCTAGAAAGCTTTATTGTCGAGTATATAAGCATATAAACTTTGAAATAAAACAGCCCTAGGAGACTGCTTTTTCTCTCTAAGCATCAGTTTTCATACCTGTAAAATGGGCCTCATGAAAAATAATCTGCCTTGTAAGGTTTTAAGAGTATTAAATGGCCAAAGTATGCATATAGTTCTTAATGTAGTACTAAGCACATGGTAAGCATTTATGAATGTGGCCTAGTGTTATTCTTAATAAGAAGCTTTAGGGATTCAGACTGATCTGGTACCTGGCTGGGAAAAGCTATCTGTAAACTTCAACTTGCTCTAATGAAACATTCAAATGGATCAAATATAGCCTCAAAATCTTTATCACCAAAATCCTGAGAAGATTTTTTTGTTGCTACTTTTGGGAAGAAAAAAAATCTACAGTTTCTGGTTCTTTGCAGAGCCCTCAGTAGGTTGTTTCTCTTGAGAATTTTCCAAGAAGTGCTGTGATGATATTCCCTATTCTTCTTGGGCATGTCCCTGAAAAAAGGTCGAGTGACTAAAAGAGAGAACTTAAGGTTTTAATAACAGTAGTCTCCTACTGGTTAACACAATTTCAAGAATATTACAGGAGTGTTTGCTATTCAAGTCCTTGCAACTTTTCAAAGTTTTACATTCTGGACCATCTAAATAACTCAGCAAAAGCCAAACCTACCCTGACCGAGCTCTATCCTCAGGTGAATTTAAATCTAGAAAAATGGAGGTTATGCTGGCACAGCTTAAAGACTTCTCTTCGAAATCTGTCACATTTATCAACTGTGTCCAGGCAGAAGTTTATTTTTTCTGGTATGATAAAAAGGAGGGGTTTCAAAGAGATCAAGTTCAGACATTGAGCAAGCCTTGGCTTTACTCAAAGAAGAACTGGTAAGAACATTGGAAATACTATTAAATATTATTAAAGAGAAATATGGGAGGCAACATAAACAGATCATGAGCATCATCACTGGGAAGCTGGAAACATGCCTGGTCAATAATTAACAATAAGTTTAGGAGAACAGAAAACACTGTATATATTATCACATTCAGAGCATCTTTTCCTAATGAAAGTGTTTTCTGTTTGGGGGGTATTTTATGCAAAAGCAGTGATGCCCATCGTAGTGGCCATGTATGGCTGATTTTCCTAAAATCTGACAACTGATGTAGCTACTGGCAATTTATTGATGTTTAACTACATTTCCTCTGATAAACCAATGAGCGATTCAGAATCACTTCTTCTTTTGCTCTACTGCTGCTTCTAGGCTACTCTTGGGACTATAATCTACAGGGAATTTCCTGTGCTCTGAAAATGTCCCCGATCTGCCCTTATTAAATGCTGCATTTTCATCAACTTAAAAATGAGGTGTACATTCTTCAGGGTAAAAATCAAACAAACATTGCAACCTTTTTGAACTTCCATACTTTAAGTCTTGCTGTGGTATTGGGAAAATCATCCCCTTCATCTCGTTTAATCATTGGTTTCCAAGTGACTGCTCAAAGAGTGATTTTTTTTCTTTCAATGTCAAATCCCCTGACCTTGGACTGGGTCATTTTGAATCTATTCACAGTGTTAGATGACTGCAAACAAACAAGAAAGCTTTGTACAAAAGAAAAACTGTGTCCTCACATTGGTTTTTCATTCAATTTCAATAATTTACTTGTTTATAATTATCTTTCCATTCCATTGGCTGTTTGTCTTTATGTAAGAGACTGAGCTTCATTAGTCATCACAGTGAGCAAAGGAAATGGATAAGTATTGATCCTCGAGCAAAGCACCTGGGTGATGGAGGCTGTTAAGATTATGGGTTGATGAAGTTGAGGCTTTCACTTTAGTTTTCAAAGCAAGTCAAAATTATTTAAACAAAATTATTTCTGTGATTGTCTTTTTTTTTTTTTTTTTGGCAACGGGGGATAGGGAAGGGGGATAGATAAGATGATAGATGACAGATAGATAGATGATGATAGATAGATGATAGATAGATAGATAGATAGATAGATAGATAGATAGATAGATAGATAGATAGATGATAGATAGATGATAGATAGATAGATAGATGTCCTAACCTTGAAGATTTATCTCTGAAACTCAATTTCTAATTATAGCGTAATTAAAACAAAATAAGTAGTCTATGCACTATAGGCACTAAAATCTCACTACTGGAAGGGGAACATATTACCAGAATACAGTGTGGAACTTCCTATGACAATCACAAGGGCCACATATCAAAAGTAGTACATCCATCTTTTAACCAACACGAAGGTTCACCTCTCATCTTAGCATTAAGATCATTAAATCATTGGCATGGTGCTACGTGCGAATAAATGGAGAAAGCCGTGCGTAACCCTGGCACAGCCCGCGCAGCTTACCTCAGGAAAATGGGTGAGTGCGGGCCCGGGAGCACGGACGCCGACCCCACTAGGAAACGTTGCGAATAGCAGTTGCGTCCTTACGCGGCCTTGCCCGGGGGTATGTCTTTAACTAAATGCACTTTCCCCATCACCATGGACGTTTCTCCCCAGAACTTTATATGGGAGAAGATAAAGTAATACTGATATTATTTGCCCACTAGGGCAAACGAAAACTAGTCCTGGTCATCTTTCTGATAAGCTGAGGCTGCCTTAACTTGTTTTGAGCAACATCTTTTACTATTACCTTAGACAACGATATCAATAATTTGGTAACTTTTATCGATTAATTATATTTGTTATTTATTGTTTGTAAACGCATATATCATAAACATTTTCCTTATACATGACTATGACTATAGTAGATATACATGTTTATCATATGATATCAAGGATTACATATGTGTATCGTATGTAACCCTTCTGCCTGCAGAAAGGGAGGATTCGGGGGCTCAGAGACTTTAGGTTCTCATACGTTCAGTTTGGGATGGATTATTTTTTCTACTTCAACAAAAAGAACATCCCCCATATAATAGTCTTTCTAATTTAGTGGTAGTTACAAAAATAAGAAACTGAATGTGTTGAGAAGATGCAGAGACCCATACATCTCAGAAACCCCAGGAAAGCATTGAAGCTGTTCAGTTTTCCCTACGTTTTAGTATGTGATACGAGATCACACAGGAAATCACAATATCACCTAAAATTCTCCTTCCTCCTGTCTTTTTCCAACACCAACAAATCAAACTATAGCCAACTCACAGACAACATTCTTTAAGGCCAAAATTTATATCCGAGGAAGTTAAATTCCTTGGGAAGAAGAAAAACACACACACAGTTTGCCAGACGCTGTTAGGAATTCTCTGGGAGCATCTTATCTCAGTATGGATCATCCTTTGAAGTATTTTCTACACAAAGAAACTTGGGCTCAGAGAGCTTGAGTCACATACCCAAGGTCACACTGTAAAGGACTGAATTAGGATTTAACCCCAGTTCTGTGCAACGCCAAAGACCCTATACTTTCCCATAACTTATACCTTCTCCAAAGGCAGTGGCAGGAAGCAGGGTGACGGGTGAACATTGGAACAAAAGGAAAAACCTATTCAGAGGTGAAGAAATGGGAATTGTATAATCCTATTCTTCAAAAAGAAATAATTGTTAGGAATCCGATGGAGACTAAAGAGTATAGGTTGGCATCTGACTCAGGACCCTACCCAGGTTTCCCTGCTCTCCTTTACAGCACTGTCATTAATTTCTTAACTGAACCTTAATTTATTGGTTGCCTAGTAAGAGCCTAGCACTGTGCAAGCCACCAGTATAGCCTGGTGAACAAAAGCCAAACAATTAACAAATAAACAAAAATTATATATAAGCAAAATAATTGGGGGATCTGGATTTCTCCCAGAAACCGACGTTCGGTTTAAGACAAACGGGAAGGAAACCACTGTAGGGAGAATTTCCTAGGCAGCTAGAAGAGCAAATGCAAAGGCCCTGAGGTAGGAATGACCTTGGTCAGGAGGAAACTGAAAAGTAGCCGAGGAATGTAGCCTTGTGAGCACCGGAGTGGGTGATAGGAGATGGGGCCTGACAAGCAGAGTTTTTCAGCCAAGATGAGTGTGTCTTGCCTCTCCTTATAGTCTTTCTTCCTTCCATCAATCAGGAAACACACTGTACTCTTATTCTCAGTACCTCCTGCAGGACCAAACCCTCGGTAACCACTGTGGGTGATGTTCAGTGATAATGCCTCAGGTTTTTCTGGGATTGCTTCATGCTTCAGGGCATGTTTTTCTTCCTGCACTAACCAGAATATTAGCGCAGTCTAGTAGCTACATGCCTGGGCTGTGGAGTCAGTTATACCTGGACACGAAGACAATTCGCCTAATCTTTCTAGATCCCAGGTTCCTCGTTTCAAAAAGGGAACACCTATGTCTCGCTGCATTTATTCTGTGAGCATTAAGCGAGATCAAGTACCTAGATTGCACACACAGGGCCTGGCAGGTAGGAAGTGCACAGTACAGGTACATAGTATTGCAACCGTTTCCCCCTCCCCCAATTCTGCAGCTAGGAGGAGAGAAACAAAGAGGTAAAGTGACTAGTCAAAGAGCTCACCTTGAGGAGAGGCTAGAACCAAAACTTTGGATATTTCATCTAAGTGCTTTTCCCCCCTGCTGCAGTGAATCACTGCAAAGTGAAAATTGGTGAATAAACCTGTCTCTGCCTACAGGAGACGTGTCTTGTACGTGGGAGGAAGGTCAATTTCCAGGAGCGTGGAATTAGTTTGAGCATTGATCTAGGAACTCCTACACGAGAA
This sequence comes from Miniopterus natalensis, assembly GCF_054644295.1. NCBI lineage: Eukaryota > Metazoa > Chordata > Mammalia > Chiroptera > Miniopteridae > Miniopterus > Miniopterus natalensis. The sequence continues at coordinate 13,848,593 of NC_142096.1, read as the reverse complement.
TTTCTTAAGGGCATGCTTGCTCTCCGTGAAGCATTTCCCTTTGCAGCTTCTGCTGAGCAAAAGGCAAAGAAACATCTTGCCCTGTGCTTTCTGAAACAGAGAAAAACAAATGGAAGTTTGATGACTTCAAATGAGTCCTCTTATCTTGTATCCGTCACCCTAAAATGTGCCCCAGTGGAAGACCAATAGTGCTGTTACATCCAATGCTTAGTACTGGGTTCCCAAAACGCTGACAAGGCACTAATCCCAATAAAACCTATGGAAGTTCATTATAACCGCAGCACACAGAAGTCAGCCAGCAGGCTGCAATGAACAGGGCTCAGGAATGAACATGGTTCTCTGGGAAGGGCACATGCCGTTCCCTCTCCTCGCCCCCCATGTGCATCTCCCTTCTGCTTTGCCTGCAGAACTCAAGTGCAACTCCACACTGTGAACAAATGTGCTCTCATGCTGGGAAGGAAAGGAAACATGCTCACTGGTTCATGCCCAGGGGACACTTAAGGCCCAGAGGCTGGAGATAGCCTGGTGCTATCTCTGTAACCTTCAGTTTGAGGGCCATTCACTGCCATTTTCTTCTCCCTAGAAAAGCATCCATCAGGCATTCAGCAGAGTAGCAGCTTCCCCTGAAATGTCATTAGCTGCAAGGCCACCAGAAGTTCAGACAGGTACCAATGCTATTAAAGCCTTATTAGGAAGCCTGGTCACATTTCAAGAGCTGTGGTTCTTGTGAAAAGGCAACTAGACTTTCTGCCCTAGAGAGACCGGATCAATCAGCCCTGAATCGAATAAAGTATGGGCCAGGAGAATGTGAAAGGAACTGGAAATAGGTGTTGGGCTTTTTCTGCTCATTGCCTTTGGCCATCTGGAGAGAGAATAGTGATGCTGTTGTCCCTAATTCACTACTGATTTATTCATTTTCTCACCTAAAGTATATTCTATTACCTGCTTAACTGTGCAAGGGATATAATCTTCTCGACATATATTTCAAAGAACGTTAGTTGTTTAAGAAATTCCTTGAGAAATCTATTTTTGTACTTTTGAAAATAAATCTGGAAATACAACTCTCGTCTCCTCCAGAAAACTCACAATGAATATTAGTTCTAAGTCCTACATTCAAACATATACTAGTTTTGTTTATCCCAGCATTTCTCAAACTCGCAACCCCACTTCCCCTTCTCAGCCAAACCTATTAACGAGCCTTGGTGGCTTCCCAGATTTGGCCCAAGGGGCCACAGTTTACTTGTGGTCATGACCTGTGCTGTCCAGTACAGTGGCCACTAGCCACCAGTGGCTGCAGAGGGCTGGAGAAGTGATGAGTCCCATCGAGATGTGCTGTGTCAAGGGGTGCTGAATTCTAAAGACTTACTACAAAAAACAAGGGTGTAAAACATTTTTCATATGATTATGTATTGATATAATATTTCAGATATATTGTTTTAAAATACATTATTAAAATAAATTTCACCTATTTCTTTTTGCTTTTTAAAAACATGGGGGCAAGAGACCTCGACATCATATAAGTGACTCACATTATATTTCTGTTGGCCAGCACTGATCTGGATAACTTCTCTACTGGGCAGAAAGCCACAGTCTAAAATGAACTCGTCAAAAAGAACAGAAAGCCCTGATCTCTTTGGTATCCCCTCTCTCAACCAAGAATCTGCTTGGCAAAGTCTGGGGAGCCCATCGAATTCAGACTTCTCTCTGTCGCTCCATTGCTGTCACATGTTGCTCTATTTTCTTCACAGATGTTTCTGGAATTTTCGTGTTTGTCGGTCTCCTTGCTCTTTCGCCACCTCCCTGAAAGAGGATTTCAGTTCCACAAGACAAGACCCCTTTCCAGCCTTCTTCTGTGGGGCTCCCGGCCCAGTTGGCCATTTGGCATTGCCTTTTGCTTTGCTTCCCCTGGGTCGAAAACTGTATTCGGGTGATTGTTTAGTAAATATTTTGATGGAATGAAAGAACTGTAAGCGTGGCCAGGGCAGGAATGAGATGCTGTTTTGAGGAGGGTGTGATAATTGATTGGCCAGGCGAGGAAACCTTGCCTGTGAGTGTTACTGAGCAGCTTCGGAAACTGAAACAAAGCGCTTGCGATGTTGGAGGGCAGACAAATCTGGCCCAGTGACTGGTTCTTAATAGTAATAACAGCAACAACATTAGCACTCTATGGAATTTACTTTGTGTCAGACACTGTTCTAAGGGCTTTTCATATATTAACAAATTTAGTCCCTAAGCAGCCCTGTAAGAGAAACACTATTGTTACCTTCCTTTTATAGCTGACGTGATCGAAGCGTAGAAAACGAAGTGACTTGCCCAAGGTTGTGCCGCTGGAAGTGTCAGGGCCAGGCTGCCAGCCCAGGCACACCGACTCACTTAACCGTCCGACTCTACCTTCAACCTCGCTGTTTCCCCTGGTTTCATTAGCTTCATCCTGTTGTGAACGTGCTGGAAGAATAGTTCCTAGCATGGATTAGAAACATAGATCTTTTTAAAATCTGTATAAAGAGCAGGTGGGAGCATCACTGTAACCATGGACTGTAAACCTCAGAATAACTGGAGAAAGAGGGATACGTACCCGGCCTTATGACGGGGAGAAACGGAGGCAAATATCTTCTGTTCAGCCTGAGGTGGATTTGTGCATTTTAATCTCTTGCCTTGTATATCATCAGAGCCTTTTTGTGTTGGTTGTAAACTTTCTATGTAAATGTATGTGAAACCTGTGCTATTACAGATATCCCCTATTAAAATGATGAATGGATCTGCTTTCTGTGGCAAAACAGGCAGCCCCATGTGGAAGTTAAACTAGCAGCTGTTGAGGCACATTTCACCAGGATTGATAGAGACAGAGGCTTGTTTATGGGCGGGAGCCCCCGCCTGATGTTCAGCTTAGGTAACCTGATTTTCCCTCCACCTGCACAGCCCGGCCCACCCATAGTCTGATATCACATCTGATTCTCAGCGGAAAGAATGTACAAAACCCCCTAACTCAAACAGCCTTCAGTTCAGTTCGATGTCAGCTTTCCATTAGCTCTGGTGTCCATTCATTCAGTGAATATTTATTGAGCCTGTGCTGTGCACAAGGCTAGATCCGTTGCCTAGATTCTTACTCTGCAAACTTTTCTCCTGGGCGCCTATTCCTTTTTTTCTTCAATACACCAGCTTGGATTTCTGGTTTTTTCTATTTGGTCTGGTCAGACAGCCTTGGGTGACTTCTTCAGGGTAAGTTTACCTGATTTAAGATCATCTACACTCCAGGATTATCTCCTTTCTCCTGCTAATGTGTGCTCCTGATCCTTTGTATTTGGGTGCATTCTATGGCTGCTTCTCCTTGCTTTCTTCCAAATCATTACACACCCATCACCTGTGCCCAAAGTTGGCCCAATTAAACAAACACTTCTACATGCTGTTCTGTATTTTCAATAAATTACCCCATGGCTATCTCAAGTGTACCAGTTTCTAGAACACCAGTGAAATCACCCACAATACCAGTTAGGACCAGTGGAAGAGAGGAGTGCCCTTACAGTCACCTGTTGTATTTAATATTTCCTGCTTAACACAGAGAATTCTGCTTTAGACACGCGACCCCAAGTGCATTCCCAAGAAAGAGCAATCCTCAGAGAGGCACCATGAGAAAAAAATGGTCTGTGCCATAAACTCTGTATTCTACAAACTGGTTTGACACAGACCCCCATTAATTTCCCATTGAATCCACTTAGGAAATGCTAAAAGGAGACAAGAAAGATAAACCAGATATATATTATCCACCCTTCAAAGGACCTTTTCCTTGGTGTGGGGCATAGAGAAAGATGCACAGCACGAAATAAGAGAACAGCCATGCACTGCATATGGACATTTAGGTAAACAATAGATCCATATACTTCAGTGGTCGCATAAGATAATTTCTCTCACCGAGTGGCATCATAGCTCCATGCATTATTGATTTGTGCCAATCTCAGTCTGTCATTTCTATGTGCAAGAAATGCCTAGGGGCAGGTGAGCTCCCCACAGACATCTCCCTTTTCTAAACCAGCGTAATAACTGGACGCACATTTGTGGTTCTTATTATGATTGCAAGATGCCCTTTAGCAATAACCATTAGGAAACATGGGGAAAAGAGAGTTTATCACTTACAGGCCCTGGAGTCTACACCATACACCAGGGGCCACACAGAAAGGAAGCAGTTAGAGAAAGCACTGGCCTGGGGCTCTGCTTTTATTGAGGCAGAGGGTGAGGGTCTAAGGTTTCAAGGGCTCACTTTTTAGTGGTGAATTTAAAACATCAGAGCAGGAATTTAAAGCACAGGAAAAGAAAAAACATCGAGTAACCCAATCGGTCAGTTACTGAAATCAACCAAGATCTCTGAAACAAAGGGATTGGCGTTTTATCTAGTCCTGTGGCTAGCAACATGTTTATTCAAGGTAGTCTTCCTTGAAGTGGATGCCTTGGGAGCAAAGCTCAAGTCAGGTACTTGCATCGCGAAAAGAAAAGCCAGCTGTCAGGGTTTACATTACAGTTAAGCACCTGTTGGTGGCGATGCTGATGTAAACAGACTTACCGGGCGGCCAGGCCCATAAAAGTATAGCAGCATAATTACAGTCCCAGGCTCTGCCATCTAGGTTTGTGTAAGTGCACTCTGTGATGTTTGCACAGGGATGGATCACCTGACGATGCATTTCGCAGAATGTAGCCCAGTCATTAACCAACTGTAAACAAAGCACTAATGTGAGCAGAGGGTAAAAAATAAGTGTGAGCTGATTGCAACTGGCTAGCATTAAAATAACTAATATAAACAGAAAATATGGAACAAAACCCTGCAAATTAAAAATAAGAAATAAAACAACTTATAGGAAAGCAACTCTTTGTATTTTTGTCTATCTTTAATTTTATATACATTTTTATTTTGTATATACACTACAAATTCAAAATATAAGTTAAAATACAAGACAGCATATACTAAATGTAAAAATGAGTGATATGTATACAGGCAACTAGTACAAAAGTTCAGAGGAAGCAGCCTGGGAATTATTCTGGATTCTCTCCAAAGTAAGCTAAGCAACTTCTGTATGTTTTACAAAGAGCAAAAACTCTTTACTCCATCATTAGCCACTGTGGAACCAGAGTGTGGAACAAGGAAACTTTCTGATTTAAAGAAACATACATTATCTATAGTCTTTTGAAATAATTTCACTTAACACTTTCATAAATATACATAAACTAGAAGCTTTAAACATATTTATCAAGTAGTAGCCCTGTTTATGGTTTTTTAATAATTTAAAAATCATTTATAATTAGATGATTATTAATAGGCAAAATACCATAAAACTTTTTTTTAAAGCTTTAGAGGACTCAGTATTTTATTTTATTTTCCCAAAGAAGTCTAACAACATCATTCCTGGCCTCTTCCCCTGACCCCCCTATAAAACTGCACACAATCGGTTTGGCAGTGCCCAAGAATAGTGCAAAGTTACACTCAACCCAGAGCTACACAGGGTCCACCCGAGACTCCGAATCAGTGAGCCTAAGCCCTGCGGCTGGCGAGGAGTGACTGCTGCGGCCAGCTCTCCAGGCTTCTCTCCCTCACAGGCTTGGAATGCACAGCAGAGGAGAAGTGTTTAATCTGGAAGCTATCTAGTCCTTTGGAAGTTTACCTTCGGGATCTCACAAACATTGAGCTACTTGGCACTGCACGGAACCTCCCAATAAGAGGGCAGGCTATTATGAATTCGTTTCATTTAGTCAAGAGGACGGAACCTGAAACATAGCTCAAGACTCTTGATCTCAAGTGACAGAAACCCAATGAAAACTAGTTTCCTCAAAGAGAGAATTAGGCCCTCACTGGTTTTGTTCAGTGGTTAAAGCATCAGCCCCCAGACTGAAGGGTCTTGGGTTTGATTCCAGGCAAGGGCATGGACCTGTTTGAGGCTCGATCCCCAGCCCTGGTCAGGGCATGTGCAGGAGGCATCCAATCAATGTTTCTCTCTCACATCGATGTTTCTCTCTCTCTCTCTCTCTCTCCCTTCCACTCTCTCTGAAAAAGCAATGGAAAAAAATATCCTCAGGTGAGGATTTAAAAAAAGAGAGAGAGAGAGAATTGATTCACATACCTGCAAAGTCCAGCGCAGCACTGGCTTCAGGTTATCCAGGTCATCAAAAATTGTGGCTCTCTCTCATTTGCTCTCACTCTTGCTCTTATTTCTCCTCACAGCCCTTTCCTCTTTGAGTTACCCTCACCTCTGAGGCTGTAGCCTAAGGAATGGCGTAAACAAGGAGTTGAATATAGAAGAGTGGAATCTGAAGAAACTGTGCCACACCCAGGTATAAGAATTCAGTCAGCGATTAGATATATGAGTATAGAGCTCAGGACTAAAGGATCAATTAATAATTGTCATAGAGCACCGCGAAATAATAATAGCTGCATTCATTGAATGTTACCTATCAAGCAGTAAACCTCATTGAACCTTCAAAATTCTGGGAGATAGTCTCAGAGTTAAATGATTTGCCCAGATTCCCACAACTACTAAACTGTGGAGCATCCAGATTCTAACCCAGGCCGGTACAATTCCTACACTGGCCACTGGACCCCAGAAAAGTGTTGGCTTCTGGGGACTCATAAATGTTTGCTCCCAGAATTTCCCTTCCCAAGGGAGCTTTCTCAACAAAGGGAGGTACTTTGCCCAAGGTTATGCCCCCTTGATAAAGGTACCAAGTCTAACCACCTGGCCCCAGTTGGGGAGACTGCAAAGAGTTTCCCATGGGATCTTCGCCCTCTGCCCAGTTTTCTTCCCCCAGTTCCTTACACGTGTTGTTCCCAAGCGTACCCTGGTTAAACTCGCATACACAAAACTCCATCTCAGACTGTCTCCAGGGAACCGACCTGAAACAAGTTCAGAGCCTATGCGACTGACCTGTCTCGTAAACTACCTCTTCAAAGCTAGTGTGTTGGCTTTGCCTGCTTAAGGCCAAAGGAAGGTTGTGAAATGAATCATGAAGTTTTGAAAATGAGCAATTTCCAAACAGAGAACAAAAAAAATATTCCCATGACATACTCAGAAAGGTAGCATAATTATATGTGAATTGTGGACCCAGTCAACACTTTTTCAAGGTGGGTATTTTATGTTCTCTATTACAAAGCTGAGCAGAAGGCCTTCATCATATTGGTTTACTCTTTCCTGTCTTCCTGGCAAATTAAACTGTTTGATGAACAGCCTGAATTTAGCAGCTTCTCCCTTATGGAGTTTTACAACACCTCGCTTGCTTGCATATAAGAAACTGTTTAGATACAAATTGTTTCTTTGGGGCAGAAACATGGAGTCCTGTACTCTTAGGTCGGGGGATTTGTTACTCTTTATTGAGCCCTGTGGTACCATAAAGAGCCAAAAAGTCTCCAACCCCCAATCTTCACCTGAGTTGCAACAAAAATCACATAAGAAAAATAGGAAGCAAAGAGCAGTTTGTCGGTCTGGTCCTTGGAAAGGCACTTCAACTTTATCTTGTCTTTCTAGAATTTTTAGAGAACAGATGTAATGTTTTTCCACCCTTCTCTGTCAGTGTATTTCAGTAGGAAAAACTGACCCGCATGCTGTGATTTCTGGAATTCCAGAAAGGCCCCCATGGTCCCCCAAATCTGCTCTCACTGACTTCAGGATATTTGCAATTTCTTTAGAAATGTTTACTCTACTGTCAGTCCAAATAGGCCAAGGCAATAGCAACACTTTAAGCCTTTTTATTCTACTTTGTTGCAATTCAGTGTAAGTATGACTGGGTTTACCAGCCACTTTCTAGACAGGGAGTTTTAATGACTAAGTTGTTGCATAGGGAGATGGGGTAGGAATCCAACATTGGTAGAGCAATTATTTGTTCAAGATACATTACAGACATGATCTCATTCGCTCTTCAGCTAACTCTATATTATTCTTCCTTTACTGATAAAGAAACTCAGTTTTAGAGAAGTAGGTAAATTATCCAATGTCACATAGCTAGAAGATATCAGACATGGGCTCCAGATGTGGGCCTAACTTACCAGCACCATCCTCTAAAAACATTGGGCTCATGGAGGGAGAAGGTCATGGCATCAAGGTGGAAAAGCGAAGAGGAAAGGGAACTAAGACACAAATACTGGGTCTCATGAGTGTCACTGGACGAGGCACTGGAGTTGAAGGCAACTTGGGACTACACAAAGCATGGCATGAAGCTGAAGGGCACCCCGGGGTAAATGACTCCTTCTCACAAATAGACAAATAATCTCGATGAAGTAGAAAGGCCACTTCCTTTGACAACAAGGGCAGAAACATCTATAAACGCACTGAAACCTCAGATGCCATAGAGTCCACTCTGGATTATAGATTCCTAGCCATTTTGATACAACTGTCTTACTAATAGTTTCTACAGCCCACACTCAGGGTTAGGCTTCTGGGACTGGGACTTTGGAGACACGTACAGAAGGGAATCACTTGAACATATCTGATATGAGTGCTTTTCGCAGTGGGTTTCTATATGAGGCTACAGCTTCATTTGCCCCCAAAATAGCATTTCTTTGGGATTGTCGCCTGCTAAAGTTATCCACAGTGTATCTCCCAGCCCCTTGTCTACTTAAGTTTATTCTACAGTACCTTTGTATCATGTTAAATAACCCATCCTTTTGCCGTGACAGGGATTTTATGATGCAATCTCTTGCAGAACAAAAATGAGAGTATGTGCAGATTGCAAAGGCAATTTAAAGGGCTACTATGCCCATTAATATCCCCTTGAACTGGAGAGAGCTGTACTCTAAACCAGGATGGGAAATACATAAACAGGGATCTGACAATGAGGTGTGCTGAGTTCAGCTAGAGCTCAGATCCCGCAGGACAGTTTTAATTTTCATTACTGCCCACCACGTCTCTCACTTAAACAAGATACATAGTTGTCCCTTTAAACACCTGTGTAAAGCCAGAGTGGGTAACGCTGGTCTTTGGGCATGCAAGATCCAAAATTTGGGCTTTAATGGAGGTGTTCTTCTAAGGATCAAAAATTAAGAAAAAAACTTGCAGAAAATAGTAAGCAAAGGAAAAGATGCCAGAGTTTTCCCCTCTGGCCCACTAATCGATTGCAGCACCCTGCCAAGGAATGATTGTAAATAAATTAATAGGGAAACCTATTTGTCATCACTGTGTATGCCGCTGCGATCCTAAAGAGCCTGGGGGATAAAGTGCTAATTATTTCACTTATTCAAATCTTGCTAATCCTTTAAGACACAGATCAAATATCATCCCTTCCACGAAGCCCTGAGTGTCCATGCCCACGAGTGGGCTTCCCCTGTTCCCGAGTCCCATCCTGCCAACTTTCTCTGTCATATGTAAGAGTATCAGCCCAATACAAAGGACATCTAGATAGACTTTGCATCAGAGTTTGAGTCCTGGCTCTGCCACTCGTAGCTAAAGGGCCTTCGTCAGGTGATTTTGCCTTTAAATTTAATAATGACAGCAATGATGACATGCATTGAAACCTTATCATATACAAAGCTTTCAATGCAATACAATATTTCCAATCCCCACAACAACCTACAAGGTAGTTATGATTATTCTACACCATAAAGCCGAGGAAACTGAAGAGGTAAATAACTGAGGTAGCACATTTAGTGAGCTAGTCTTCAAGCTTCAGCAAATATGCGTAATCCAGTTTATTATCCCACCTTTCTCACTTCACCTGCCGCTTACGAGGCTCTCGATAAATAGTAGTTACTATTAAATATATGCTTACAATACTAACTTGTTCTCTGACTAACCATATAGGCCCTAATGGGAAATTTTAAAAACCGTATTGACCACCACGCTCTCAGAGGACCGAGGTTTTACACTTCCCATAGGCAACCTGGATCTTGACTTTTAGACTCAGCAGCAAAAGAGCTACAACAGAAAATATCAAAAGCTATAAAATTCAACAAGATTAGATACCTGCCATTTATCTCTTTTTTCCTGACCAAAAGAAGACCACTCTTCATAGACACAGAACACTTTCGACCATCATTTACTGTATGATCCGAGTCAGATCCAAGCTGACTGATCTGAGCATGAAACATTATTTCAAAATATTGCCATTTCACAATTAATGGATTCTAAAATATAGCATCTATGAATATCCACATTTGCTGAAACCTCATTATAAATTGTGTATTTTTAGTCTAGATTCTTTTTATTTTAGGAAAATGTAAAAGAAGTCTATTTTTGTAGTCATTTCAAGGTTGGTCAAGAATTCCAGAACTTTATTTGGAATAACCACTCTTAGGTCAGGAATACAAGTTTTCAGCTCTGCTTAAGTCCTTTGGGGCAACATTTGAATGCCAGCGTAAGGCATGTAATTTGTACCAGGAAGAATTCTTTTGAGAACTACAAACTACTGGAGCTTAGCAACCTGGAGTTTATATATCTTATCTTGCTCTTGGCAATGATCTAAGAAGTCTAGCTTCTGGAAAAAAAAAAAATGGTAACTGTGATTAAATTAGAAATTGACTCTAATGACCTTAAACTTTCTCTCTTGACAGTTATTGGCCTTAGATAACAATCCAGTAAATTAGACCAGTGGACAGCTTTTACACTTTTGATGCATGGCAGCAAGGTGGTAGAGTGACAGGAGCAAAGGCTTGGAAGGAAAGAAGATGGGTCTGCACCCTGGTTTTGTATGTAATTGGGCAGTTAATTAATATGCAACAATTATTTATTGAGAGCTCAGCCTGTGCTGGGTGCTGTTTTAGGTATGAGGCCCTAAAACCACTCTGCAAGCTTCTGTTTCTTCGTAGTAAATAACTCTAAAATAGAACTAAAGAAGTGTAAGCAAAGGACCTAGCAGAGACCCGGAACAGCAGTAGGTGACTGGTAGATGGGAACTGATAGGTTACTGTTTCTGTGCAGTGGAGGCTGTCGGGAAGCATCTCACCTTTACAGTTTGGTTCCCTTTCTTCTCCATCTCCCAATCACTGTGGCTAAAGCTCAATTTTATTTCAGAAATATGATCTTAGTCCAATATTTAAACTTAAATGTTCACGTGAGAAAGGAAAAATCAGTCATCTGAATATTTTCCAATAATATTAATATAAAAATAGTATTTTTCCAATAATTACTATCATTTTAGAATGAGTCAGTTACTGGGCAAGTTGCAATAATATTCTTATCAAGATGCTTTCAGTTGCAATTAAGAGAAAAACTCCACTCAAATCGCATTAACATTAAAGGAAATTTATTAGCTCATACAATTCAGAAGCAGAGATTAAATGCTACTTGTTATCACATATAATCATTAAAATGTGCCCATTAGCACCCCATTTTATATGAAATAGAGGCAGCCCAGACAGCTTAAATAACTTGTGGAAGTTCACGCAGCCACTGTGTGGGGGAGGCAGCATTTGAACCCAGGCCATGCAGCTCCAAAGTCCATTCTCCTTTTTAAACCACTTTAGAACAATTCCTGGCACAGAGCACTCACACAATATGAGCTCTTCATAATAATCACTAGGCTATTTTACTTTCCAAAATATGGTGGCTGATATTCCCTGTTTTCATTTTCTATCTTAACATTAGAGGGTTATGTATACAGCCAACGAATTTGTATTAATATAGTACATTACAACTCATTTCATTTTTCAAGTCAACCCAATGCCTAGATCCAGGCACAGAGCTAAGCACGTTGGGGGAGATAAAATACTTGCTCTTCCTTTTAAGTTTACAATTTATATACTTCTATAGCTCCTCAGAGCTGACAAAGGATTAGTGCCTGGGTTAGCTCAGTAGATTCTCAGAACGAGCCTAGACAGAATTTCCTACACGCCTGGCCCAGACTGACGAGGGTCACAGTCCAAGGCAAGAGTGGGCTGGCTAGAAATCTTGTCCCAACATTTGAATATACGCCCTAGCCCAGGGCCAGCCCTCTGGGTCATAGTAATTTGTGCCCGCACCCCCATCGCCCACCCCACCTCACCACCCCACTTCCGACGGGACCAGCGCTAATTTCAGGAAAGGCTCTGCTGTCCTAGCATGAGCGTGGGCTGACCCTACTGGGGTCTCAATCAGACCACTCGAAACAGAGCAACAAGCAGCTTGAAATGAAAGAGGAAACATTGGCCCTTTCCTGCTTCTGTCTCCAGCATGTGTACACGTCTCAAAGGGGCAGATTTCCCATCAATGATCTCGCAAAAACCAAAACTAAGTCCAGGGCCACCTTAGCTCATAGGGCAAAAAAATCTTCCCAGCACCTACTTCCTCATGGACACAAACCTTTTGGGAAATATTTCTACTGTTGTTCTTTCTGCAGCTAACAAAGTTTGATATAGTTAATAATTTTCATATCCTTCTATCGTTTTTTTCATTTCTGCTTGTTTTTGTTTCATAATTTATTTTCCTTTGTATGGATATGAAACCTTAATTTATCTTTTTGGGCATTCTAACATAATTATTTTAAAGTCTATATCAATATAAACTAACAGAATTTATGGTATAAAGTAATAAGCGTGGCAAACCTCATTAATGAAATAAATAAGTGTGGTCCGTGGCAGGCACTGCTGCAGAATTAATTGCATCCGAAGTATATTTATGTTCTAAGAGTTGATTTTGTTGACTGTTTTTTTGAAAGCTAGTTTTCTTCGTGTGTTTGTGAATTCATGTTTGCAGGCTTATTTTGAAAGGAGCTCTTTGGGCTTGGGCTTGGGTTTGGGCTTTATTTCTCCCATCCCTGCATGTGGACACAGGCTTACTCACCTTCCGTCCCTGTCTCTCCTGCTCTTGCTTTCTGCCCTCGCTTGTCTACGTGACCCTACAGGTTTCCCTCTACCATTGCTTCAAAAACCCACACACCCTGTCGCCTGTCCAGAACCAGGTCTTTCATTTTTTATTTACTTATTTGTTTTTATTTCTCAATTACAGTTGACATTCAATATCATATTAGTTTTAAGTGTACAGCATAGTGGTTAGACATGTATTTAACTTATAAAGTGATCACCCCCAGAACCAGGCCTTTTAAAGAAGGTTTGGGAAGTATATTAGTTTCCTATAGCAGCTATAAATTTCCACAAACTTGGTGGCGTCAAACGACAGGAATTTATCCTGTTACAGTTCTGGAGGCCAAAAGCCCTAAATCAAGGTGTCAGCAAGTCTGCTCTCCCTGCAGGCTGTAGGGAAGAATCCTTCCCCGCCGCCTCCTCGCTGCTGGTGGCTCCCGGCACGCCGTGGCTCGCCCCTAGCTGCAGAGCTCCAATCAGTCTCCATCTCCACAGGCCATCCCTTCTGTCTTTACGTGTGCTCCCCTTCTTATATGGACGTCTCAGTCATTGGATCTAGGGCCCACGCCAAATCCAGGGCAATTTCATCTCAAGATTCTTCACTAATTACATCTTCAGAGACTGTTTGCAAACAGGATCCCATTCTGAGGCTCTGCATGGCCATGCATTTTGGAGGGACACTATTCAGCCCACTACAGACAATACTGAGGAGAACAGAGAGGCAGTTCCCACGCCCGTAGGAAGCTAAGCCACCACCAGCTGAGGACGCGGTGCATCTTTCCTCCGGCCTTAACTGCCTGTTCATTTCTAGTTCTTGAATATGTTTGCCTGGGTTTTGCACCAGTTATGCCTGCTAAGCTTTCTTTTTTACATTTGATTTCTCCTTGCTAAGTTTGGGTACATCAAAGCATCCGTTTACTCCGTCATCTTAATGGGCTTCCCCTGCAATTTTTTTAATACGTGCTATATAAGGCAAACAAGATAAGCGTCTGTCACTTTTGCAGCCTCTGCGGGGTTTAAGGATTCCCAACTTTGGGGAGTCTTTCCAGACACCACAGACAGGCTGGAGTCCACTCTGCTTTATGCTTGGCTTCTTTGCAGCAACGGCCAAATGATAGCATTGTTTCCATGTGCTTGTCTTTGGATTGTGAACCCCTGGAGAGCAGAGACCCTACTTTTTCATTTTTATAGCCCCAATATCTAGTACAATACATGGTTCCCAGCAGCCTCTTATACACTCACTGATTGAAAGAATGAACAGAGCAACACCAATAATTCACAAGTCTTGGGTCTCATTTCATCACATTTCTGCCTCTTTCCTCATTCCAGAGAAATTCCTGCAATAAATAGCACTCATTTTCAAAACACCATCTGGGGAGTTTTGCTAGTGTACCCTGACTAAAATAAAATTTCAAAGTCATATTTTCAGATCAATTTCACTTGGCAATTAAGTTCTCGTAAATAAATTTCATTCCCCTGTTTTGATTTTCATTCAGTGCCACAACATCTCAGAAACAATTTGCCCTTTTTTAACTGCTGTAATTTTCTAATGGCTAAATCATTATAACGGTTCATCAAGCTCCCTGTAAATAATCTAGCAGCTGTGAATATTCTACACATCTAAGCAAGAAATATTTTTAATAGAAGAACAGGGAAAATACCATAAATAATGAAAGCTGTTGTAAAAATTAATGTTTTTGCATTTTACGGTTCATGTGCGATGAATTATAGATTACATTGAAAACGTGCTCTGGGCTCCCATCTCATAAAAACTATCACCAGAATAATAGGCAAACTGTTCAGTTCCTCGTTTTGGAACCCACTCTTGATGGTCACACTTCTGGAGGTGGATACTGAGAGGGGGTGAGGTATTATGAGGCCTATTTCACAAGTGTAAGTGAACTTTCACTTCTGGAAGTTCACTTGTGGAAACAGGTTTTCAGAAACTGTGTCCCAAGGATTATGCTTGTCATCAGCTTCTTTTGAGACACAAACACGACACATATTTCTTTGCTAAATTGGACTTTGAACACATGCTTGGGGACACCTCCACCTTGCAGCGCTCCAGGTTTAAATCATTTTCTATTTAGGAAACAGCAGAAACAATGGAGATTTGGAACTGGGCCGTGTTTCCATTTGCTTTTGCACTGTTTTCCTGATGAGAATGTACTGTGTGTCTTTCCAAATATCTAAATACCACCGAGTAGGAACCTCCGATCGCAAAACATCAACGTCTTAAGGTTTCACAGCTGCCAAATTAATGTGCAGTTACCAATGTATCTCACAAGTCTCTACATCTCACAGAACAGCCCGTGTAAAATGTGTGTGTGTGCGTGTGTGTGTGTGTGTGGTGGCCTAAGTCCTGCACAGGGTAAGGGGAAGATTGTCCTCTCTGATTGGGGAGGGAGAAGAGACAGAGACAAAGAAAGAGAGAGTTAGGGATAGCGAGAAGGATCATAAGAAGATTGTGGGAACCTAGGTAAAGATAAATTAAAGACAATGTGCATTTCCCAAGTATCTGGGACTGAAAGCCTGAAGGACTGAGCCCTTATCCAGCTCAGACCCGGAGCCTCAGTTTCCTCACATAAAATGAGAGCTTTGGGCAAGAGAGTTTCTAAGATCCTTTTCAGAACTAACATTTTTTGAGCCTAAAAATAAAAATGTTTACAATCCATTTTACTTATTAGAAACTCTTCTATTTTGAGGCTATGAAATCGCGGACATGGTAGCTATTTCAATGCCCTCCCCCGCCCCCCAAGCCACCAGCACACCCAGGGCCCGCAGCATGGGCCTCCCCCAGGCTCCGGTCACAGTGTGTCTTAGCAGAGGGGCAGAGCGCAGTCACCGGAGGAGCTCCGGACGGGACACACCCGTGGCCTATACGTCCACATTCAAGCTGCACAGCCAGGGAAGGACGGCAGCTCTGTCATGTTTATGAACGTGACTCAGCAGTGTACCGCCAGGGGAAGGTCACAGCTAGTGGGAAATGAAGTCTGTGCGCCTTCGAGGTGTCACTGTGAATTGACTAACTACATTTAGGACTCGGCCCTACGTGGACTATTTGGGTAGCTGATCTAGCTGAAGAGTCCTTCAGGTATAAAACCCAGAGCTCTTGCAAATGAATTCTTGGCATTTTAAGAGCTTCCCATACCCAAACATCTCCAAATACTTTACAAATATGAATTTTTTCATTTTGTGGGGGGGAAAAATGTCATCACAACCATTGCTGGGTGGGGCAGAGCCAGTGCCTGAGATCTCTCCTGGAGGGTTCTGTCGGGTGTACTACTGGGTGTTTTATCATTGATATTTGAAGGGAGATTAGTGTGACCTTCCCCAAACTTAAACTAATTACAGATGGGAACATAACAAAGAAAATGAGAGAAAAAACATTTAACATAGTCATACCACGTATTTGCAGTCTCCCTCCATAATCAAGTTCATAATTCACTTACAGAGATCCGTTCTTATATTGTCTTTCAAATTGCATATTTTCTGTTACCATGCATTCGAGTCTGCTAGCCTTCTACTCTGCTTTTAAATCTACTCAGTGAGTTCTTCGTCTCAGGCACTGTGTTTTACAGTTCTAGAGTGTCTATTTGGTCCTTTTATTTATAGATTCTGATTGTTTAGATTGTCGTACATTTTCCGTCTTTCCTTCTACTTTTAACAATAATTACAGTTGTTCGACATGCTTAAATGCTAACTCCAACATCTGGATTGTTTCTGGGTCTGGGTCTGTCTCTTATCTGATTGTTGATCACTCGCCATGCTTTTTTGCGTGCCAGACATGTTTTTTCGACTTTGTAAGCGCTTCGAATCGTTTGCTTCCCCTCAGGAATGTTAAGTGTGTTCTGGAAGACACTGAGATGACAAGCAAGTCACCTTGATCTTGTCACGGCTTAGTGCTAGGCTTTATCAACGTGGGTCTGAGGTTTTAGTTTTACCCACACTCTTGGGGCATTGCCCTGACAACTAAAACGCAGCCTTCCTGCTGTCTCAATCAAAATGTCAAGGTTTTCCTAAGGCCTCTCCAGCATGTCTGAACTTTGACCCCAAATTCTATCTCTCCGGCACTGCACAGCCTCTAAATCTTCACTCAGCTCTCAAGCCTCCCAGCCGCCTGCAGTTTAAGATTAGGCCAGAGATTCAAATGGGATTATGTACTAAGATTTGAGGGGCTTCCCCCAGTAAATTGACTGCCTTTTTTCCGGGACCATACCCCCTAATCCTAACCACGTTGGCAGTTTAAAATTTCAGTCTTTGTCTTCTTCATGTAGCAAGACCAAAATTCTCTGCATCTGCATTATTCTTGCTCTGCAGGTTGGAAACTACCATCAGGGAGAAAGCATCAGGAATGTGAGGGGCACCTCCTACACCTTCCTCCTTACAAGGATTAAAGCCATCCAAGGGCTGCAAATAGGTATTTTACATGTTTCCTTCAACTCTTATACATGTTTATAACAATAGGGTAAGTTCGATACCAGGTCAGAGAAGCCTCCTCCCTCTGCTTAGTTTCTGAGCTCTTGCCCTGTGCACGTAGCCTTTTGTAGCTGGTAGATGCCTCATGGGGAGACTGCATACAAACTCTCAGGCTCACTTTTTTGAGATTGCCTTCCTAGTCCTGTTTTCCCATTTGTGTCTGCCCCACCCAACAGACTGCCCAAGCTCTAAGACACCCCTTTTTCTTGGTTTCTAAGCCTCAAATAGGCAAATGCTCTTAGGAGATATAATCATGATAAATTCAGGGCTTATGATGTATGTTCTTTCTCTATTGTATCTTGGCCCCATATGTCTGGTGAGCTCGGTTGCTTTCCAATACTTTCAGAGAGCTCCTTGCCACTTTATTTTGTGCTTTCATTCAACTTTTATAGTTGTTCTCAGCAGAAGAGTTAGTCGGATATAAGTTACTTTCAGAGAGCTCCTTGCCACTTTATTTTGTGCTTTCATTCAACTTTTATAGTTGTTCTCAGCAGAAGAGTTAGTCGGATGTAAGTTACTTTGCCATTGCAAAAACCCCTCATTTGCACCTTCAATTTAACTTTCTACCAGAATCATTTTCTAGTTCTGGCTAGAAAGTTAAAATAAGCTAAAAATCAAATCAAGGGAAGAGATGGCATGACAGGGTTTTCTAAGCTTTGTCTCCTTGTTATTTTTGATCCCCTCCTACATCACTTATACCAAGTTCCACCTATAATACAGTTCATTGACACAAGTAATTTCAAAGCATTTTAGTCAAATAAATGTCCCTGGTGAAATATTCTTAGTTAATAAATAACACATAAAAAACAATTGGTATTTGTCAGCACCATAAATTTTAAGTTAATTTTATGGCTGTTGAAGAGCAGAATGTTATTCCAGGCCCTAGGCCCTGCCCTGCCAGGCTCCAGGGCCACAGCCGCCTACTGTGGAATTAAATGGACCTTGGTAAGCATCATCAAATGTGGCTCTTGTGTTCTCTTTTCTCCACATTAGCCTCAGACCCTTGTGTGGTTCGGAGGGCTGCAAGACAGAGGGAATATATTTTTCTAGTCAGGAAAAGTAATTTAAACTCAAATATTACAAATGCGTGCAAACTAAATACCAGCAGGAAAGAGGATAGCAGGCTGAACTCGCATATTGTCTCCCTCGCCAGAGCTCTCACTTGGTTTAAAGAGTAAACGTAGCGGCTGATGCCGTGAATGAGAAAGGCGTGTCTGAGCTTTGCTTTATCCGAAGAAAGCAGAAAGTAAAGCAGTTCGGGATAGCACATGAAAATGCAGGTAGACATCAAAAAAGGAGAGACTCTTGCTAGAAGATCGTGAAATTAGTATTTGAAAGAAGAGGAAGTGTAAGGAAAATGCCAACTTATGCTTCTACTACTTTGTTTATGAAGAGAATGAGAGGGGAAGTTCTAATTGCAGTGCAGCGAGGGAGACTCAAAATTGAATGATAAATGATAACAAGTCACCAATAGCACTCGCCTCACAAAACTCTCCCCAGATAAAGCCTTATTCTTAAGCCTAGACTTCAGGTCTATATTGTTTGGACAAAGTATTAGTACACACACACACACACACATACACGTAGCATACAGGAATATATATACCTCTCTAACAAATTGTTTAATTGGTTGGTTTTTAAATCACTTTTTATTTTAGAATAATTATAGATTTATGGGAAAGTTACCAAAAGGTTCAGTGTCTTAAATAAATAGTTTGTTTTTCTTTCATGTACTACCCCAGAGCTAAGCAGTCTAGTTCTGATAGCCATATGGTTTCATTAGTTGCCATTTCTGATCCATAAGAAAAAGAAAGTCTAGATAAAGCAGATTTATTTTAATAATAAATAATAAAGTGACCTGGGAGATGCACACAGGACTTCCACCCTTATATCATTTGTCCGAACTTTGGCATATGGCCACTTAACTGCAACAAAGGCTGGGGAATGTAGTCACTAGTGGACATCTGTATGACCAGATGAAAATTAGGGGGCTTATGACTAATAAGAAAAACAGATGAGATGGAAACCCAAGGACAGTTAATGGTCCCTGCACAGGCCTAAATAGAAAACAAGGTATCATTCATCATATGTCAGCATCCAAATATCAGCTCTAGGAGGCAGTTCTTCCCTGACCACTTGCGTAAAATCTAGGACTGGCCCTATGATTTTCCAGTCACTCTCAAATATTAAAAAATCTACTTGTCACTTTAGCTCCCTAAAAATTCTCAGTTCAATAATTCATATGTCTGGTCCAGCATAATAATTAAAACTAAAACATTCATTAAAAGAGAAAACCTCCCCTCAGGTCTACTCAAAGGGAAAATCTACATTGAAAAATGTGTATATAGTTGGCTTGTTTTCTATTCTCTTGTAATGTCAACCGTCTTAAGACAGCTCAGAAACAGCAATCACTCCATGGTTGAAGTCATTCACGGGTTGACCCACTTCCCTGCCTCAGTTCAATGAGTTCACAGACTCTTCTTTCATTGATTGGGTTGGGAGGCCTGCAGAAATCAGGTCCCAGACTTCTAATGCAAGCCGGGGCCTAGACAACCTTTTCAGCAATTTTTAACATTGTTTCCCAGACACTTGAGTCACGGGCCACCAAGAGTAGGAAGAGTGTTGCATAATATTTCTAATGAGTGGCCAATCAGGTGTAAATGTACAATTAGACAAGTTTCATGGGAAGAAGAAAGTAAAAACTTGAGAAGAAAGGGAATTGTGGAAATGATCCTTTCCTCAATCAGCAGTGCTTTCAAAGTAACTGAAATGAGCAGTTACAGGATTTGAGCCAGTTTTTTATTAGGTTGCTTGCCTTAGGATATGAAAAATCATCTTTGTTGAAACATTTATTTGCATGTATCGCTTGGTGTGTAGATGCCTCTCCTGACCTAGTAAATATCGGTGATGCTATTCAAAGGAAATAAGGCTAAATTTTCAAGTAGAATCTGTGACACAGGTAGAAGAAATAAACCAAGCGCATTTTGCATGATAGAACCTCCATTATTTTGGCAGTGAGGCCATGCGCATTAGTCCTGTGACAGGATTATTTGGGAAATGGCCTATTTGATTACTTCTCAAAATAGAGTATGAAAATCATAGAGGGAGACGATGCTTGATGACTAAGGAAATAAACCCACGGGGAGGACTAATGTTCATTACCAGAAACCAACATCATCCTGAATTTGATTCTTTGAAAACACAGAAAAAGCTTCCAAAAAACAAACAAATTGCTTTTGCCTAAAAGCTGTTGAAAATGGTAATATCATCAAACGTTCTCAAAACGAAGGAAACCAAGTTAGTGGCTCCTGTCATAATGATAGCCGTCGCACCTTCCTCCTTGCCTTCCCGCCAGTCCCTTCCGAACGCTGATGACTATCAAGAATCAGTGACATGGCCCAAGGGAACTGTGCAGAGAGGTCCCTTCATTGAGAGATGTGGGAAATTTGTATAACATCTCCACCCCCCACAGCTACTTTCACTTAATCGATTTGTCTTTCTACAGGGGATATGTCTGTACATTTACTATCCCTGCAATACAACCAGCGATAATAGTAATAGTTAACACATGATGCTTATATGTGTGTGAGCTTTACTCTAAGTTATACAGGGTGGGGCAAGAGTAGGTTTCCAGTTGTGAGTATGCGAAACAGTTTATTCTTGTATTATTATTTATTATTGTATTGTTTTCCATATGAACAATTGTAAACTACTTTTGCCAAACCCTGTACTACTGTTATATACACGTATAATATTAAATCTTTGTATTTTATATATATATGTATATGTATGTGTGTATACACACACACACACACACACACACACGTGAACTCATTTCATTTTCTTAGTAATCCTATGAGAGAGGATAGATACAACTATCCCAATTAACCAATTGTGCGAACAGGCACAGAAAGACTAAGTAATTTGCCCAAGTTCCTATAGAAAATAACTCTGGAGGTAGGATAAAAACCCAGACTCAGAGTCTATGCGTTTACACTCGTCCAATGCAGCCTGTCTGGTAACAGCAGTAGTTATTGTGGGAGACGGTACCATCATTCCTACTGTTCACTCCCCCTTCCTGTAAGAGGACTGGATATGCTCATGCATTGCCATGAGGCTTGCAGTGCCTTTGGGGAAGAATACTTTCCTTTCCCATTAATGGCAGGCTTGGCCCTGTGACTTCCCTTGACCAATGGAACGTGTCAGTCTACCAAGTTCCCACGAAGCTTAAAGAGGCATCATGGACTTCCTTCCTCCAGTCCTCTCGTCTCTTTCTCTCCTTGCTATGAATAAAACAGGCCCCACAGAGATGCTGACATGCAGCTGTTGACATGTAACAGGGTCAAGAATAAGTGCTTGTTGTCCCAATCTACTGAAATTTATGGATTATTTGTTACTGCAGCACAGCTGATAGTTACCATCTCCTGAGTGCCAGTATGAGTTTCAGTGATTCTCAGATCTTGCAGGTAATACATTGTTCTTTAGAATTCAGAAGGGTAATTTGAGTGTATCTAAATAAACCAAGAATCTTCATATGTTTTATCAGGAAAGTATCATTACCCTCACTTTATAAAAGAGAAAACAGATCTCAGATTAAGTGACTTGACTAAAATCACAAAATTAGTATTGTAATCCCATCCCCAACCCTTATCTGTCTGTGTGATTGCAAGGCACAGGTCCTTCTCATGATAGCACGCTGCATCTTCTTCAAGAAGAGAGAGCATCTCAGAAGACCCACGTTATCTACAGAGAGTTTGTGCCACTGAAGCTCAGAAACAGAACCTCAACCTCCTACCAACCTGAGCTGGAAATCCCCCTAAATTTCTGGTATTTCACCGCATTTGTTCCCTCTACTAATCTAAAAAACTATAATTGTAAGTTATATTACATTGTTTAGAAAGAACTTTCATTTCTGGCCGTACCTGGTTATGCTTTATAAACCTATATGCCACCATGAGAAAACTACTATATATTGGATCAATATTAATCATTTTTATTTATGGACTTGGTTTGTTCAGGTACATACTCATTACCCTTGTGAATTCTGAAAGACAAAGCATTACACTGTAAAGATTGCAAATTCCAATCCACTTGATGTTTCAAAGTTATAGAGGTGAAATGTAGCTTGATCAGCATAGAAATCAGAACACATCACACTCTTGTTAACGATCAGTGTCCTTTGTGGACAGTCTCCATGGCAACATGAAGGAAAATGAATGATTGGACAACTTGCTGCAAGGATATATATATACACACCGGTATAATTAAATTAATTCCCCAGGCAATTTAAAAATCATATGGAAAACATAGTTTATTGTTCTTCAAATTTTTATGCTAACTTTTCATTCCCTCCTCTCCTATCTTCCATCTTCTTTTTCATATAAACTAAATTGGAATTACCAAGGTTTTGTGGGGTTTGTTTGTGTTTTTAAATTCAAACAACCACTTAAAACAGAGAAATCTTAAAAATGTATTTACATTTCTGAAACTCCATTCCTTGACCCTGAGGGATTTTAATATTTGAGTCACGATACTATCTTGGATGATATAATGTGCACCATTACTTTTCTCTTGTGACAATGACAAGATAGAGCTGTTTATTATTTTTCAGGGTTTAAGAGAAGCAGTTGAACAGTCAGAAACATTCAGGGAATGAGAATAGATTACTGCAAATTGTCCTGAATCTCCCTTTGACAAATGAGTCAGACACTCATTTCATTCAAATCTTTGGTCCTTGTGTTTAGACTCAAATATCTGTGGGTAGCAAAGTGCAGTCGGGAATAAAAGTCATGCATATCTAACTAGCCACTGAGCTTGAGCAAGCCCAAGTCCACTCTGATCCGCTGTGTTCTCCCCTGTAAAGCACAGATGTTAAAGTTGCAAGCCTCTCGAGTCCTTTCCATCCTTTGCATCTACTCTCTCCATGGACTCGGAGTGATTCATATCAAGTCATCAGCTGCAGCCTTAATTTACTGCACCTTGTTAAGAATTAAAACCAGCCTGGCCCGGCCGGGCGTGGCTCAGCGGTTGAGCATCTACCTAGGATCCAGGAAATCGCAGTTCGGTTCCCAGTCGGGGCACATGCCCGGGTTGCGGGCTCGATCCTCAGCATGGGGTGTGCAGGAGGCAGCCGATCAATGACTCTCTCATCATTGATGTTTCTCGCTCTCTCTCTCCCTCTCCCTTCCTCTCTCTCTAAAAAAATCAATAAAAACATATTTTTTTAAAAGAATTAAAAGCATTCCTTAGGAAGGACCTCTAGTAAGGGGATTTCATAGTAGTCAAAAGCTGGTTGATGACAAGAATGATTCAGGGATCTTTCTGCCCCAAGTTCACATAAAGGAAGAATAAAATGTTATTTAAGCCAAAATTGACTTGAGCCCGTGAGTTTTTTCTTTATTCCACTAGCAGAGACTTCTAGGGAAGAGAAAAGGGAAGCCTCTATACACGGAACTGATTCAGAAGAAGCTGGAGGTTAGAGTCAGAGTAAACAGGGGAAAGGTAACCCCTCAAAACCCTGGAACTCCCACCACAGCCGAGATTGGGGGTACAGTCAAGTTCATTTGAATCTCAAAGAAAGAATGACTTCAGCTGACATCTAGGTAGCAGTGGGCAGATAAATGCAATATATTTTTAAATAATCTAATTATGTTGTATCTTGGCTTGAAGGAGCATATTTTTACATTTTAAATGTTTTCTATTCTGTGTATATCTGCCTCTTATTTATTAGAAGGGAACTGGCATGTTAGCGTGGGCTCAGACCTTAGGATGAGCTGTCGCTCCGTTTGTGTTCCATCTTTGCTGTGCACTCATCCTTGGAGACCTGGTTTCTTCATTTCTAAAATGAACATAAAAGCACTACCTACTACACAGGGTTGTAATGAGGATCTAAAATAGGAACTATAAAATGCATAACACATAATAGGTACTGTACAACTTGATACTTTTAAATTTTGCTCAGAAGTGTTTACTGGGTTAAAGTACATAAAGTATGCAAAGCACCTTCCCCAACGAGGTGCTTGAGTAGGTTATGTAGAGATTAGTGTAGCATCAGGCAGTTTGGAAATGATAAAGAAAAACAGAGACGGAGCTCTCGGTACCTTATTTTGGCTTCTGCGCCTGCTGTGCGAGCTTTTGCCCAGAAAGTGGGTTTTTCTCAGAGTCTGGCATCCTGGAAGCCAGGTGCTACGGGGAGGGGTAAGTGCTACCTAAACACTCCGCTAGGGTGATGAGCTTCCCTAAAGCACCGCATGAGCCGAATATGTAATAGGAGCTGTCTGTCCCCCATAACAAGAGTTTTTAAGACACTGCCTAGAGCCACAAAAGTAGTCCTCATTTGTTTTTCTCTTGGCTGCCTCTCCGAGAGCGTTATTAAAATCTGCTAAAGCGCAGCAAACGTCTTCTGTTCAGCCAGGCTTTTGCTTCTGCTTTGGATTAACAGCAATCTTGGGTTTCAGTTCATTAGAATGTCCTGAGTAGAGATAAATTCATTAACGGATTTAACAGCCGATATCAGCATACCCATACTTCAAAGAGATTGCACTTTTCTAAATGCCTCCAATTTGTCATTTTTTAAAGACGGGTCAAGTGGAGGCAAACTAATGTAACTCAATTTGTCTCCTTTCAGCTTTGGGTCTTCTAAGATTGTAAAAGCTCACACCTATATGGATGGAATTTAATGTAAATGTATTGAACTATCCAACTCGTTGCAAACTACACTGTAATGAACACCCGAGTGCATAATATGTTTAATTTATATAAAGGCTGCTTTCAAAAGGCCTTTAATAGTTCACAAAGACACTCAGGACACTTTTTTTTTAATGCATATATAACTACAAGCTTTTTAAAAATATATCTTCATTGATCCCAGAGAGAAGAAGGGAGAGGGAGAGAGAGATAGAAACATCAATGATGAGAGAGTCATTGATCGAGCCCACAACCCGGGCATGTGCCCTGACCGGGAATCGAACCACGATCTCCTGGATCCTAGGTCGATGCTCAACTGCTGAACCACACCCTGCCAGGTAGGACACTCTTTTGAAGTTGGGAGGGAGAATAAATTACCAAGGCACAGGGTAGCCGTAAAAAAAAATACTTTCTCATTAAAAGCAAGTTGGGTAAAATGGTGCAGCTGCTGTGGCAAGCAATTTGTGGTTCCATAGTAAGCTAAATATCAAATTACCCCGTGTCCCAATAATCCCATTCCTGGTTAAATACCCCAAAGAACTGAAAACTGGTGCTCGAACAAAAACACAGATGCTTGTAGCAGCGTCATTTTCAATAACCAAAAAAGAGTAGGTCTGAATGTCCATCAGTTGATGAATGAATAAACAAAATGTGGCATATCCATGCAGTGGAAAGGAATGCACATAGTGCATGTTGACATGTGCCACAATGTGGATGGACCTTGCAATCATTAGCCTGAGTGAATGAAGCCACACACAGAAAGCCACATATTGTATGATTTCATTTACATGAAATATCCAGAATTGGCAAATCCAGAGATACAGAAAGATTAATGGTTGCCAGGGCCTGTGGAGATGGGGGGAGGGGTGTGAACTGCTGAATGGATATGGGTTTCATTTTGAGGCGATGAAATGTGCTGGGACTAGATAGTCATGATGGTTGCACAACATTGTGAATGCGCGAAATGTCACTCGTGATAAATTTTATGCTATTCTACCACAGTTTTTATAAAGAATTTTTTTTAGTCAGTCTGATTCTCATGTCTCTAAAAGGATATAACTACAAGCCTGCCTGAAATCCAAGGGGGAAACTTTATTTACTTTAATACTCACCTGAGGATATTTTTTTCCTTTGCTTTTCAGAGAGAGTGGAAGGGAGAGAGAGGGAAAGAGAGAAATATCAATATGAGAGAGACATATTGGTTGCCTCCTGCATGCACCCCAACTAGGGCCGGGGATCAAGCCTGCAACTGAGGTACAAGCCCTTGGCCAGAATCAAACCCAGGACCCTTCAGTCCATGGGCTGACTCTCTAACCACTGAGCCAAACCAGCTGGGGTGAAGGGGGAACCTCTAGATAGCCCCATGGTTTCCTTCAGACCTGGTGTTCCAGAGAAATAAATGAAGCCCAATTTAAGTGATTTCTCCAATTCCATGAAGTGAGCTTTTTCCTTCCAGGCTTGAAGATCTCCTAAGTGTTTAAAGAGCTCCTGGACCTCTCCCACTCCTGGTCCAATTAGGTGCTTGTATAATACCTAAATATAGGTAGTAGAATCCAATCCTATATTTACTAATACCACCATGCTGTCATATCTGCTCACTGGCTCACTGCCCTTCCCTACCACCAGACTCTGAGTTCCTTGAGCCTTGAAAGTTTTGCTGTGGCCCTTGCACTCTGCCTTGGCACATGGGAAGGATTTCCTCGTGTATTAAAGTAACAGCCATGCCCTGCTCCCAAATTATTACCCTATTAATGCATTAAATAATCTCTCATAAAACAAGATATTCGTTTCCCTGCAATAAACTGAAACCAGATCTTTGCAGGACAGTGTCATACAAGAAAAGCAGTGCCCTCGGACCTGGCTGTGGTCACACTACTTCCTAGCTCGTGAATAAATGTGTTAAGAACAACATGACATTTTTATGACTTTGATTGATCTTTAATTTTTAAGTCTGTGAAAATGAATCAACTATTGGCTAAACTGAATAAACTTCAACTACTCCCAGGTTATAGATGTTGGTAAAATGTCATGACTTTAATGCTATCGGTAGAGCGAGCATCGTAAGAACAGTTTTGTGATGGATTGGGGGAAAAAGGCTATGGTGGGGTAAAATCTATGTCAGTGTCTTTACATCAACATAGAATGAGAAGATTAAGATGGAGGTGGCAAAAAGGAAGATCACTTAAAAGAATTAAGATAACCATTTTTTAAAATATGAAGGCAGCATAGCTTTTATTGGTATAACCAAAGATTGCCCTACACAAAATATTGGTCCTTATTTTTAGTTACTGCTTTTCTAAGACCTACTGTTCAAGAAACCTAAAGCCAGAAGTCATCCTTTCTGGCAGCCTTCATTGGACTTAATTGCCTTGCAGTTAATGAGCCAGTAAAATGAGTTAGCTATTCAGTTCCTAGGCACCTATATTGCAAACAATTTTTCTTTAATGGCACACCAGACAAATAGATTAAATTATCTTGTTGTTGTTGTTGTTGTTGTTGTTACCTCTTAGGACACTTGGGGCTCATTACTCAACCCACTGCTTACAAATATTCAAGACTTAATATTTCAAGTCCTCATCTTATCATGGTGTCAACTATTCTGTCCAGTTTTATTTCTCTTTGCCCCATTTTTTCATTCGTATGTTTTTTCTGCCTTTACATTGCACATGTTTTTGTAGGTTGTCATAAATCCTTTTAAAACAAAGCATTGTATGTATATAAACAGAGGAGACTCAACAATATCTTGAATGAATGTGTAAGGAAGTAGCTACTCTCAGCCTCCCTCCCTCCCTCCCTCCCTCCCTCCCTCCCTCCCTCCCTCCCTCCCTTCCTTCCTTCCTTCCTTCCTTCCTTCCTTCCTTCCTTCCTTCCTTCCTTCCTTCCTTCCTTCCTTCCTTCCCCTCTTCCTTCCCTCCTTCCTTTTGCACTAAGGATACTGAGGAGATCTTAAGGATACTCTGTTTAAGGTAAGAGGGCCCTAAAGAGTAAAAGCATAAAATAAGTCGCAACAGTATTGCAAGCATTAATATCTGCTACATTCTTTAAAACAAAAATCAAAAAGAAGATTCTCCTGATAGTAAATTCTCATGAAATACATGGAACCTTCATTTCCCTCAGTTACTCAAGTGTGATTGCTTCCATTTCTGCGGAATTCTTCTAGATTCTACCCCTTTAAGTTTCCTAAACAAGGAAACAGGAGTTATGAGCACACACATATTATCCTAAAATACTTAGCCAAATATCTAATGGGCTTATAAAGTTGCTTTAAAAATACCTGTGATAAGACTAAATTCAACCATTTTCTGCCTCCTTCGACTGTGTTGTGTGTAGAGAAGTATCCATGGATTTCTACATAAGGGAATCTTTTCCCCTCATTGCAGTGTTAGGAAGAGTGAAGGGATTGGAAGGAGAGAGAGCTAAAATTCTCCTTTGTCATAGTAGGAAAGCATAAGAAAGATGCATACTCACATTATTTAGAAGGTAAAAGAACTGAAAGTGGTTTCCTTTGGGGTGGGGATGGGTGGAGAGTGGGGAACGCCATTAGGACACTGACTTTATTGTTTCGTAGGTATTACATGCATGCATTACTAAAGTTAAAATTTAGAATAGTCTTTAGTGGCCACCCTTGCTCTTAAGAACGACATCTGAAACCCAGAGCACAGCTTGCAAGGCCTGTCACCGTGTGGCCTCCTCTGCGCACCTCTCCCGCCACAGTCCCGGCCCTCCTACCTCCCGTCTCATCTCCGAGACACCGAGCTTTTTCGCTTCCTCCCAGTTGCTCGCCCCTGGGACTCGCCATGAGCAGTAGCCCCTGCCTAAGACGGCCTGCTCTGCCTCTTTGCTCCCAGCCTCCTCCCGGCTGTGCTCCGGGGAGCTTTCCCTCTCCCGTCACAGCCAGGTTGAGTGTGCTTCCTGTGTGTTCCCTCAGCACTCTGGGTTTTCCCCGACCACAGCACTTATCACATTATATTATAATATACCAGGGGTGCATATGTCTTTTCAAATTAGTGTTTTGGATTTCTTTAGATAAATACCCAGAAGTGGAATGGTTGGGTCATAGGATAGTTTAATTTTTCATTTTTTGAGGCACCTCCATACTGATTTCCATAGTGGCCACGCCAATTTACAATCCCACAGGGTTCCCTTTTTGAGAAATTTCTTTGCATGACAAAGAAATTTAGAGAGACTGGTATCCTAAGTACCAATTTAGAAGCAGTTTTTGCAGAAACTCGATGTCAGGCGGTTTTTTGAAGTTTGCTAAACTTTCCTGATGTAAAAATGTAAGCGCTGGTCATCATTTTACTGTGTTTGGCTTCCGGTTCACTCCGGGGACACTTTAGGATGAATTATTACATCCCCGCTCGGTTCAGTTGCTGACAGCTGAAGGGTCTTCTGCCACAGAACCAGACAGGTAGCAGGTTACCTAGGCATTTGGAAATCCTTAGTGGGGGGCTCAGAGAATGACTCCAACAGTCAGAGCATTTGCTGTGAATTCCAGTCTCCGCGGGACTCGGGAGGCTGCCTCTCACACAGGCCTCCTCCCACGCGCTGTGGTTGGCCTGCTGCGGAGGGCGGGTCCTCATTACAGGTGTGTGTGTATGTGTGTAACGTGTAAGCAACAAATGATGTCTCTGGAGTCCTGGGCCCATAGTTTCTAAAGATAGCTACTGTTGC